>NC_090932.1:96218313-96843313 GCF_040938575.1 Ambystoma mexicanum
TACCAACAGAAACCCCAGACACGTGTTTCGGTCTGGTTGGACCTCATCAGTAGGGTGGATCTGTGCCTCTCTAAGAATAGAGAGCAAGGGGTCCACGTCTGGATTCCCCTAGTAAGTTAGGGTGAGACTCAAAGTTACTTAAATAGGAAAATTAACAAGGGCGGTCCTGGGAGTCCCTCTGCCAGACATTAGTCCTGGTTATGAGAGACTTACCCAGAGTCTTTAGCTCACTATCTTTCACAGAGAAGAAATATCCCAAACATATCAGTCTTTGTCCTGCTCTGGGGCAGTCCAGCACCGAAATGCTAGGCAATTCTCCTCTGAACAAGAGTACCAACAGAAACCCCAGACACGTGTTTCAGTCTGGTTGGACCTCATCAGTAGGGTTGATCTGTGCCTCTCTAAGAATAGTGAGCAAGGGGTCCACGTCTGGATTCCCCTAGTAATTTAGGGTGAGACCCAAAGTTACTTAAATATGCAAATTAACAAGGGCGGTCCTGGGAGTCCCTCTGCCAGACATTAGTCCTGGTTACGAGAGACTTACCCAGAGTCTTTAGCTCACTATCTTTCACAGAGAAGAAATATCCCAAACATATCACTCTTTGTCCTGCCCTGGGGCAGTCCAGCAATGAAATGCTAGGCAATTCTCCTCTGAACAAGAGTACCAACAGAAACCCCAGACACGTGTTTCGGTCTGGTTGGACCTCATCAGTAGGGTGGATCTGTGTCTCTCTAAGAATAGTGAGCAAGGGGTCCACGTCTGGATTCCCCTAGTAACTTAGGGTGAGACCCAAAGTTACTTAAATATGCAAATTGACAAAGGGGGTCCTGGGAGTCTCTCTGCCAGACATTAGTCCTGGTTACGAGAGACTTACCCAGAGTCTTTAGCTCACTATCTTTCATAGAGAAGAAATATCCCAAACATATCAGTCTTTGTCCTGCCCTGGGGCAGTCCAGCAACGAAATGCTAGGCAATTCACCTCTGAACAAGAGTACCAACAGAAACCCCAGACAGGTGTTTCGGTCTGGTTGGACCTCATCAGTAGGGTGGATCTGTGCCTCTCTAAGAATAGTGCGCAAGGGGTCCACGTCTGGATTCCCCTAGTAACTTAGGGTGAGACCCAAAGTTACTTAAATAGGCAAATTAACAAGGGCGGTTCTGGGAGTCCCTCTGCCAGACATTAGTCCTGGTTACCAGAGACTTACCCAGAGTTTTTAGCTCACTATCTTTCACAGAGAAGAAATATCCCAAACATATCAGTCTTTGTCCTGCCCTGGGGCAGTCCAGCAACGAAATGCTAGGCAATTCTCCTCTGAACAAGAGTACCAACAGAAACCCCAGACACGTGTTTCGGTCTGGTTGGACCTCATCATTAGGGTGGATCTGTGCCTCTCTAAGAATAGTGAGCAAGGGGTCCACGTCTGGATTCCCCTAGTAAGTTAGGGTGAGACCCAAAGTTACTTAAATAGGCAAATTAACAAGGGCAGTCCTGGGAGTCCCTCTGCCAGACATTAGTCCTGGTTATGAGAGACTTACCCAGAGTCTTTAGCTCACTATCTTTCACAGAGAAGAAATATCCCAAACATATCAGTCTTTGTCCTGCTCTGGGGCAGTCCAGCACCGAAATGCTAGGCAATTCTCCTCTGAAGAAGAGTACCAACAGAAACCCCAGACACGTGTTTCGGTCTGGTTGGACCTCATCAGTAGGGTTGATCTGTGCCTCTCTAAGAAAAGTGAGCAAGGGGTCCACGTCTGGATTCCCCTAGTAACTTAGGGTGAGACCCAAAGTTACTTAAATAGGCAAATTAACAAGGGCGGTCCTGGGAGTCCCTCTGCCAGACATTAGTCCTGGTTATGAGAGACTTACCCAGAGTCTTTAGCTCACTATCTTTCACAGAGAAGAAATATCCCAAACATATCAGTCTTTGTCCTACCCTGCGGCAGTCCAGCAACAAAATGCTAGGCAATTCTCCTCTGAACAAGAGTACCAACAGAAACCCCAAGCACGTGTTTCGGTGTGGTTGGACCTCATCAGTAGGGTGGATCTGTGCCTCTCTAGGAATAGTGAGCAAGGGGTCCACGTCTGGATTCCTCTAGTAACTTAGGGTGAGACCCAAAGTTATTTAAATAGGCAAATTAACAAGGGCGGTCCTGGGAGTCCCTCTGCCAGACATTAGTCCTGGTTACCAGAGACTTACCCAGAGTCTTTAGCTCACTATCTTTCACAGAGAAGAAATATCCCAAACATATCAGTCTTTGTCCTGCCCTGGGGCAGTCCAGCAAGGAAATGCTAGGCAATTCTCCTCTGAACAAGAGTACCAACAGAAACCCCAGACACGTGTTTCGGTCTGGTTGGACCTCATCAGTAGGGTGGATCTGTGCCTCTCTAAGAATAGAGAGCAAGGGGTCCACGTCTGGATTCCCGTAGTAAGTTAGGGTGAGACTCAAAGTTACTTATATAGGAAAATTAACAAGGGCGGTCCTGGGAGTCCCTCTGCCAGACATTAGTCCTGGTTACGAGAGACTTACCCAGAGTCTTTAGCTCACTATCTTTCACAGAGAAGAAATATCCCAAACATATCAGTCTTTGTCCTACCCTGCGGCAGTCCAGCAACAAAATGCTAGGCAATTCTCCTCTGAACAAGAGTACCAACAGAAACCCCAGACACGTGATTCGGTCTGGTTGGACCTCATCAGTAGGGTGGATCTGTGCCTCTCTAAGAATAGAGAGCAAGGGGTCCACGTCTGGATTCCCCTAGTAAGTTAGGGTGAGACTCAAAGTTACTTAAATAGGAAAATTAACAAGGGCGGTCCTGGGAGTCCCTCTGCCAGACATTAGTCCTGGTTACGAGAGACTTACCCAGAGTCTTTAGCTCACTATCTTTCACAAAGAAGAAATATCCCAAACATATCAGTCTTTGTCCTGCCCTGGGGCAGTCCAGCAACGAAATGCTAGGCAATTCTCCTCTGAACAAGAGTACCAACAGAAACACCAGACACGTGTTTCGGTCTGGTTGGACCTCATCAGTAGGGTGGATCTGTGCCTCTCTAAGAATAGTGAGCAAGGGGTCCACGTCTGGATTCCCCTAGTAACTTAGGGTGAGACCCAAAGTTACTTAAATAGGCAAATTAACAAGGGCGGTCCTGGGAGTCCCTCTGCCAGACATTAGTCCTGGTTACCAGAGATTTACCCAGAGTCTTTAGCTCACTATCTTTCACAGAGAAGAAATATCCCAAACATATCAGTCTTTGTCCTGCCCTGGGGTAGTGCAGCAACGAAATGCTAGGCAATTCTCCTCTGAACAAGAGTACCAATGGAAACCCCAGACACGTGTTTCGGTCTGGTTGGACCTCATCAGTAGGGTGGATCTGTGCCTCTCTAAGAATAGTGAGCAAGGGGTCCACGTCTGGATTCCCCTAGTAACTTAGGGTGAGACCCAAAGTTACTTAAATAGGCAAATTAACAAGGGCGGTCCTGGGAGTCCCTCTGCCAGACATTAGTCCTGGTTACCAGAGATTTACCCAGAGTCTTTAGCTCACTATCTTTCACAGAGAAGAAATATCCCAAACATATCAGTCTTTGTCCTGCCCTGGGGCAGTCCAGCAACGAAATGCTAGGCAATTCTCCTCTGAACAAGAGTACCAACAGAAACCCCAGACCCATGTTTCGGTCTGGTTGGACCTCATCATTAGGGTGGATCTGTGCCTCTCTAAGAATAGTGAGCAAGGGGTCCACGTCTAGATTCCCCTAGTAACTTAGGGTGAGACCCAAAGTTACTTAAATATGCAAATTGACAAAGGGGGTCCTGGGAGTCTCTCTGCCAGACATTAGTCCTGGTTACGAGAGACTTACCCAGAGTCTTTAGCTCACTATCTTTCATAGAGAAGAAATATCCCAAACATATCAGTCTTTGTCCTGCCCTGGGGCAGTCCAGCAACAAAATGCTAGGCAATTCTCCTCTGAACAAAAGTACCAACAGAAACCCCAGACAGGTGTTTCGGTCTGGTTGGACCTCATCAGTAGGGTGGATCTGTGCCTCTCTAAGAATAGTGTGCAAGGGGTCCACGTCTGGATTCCCCTAGTAACTTAGGGTGAGACCCAAAGTTACTTAAATAGGCAAATTAACAAGGGCGGTTCTGGGAGTCCCTCTGCCAGACATTAGTCCTGGTTACCAGAGACTTACCCAGAGTCTTTAGCTCACTATCTTTCACAGAGAAGAAATATCCCAAACATATCAGTCTTTGTCCTGCCCTGGGGCAGTCCAGCAACGAAATGCTAGGCAATTCTCCTCTGAACAAGAGTACCAACAGAAACCACAGACACGTGTTTCGGTCTGGTTGGACCTCATCATTAGGGTGGATCTGTGCCTCTCTAAGAATAGTGAGCAAGGGGTCCACGTCTGGATTCCCCTAGTAAGTTAGGGTGAGACCCAAAGTTACTTAAATAGGCAAATTAACAAGGGCAGTCCTGGGAGTCCCTCTGCCAGACATTAGTCCTGGTTATGAGAGACTTACCCAGAGTCTTTAGCTCACTATCTTTCACAGAGAAGAAATATCCCAAACACATCAGTCTTTGTCCTGCTCTGGGGCAGTCCAGCACCGAAATGCTAGGCAATTCTCCTCTGAACAAGAGTACCAACAGAAACCCCAGACACGTGTTTCGGTCTGGTTGGACCTCATCAGTAGGGTGGATCTGTGCCTCTCTAGGAATAGTGAGCAAGGGGTCCATGTCTGGATTCCCCTACTAACTTAGGGTGAGACCCAAAGTTACTTAAATAGGCAAATTAACAAGGGCGGTCCTGGGAGTCCCTCTGCCAGACATTAGTCCTGGTTACCAGAGACTTACCCAGAGTCTTTAGCTCACTATCTTTCACAGAGAAGAAATATCCCAAACATATCAGTCTTTGTCCTACCCTGCGGCAGTCCAGCAACAAAATGCTAGGCAATTCTCTTCTGAACAAGAGTACCAACAGAAACCCCAGGCACGTGTTTCGGTCTGGTTGGACCTCATCAGTAGGGTGGATCTGTGCCTCTCTAGGAATAGTGAGCAAGGGGTCCACGTCTGGATTCCCCTAGTAACTTAGGGTGAGACCCAAAGTTATTTAAATAGGCAAATTAACAAGGGCGGTCCTGGGAGTCCCTCTGCCAGACATTAGTCCTGGTTACCAGAGACTTACCCAGAGTCTTTAGCTCACTATCTTTCACAGAGAAAAAATATCCCAAACATATCAGTCTTTGTCCTGCCCTGGGGCAGTCCAGCAACGAAATGCTAGGCAATTCTCCTCTGAACAAGAGTACCAACAGAAACCCCAGACACGTGTTTCGGTCTGGTTGGACCTCATCATTAGGGTGGATCTGTGCCTCTCTAAGAATAGTGAGCAAGGGGTCCACGTCTGGATTCCCCTAGTAAGTTAGGGTGAGACCCAAAGTTACTTAAATAGGCAAATTAACAAGGGCAGTCCTGGGAGTCCCTCTGCCAGACATTAGTCCTGGTTATAAGAGACTTACCCATACCCATGTGACTTACCCAGAGTCTTTAGCTCACTATCTTTCACAGAGAAGAAATATCCCAAACATATCAGTCTTTGTCCTGCTCTGGGGCAGTCCAGCACCGAAATGCTAGGCAATTCTCCTCTGAACAAGAGTACCAACAGAAACCCCAGACACGTGTTTCGGTCTGGTTGGACCTCATCAGTAGGGTTGATCTGTGCCTCTCTAAGAATAGTGAGCAAGGAGTCCACGTCTTGATTCCCCTAGTAATTTAGGGTGAGACGCAAAGTTACTTAAATAGGCAAATTAACAAGGGCGGTCCTGGGAGTCCCTCTGCCAGACATTAGTCCTGGTTACGAGAGACTTATCCAGAGTCTTTAGCTCACTATCTTTCACAGAGAAGAAATATCCCAAACATATCAGTCTTTGTCCTGCCCTGGGGCAGTCCAGCAACGAAATGCTAGGCAATTCTCCTCTGAACAAGAGTACCAACAGAAACCCCAGACACGTGTTTCGGTCTGGTTGGACCTCATCAGTAGGGTGGATCTGTGTCTCTCTAAGAATAGTGAGCAAGGGGTCCACGTCTGGATTCCCCTAGTAACTTAGGGTGAGACCCAAAGTTACTTAAATATGCAAATTGACAAAGGGGGTCCTGGGAGTCCCTCTGCCAGACATTAGTCCTGGTTACGAGAAACTTACCCAGAGTCTTTAGCTCACTATCTTTCACAGAGAAGAAATATCCCAAACATATCAGTCTTTGTCCTGCCCTGGGGCAGTCCAGCAACAAAATGCTAGGCAATTCTCCTCTGCACAAGAGTACCAACAGAAACCCCAGACACGTGTTTCGGTCTGGTTGGACCTCATCAGTAGGGTGGATCTGTGCCTCTCTAGGAATAGTGAGCAAGGGGTCCATGTCTGGATTCCCCTACTAACTTAGGGTGAGACCCAAAGTTACTTAAATAGGCAAATTAACAAGGGCGGTCCTGGGAGTCCCTCTGCCAGACATTAGTCCTGGTTACGAGAGACTTACCCAGAGTCTTTAGCTCACTATCTTTCACAGAGAAGAAATATCCCAAACATATCAGTCTTTGTCCTGCCCTGGGGCAGTCCAGCAACGAAATGCTAGGCAATTCTCCTCTGAACAAGAGTACCAACAGAAACCCCAGACACGTGTTTCGGTCTGGTTGGACCTCATCATTAGGGTGGATCTGTGCCTCTCTAAGAATAGTGAGCAAGGGGTCCACGTCTGGATTCCCCTAGTAAGTTAGGGTGAGACCCAAAGTTACTTAAATAGGCAAATTAACAAGGGCAGTCCTGGGAGTCCCTCTGCCAGACATTAGTCCTGGTTATGAGAGACTTACCCAGAGTCTTTAGCTCACTATCTTTCACAGAGAAGAAATATCCCAAACATATCAGTCTTTGTCCTACCCTGCGGCAGTCCAGCAACAAAATGCTAGGCAATTCTCCTCTGAACAAGAGTACCAACAGAAACCCCAAGCACGTGTTTCGGTCTGGTTGGACCTCATCAGTAGGGTGGATCTGTGCCTCTCTAGGAATAGTGAGCAAGGGGTCCACGTCTGGATTCCCCTAGTAACTTAGGGTGAGACCCAAAGTTATTTAAATAGGCAAATTAACAAGGGCGGTCCTGGGAGTCCCTCTGCCAGACATTAGTCCTGGTTACCAGAGACTTACCCAGAGTCTTTAGCTCACTATCTTTCACAGAGAAGAAATATCCCAAACATATCAGTCTTTGTCCTGCCCTGGGGCAGTCCAGCAACGAAATGCTAGGCAATTCTCCTCTGAACAAGAGTACCAACAGAAACCCCAGACACGTGTTTCGGTCTGGTTGGACCTCATCAGTAAGGTGGATCTGTGCCTCTCTAAGAATAGAGAGCAAGGGGTCCACGTCTGGATTCCCGTAGTAAGTTAGGGTGAGACTCAAAGTTACTTAAATAGGAAAATTAACAAGGGCGGTCCTGGGAGTCCCTCTGCCAGACATTAGTCCTGGTTACGAGAGACTTACCCAGAGTCTTTAGCTCACTATCTTTCACAGAGAAGAAATATCCCAAACATATCAGTCTTTGTCCTACCCTGCGGCAGTCCAGCAACAAAATGCTAGGCAATTCTCCTCTGAACAAGAGTACCAACAGAAACCACAGACACGTGTTTCGGTCTGGTTGGACCTCATCATTAGGGTGGATCTGTGCCTCTCTAAGAATAGTGAGCAAGGGGTCCACGTCTGGATTCCCCTAGTAAGTTAGGGTGAGACCCAAAGTTACTTAAATAGGCAAATTAACAAGGGCAGTCCTGGGAGTCCCTCTGCCAGACATTAGTCCTGGTTATGAGAGACTTACCCAGAGTCTTTAGCTCACTATCTTTCACAGAGAAGAAATATCCCAAACACATCAGTCTTTGTCCTGCTCTGGGGCAGTCCAGCACCGAAATGCTAGGCAATTCTCCTCTGAACAAGAGTACCAACAGAAACCCCAGACACGTGTTTCGGTCTGGTTGGACCTCATCAGTAGGGTGGATCTGTGCCTCTCTAGGAATAGTGAGCAAGGGGTCCATGTCTGGATTCCCCTACTAACTTAGGGTGAGACCCAAAGTTACTTAAATAGGCAAATTAACAAGGGCGGTCCTGGGAGTCCCTCTGCCAGACATTAGTCCTGGTTACCAGAGACTTACCCAGAGTCTTTAGCTCACTATCTTTCACAGAGAAGAAATATCCCAAACATATCAGTCTTTGTCCTACCCTGCGGCAGTCCAGCAACAAAATGCTAGGCAATTCTCTTCTGAACAAGAGTACCAACAGAAACCCCAGGCACGTGTTTCGGTCTGGTTGGACCTCATCAGTAGGGTGGATCTGTGCCTCTCTAGGAATAGTGAGCAAGGGGTCCACGTCTGGATTCCCCTAGTAACTTAGGGTGAGACCCAAAGTTATTTAAATAGGCAAATTAACAAGGGCGGTCCTGGGAGTCCCTCTTCCAGACATTAGTCCTGGTTACCAGAGACTTACCCAGAGTCTTTAGCTCACTATCTTTCACAGAGAAAAAATATCCCAAACATATCAGTCTTTGTCCTGCCCTGGGGCAGTCCAGCAACGAAATGCTAGGCAATTCTCCTCTGAACAAGAGTACCAACAGAAACCCCAGACACGTGTTTCGGTCTGGTTGGACCTCATCATTAGGGTGGATCTGTGCCTCTCTAAGAATAGTGAGCAAGGGGTCCACGTCTGGATTCCCCTAGTAAGTTAGGGTGAGACCCAAAGTTACTTAAATAGGCAAATTAACAAGGGCAGTCCTGGGAGTCCCTCTGCCAGACATTAGTCCTGGTTATAAGAGACTTACCCATACCCATGTGACTTACCCAGAGTCTTTAGCTCACTATCTTTCACAGAGAAGAAATATCCCAAACATATCAGTCTTTGTCCTGCTCTGGGGCAGTCCAGCACCGAAATGCTAGGCAATTCTCCTCTGAACAAGAGTACCAACAGAAACCCCAGACACGTGTTTCGGTCTGGTTGGACCTCATCAGTAGGGTTGATCTGTGCCTCTCTAAGAATAGTGAGCAAGGAGTCCACGTCTTGATTCCCCTAGTAATTTAGGGTGAGACGCAAAGTTACTTAAATAGGCAAATTAACAAGGGCGGTCCTGGGAGTCCCTCTGCCAGACATTAGTCCTGGTTACGAGAGACTTATCCAGAGTCTTTAGCTCACTATCTTTCACAGAGAAGAAATATCCCAAACATATCAGTCTTTGTCCTGCCCTGGGGCAGTCCAGCAACGAAATGCTAGGCAATTCTCCTCTGAACAAGAGTACCAACAGAAACCCCAGACACGTGTTTCGGTCTGGTTGGACCTCATCAGTAGGGTGGATCTGTGTCTCTCTAAGAATAGTGAGCAAGGGGTCCACGTCTGGATTCCCCTAGTAACTTAGGGTGAGACCCAAAGTTACTTAAATATGCAAATTGACAAAGGGGGTCCTGGGAGTCCCTCTGCCAGACATTAGTCCTGGTTACGAGAAACTTACCCAGAGTCTTTAGCTCACTATCTTTCACAGAGAAGAAATATCCCAAACATATCAGTCTTTGTCCTGCCCTGGGGCAGTCCAGCAACAAAATGCTAGGCAATTCTCCTCTGCACAAGAGTACCAACAGAAACCCCAGACACGTGTTTCGGTCTGGTTGGACCTCATCAGTAGGGTGGATCTGTGCCTCTCTAGGAATAGTGAGCAAGGGGTCCATGTCTGGATTCCCCTACTAACTTAGGGTGAGACCCAAAGTTACTTAAATAGGCAAATTAACAAGGGCGGTCCTGGGAGTCCCTCTGCCAGACATTAGTCCTGGTTACGAGAGACTTACCCAGAGTCTTTAGCTCACTATCTTTCACAGAGAAGAAATATCCCAAACATATCAGTCTTTGTCCTGCCCTGGGGCAGTCCAGCAACGAAATGCTAGGCAATTCTCCTCTGAACAAGAGTACCAACAGAAACCCCAGACACGTGTTTCGGTCTGGTTGGACCTCATCATTAGGGTGGATCTGTGCCTCTCTAAGAATAGTGAGCAAGGGGTCCACGTCTGGATTCCCCTAGTAAGTTAGGGTGAGACCCAAAGTTACTTAAATAGGCAAATTAACAAGGGCAGTCCTGGGAGTCCCTCTGCCAGACATTAGTCCTGGTTATGAGAGACTTACCCAGAGTCTTTAGCTCACTATCTTTCACAGAGAAGAAATATCCCAAACATATCAGTCTTTGTCCTACCCTGCGGCAGTCCAGCAACAAAATGCTAGGCAATTCTCCTCTGAACAAGAGTACCAACAGAAACCCCAAGCACGTGTTTCGGTCTGGTTGGACCTCATCAGTAGGGTGGATCTGTGCCTCTCTAGGAATAGTGAGCAAGGGGTCCACGTCTGGATTCCCCTAGTAACTTAGGGTGAGACCCAAAGTTATTTAAATAGGCAAATTAACAAGGGCGGTCCTGGGAGTCCCTCTGCCAGACATTAGTCCTGGTTACCAGAGACTTACCCAGAGTCTTTAGCTCACTATCTTTCACAGAGAAGAAATATCCCAAACATATCAGTCTTTGTCCTGCCCTGGGGCAGTCCAGCAACGAAATGCTAGGCAATTCTCCTCTGAACAAGAGTACCAACAGAAACCCCAGACACGTGTTTCGGTCTGGTTGGACCTCATCAGTAAGGTGGATCTGTGCCTCTCTAAGAATAGAGAGCAAGGGGTCCACGTCTGGATTCCCGTAGTAAGTTAGGGTGAGACTCAAAGTTACTTAAATAGGAAAATTAACAAGGGCGGTCCTGGGAGTCCCTCTGCCAGACATTAGTCCTGGTTACGAGAGACTTACCCAGAGTCTTTAGCTCACTATCTTTCACAGAGAAGAAATATCCCAAACATATCAGTCTTTGTCCTACCCTGCGGCAGTCCAGCAACAAAATGCTAGGCAATTCTCCTCTGAACAAGAGTACCAACAGAAACCCCAGACACGTGATTCGGTCTGGTTGGACCTCATCAGTAGGGTGGATCTGTGCCTCTCGAAGAATAGAGAGCAAGGGGTCCACGTCTGGATTCCCGTAGTAAGTTAGGGTGAGACTCAAAGTTACTTAAATAGGAAAATTAACAAGGGCGGTCCTGGGAGTCCCTCTGCCAGACATTAGTCCTGGTTACGAGAGACTTACCCAGAGTCTTTAGCTCACTATCTTTCACAAAGAAGAAATATCCCAAACATATCAGTCTTTGTCCTGCCCTGGGGCAGTCCAGCAACGAAATGCTAGGCAATTCTCCTCTGAACAAGAGTACCAACAGAAACCCCAGACACGTGTTTCGGTCTGGTTGGACCTCATCAGTAGGGTGGATCTGTGCCTCTCTAAGAATAGTGAGCAAGGGGTCCACGTCTGGATTCCCCTAGTAACTTAGGGAGAGACCCAAAGTTACTTAAATATGAAAATTGACAAAGGGGGTCCTGGGAGTCTCTCTGCCAGACATTAGTCCTGGTTACGAGAGACTTACCCAGAGTCTTTAGCTCACTATCTTTCACAGAGAAGAAATATCCCAAACATATCAGTCTTTGTCCTGCCCTGGGGCAGTGCAGCAACAAAATGCTAGGCAATTCTCCTCTGAACAAGAGTACCAATGGAAACCCCAGACACGTGTTTCGGTCTGGTTGGACCTCATCAGTAGGGTGGATCTGTGCCTCTCTAAGAATAGTGAGCAAGGGGTCCACGTCTGGATTCCCCTAGTAACTTAGGGTGAGACCCAAAGTTACTTAAATAGGCAAATTAACAAGGGCGGTCCTGGGAGTCCCTCTGCCAGACATTAGTCCTGGTTACCAGAGATTTACCCAGAGTCTTTAGCTCACTATCTTTCACAGAGAAGAAATATCCCAAACATATCAGTCTTTGTCCTGCCCTGGGGCAGTCCAGCAACGAAATGCTAGGCAATTCTCCTCTGAACAAGAGTACCAACAGAAACCCCAGACCCATGTTTCGGTCTGGTTGGACCTCATCATTAGGGTGGATCTGTGCCTCTCTAAGAATAGTGAGCAAGGGGTCCACGTCTGGATTCCCCTATTAACTTAGGGTGAGACCCAAAGTTACTTAAATAGGCAAATTAACAAGGGCAGTCCTGGGAGTCCCTCTGCCAGACATTAGTCCTGGTTATGAGAGACTTACCCAGAGTCTTTAGCTCACTATCTTTCACAGAGAAGAAATATCCCAAACATATCAGTCTTTGTCCTGCTCTGGGGCAGTCCAGCACCGAAATGCTAGGCAATTCTCCTCTGAAGAAGAGTACCAACAGAAAACCCAGACACGTGTTTCGGTCTGGTTGGACCTCATCAGTAGGGTTGATCTGTGCCTCTCTAAGAAAAGTGAGCAAGGGGTCCACGTCTGGATTCCCCTAGTAACTTAGGGTGAGACCCAAAGTTACTTAAATAGGCAAATTAACAAGGGCGGTCCTGGGAGTCCCTCTGCCAGACATTAGTCCTGGTTACGAGAGACTTACCCAGCGTCTTTAGCTCACTATCTTTCACAGAGAAGAAATATCCCAAACATATCAGTCTTTGTCCTACCCTGCGGCAGTCCAGCAACAAAATGCTAGGCAATTCTCCTCTGAACAAGAGTACCAACAGAAACCCCAAGCACGTGTTTCGGTCTGGTTGGACCTCATCAGTAGGGTGGATCTGTGCCTCTCTAGGAATAGTGAGCAAGGGGTCCACGTCTGGATTCCCCTAGTAACTTAGGGTGAGACCCAAAGTTATTTAAATAGGCAAATTAACAAGGGCGGTCCTGGGAGTCCCTCTGCCAGACATTAGTCCTGGTTACCAGAGACTTACCCAGAGTCTTTAGCTCACTATCTTTCACAGAGAAGAAATATCCCAAACATATCAGTCTTTGTCCTGCCCTGGGGCAGTCCAGCAATGAAATGCTAGGCAATTCTCCTCTGAACAAGAGTACCAACAGAAACCCCAGACACGTGTTTCGGTCTGGTTGGACCTCATCAGTAGGGTGGATCTGTGCCTCTCTAAGAATAGAGAGCAAGGGGTCTACGTCTGGATTCCCGTAGTAAGTTAGGGTGAGACTCAAAGTTACTTAAATAGGAAAATTAACAAGGGCGGTCCTGGGAGTCCCTCTGCCAGACATTAGTCCTGGTTACGAGAGACTTACCCAGAGTCTTTAGCTCACTATCTTTCACAGAGAAGAAATATCCCAAACATATCAGTCTTTGTCCTACCCTGCGGCAGTCCAGCAACAAAATGCTAGGCAATTCTCCTCTGAACAAGAGTACCAACAGAAACCCCAGACACGTGATTCGGTCTGGTTGGACCTCATCAGTAGGGTGGATCTGTGCCTCTCTAAGAATAGAGAGCAAGGGGTCCACGTCTGGATTCCCCTAGTAAGTTAGGGTGAGACTCAAAGTTACTTAAATAGGCAAATTAACAAGGGCGGTCCTGGGAGTCCCTCTGCCAGACATTAGTCCTGGTTACCAGAGATTTACCCAGAGTCTTTAGCTCACTATCTTTCACAGAGAAGAAATATCCCAAACATATCAGTCTTTGTCCTGCCCTGGGGCAGTCCAGCAACGAAATGCTAGGCAATTCTCCTCTGAACAAGAGTACCAACAGAAACCCCAGACCCATGTTTCGGTCTGGTTGGACCTCATCATTAGGGTGGATCTGTGCCTCTCTAAGAATAGTGAGCAAGGGGTCCACGTCTAGATTCCCCTAGTAACTTAGGGTGAGACCCAAAGTTACTTAAATATGCAAATTGACAAAGGGGGTCCTGGGAGTCTCTCTCCCAGACATTAGTCCTGGTTACGAGAGACTTACCCAGAGTCTTTAGCTCACTATCTTTCATAGAGAAGAAATATCCCAAACATATCAGTCTTTGTCCTGCCCTGGGGCAGTCCAGCAACGAAATGCTAGGCAATTCTCCTCTGAACAAAAGTACCAACAGAAACCCCAGACAGGTGTTTCGGTCTGGTTGGACCTCATCAGTAGGGTGGATCTGTGCCTCTCTAAGAATAGTGTGCAAGGGGTCCACGTCTGGATTCCCCTAGTAACTTAGGGTGAGACCCAAAGTTACTTAAATAGGCAAATTAACAAGGGCGGTTCTGGGAGTCCCTCTGCCAGACATTAGTCCTGGTTACCAGAGACTTACCCAGAGTCTTTAGCTCACTATCTTTCACAGAGAAGAAATATCCCAAACATATCAGTCTTTGTCCTGCCCTGGGGCAGTCCAGCAACGAAATGCTAGGCAATTCTCCTCTGAACAAGAGTACCAACAGAAACCACAGACACGTGTTTCGGTCTGGTTGGACCTCATCATTAGGGTGGATCTGTGCCTCTCTAAGAATAGTGAGCAAGGGGTCCACGTCTGGATTCCCCTAGTAAGTTAGGGTGAGACCCAAAGTTACTTAAATAGGCAAATTAACAAGGGCAGTCCCTCTGCCAGACATTAGTCCTGGTTATGAGAGACTTACCCAGAGTCTTTAGCTCACTATCTTTCACAGAGAAGAAATATCCCAAACACATCAGTCTTTGTTCTGCTCTGGGGCAGTCCAGCACCGAAATGCTAGGCAATTCTCCTCTGAACAAGAGTACCAACAGAAACCCCAGACACGTGTTTCGGTCTGGTTGGACCTCATCAGTAGGGTGGATCTGTGCCTCTCTAGGAATAGTGAGCAAGGGGTCCATGTCTGGATTCCCCTACTAACTTAGGGTGAGACCCAAAGTTACTTAAATAGGCAAATTAACAAGGGAGGTCCTGGGAGTCCCTCTGCCAGACATTAGTCCTGGTTACCAGAGACTTACCCAGAGTCTTTAGTTCACTATCTTTCACAGAGAAGAAATATCCCAAACATATCAGTCTTTGTCCTACCCTGCGGCAGTCCAGCAACAAAATGCTAGGCAATTCTCTTCTGAACAAGAGTACCAACAGAAACCCCAGGCACGTGTTTCGGTCTGGTTGGACCTCATCAGTAGGGTGGATCTGTGCCTCTCTAGGAATAGTGAGCAAGGGGTCCACGTCTGGATTCCCCTAGTAACTTAGGGTGAGACCCAAAGTTATTTAAATAGGCAAATTAACAAGGGCGGTCCTGGGAGTCCCTCTGCCAGACATTAGTCCTGGTTACCAGAGACTTACCCAGAGTCTTTAGCTCACTATCTTTCACAGAGAAAAAATATCCCAAACATATCAGTCTTTGTCCTGCCCTGGGGCAGTCCAGCAACGAAATGCTAGGCAATTCTCCTCTGAACAAGAGTACCAACAGAAACCCCAGACACGTGTTTCGGTCTGGTTGGACCTCATCATTAGGGTGGATCTGTGCCTCTCTAAGAATAGTGAGCAAGGGGTCCACGTCTGGATTCCCCTAGTAAGTTAGGGTGAGACCCAAAGTTACTTAAATAGGCAAATTAACAAGGGCAGTCCTGGGAGTCCCTCTGCCAGACATTAGTCCTGGTTATAAGAGACTTACCCATACCCATGTGACTTACCCAGAGTCTTTAGCTCACTATCTTTCACAGAGAAGAAATATCCCAAACATATCAGTCTTTGTCCTGCTCTGGGGCAGTCCAGCACCGAAATGCTAGGCAATTCTCCTCTGAACAAGAGTACCAACAGAAACCCCAGACACGTGTTTCGGTCTGGTTGGACCTCATCAGTAGGGTTGATCTGTGCCTCTCTAAGAATAGTGAGCAAGGAGTCCACGTCTGGATTCCCCTAGTAATTTAGGGTGAGACGCAAAGTTACTTAAATAGGCAAATTAACAAGGGCGGTCCTGGGAGTCCCTCTGCCAGACATTAGTCCTGGTTACGAGAGACTTATCCAGAGTCTTTAGCTCACTATCTTTCACAGAGAAGAAATATCCCAAACATATCAGTCTTTGTCCTGCCCTGGGGCAGTCCAGCAACGAAATGCTAGGCAATTCTCCTCTGAACAAGAGTACCAACAGAAACCCCAGACACGTGTTTCGGTCTGGTTGGACCTCATCAGTAGGGTGGATCTGTGTCTCTCTAAGAATAGTGAGCAAGGGGTCCACGTCTGGATTCCCCTAGTAACTTAGGGTGAGACCCAAAGTTACTTAAATATGCAAATTGACAAAGGGGGTCCTGGGAGTCCCTCTGCCAGACATTAGTCCTGGTTACGAGAAACTTACCCAGAGTCTTTAGCTCACTATCTTTCACAGAGAAGAAATATCCCAAACATATCAGTCTTTGTCCTGCCCTGGGGCAGTCCAGCAACAAAATGCTAGGCAATTCTCCTCTGCACAAGAGTACCAACAGAAACCCCAGACACGTGTTTCGGTCTGGTTGGACCTCATCAGTAGGGTGGATCTGTGCCTCTCTAGGAATAGTGAGCAAGGGGTCCATGTCTGGATTCCCCTACTAACTTAGGGTGAGACCCAAAGTTACTTAAATAGGCAAATTAACAAGGGCGGTCCTGGGAGTCCCTCTGCCAGACATTAGTCCTGGTTACGAGAGACTTACCCAGAGTCTTTAGCTCACTATCTTTCACAGAGAAGAAATATCCCAAACATATCAGTCTTTGTCCTACCCTGCGGCAGTCCAGCAACAAAATGCTAGGCAATTCTCCTCTGAACAAGAGTACCAACAGAAACCCCAAGCACGTGTTTCGGTCTGGTTGGACCTCATCAGTAGGGTGGATCTGTGCCTCTCTAGGAATAGTGAGCAAGGGGTCCACGTCTGGATTCCCCTAGTAACTTAGGGTGAGACCCAAAGTTATTTAAATAGGCAAATTAACAAGGGCGGTCCTGGGAGTCCCTCTGCCAGACATTAGTCCTGGTTACCAGAGACTTACCCAGAGTCTTTAGCTCACTATCTTTCACAGAGAAGAAATATCCCAAACATATCAGTCTTTGTCCTGCCCTGGGGCAGTCCAGCAACGAAATGCTAGGCAATTCTCCTCTGAACAAGAGTACCAACAGAAACCCCAGACACGTGTTTCGGTCTGGTTGGACCTCATCAGTAAGGTGGATCTGTGCCTCTCTAAGAATAGAGAGCAAGGGGTCCACGTCTGGATTCCCGTAGTAAGTTAGGGTGAGACTCAAAGTTACTTAAATAGGAAAATTAACAAGGGCGGTCCTGGGAGTCCCTCTGCCAGACATTAGTCCTGGTTACGAGAGACTTACCCAGAGTCTTTAGCTCACTATCTTTCACAGAGAAGAAATATCCCAAACATATCAGTCTTTGTCCTACCCTGCGGCAGTCCAGCAACAAAATGCTAGGCAATTCTCCTCTGAACAAGAGTACCAACAGAAACCCCAGACACGTGATTCGGTCTGGTTGGACCTCATCAGTAGGGTGGATCTGTGCCTCTCTAAGAATAGAGAGCAAGGGGTCCACGTCTGGATTCCCCTAGTAAGTTAGGGTGAGACTCAAAGTTACTTAAATAGGAAAATTAACAAGGGCGGTCCTGGGAGTCCCTCTGCCAGACATTAGTCCTGGTTACGAGAGACTTACCCAGAGTCTTTAGCTCACTATCTTTCACAAAGAAGAAATATCCCAAACATATCAGTCTTTGTCCTGCCCTGGGGCAGTCCAGCAACGAAATGCTAGGCAATTCTCCTCTGAACAAGAGTACCAACAGAAACCCCAGACACGTGTTTCGGTCTGGTTGGACCTCATCAGTAGGGTGGATCTGTGCCTCTCTAAGAATAGTGAGCAAGGGGTCCACGTCTGGATTCCCCTAGTAACTTAGGGAGAGACCCAAAGTTACTTAAATATGAAAATTGACAAAGGGGGTCCTGGGAGTCTCTCTGCCAGACATTAGTCCTGGTTACGAGAGACTTACCCAGAGTCTTTAGCTCACTATCTTTCACAGAGAAGAAATATCCCAAACATATCAGTCTTTGTCCTGCCCTGGGGCAGTGCAGCAACGAAATGCTAGGCAATTCTCCTCTGAACAAGAGTACCAATGGAAACCCCAGACATGTGTTTCGGTCTGGTTGGACCTCATCAGTAGGGTGGATCTGTGCCTCTCTAAGAATAGTGAGCAAGGGGTCCACGTCTGGATTCCCCTAGTAACTTAGGGTGAGACCCAAAGTTACTTAAATAGGCAAATTAACAAGGGCGGTCCTGGGAGTCCCTCTGCCAGACATTAGTCCTGGTTACCAGAGATTTACCCAGAGTCTTTAGCTCACTATCTTTCACAGAGAAGAAATATCCCAAACTTATCAGTCTTTGTCCTGCCCTGGGTCAGTCCAGCAACGAAATGCTAGGCAATTCTCCTCTGAACAAGAGTACCAACAGAAACCCCAGACCCATGTTTCGGTCTGGTTGGACCTCATCATTAGGGTGGATCTGTGCCTCTCTAAGAATAGTGAGCAAGGGGTCCACGTCTAGATTCCCCTAGTAACTTAGGGTGAGACCCAAAGTTACTTAAATATGCAAATTGACAAAGGGGGTCCTGGGAGTCTCTCTGCCAGACATTAGTCCTGGTTACGAGAGACTTACCCAGAGTCTTTAGCTCACTATCTTTCATAGAGAAGAAATATCCCAAACATATCAGTCTTTGTCCTGCCCTGGGGCAGTCCAGCAACGAAATGCTAGGCAATTCTCCTCTGAACAAAAGTACCAACAGAAACCCCAGACAGGTGTTTCGGTCTGGTTGGACCTCATCAGTAGGGTGGATCTGTGCCTCTCTAAGAATAGTGTGCAAGGGGTCCACGTCTGGATTCCCCTAGTAACTTAGGGTGAGACCCAAAGTTACTTAAATAGGCAAATTAACAAGGGCGGTTCTGGGAGTCCCTCTGCCAGACATTAGTCCTGGTTACCAGAGACTTACCCAGAGTCTTTAGCTCACTATCTTTCACAGAGAAGAAATATCCCAAACATATCAGTCTTTGTCCTGCCCTGGGGCAGTCCAGCAACGAAATGCTAGGCAATTCTCCTCTGAACAAGAGTACCAACAGAAACCCCAGACACGTGTTTCGGTCTGGTTGGACCTCATCATTAGGGTGGATCTGTGCCTCTCTAAGAATAGTGAGCAAGGGGTCCACGTCTGGATTCCCCTAGTAAGTTAGGGTGAGACCCAAAGTTACTTAAATAGGCAAATTAACAAGGGCAGTCCTGGGAGTCCCTCTGCCAGACATTAGTCCTGGTTATGAGAGACTTACCCAGAGTCTTTAGCTCACTATCTTTCACAGAGAAGAAATATCCCAAACACATCAGTCTTTGTCCTGCTCTGGGGCAGTCCAGCACCGAAATGCTAGGCAATTCTCCTCTGAACAAGAGTACCAACAGAAACCCCAGACACGTGTTTCGGTCTGGTTGGACCTCATCAGTAGGGTGGATCTGTGCCTCTCTAGGAATAGTGAGCAAGGGGTCCATGTCTGGATTCCCCTACTAACTTAGGGTGAGACCCAAAGTTACTTAAATAGGCAAATTAACAAGGGCGGTCCTGGGAGTCCCTCTGCCAGACATTAGTCCTGGTTACCAGAGACTTACCCAGAGTCTTTAGCTCACTATCTTTCACAGAGAAGAAATATCCCAAACATATCAGTCTTTGTCCTACCCTGCGGCAGTCCAGCAACAAAATGCTAGGCAATTCTCTTCTGAACAAGAGTACCAACAGAAACCCCAGGCACGTGTTTCGGTCTGGTTGGACCTCATCAGTAGGGTGGATCTGTGCCTCTCTAGGAATAGTGAGCAAGGGGTCCACGTCTGGATTCCCCTAGTAACTTAGGGTGAGACCCAAAGTTACTTAAATAGGCAAATTAACAAGGGCAGTCCTGGGAGTCCCTCTGCCAGACATTAGTCCTGGTTATGAGAGACTTACCCAGAGTCTTTAGCTCACTATCTTTCACAGAGAAGAAATATCCCAAACACATCAGTCTTTGTCCTGCTCTGGGGCAGTCCAGCACCGAAATGCTAGGCAATTCTCCTCTGAACAAGAGTACCAACAGAAACCCCAGACACGTGTTTCGGTCTGGTTGGACCTCATCAGTAGGGTGGATCTGTGCCTCTCTAGAAATAGTGAGCAAGGGGTCCATGTCTGGATTCCCCTACTAACTTAGTGTGAGACCCAAAGTTACTTAAATAGGCAAATTAACAAGGGCGGTCCTGGGAGTCCCTCTGCCAGACATTAGTCCTGGTTACCAGAGACTTACCCAGAGTCTTTAGCTCACTATCTTTCACAGAGAAGAAATATCCCAAACATATCAGTCTTTGTCCTACCCTGCGGCAGTCCAGCAACAAAATGCTAGGCAATTCTCTTCTGAACAAGAGTACCAACAGAAACCCCAGGCACGTGTTTCGGTCTGGTTGGACCTCATCAGTAGGGTGGATCTGTGCCTCTCTAGGAATAGTGAGCAAGGGGTCCACGTCTGGATTCCCCTAGTAACTTAGGGTGAGACCCAAAGTTATTTAAATAGGCAAATTAACAAGGGCGGTCCTGGGAGTCCCTCTGCCAGACATTAGTCCTGGTTACCAGAGACTTACCCAGAGTCTTTAGCTCACTATCTTTCACAGAGAAAAAATATCCCAAACATATCAGTCTTTGTCCTGCCCTGGGGCAGTCCAGCAACGAAATGCTAGGCAATTCTCCTCTGAACAAGAGTACCAACAGAAACCCCAGACACGTGTTTCGGTCTGGTTGGACCTCATCATTAGGGTGGATCTGTGCCTCTCTAAGAATAGTGAGCAAGGGGTCCACGTCTGGATTCCCCTAGTAAATTAGGGTGAGACCCAAAGTTACTTAAATAGGCAAATTAACAAGGGCAGTCCTGGGAGTCCCTCTGCCAGACATTAGTCCTGGTTATAAGAGACTTACCCATACCCATGTGACTTACCCAGAGTCTTTAGCTCACTATCTTTCACAGAGAAGAAATATCCCAAACATATCAGTCTTTGTCCTGCTCTGGGGCAGTCCATCACCGAAATGCTAGGCAATTCTCCTCTGAACAAGAGTACCAACAGAAACCCCAGACACGTGTTTCGGTCTGGTTGGACCTCATCAGTAGGGTTGATCTGTGCCTCTCTAAGAATAGTGAGCAAGGAGTCCACATCTGGATTCCCCTAGTAATTTAGGGTGAGACGCAAAGTTACTTAAATAGGCAAATTAACAAGGGCGGTCCTGGGAGTCCCTCTGCCAGACATTAGTCCTGGTTACGAGAGACTTATCCAGAGTCTTTAGCTCACTATCTTTCACAGAGAAGAAATATCCCAAACATATCAGTCTTTGTCCTGCCCTGGGGCAGTCCAGCAACGAAATGCTAGGCAATTCTCCTCTGAACAAGAGTACCAACAGAAACCCCAGACACGTGTTTCGGTCTGGTTGGACCTCATCAGTAGGGTGGATCTGTGTCTCTCTAAGAATAGTGAGCAAGGGGTCCACGTCTGGATTCCCCTAGTAACTTAGGGTGAGACCCAAAGTTACTTAAATATGCAAATTGACAAAGGGGGTCCTGGGAGTCCCTCTGCCAGACATTAGTCCTGGTTAGGAGAAACTTACCCAGAGTCTTTAGCTCACTATCTTTCACAGAGAAGAAATATCCCAAACATATCAGTCTTTGTCCTGCCCTGGGGCAGTCCAGCAACAAAATGCTAGGCAATTCTCCTCTGCACAAGAGTACCAACAGAAACCCCAGACACGTGTTTCGGTCTGGTTGGACCTCATCAGTAGGGTGGATCTGTGCCTCTCTAGGAATAGTGAGCAAGGGGTCCATGTCTGGATTCCCCTACTAACTTAGGGTGAGACCCAAAGTTACTTAAATAGGCAAATTAACAAGGGCGGTCCTGGGAGTCCCTCTGCCAGACATTAGTCCTGGTTACGAGAGACTTACCCAGAGTCTTTAGCTCACTATCTTTCACAGAGAAGAAATATCCCAAACATATCAGTCTTTGTCCTACCCTGCGGCAGTCCAGCAACAAAATGCTAGGCAATTCTCTTCTGAACAAGAGTACCAACAAAAACCCCAGGCACGTGTTTCGGTCTGGTTGGACCTCATCAGTAGGGTGGATCTGTGCCTCTCTAGGAATAGTGAGCAAGGGGTCCACGTCTGGATTCCCCTAGTAACTTAGGGTGAGACCCAAAGTTATTTAAATAGGCAAATTAACAAGGGCGGTCCTGGGAGTCCCTCTGCCAGACATTAGTCCTGGTTACCAGAGACTTACCCAGAGTCTTTAGCTCACTATCTTTCACAGAGAAAAAATATCCCAAACATATCAGTCTTTGTCCTGCCCTGGGGCAGTCCAGCAACGAAATGCTAGGCAATTCTCCTCTGAACACGAGTACCAACAGAAACCCCAGACATGTGTTTCGGTCTGGTTGGACCTCATCATTAGGGTGGATCTGTGCCTCTCTAAGAATAGTGAGCAAGGGGTCCACGTCTGGATTCCCCTAGTAAGTTAGGGTGAGACCCAAAGTTACTTAAATAGGCAAATTAACAAGGGCAGTCCTGGGAGTCCCTCTGCCAGACATTAGTCCTGGTTATGAGAGACTTACCCAGAGTCTTTAGCTCACTATCTTTCACAGAGAAGAAATATCCCAAACACATCAGTCTTTGTCCTGCTCTGGGGCAGTCCAGCACCGAAATGCTAGGCAATTCTCCTCTGAACAAGAGTACCAACAGAAACCCCAGACACGTGTTTCGGTCTGGTTGGACCTCATCAGTAGGGTGGATCTGTGCCTCTCTAGGAATAGTGAGCAAGGGGTCCATGTCTGGATTCCCCTACTAACTTAGGGTGAGACCCAAAGTTACTTAAATAGGCAAATTAACAAGGGCGGTCCTGGGAGTCCCTCTGCCAGACATTAGTCCTGGTTACCAGAGACTTACCCAGAGTCTTTAGCTCACTATCTTTCACAGAGAAGAAATATCCCAAACATATCAGTCTTTGTCCTACCCTGCGGCAGTCCAGCAACAAAATGCTAGGCAATTCTCTTCTGAACAAGAGTACCAACAGAAACCCCAGGCACGTGTTTCGGTCTGGTTGGACCTCATCAGTAGGGTGGATCTGTGCCTCTCTAGGAATAGTGAGCAAGGGGTCCACGTCTGGATTCCCCTAGTAACTTAGGGTGAGACCCAAAGTTATTTAAATAGGCAAATTAACAAGGGCGGTCCTGGGAGTCCCTCTGCCAGACATTAGTCCTGGTTACCAGAGACTTACCCAGAGTCTTTAGCTCACTATCTTTCACAGAGAAAAAATATCCCAAACATATCAGTCTTTGTCCTGCCCTGGGGCAGTCCAGCAACGAAATGCTAGGCAATTCTCCTCTGAACAAGAGTACCAACAGAAACCCCAGACACGTGTTTCGGTCTGGTTGGACCTCATCATTAGGGTGGATCTGTGCCTCTCTAAGAATAGTGAGCAAGGGGTCCACGTCTGGATTCCCCTAGTAAGTTAGGGTGAGACCCAAAGTTACTTAAATAGGCAAATTAACAAGGGCAGTCCTGGGAGTCCCTCTGCCAGACATTAGTCCTGGTTATAAGAGACTTACCCATACCCATGTGACTTACCCAGAGTCTTTAGCTCACTATCTTTCACAGAGAAGAAATATCCCAAACATATCAGTCTTTGTCCTGCTCTGGGGCAGTCCAGCACCGAAATGCTAGGCAATTCTCCTCTGAACAAGAGTACCAACAGAAACCCCAGACACGTGTTTCGGTCTGGTTGGACCTCATCAGTAGGGTTGATCTGTGCCTCTCTAAGAATAGTGAGCAAGGAGTCCACGTCTGGATTCCCCTAGTAATTTAGGGTGAGACGCAAAGTTACTTAAATAGGCAAATTAACAAGGGCGGTCCTGGGAGTCCCTCTGCCAGACATTAGTCCTGGTTATGAGAGACTTATCCAGAGTCTTTAGCTCACTATCTTTCACAGAGAAGAAATATCCCAAACATATCAGTCTTTGTCCTGCCCTGGGGCAGTCCAGCAACGAAATGCTAGGCAATTCTCCTCTGAACAAGAGTACCAACAGAAACCCCAGACACGTGTTTCGGTCTGGTTGGACCTCATCAGTAGGGTGGATCTGTGTCTCTCTAAGAATAGTGAGCAAGGGGTCCATGTCTGGATTCCCCTAGTAACTTAGGGTGAGACCCAAAGTTACTTAAATATGCAAATTGACAAAGGGGGTCCTGGGAGTCCCTCTGCCAGACATTAGTCCTGGTTACGAGAAACTTACCCAGAGTCTTTAGCTCACGATCTTTCACAGAGAAGAAATATCCCAAACATATCAGTCTTTGTCCTGCCCTGGGGCAGTCCAGCAACAAAATGCTAGGCAATTCTCCTCTGCACAAGAGTACCAACAGAAACCCCAGACACGTGTTTCGGTCTGGTTGGACCTCATCAGTAGGGTGGATCTGTGCCTCTCTAGGAATAGTGAGCAAGGGGTCCATGTCTGGATTCCCCTACTAACTTAGGGTGAGACCCAAAGTTACTTAAATAGGCAAATTAACAAGGGCGGTCCTGGGAGTCCCTCTGCCAGACATTAGTCCTGGTTACGAGAGACTTACCCAGAGTCTTTAGCTCACTATCTTTCACAGAGAAGAAATATCCCAAACATATCAGTCTTTGTCCTACCCTGCGGCAGTCCAGCAACAAAATGCTAGGCAATTCTCTTCTGAACAAGAGTACCAACAAAAACCCCAGGCACGTGTTTCGGTCTGGTTGGACCTCATCAGTAGGGTGGATCTGTGCCTCTCTAGGAATAGTGAGCAAGGGGTCCACGTCTGGATTCCCCTAGTAACTTAGGGTGAGACCCAAAGTTATTTAAATAGGCAAATTAACAAGGGCGGTCCTGGGAGTCCCTCTGCCAGACATTAGTCCTGGTTACCAGAGACTTACCCAGAGTCTTTAGCTCACTATCTTTCACAGAGAAAAAATATACCAAACATATCAGTCTTTGTCCTGCCCTGGGGCAGTCCAGCAACGAAATGCTAGGCAATTCTCCTCTGAACAAGAGTACCAACAGAAACCCCAGACACGTGTTTCGGTCTGGTTGGACCTCATCATTAGGGTGGATCTGTGCCTCTCTAAGAATAGTGAGCAAGGGGTCCACGTCTGGATTCCCCTAGTAAGTTAAGGTGAGACCCAAAGTTACTTAAATAGGCAAATTAACAAGGGCAGTCCTGGGAGTCCCTCTGCCAGACATTAGTCCTGGTTATAAGAGACTTACCCATAGTCTTTAGCTCACTATCTTTCACAGAGAAGAAATATCCCAAACATATCAGTCTTTGTCCTGCTCTGGGGCAGTCCAGCACCGAAATGCTAGGCAATTCTCCTCTGAACAAGAGTACCAACAGAAACCCCAGACACGTGTTTCGGTCTGGTTGGACCTCATCATTAGGGTGGATCTGTGCCTCTCTAAGAATAGTGAGCAAGGGGTCCACGTCTAGATTCCCCTAGTAAGTTAGGGTGAGACCCAAAGTTACTTAAATAGGCAAATTAACAAGGGCGGTCCTGGGAGTCCCTCTGCCAGACATTAGTCCTGGTTACGAGAGACTTATCCAGAGTCTTTAGCTCACTATCTTTCACAGAGAAGAAATATCCCAAACATATCAGTCTTTGTCCTGCCCGGGGGCAGTCCAGCAACGAAATGCTAGGCAATTCTCCTCTGAACAAGAGTACCAACAGAAACCCCAGACACTTGTTTCGGTCTGGTTGGACCTCATCAGTAGGGTGGATCTGTGTCTCTCTAAGAATAGTGAGCAAGGGGTCCACGTCTGGATTCCCCTAGTAACTTAGGGTGAGACCCAAAGTTACTTAAATATGCAAATTGACAAAGGGGGTCCTGGGAGTCTCTCTGCCAGACATTAGTCCTGGTTACGAGAGACTTACCCAGAGTCTTTAGCTCACTATCTTTCACAGAGAAAAAATATCCCAAACATATCAGTCTTTGTCCTGCCCTGGGGCAGTCCAGCAACGAAATGCTAGGCAATTCTCCTCTGAACACGAGTACCAACAGAAACCCCAGACACGTGTTTCGGTCTGGTTGGACCTCATCATTAGGGTGGATCTGTGCCTCTCTAAGAATAGTGAGCAAGGGGTCCACGTCTGGATTCCCCTAGTAAGTTAGGGTGAGACCCAAAGTTACTTAAATAGGCAAATTAACAAGGGCAGTCCTGGGAGTCCCTCTGCCAGACATTAGTCCTGGTTATGAGAGACTTACCCAGAGTCTTTAGCTCACTATCTTTCACAGAGAAGAAATATCCCAAACACATCAGTCTTTGTCCTGCTGTGGGGCAGTCCAGCACCGAAATGCTAGGCAATTCTCCTCTGAACAAGAGTACCAACAGAAACCCCAGACACGTGTTTCGGTCTGGTTGGACCTCATCAGTAGGGTGGATCTGTGCCTCTCTAGGAATAGTGAGCAAGGGGTCCATGTCTGGATTCCCCTACTAACTTAGGGTGAGACCCAAAGTTACTTAAATAGGCAAATTAACAAGGGCGGTCCTGGGAGTCCCTCTGCCAGACATTAGTCCTGGTTACCAGAGACTTACCCAGAGTCTTTAGCTCACTATCTTTCACAGAGAAGAAATATCCCAAACATATCAGTCTTTGTCCTACCCTGCGGCAGTCCAGCAACAAAATGCTAGGCAATTCTCTTCTGAACAAGAGTACCAACAGAAACCCCAGGCACGTGTTTCGGTCTGGTTGGACCTCATCAGTAGGGTGGATCTGTGCCTCTCTAGGAATAGTGAGCAAGGGGTCCACGTCTGGATTCCCCTAGTAACTTAGGGTGAGACCCAAAGTTATTTAAATAGGCAAATTAACAAGGGCGGTCCTGGGAGTCCCTCTGCCAGACATTAGTCCTGGTTACCAGAGACTTACGCAGAGTCTTTAGCTCACTATCTTTCACAGAGAAAAAATATCCCAAACATATCAGTCTTTGTCCTGCCCTGGGGCAGTCCAGCAACGAAATGCTAGGCAATTCTCCTCTGAACAAGAGTACCAACAGAAACCCCAGACACGTGTTTCGGTCTGGTTGGACCTCATCATTAGGGTGGATCTGTGCCTCTCTAAGAATAGTGAGCAAGGGGTCCACGTCTGGATTCCCCTAGTAAGTAAGGGTGAGACCCAAAGTTACTTAAATAGGCAAATTAACAAGGGCAGTCCTGGGAGTCCCTCTGCCAGACATTAGTCCTGGTTATAAGAGACTTACCCATACCCATGTGACTTACCCAGAGTCTTTAGCTCACTATCTTTCACAGAGAAGAAATATCCCAAACATATCAGTCTTTGTCCTGCTCTGGGGCAGTCCACCACCGAAATGCTAGGCAATTCTCCTCTGAACAAGAGTACCAACAGAAACCCCAGACACGTGTTTCGGTCTGGTTGGACCTCATCAGTAGGGTTGATCTGTGCCTCTCTAAGAATAGTGAGCAAGGAGTCCACGTCTGGATTCCCCTAGTAATTTAGGGTGAGACGCAAAGTTACTTAAATAGGCAAATTAACAAGGGCGGTCCTGGGAGTCCCTCTGCCAGACATTAGTCCTGGTTATGAGAGACTTATCCAGAGTCTTTAGCTCACTATCTTTCACAGAGAAGAAATATCCCAAACATATCAGTCTTTGTCCTGCCCTGGGGCAGTCCAGCAACGAAATGCTAGGCAATTCTCCTCTGAACAAGAGTACCAACAGAAACCCCAGACACGTGTTTCGGTCTGGTTGGACCTCATCAGTAGGGTGGATCTGTGTCTCTCTAAGAATAGTGAGCAAGGGGTCCACGTCTGGATTCCCCTAGTAACTTAGGGTGAGACCCAAAGTTACTTAAATATGCAAATTGACAAAGGGGGTCCTGGGAGTCCCTCTGCCAGACATTAGTCCTGGTTACGAGAAACTTACCCAGAGTCTTTAGCTCACGATCTTTCACAGAGAAGAAATATCCCAAACATATCAGTCTTTGTCCTGCCCTGGGGCAGTCCAGCAACAAAATGCTAGGCAATTCTCCTCTGCACAAGAGTACCAACAGAAACCCCAGACACGTGTTTCGGTCTGGTTGGACCTCATCAGTAGGGTGGATCTGTGCCTCTCTAGGAATAGTGAGCAAGGGGTCCATGTCTGGATTCCCCTACTAACTTAGGGTGAGACCCAAAGTTACTTAAATAGGCAAATTAACAAGGGCGGTCCTGGGAGTCCCTCTGCCAGACATTAGTCCTGGTTACGAGAGACTTACCCAGAGTCTTTAGCTCACTATCTTTCACAGAGAAGAAATATCCCAAACATATCAGTCTTTGTCCTACCCTGCGGCAGTCCAGCAACAAAATGCTAGGCAATTCTCTTCTGAACAAGAGTACCAACAAAAACCCCAGGCACGTGTTTCGGTCTGGTTGGACCTCATCATTAGGGTGGATCTGTGCCTCTCTAAGAATAGTGAGCAAGGGGTCCACGTCTGGATTCCCCTAGTAAGTTAGGGTGAGACCCAAAGTTACTTAAATAGGCAAATTAACAAGGGCAGTCCTGGGAGTCCCTCTGCCAGACATTAGTCCTGGTTATAAGAGACTTACCCATAGTCTTTAGCTCACTATCTTTCACAGAGAAGAAATATCCCAAACATATCAGTCTTTGTCCTGCTCTGGGGCAGTCCAGCACCGAAATGCTAGGCAATTCTCCTCTGAACAAGAGTACCAACAGAAACCCCAGACACGTATTTCGGTCTGGTTGGACCTCATCATTAGGGTGGATCTGTGCCTCTCTAAGAATAGTGAGCAAGGGGTCCACGTCTAGATTCCCCTAGTAAGTTAGGGTGAGACCCAAAGTTACTTAAATAGGCAAATTAACAAGGGCAGTCCTGGGAGTCCCTCTGCCAGACATTAGTCCTGGTTATAAGAGACTTACCCATAGTCTTTAGCTCACTATCTTTCACAGAGAAGAAATATCCCAAACATATCAGTCTTTGTCCTGCTCTGGGGCAGTCCAGCACCAAAATGCTAGGCAATTCTCCTCTGAGCAAGAGTACCAACAGAAACCCCAGACACGTGTTTCTGTCTGGTTGGACCTCATCAGTAGGGTTGATCTGTGCCTCTCTAAGAATAGTGAGCAAGGGGTCCACGTCTGGATTCCCCTAGTAACTTAGGGTGAGACCCAAAGTTACTTAAATAGGCAAATTAACAAGGGCGGTCCTGGGAGTCCCTCTGCCAGACATTAGTCCTGGTTACGAGAGACTTATCCAGAGTCTTTAGCTCACTATCTTTCACAGAGAAGAAATATCCCAAACATATCAGTCTTTGTCCTGCCCGGGGGCAGTCCAGCAACGAAATGCTAGGCAATTCTCCTCTGAACAAGAGTACCAACAGAAACCCCAGACACTTGTTTCGGTCTGGTTGGACCTCATCAGTAGGGTGGATCTGTGTCTCTCTAAGAATAGTGAGCAAGGGGTCCACGTCTGGATTCCCCTAGTAACTTAGGGTGAGACCCAAAGTTACTTAAATATGCAAATTGACAAAGGGGGTCCTGGGAGTCTCTCTGCCAGACATTAGTCCTGGTTACGAGAGACTTACCCAGAGTCTTTAGCTCACTATCTTTCATAGAGAAGAAATATCCCAAACATAGCAGTCTTTGTCCTGCCCTGGGGCAGTCCAGCAACGAAATGCTAGGCAATTCTCCTCTGAACAAGAGTACCAACAGAAACCCTAGACAGGTGTTTCGGTCTGGTTGGACCTCATCAGTAGGGTGGATCTGTGCCTCTCTAAGAATAGTGCGCAAGGGGTCCACGTCTGGATTCCCCGAGTAACTTAGGGTGAGACCCAAAGTTACTTAAATAGGCAAATTAACAAGGGCGGTTCTGGGAGTCCCTCTGCCAGACATTAGTCCTGGTTACCAGAGACTTACCCAGAGTCTTTAGCTCACTATCTTTCACAGAGAAGAAATATCCCAAACATATCAGTCTTTGGCCTGCCCTGGGGCAGTCCAGCAACGAAATGCTAGGCAATTCTCCTCTGAACAAGAGTACCAACAGAAACCCCAGACACGTGCTTCGGTCTGGTTGGACCTCATCATTAGGGTGGATCTGTGCCTCTCTAAGAATAGTGAGCAAGGGGTCCACGTCTGGATTCCCCTAGTAAGTTAGGGTGAGACCCAAAGTTACTTAAATAGGCAAATTAACAAGGGCAGTCCTGGGAGTCCCTCTGCCAGACATTAGTCCTGGTTATGAGAGACTTACCCAGAGTCTTTAGCTCACTATCTTTCACAGAGAAGAAATATCCCAAACATATCAGTCTTTGTCCTGCTCTGGGGCAGTCCAGCACCGAAATGCTAGGCAATTTTCCTCTGAACAAGAGTACCAACAGAAACCCCAGACACGTGTTTCGGTCTGGTTGGACCTCATCAGTAGGGTTGATCTGTGCCTCTCTAAGAAAAGTGAGCAAGGGGTCCACGTCTGGATTCCCCTAGTAACTTAGGGTGAGACCCAAAGTTATTTAAATAGGCAAATTAACAAGGGCGGTCCTGGGAGTCCCTCTGCCAGACATTAGTCCTGGTTACCAGAGACTTACCCAGAGTCTTTAGCTCACTATCTTTCACAGAGAAGAAATATCCCAAACATATCAGTCTTTGTCCTGCGGCAGTCCAGCAACGAAATGCTAGGCAATTCTCCTCTGAACAAGAGTACCAACAGAAACCCCAGACACGTGTTTCAGTCTGGTTGGACCTCATCAGTAGGGTTGATCTGTGCCTCTCTAAGAATAGTGAGCAAGGGGTCCACGTCTGGATTCCCCTAGTAACTTAGGGTGAGACCCAAAGTTACTTAAATATGCAAATTAACAAGGGCGGTCCTGGGAGTCCCTCTGCCAGACATTAGTCCTGGTTACGAGAGACTTACCCAGAGTCTTTAGCTCACTATCTTTCACAGAGAAGAAATATCCCAAACATATCAGTCGTTGTCCTGCCCTGGGGCAGTCCAGCAATGAAATGCTAGGCAATTCTCCTCTGAACAAGAGTACCAACAGAAACCCCAGACACGTGTTTCTGTCTGGTTGGACCTCATCAGTAGGGTGGATCTGTGTCTCTCTAAGAATAGTGAGCAAGGGGTCCACGTCTGGATTCCCCTAGTAACTTAGGGTGAGACCCAAAGTTACTTAAATATGCAAATTGACAAAGGGGGTCCTGGGAGTCTCTTTGCCAGACATTAGTCCTGGTTACGAGAGACTTACCCAGAGTCTTTAGCTCACTATCTTTCATAGAGAAGAAATATCCCAAACATATCAGTCTTTGTCCTGCCCTGGGGCAGTCCAGCAACGAAATGCTAGGCAATTCTCCTCTGAACAAGAGTACCAACAGAAACCCCAGACAGGTGTTTCGGTCTGGTTGGACCTCATCAGTAGGGTGGATCTGTGCCTCTCTAAGAATAGTGCGCAAGGGGTCCACGTCTGGATTCCCCTAGTAACTTAGGGTGAGACCCAAAGTTACTTAAATAGGCAAATTAACAAGGGCGGTTCTGGGAGTCCCTCTGCCAGACATTAGTCCTGGTTACCAGAGACTTACCCAGAGTCTTTAGCTCACTATCTTTCACAGAGAAGAAATATCCCAAACATATCAGTCTTTGTCCTGCCCTGGGGCAGTCCAGCAACGAAATGCTAGGCAATTCTCCTCTGAACAAGAGTACCAACAGAAACCCCAGACACGTGTTTCGGTCTGGTTGGACCTCATCATTAGGGTGGATCTGTGCCTCTCTAAGAATAGTGAGCAAGGGGTCCACGTCTGGATTCCCCTAGTAAGTTAGGGTGAGACCCAAAGTTACATAAATAGGCAAATTAACAAGGGCAGTCCTGGGAGTCCCTCTGCCAGACATTAGTCCTGGTTATGAGAGACTTACCCAGAGTCTTTAGCTCACTATCTTTCACAGAGAAGAAATATCCCAAACATATCAGTCTTTGTCCTGCTCTGGGGCAGTCCAGCACCGAAATGCTAGGCAATTCTCCTCTGAACAAGAGTACCAACAGAAACCCCAGACACGTGTTTCGGTCTGGTTGGACCTCATCAGTAGGGTTGATCTGTGCCTCTCTAAGAAAAGTGAGCAAGGGGCCCACGTCTGGATTCCCCTAGTAACTTAGGGTGAGATCCAAAGTTACTTAAATAGGCAAATTAACAAGGGCGGTCCTGGGAGTCCCTCTGCCAGACATTAGTCCTGGTTACGAGAGACTTACCCAGAGTCTTTAGCTCACTATCTTTCACAGAGAAGAAATATCCCAAACATATCAGTCTTTGTCCTACCCTGCGGCAGTCCAGCAACAAAATGCTAGGCAATTCTCCTCTGAACAAGAGTACCAACAGAAACCCCAAGCACGTGTTTCGGTCTGATTGGACCTCATCAGTAGGGTGGATCTGTGCCTCTCTAGGAATAGTGAGCAAGGGGTCCACGTCTGGATTCCCCTAGTAATTTAGGGTGAGACCCAAAGTTATTTAAATAGGCAAATTAACAAGGGCGGTCCTGGGAGTCCCTCTGCCAGACATTAGTCCTGGTTACCAGAGACTTACCCAGAGTCTTTAGCTCACTATCTTTCACAGAGAAGAAATATCCCAAACATATCAGTCTTTGTCCTGCCCTGGGGCAGTCCAGCAACGAAATGCTAGGCAATTCTCCTCTGAACAAGAGTACCAACAGAAACCCCAGACACGTGTTTCGGTCTGGTTGGACCTCATCAGTAGGGTGGATCTGTGCCTCTCTAAGAATAGAGAGCAAGGGGTCCATGTCTGGATTCCCGTAGTAAGTTAGGGTGAGACTCAAAGTTACTTAAATAGGAAAATTAACAAGGGCGGTCCTGGGAGTCCCTCTGCCAGACATTAGTCCTGGTTACGAGAGACTTACCCAGAGTCTTTAGCTCACTATCTTTCACAGAGAAGAAATATCCCAAACATATCAGTCTTTGTCCTACCCTGCGGCAGTCCAGCAACAAAATGCTAGGCAATTCTCCTCTGAACAAGAGTACCAACAGAAACCCCAGACACGTGTTTCGGTCTGGTTGGACCTCATCAGTAGGGTGGATCTGTGCCTCTCTAGGAATAGTGAGCAAGGGGTCTATGTCTGGATTCCCCTAGTAACTTAGGGTGAGACCCAAAGTTATTTAAATAGGCAAATTAACAAGGGCGGTCCTGGGAGTCCCTCTGCCAGACATTAGTCCTGGTTACCAGAGACTTACCCAGAGTCTTTAGCTCACTATCTTTCACAGAGAAGAAATATCCCAAACATATCAGTCTTTGTCCTGCCCTGGGGCAGTCCAGCAACGAAATGCTAGGCAATTCTCCTCTGAACAAGAGTACCAACAGAAACCCCAGACACGTGATTCGGTCTGGTTGGACCTCATCAGTAGGGTGGATCTGTGCCTCTCTAAGAATAGAGAGCAAGGGGTCCACGTCTGGATTCCCCTAGTAAGTTAGGGTGAGACTCAAAGTTACTTAAATAGGAAAATTAACAAGGGCGGTCCTGGGAGTCCCTCTGCCAGACATTAGTCCTGGTTACGAGAGACTTACCCAGAGTCTTTAGCTCACTATCTTTCACAAAGAAGAAATATCCCAAACATATCAGTCTTTGTCCTGCCCTGGGGCAGTCCAGCAACGAAATGCTAGGCAATTCTCCTCTGAACAAGAGTACCAACAGAAACCCCAGACACGTGTTTCGGTCTGGTTGGACCTCATCAGTAGGGTGGATCTGTGCCTCTCTAAGAATAGTGAGCAAGGGGTCCACGTCTGGATTCCCCTAGTAACTTAGGGAGAGACCCAAAGTTACTTAAATATGAAAATTGACAAAGGGGGTCCTGGGAGTCTCTCTGCCAGACATTAGTCCTGGTTACGAGAGACTTACCCAGAGTCTTTAGCTCACTATCTTTCACAGAGAAGAAATATCCCAAACATATCAGTCTTTGTCCTGCCCTGGGGCAGTGCAGCACCGAAATGCTAGGCAATTCTCCTCTGAACAAGAGTACCAATGAAAACCCCAGACACGTGTTTCGGTCTGGTTGGACCTCATCAGTAGGGTGGATCTGTGCCTCTCTAAGAATAGTAAGCAAGGGGTCCACGTCTGGATTCCCCTAGTAACTTAGGGTGAGACCCAAAGTTACTTAAATAGGCAAATTAACAAGGGCGGTCCTGGGAGTCCCTCTGCCAGACATTAGTCCTGGTTACCAGAGATTTACCCAGAGTCTTTAGCTCACTATCTTTCACAGAGAAGAAATATCCCAAACATATCAGTCTTTGTCCTGCCCTGGGGCAGTCCAGCAACGAAATGCTAGGCAATTCTCCTCTGAACAAGAGTACCAACAGAAACCCCAGACCCATGTTTCGGTCTGGTTGGACCTCATCATTAGGGTGGATCTGTGCCTCTCTAAGAATAGTGAGCAAGGGGTCCACGTCTGGATTCCCCTAGTAAGTTAGGGTGTGACCCAAAGTTACTTAAATAGGCAAATTAACAAGGGCAGTCCTGGGAGTCCCTCTGCCAGACATTAGTCCTGGTTATGAGAGACTTACCCAGAGTCTTTAGCTCACTATCTTTCACAGAGAAGAAATATCCCAAACATATCAGTCTTTGTCCTGCTCTGGGGCAGTCCAGCACCGAAATGCTAGGCAATTCTCCTCTGAACAAGAGTACCAACAGAAACCCCAGACACGTGTTTCAGTCTGGTTGGACCTCATCAGTAGGGTTGATCTGTGCCTCTCCAAGAATAGTGAGCAAGGGGTCCACGTCTGGATTCCCCTAGTAACTTAGGGTGAGACCCAAAGTTACTTAAATATGCAAATTTACAAGGGCGGTCCTGGGAGTCCCTCTGCCAGACATTAGTCCTGGTTACGAGAGACTTACCCAGAGTCTTTAGCTCACTATCTTTCACAGAGAAGAAATATCCCAAACATATCAGTCTTTGTCCTGCCCTGGGGCAGTCCAGCAACAAAATGCTAGGCAATTCTCCTCTGAACAAGAGTACCAACAGAAACCCCAGACACGTGTTTCGGTCTGGTTGGACCTCATCAGTAGGGTGGATCTGTGCCTCTCTAGGAATAGTGAGCAAGGGGTCTATGTCTGGATTCCCCTACTAACTTAGGGTGAGACCCAAAGTTACTTAAATAGGCAAATTAACAAGGGCGGTCCTGGGAGTCCCTCTGCCAGACATTAGTCCTGGTTACGAGAGACTTACCCAGAGTCTTTAGCTCACTATCTTTCACAGAGAAGAAATATCCCAAACATATCGGTCTTTGTCCTGCCCTGGGGCAGTCCAGCAACGAAATGCTAGGCAATTCTCCTCTGAACAAGAGTACCAACAGAAACCCCAGACACGTGTTTCAGTCTGGTTGGACCTCATCAGTAGGGTGGATCTGTGTCTCTCTAAGAATAGTGAGCAAGGGGTCCACGTCTGGATTCCCCTAGTAACTTAGGGTGAGACCCAAAGTTACTTAAATATGCAAATTGACAAAGGGGGTCCTGGGAGTCTCTCTGCCAGACATTAGTCCTGGTTACGAGAGACTTACCCAGAGTCTTTAGCTCACTATCTTTCATAGAGAAGAAATATCCCAAACATATCAGTCTTTGTCCTGCCCTGGGGCAGTCCAGCAACGAAATGCTAGGCAATTCTCCTCTGAACAAAAGTACCAACAGAAACCCCAGACAGGTGTTTCGGTCTGGTTGGACCTCATCAGTAGGGTGGATCTGTGCCTCTCTAAGAATAGTGTGCAAGGGGTCCACGTCTGGATTCCCCTAGTAACTTAGGGTGAGACCCAAAGTTACTTAAATAGGCAAATTAACAAGGGCGGTTCTGGGAGTCCCTCTGCCAGACATTAGTCCTGGTTACCAGAGACTTACCCAGAGTCTTTAGCTCACTATCTTTCACAGAGAAGAAATATCCCAAACATATCAGTCTTTGTCCTGCCCTGGGGCAGTCCAGCAACGAAATGCTAGGCAATTCTCCTCTGAACAAGAGTACCAACAGAAACCCCAGACACGTGTTTCGGTCTGGTTGGACCTCATCATTAGGGTGGATCTGTGCCTCTCTAAGAATAGTGAGCAAGGGGTCCACGTCTGGATTCCCCTAGTAAGTTAGGGTGAGACCCAAAGTTACTTAAATAGGCAAATTAACAAGGGCAGTCCTGGGAGTCCCTCTGCCAGACATTAGTCCTGGTTACGAGAGACTTACCCAGAGTCTTTAGCTCACTATCTTTCACAGAGAAGAAATATCCCAAACATATCCGTCTTTGTCCTACCCTGCGGCAGTCCAGCAACAAAATGCTAGGCAATTCTCTTCTGAACAAGAGTACCAACAGAAACCCCAGGCACGTGTTTCGGTCTGGTTGGACCTCATCAGTAGGGTGGATCTGTGCCTCTCTAGGAATAGTGAGCAAGGGGTCCACGTCTGGATTCCCCTAGTAACTTAGGGTGAGACCCAAAGTTATTTAAATAGGCAAATTAACAAGGGCGGTCCTGGGAGTCCCTCTGCCAGACATTAGTCCTGGTTACCAGAGACTTACCCAGAGTCTTTAGCTCACTATCCTTCACAGAGAAAAAATATCCCAAACATATCAGTCTTTGTCCTGCCCTGGGGCAGTCCAGCAACGAAATGCTAGGCAATTCTCCTCTGAACAAGAGTACCAACAGAAACCCCAGACACGTGTTTCGGTCTGGTTGGACCTCATCATTAGGGTGGATCTGTGCCTCTCTAAGAATAGTGAGCAAGGGGTCCACGTCTGGATTCCCCTAGTAAGTTAGGGTGAGACCCAAAGTTACTTAAATAGGCAAATTAACAAGGGCAGTCCTGGGAGTCCCTCTGCCAGACATTAGTCCTGGTTATAAGAGACTTACCCATAGTCTTTAGCTCACTATCTTTCACAGAGAAGAAATATCCCAAACATATCAGTCTTTGTCCTGCTCTGGGGCAGTCCAGCACCGAAATGCTAGGCAATTCTCCTCTGAACAAGAGTACCAACAGAAACCCCAGACACGTGTTTCGGTCTGGTTGGACCTCATCAGTAGGGTTGATCTGTGCCTCTCTAAGAATAGTGAGCAAGGAGTCCACGTCTGGATTCCCCTAGTAATTTAGGGTGAGACGCAAAGTTACTTAAATAGGCAAATTAACAAGGGCGGTCCTGGGAGTCCCTCTGCCAGACATTAGTCCTGGTTACGAGAGACTTATCCAGAGTCTTTAGCTCACTATCTTTCACAGAGAAGAAATATCCCAAACATATCAGTCTTTGTCCTGCCCTGGGGCAGTCCAGCAACGAAATGCTAGGCAATTCTCCTCTGAACAAGAGTACCAACAGAAACCCCAGACACGTGTTTCGGTCTGGTTGGACCTCATCAGTAGGGTGGATCTGTGTCTCTCTAAGAATAGTGAGCAAGGGGTCCACGTCTGGATTCCCCTAGTAACTTAGGGTGAGACCCAAAGTTACTTAAATATGCAAATTGACAAAGGGGGTCCTGGGAGTCTCTCTGCCAGACATTAGTCCTGGTTACGAGAGACTTACCCAGAGTCTTTAGCTCACTATCTTTCATAGAGAAGAAATATCCCAAACATATCAGTCTTTGTCCTGCCCTGGGGCAGTCCAGCAACGAAATGCTAGGCAATTCTCCTCTGAACAAGAGTACCAACAGAAACCCCAGACAGGTGTTTCGGTCTGGTTGGACCACATCAGTAGGGTGGATCTGTGCCTCTCTAAGAATAGTGCGCAAGGGGTCCACGTCTGGATTCCCCTAGTAACTTAGGGTGAGACCCAAAGTTACTTAAATAGGCAAATTAACAAGGGCGGTTCTGGGAGTCCCTCTGCCAGACATTAGTCCTGGTTACCAGAGACTTACCCAGAGTCTTTAGCTCACTATCTTTCACAGAGAAGAAATATCCCAAACATATCAGTCTTTGTCCTGCCCTGGGGCAGTCCAGCAACGAAATGCTAGGCAATTCTCCTCTGAACAAGAGTACCAACAGAAACCCCAGACACGTGTTTCGGTCTGGTTGGACCTCATCATTAGGGTGGATCTGTGCCTCTCTAAGAATAGTGAGCAAGGGGTCCACGTCTGGATTCCCCTAGTAAGTTAGGGTGAGACCCAAAGTTACTTAAATAGGCAAATTAACAAGGGCAGTCCTGGGAGTCCCTCTGCCAGAAATTAGTCCTGGTTATGAGAGACTTACCCAGAGTCTTTAGCTCACTATCTTTCACAGAGAAAAAATATCCCAAACATATCAGTCTTTGTCCTGCTCTGGGGCAGTCCAGCACCGAAATGCTAGGCAATTCTCCTCTGAACAAGAGTACCAACAGAAACCCCAGACACGTGTTTCGGTCTGGTTGGACCTCATCAGTAGGGTTGATCTGTGCCTCTCTAAGAAAAGTGAGCAAGGGGTCCACGTTTGGATTCCCCTAGTAACTTAGGGTGAGACCCAAAGTTACTTAAATAGGCAAATTAACAAGGGCGGTCCTGGGAGTCCCTCTGCCAGACATTAGTCCTGGTTACGAGAGACTTACCCAGAGTCTTTAGCTCACTATCTTTCACAGAGAAGAAATATCCCAAACATATCAGTCTTTGTCCTACCCTGCGGCAGTCCAGCAACAAAATGCTAGGCAATTCTCCTCTGAACAAGAGTACCAACAGAAACCCCAAGCACGTGTTTCGGTCTGGTTGGACCTCATCAGTAGGGTGGATCTGTGCTTCTCTAGGAATAGTGAGCAAGGGGTCCACGTCTGGATTCCCCTAGTAACTTAGGGTGAGACCCAAAGTTATTTAAATAGGCAAATTAACAAGGGCGGTCCTGGGAGTCCCTCTGCCAGACATTAGTCCTGGTTACCAGAGACTTACCCAGAGTCTTTAGCTCACTATCTTTCACAGAGAAGAAATATCCCAAACATATCAGTCTTTGTCCTGCCCTGGGGCAGTCCAGCAACGAAATGCTAGGCAATTCTCCTCTGAACAAGAGTACCAACAGAAACCCCAGACACGTGTTTCGGTCTGGTTGGACCTCATCAGTAGGGTGGATCTGTGCCTCTCTAAGAATAGAGAGCAAGGGGTCCACGTCTGGATTCCCCTAGTAAGTTAGGGTGAGACTCAAAGTTACTTAAATAGGAAAATTAACAAGGGCGGTCCTGGGAGTCCCTCTGCCAGACATTAGTCCTGGTTATGAGAGACTTACCCAGAGTCTTAAGCTCACTATCTTTCACAGAGAAGAAATATCCCAAACATATCAGTCTTTGTCCTGCTCTGGGGCAGTCCAGCACCGAAATGCTAGGCAATTCTCCTCTGAACAAGAGTACCAACAGAAACCCCAGACACGTGTTTCAGTCTGGTTGGACCTCATCAGTAGGGTTGATCTGTGCCTCTCTAAGAATAGTGAGCAAGGGGTCCACGTCTGGATTCCCCTAGTAACTTAGGGTGAGACCCAAAGTTACTTAAATATGCAAATTAACAAGGGCGGTCCTGGGAGTCCCTCTGCCAGACATTAGTCCTGGTTACCAGAGACTTACCCAGAGTCTTTAGCTCACTATCTTTCACAGAGAAGAAATATCCCAAACATATCAGTCTTTGTCCTGCCCTGGGGCAGTCCAGCAACGAAATGCTAGGCAATTCTCCTCTGAACAAGAGTACCAACAGAAACCCCAGACACGTGTTTCGGTCTGGTTGGACCTCATTAGTAGGGTGGATCTGTGCCTCTCTAAGAATAGTGAGCAAGGGGTCCACATCTGGATTCCCCTAGTAACTTAGGGAGAGACCCAAAGTTACTTAAATATGAAAATTGACAAAGGGGGTCCTGGGAGTCTCTTCGCCAGACATTAGTCCTGGTTACGAGAGACTTACCCAGAGTCTTTAGCTCACTATCTTTCACAGAGAAGAAATACCCCAAACTTATCAGTCTTTGTCCTGCCCTGGGGCAGTGCAGCAACGAAATGCTAGACAATTCTCCTCTGAACAAGAGTACCAATGGAAACCCCAGACACGTGTTTCGGTCTGGTTGGACCTCATCAGTAGGGTGGATCTGTGCCTCTCTAAGAATAGTGAGCAAGGGGTCCACGTCTGGATTCCCCTAGTAACTTAGGGTGAGACCCAAAGTTACTTAAATAGGCAAATTAACAAGGGCGGTCCTGGGAGTCCCTCTGCCAGACATTAGTCCTGGTTACCAGAGATTTACCCAGAGTCTTTAGCTCACTATCTTTCACAGAGAAGAAATATCCCAAACATATCAGTCTTTGTCCTGCCCTGGGGCAGTCCAGCAACGAAATGCTAGGCAATTCTCCTCTGAACAAGAGTACCAACAGAAACCCCAGACCCATGTTTCGGTCTGGTTGGACCTCATCATTAGGGTGGATCTGTGCCTCTCTAAGAATAGTGAGCAAGGGGTCCACGTCTGGATTCCCCTAGTAAGTTAGGGTGAGACCCAAAGTTACTTAAATAGGCAAATTAACAAGGGCAGTCCTGGGAGTCCCTCTGCCAGACATTAGTCCTGGTTATGAGAGACTTACCCAGAGTCTTTAGCTCACTATCTTTCACAGAGAAGAAATATCCCAAACATATCAGTCTTTGTCCTGCCCTGGGGCAGTCCAGCAACAAAATGCTAGGCAATTCTCCTCTGAACAAGAGTACCAACAGAAACCCCAGACACGTGTTTCGGTCTGGTTGGACCTCATCAGTAGGGTGGATCTGTACCTCTCTAGGAATAGTGAGCAAGGGGTCTATGTCTGGATTCCCCTACTAACTTAGGGTGAGACCCAAAGTTACTTAAATAGGCAAATTAACAAGGGCGGTCCTGGGAGTCCCTCTGCCAGACATTAGTCGTGGTTACGAGAGACTTACCCAGAGTCTTTAGCTCACTATCTTTCACAGAGAAGAAATATCCCAAACATATCAGTCTTTGTCCTACCCTGGGGCAGTCCAGCAACAAAATGCTAGGCAATTCTCCTCTGAACAAGAGTACCAACAGAAACCCCAGGCACGTGTTTCGGTCTGGTTGGACCTCATCAGTAGGGTGGATCTGTGCCTCTCTAGGAATAGTGAGCAAGGGGTCCACGTCTGGATTCCCCTAGTAACTTAGGGTGAGACCCAAAGTTACTTAAATAGGCAAATTAACAAGGGCGGTCCTGGGAGTCCCTCTGCCAGACATTAGTCCTGGTTACGAGAGACTTATCCAGAGTCTTTAGCTCACTATCTTTCACAGAGAAGAAATATCCCAAACATATCAGTCTTTGTCCTGCCTGGGGGCAGTCCAGCAACGAAATGCTAGGCAATTCTCCTCTGAACAAAAGTACCAACAGAAACCCCAGACACGTGTTTCGGTCTGGTTGGACCTCATCAGTAGGGTGGATCTGTGTCTCTCTAAGAATAGTGAGCAAGGGGTCCACGTCTGGATTCCTCTAGTAACTTAGGGTGAGACCCAAAGTTACTTAAATATGCAAATTGACAAAGGGGGTCCTGGGAGTCTCTCTGCCAGACATTAGTCCTGGTTACGAGAGACTTACCCAGAGTCTTTAGCTCACTATCTTTCATAGAGAAGAAATATCCCAAACATAGCAGTCTTTGTCCTGCCCTGGGGCAGTCCAGCAACGAAATGCTAGGCAATTCTCCTCTGAACAAGAGTACCAACAGAAACCCCAGGCACGTGTTTCGGTCTGGTTGGACCTCATCAGTAGGGTGGATCTGTGCCTCTCTAAGAATAGTGCGCAAGGGGTCCACGTCTGGATTCCCCTAGTAACTTAGGGTGAGACCCAAAGTTACTTAAATAGGCAAATTAACAAGGGCGGTTCTGGGAGTCCCTCTGCCAGACATTAGTCCTGGTTACCAGAGACTTACCCAGAGTCTTTAGCTCACTATCTTTCACAGAGAAGAAATATCCCAAACATATCAGTCTTTGTCCTGCCCTGGGGCAGTCCAGCAACGAAATGCTAGGCAATTCTCCTCTGAACAAGAGTACCAACAGAAACCCCAGACACGTGTTTCAGTCTGGTTGGACCTCATCAGTAGGGTTGATCTGTGCCTCTCTAAGAAAAGTGAGCAAGGGGTCCACGTCTGGATTCCCCTAGTAACTTAGGGTGAGACCCAAAGTTACTTAAATAGGCAAATTAACAAGGGCAGTCCTGGGAGTCCCTCTGCCAGACATTAGTCCTGGTTATGAGAGACTTACCCAGAGACTTTAGCTCACTATCTTTCACAGAGAAGAAATATCCCAAACATATCAGTCTTTGTCCTGCTCTGGGGCAGTCCAGCACCGAAATGCTAGGCAATTCTCCTCTGAACAAGAGTACCAACAGAAACCCCAGACACGTGTTTCGGTCTGGTTGGACCTCATCAGTAGGGTTGATCTGTGCCTCTCTAAGAAAAGTGAGCAAGGGGTCCACGTCTGGATTCCCCTAGTAACTTAGGGTGAGACCCAAAGTTATTTAAATAGGCAAATTAACAAGGGCGGTACTGGGAGTCCCTCTGCCAGACATTAGTCCTGGTTACCAGAGACTTACCCAGAGTCTTTAGCTCACTATCTTTCACAGAGAAGAAATATCCCAAACATATCAGTCTTTGTCCTGCCCTGTGGCAGTCCAGCAACGAAATGCTAGGCAATTCTCCTCTGAACAAGAGTACCAACAGAAACCCCAGACACGTGTTTCGGTCTGGTTGGACCTCATCAGTAGGGTGGATCTGTGTCTCTCTAAGAATAGTGAGCAAGGGGTCCACGTCTAGATTCCCCTAGTAAGTTAGGGTGAGACCCAAAGTTACTTAAATAGGCAAATTAACAAGGGCAGTCCTGGGAGTCCCTCTGCCAGACATTAGTCCTGGTTATGAGAGACTTACCCAGAGTCTTTAGCTCACTATCTTTCACAGAGAAGAAATATCCCAAACATATCAGTCTTTGTCCTACCCTGCGGCAGTCCAGCAACAAAATGCTAGGCAATTCTCCTCTGAACAAGAGTACCAACAGAAACCCCAGGCACGTGTTTCGGTCTGGTTGGACCTCATCAGTAGGGTGGATCTGTGCCTCTCTAGGAATAGTGAGCAAGGGGTCCACGTCTGGATTCCCCTAGTAATTTAGGGTGAGACCCAAAGTTATTTAAATAGGAAAATTAACAAGGGTGGTCCTGGGAGTCCCTCTGCCAGACATTAGTCCTGGTTACCAGAGACTTACCCAGAGTCTTTAGCTCACTATCTTTCACAGAGAAGAAATATCCCAAACATATCAGTCTTTGTCCTGCCCTGGGGCAGTCCAGCAACGAAATGCTAGGCAATTCTCCTCTGAACAAGAGTACCAACAGAAACCCCAGACACGTGTTTCGGTCTGGTTGGACCTCATTAGTAGGGTGGATCTGTGCCTCTCTAAGAATAGTGAGCAAGGGGTCCACGTCTGGATTCCCCTAGTAACTTAGGGAGAGACCCAAAGTTACTTAAATATGAAAATTGACAAAGGGGGTCCTGGGAGTCTCTTCGCCAGACATTAGTCCTGGTTACGAGAGACTTACCCAGAGTCTTTAGCTCACTATCTTTCACAGAGAAGAAATACCCCAAACTTATCAGTCTTTGTCCTGCCCTGGGGCAGTGCAGCAACGAAATGCTAGGCAATTCTCCTCTGAACAAGAGTACCAATGGAAACCCCAGACACGTGTTTCGGACTGGTTGGACCTCATCAGTAGGGTGGATCTGTGCCTCTCTAAGAATAGTGAGCAAGGGGTCCACGTCTGGATTCCCCTAGTAACTTAGGGTGAGACCCAAAGTTACTTAAATAGGCAAATTAACAAGGGCGGTCCTGGGAGTCCCTCTGCCAGACATTAGTCCTGGTTACCAGAGATTTACCCAGAGTCTTTAGCTCACTATCTTTCACAGAGAAGAAATATCCCAAACATATCAGTCTTTGTCCTGCCCTGGGGCAGTCCAGCAACGAAATGCTAGGCAATTCTCCTCTGAACAAGAGTACCAACAGAAACCCCAGACCCATGTTTCGGTCTGGTTGGACCTCATCATTAGGGTGGATCTGTGCCTCTCTAAGAATAGTGAGCAAGGGGTCCACGTCTGGATTCCCCTAGTAAGTTAGGGTGAGACCCAAAGTTACTTAAATAGGCAAATTAACAAGGGCAGTCCTGGGAGTCCCTCTGCCAGACATTAGTCCTGGTTATGAGAGACTTACCCAGAGTCTTTAGCTCACTATCTTTCACAGAGAAGAAATATCCCAAACATATCAGTCTTTGTCCTGCTCTGGGGCAGTCCAGCACCAAAATGCTAGGCAATTCTCCTCTGAACAAGAGTACCAACAGAAACCCCAGACACGTGTTTCAGTCTGGTTGGACCTCATCAGTAGGGTTGATCTGTGCCTCTCTAAGAATAGTGAGCAAGGGGTCCACGTCTGGATTCCCCTAGTAACTTAGGGTGAGACCCAAAGTTACTTAAATATGCAAATTAACAAGGGCGGTCCTGGGAGTCCCTCTGCCAGACATTAGTCCTGGTTACGAGAGACTTACCCAGAGTCTTTAGCTCACTATCTTTCACAGAGAAGAAATATCCCAAACATATCAGTCTTTGTCCTGCCCTGGGGCAGTCCAGCAACAAAATGCTAGGCAATTCTCCTCTGAACAAGAGTACCAACAGAAACCCCAGACACGTGTTTCGGTCTGGTTGGACCTCATCAGTAGGGTGGATCTGTACCTCTCTAGGAATAGTGAGCAAGGGGTCTATGTCTGGATTCCCCTACTAACTTAGGGTGAGACCCAAAGTTACTTAAATAGGCAAATTAACAAGGGCGGTCCTGGGAGTCCCTCTGCCAGACATGAGTCCTGGTTACGAGAGACTTACCCAGAGTCTTTAGCTCACTATCTTTCACAGAGAAGAAATATCCCAAACATATCAGTCTTTGTCCTACCCTGGGGCAGTCCAGCAACAAAATGCTAGGCAATTCTCCTCTGAACAAGAGTACCAACAGAAACCCCAGGCACGTGTTTCGGTCTGGTTGGACCTCATCAGTAGGGTGGATCTGTGCCTCTCTAGGAATAGTGAGCAAGGGGTCCACGTCTGGATTCCCCTAGTAACTTAGGGTGAAACCCAAAGTTACTTAAATAGGCAAATTAACAAGGGCGGTCCTGGGAGTCCCTCTGCCAGACATTAGTCCTGGTTACGAGAGACTTATCCAGAGTCTTTAGCTCACTATCTTTCACAGAGAAGAAATATCCCAAACATATCAGTCTTTGTCCTGCCTGGGGGCAGTCCAGCAACGAAATGCTAGGCAATTCTCCTCTGAACAAAAGTATCAACAGAAACCCCAGACACGTGTTTCGGTCTGGTTGGACCTCATCAGTAGGGTGGATCTGTGTCTCTCTAAGAATAGTGAGCAAGGGGTCCACGTCTGGATTCCTCTAGTAACTTAGGGTGAGACCCAAAGTTACTTAAATATGCAAATTGACAAAGGGGGTCCTGGGAGTCTCTCTGCCAGACATTAGTCCTGGTTACGAGAGACTTACCCAGAGTCTTTAGCTCACTATCTTTCATAGAGAAGAAATATCCCAAACATAGCAGTCTTTGTCCTGCCCTGGGGCAGTCCAGCAACGAAATGCTAGGCAATTCTCCTCTGAACAAGAGTACCAACAGAAACCCCAGGCACGTGTTTCGGTCTGGTTGGACCTCATCAGTAGGGTGGATCTGTGCCTCTCTAAGAATAGTGCGCAAGGGGTCCACGTCTGGATTCCCCTAGTAACTTAGGGTGAGACCCAAAGTTACTTAAATAGGCAAATTAACAAGGGCGGTTCTGGGAGTCCCTCTGCCAGACATTAGTCCTGGTTACCAGAGACTTACCCAGAGTCTTTAGCTCACTATCTTTCACAGAGAAGAAATATCCCAAACATATCAGTCTTTGTCCTGCCCTGGGGCAGTCCAGCAACGAAATGCTAGGCAATTCTCCTCTGAACAAGAGTACCAACAGAAACCCCAGACACGTGTTTCGGTCTGGTTGGACCTCATCAGTAGGGTTGATCTGTGCCTCTCTAAGAAAAGTGAGCAAGGGGTCCACGTCTGGATTCCCCTAGTAACTTAGGGTGAGACCCAAAGTTACTTAAATAGGCAAATTAACAAGGGCAGTCCTGGGAGTCCCTCTGCCAGACATTAGTCCTGGTTATGAGAGACTTACCCAGAGTCTTTAGCTCACTATCTTTCACAGAGAAGAAATATCCCAAACATATCAGTCTTTGTCCTGCTCTGGGGCAGTCCAGCACCGAAATGCTAGGCAATTCTCCTCTGAACAAGAGTACCAACAGAAACCCCAGACACGTGTTTCGGTCTGGTTGGACCTCATCAGTAGGGTTGATCTGTGCCTCTCTAAGAAAAGTGAGCAAGGGGTCCACGTCTGGATTCCCCTAGTAACTTAGGGTGAGACCCAAAGTTATTTAAATAGGCAAATTAACAAGGGCGGTCCTGGGAGTCCCTCTGCCAGACATTAGTCCTGGTTACCAGAGACTTACCCAGAGTCTTTAGCTCACTATCTTTCACAGAGAAGAAATATCCCAAACATATCAGTCTTTGTCCTGCCCTGTGGCAGTCCAGCAACGAAATGCTAGGCAATTCTCCTCTGAACAAGAGTACCAACAGAAACCCCAGACACGTGTTTCGGTCTGGTTGGACCTCATCAGTAGGGTGGATCTGTGTCTCTCTAAGAATAGTGAGCAAGGGGTCCACGTCTAGATTCCCCTAGTAAGTTAGGGTGAGACCCAAAGTTACTTAAATAGGCAAATTAACAAGGGCAGTCCTGGGAGTCCCTCTGCCAGACATTAGTCCTGGTTATGAGAGACTTACCCAGAGTCTTTAGCTCACTATCTTTCACAGAGAAGAAATATCCCAAACATATCAGTCTTTGTCCTACCCTGCGGCAGTCCAGCAACAAAATGCTAGGCAATTCTCCTCTGAACAAGAGTACCAACAGAAACCCCAGGCACGTGTTTCGGTCTGGTTGGACCTCATCAGTAGGGTGGATCTGTGCCTCTCTAGGAATAGTGAGCAAGGGGTCCACGTCTGGATTCCCCTAGTAATTTAGGGTGAGACCCAAAGTTATTTAAATAGGAAAATTAACAAGGGTGGTCCTGGGAGTCCCTCTGCCAGACATTAGTCCTGGTTACCAGAGACTTACCCAGAGTCTTTAGCTCACTATCTTTCACAGAGAAGAAATATCCCAAACATATCAGTCTTTGTCCTGCCCTGGGGCAGTCCAGCAACAAAATGCTAGGCAATTCTCCTCTGAACAAGAGTACCAACAGAAACCCCAGACACGTATTTCGGTCTGGTTGGACCTCATCATTAGGGTGGATCTGTGCCTCTCTAAGAATAGTGAGCAAGGGGTCCACGTCTAGATTCCCCTAGTAAGTTAGGGTGATACCCAAAGTTACTTAAATAGGCAAATTAATAAGGGCAGTCCTGGGAGTCCCTCTGCCAGACATTAGTCCTGGTTATATGAGACTTACCCATAGTCTTTAGCTCACTATCTTTCACAGAGAAGAAATATCCCAAACATATCAGTCTTTGTCCTGCTCTGGGGCAGTCCAGCACCGAAATGCTAGGCAATTCTCCTCTGAACAAGAGTACCAACAGAAACCCCAGACACGTGTTTCTGTCTGGTTGGACCTCATCAGTAGGGTTGATCTGTGCCTCTCTAAGAATAGTGAGCAAGGGGTCCACGTCTGGATTCCCCTAGTAACTTAGGGTGAGACCCAAAGTTACTTAAATAGGCAAATTAACAAGGGCGGTCCTGGGAGTCCCTCTGCCAGACATTAGTCCTGGTTACGAGAGACTTATCCAGAGTCTTTAGCTCACTATCTTTCACAGAGAAGAAATATCCCAAACATATCAGTCTTTGTCCTGCCCGGGGGCAGTCCAGCAACGAAATGCTAGGCAATTCTCCTCTGAACAAGAGTACCAACAGAAACCCCAGACACGTGTTTCGGTCTGGTTGGACCTCATCAGTAGGGTGGATCTGTGTCTCTCTAAGAATAGTGAGCAAGGGGTCCACGTCTGGATTCCCCTAGTAACTTAGGGTGAGACCCAAAGTTACTTAAATATGCAAATTGACAAAGGGGGTCCTGGGAGTCTCTCTGCCAGACATTAGTCCTGGTTACGAGAGACTTACCCAGAGTCTTTAGCTCACTATCTTTCATAGAGAAGAAATATCCCAAACATAGCAGTCTTTGTCCTGCCCTGGGGCAGTCCAGCAACGAAATGCTAGGCAATTCTCCTCTGAACAAGAGTACCAACAGAAACCCCAGACAGGTGTTTCGGTCTGGTTGGACCTCATCAGTAGGGTGGATCTGTGCCTCTCTAAGAATAGTGCGCAAGGGGTCCACGTCTGGATTCCCCTAGTAACTTAGGGTGAGACCCAAAGTTACTTAAATAGGCAAATTAACAAGGGCGGTTCTGGGAGTCCCTCTGCCAGACATTAGTCCTGGTTACCAGAGACTTACCCAGAGTCTTTAGCTCACTATCTTTCACAGAGAAGAAATATCCCAAACATATCAGTCTTTGGCCTGCCCTGGGGCAGTCCAGCAACGAAATGCTAGGCAATTCTCCTCTGAACAAGAGTACCAACAGAAACCCCAGACACGTGTTTCGGTCTGGTTGGACCTCATCATTAGGGTGGATTTGTGCCTCTCTAAGAATAGTGAGCAAGGGGTCCACGTCTGGATTCCCCTAGTAAGTTAGGGTGAGACCCAAAGTTACTTAAATAGGCAAATTAACAAGGGCAGTCCTGGGAGTCCCTCTGCCAGACATTAGTCCTGGTTATGAGAGACTTACCCAGAGTCTTTAGCTCACTATCTTTCACAGAGAAGAAATATCCCAAACATATCAGTCTTTGTCCTGCTCTGGGGCAGTCCAGCACCGAAATGCTAGGCAATTCTCCTCTGAACAAGAGTACCAACAGAAACCCCAGACACGTGTTTCGGTCTGGTTGGACCTCATCAGTAGGGTTGATCTGTGCCTCTCTAAGAAAAGTGAGCAAGGGGTCCACGTCTGGATTCCCCTAGTAACTTAGGGTGAGACCCAAAGTTATTTAAATAGGCAAATTAACAAGGGCGGTCCTGGGAGTCCCTCTGCCAGACATTAGTCCTGGTTACCAGAGACTTACCCAGAGTCTTTAGCTCACTATCTTTCACAGAGAAGAAATATCCCAAACATATCAGTCTTTGTCCTGCGGCAGTCCAGCAACGAAATGCTAGGCAATTCTCCTCTGAACAAGAGTACCAACAGAAACCCAAGACACGTGTTTCGGTCTGGTTGGACCTCATCAGTAGGGTGGATCTGTGCCTCTCTAAGAATTGAGAGCAAGGGGTCCACGTCTGGATTCCCCTAGTAAGTTAGGGTGAGACTCAAAGTTACTTAAATAGGAAAATTAACAAGGGCGGTCCTGGGAGTCCCTCTGCCAGACATTAGTCCTGGTTATGAGAGACTTACCCAGAGTCTTTAGCTCACTATCTTTCACAGAGAAGAAATATCCCAAACATATCAGTCTTTGTCCTGCTCTGGGGCAGTCCAGCACCGAAATGCTAGGCAATTCTCCTCTGAACAAGAGTACCAACAGAAACCCCAGACACGTGTTTCAGTCTGGTTGGACCTCATCAGTAGGGTTGATCTGTGCCTCTCTAAGAATAGTGAGCAAGGGGTCCACGTCTGGATTCCCCTAGTAACTTAGGGTGAGACCCAAAGTTACTTAAATATGCAAATTAACAAGGGCGGTCCTGGGAGTCCCTCTGCCAGACATTAGTCCTGGTTACGAGAGACTTACCCAGAGTCTTTAGCTCACTATCTTTCACAGAGAAGAAATATCCCAAACATATCAGTCTTTGTCCTGCCCTGGGGCAGTCCAGCAATGAAATGCTAGGCAATTCTCCTCTGACCAAGAGTACCAACAGAAACCCCAGACACGTGTTTCGGTCTGGTTGGACCTCATCAGTAGGGTGGATCTGTGTCTCTCTAAGAATAGTGAGCAAGGGGTCCACGTCTGGATTCCCCTAGTAACTTAGGGTGAGACCCAAAGTTACTTAAATATGCAAATTGACAAAGGGGGTCCTGGCAGTCTCTCTGCCAGACATTAGTCCTGGTTACGAGAGACTTACCCAGAGTCTTTAGCTCACTATCTTTCATAGAGAAGAAATATCCCAAACATATCAGTCTTTGTCCTGCCCTGGGGCAGTCCAGCAACGAAATGCTAGGCAATTCTCCTCTGAACAAGAGTACCAACAGAAACCCCAGACAGGTGTTTTGGTCTGGTTGGACCTCATCAGTAGGGTGGATCTGTGCCTCTCTAAGAATAGTGCGCAAGGGGTCCACGTCTGGATTCCCCTAGTAACTTAGGGTGAGACCCAAAGTTACTTAAATAGGCAAATTAACAAGGGCGGTTCTGGGAGTCCCTCTGCCAGACATTAGTCCTGGTTACCAGAGACTTACCCAGAGTCTTTAGCTCACTATCTTTCACAGAGAAGAAATATCCCAAACATATCAGTCTTTGTCCTGCCCTGGGGCAGTCCAGCAACGAAATGCTAGGCAATTCTCCTCTGAACAAGAGTACCAACAGAAACCCCAGACACGTGTTTCGGTCTGGTTGGACCTCATCATTAGGGTGGATCTGTGCCTCTCTAAGAATAGTGAGCAAGGGGTCCACGTCTGGATTCCCCTAGTAAGTTAGGGTGAGACCCAAAGTTACTTAAATAGGCAAATTAACAAGGGCAGTCCTGGGAGTCCCTCTGCCAGACATTAGTCCTGGTTATGAGAGACTTACCCAGAGTCTTTAGCTCACTATCTTTCACAGAGAAGAAATATCCCAAACATATCAGTCTTTGTCCTGCTCTGGGGCAGTCCAGCACCGAAATGCTAGGCAATTCTCCTCTGAACAAGAGTACCAACAGAAACCCCAGACACGTGTTTCGGTCTGGTTGGACCTCATCAGTAGGGTTGATCTGTGCCTCTCTAAGAAAAGTGAGCAAGGGGTCCACGTCTGGATTCCCCTAGTAACTTAGGGTGAGACCCAAAGTTACTTAAATAGGCAAATTAACAAGGGCGGTCCTGGGAGTCCCTCTGCCAGACATTAGTCCTGGTTACGAGAGACTTACCCAGAGTCTTTAGCTCACTATCTTTCACAGAGAAGAAATATCCCAAACATATCAGTCTTTGTCCTACCCTGCGGCAGTCCAGCAACAAAATGCTAGGCAATTCTCCTCTGAACAAGAGTACCAACAGAAACCCCAAGCACGTGTTTCGGTCTGGTTGGACCTCATCAGTAGGGTGGATCTGTGCCTCTCTAGGAATAGTGAGCAAGGGGTCCACGTCTGGATTCCCCTAGTAACTTAGGGTGAGACCCAAAGTTATTTAAATAGGCAAATTAACAAGGGCGGTCCTGGGAGTCCCTCTGCCAGACATTAGTCCTGGTTACCAGAGACTTACCCAGAGTCTTTAGCTCACTATCTTTCACAGAGAAGAAATATCCCAAACATATCAGTCTTTGTCCTGCCCTGGGGCAGTCCAGCAACGAAATGCTAGGCAATTCTCCTCTGAACAAGAGTACCAACAGAAACCCCAGACACGTGTTTCGGTCTGGTTGGACCTCATCAGTAGGGTGGATCTGTGCCTCTCTAAGAATAGAGAGCAAGGGGTCCACGTCTGGATTCCCGTAGTAAGTTAGGGTGAGACTCAAAGTTACTTAAATAGGAAAATTAACAAGGGCGGTCCTGGGAGTCCCTCTGCCAGACATTAGTCCTGGTTACGAGAGACTTACCCAGAGTCTTTAGCTCACTATCTTTCACAGAGAAGAAATATCCCAAACATATCAGTCTTTGTCCTACCCTGCGGCAGTCCAGCAACAAAATGCTAGGCAATTCTCCTCTGAACAAGAGTACCAACAGAAACCCCAGACACGTGTTTCGGTCTGGTTGGACCTCATCAGTAGGGTGGATCTGTGCCTCTCTAGGAATAGTGAGCAAAGGGTCTATGTCTGGATTCCCCTAGTAACTTAGGGTGAGACCCAAAGTTATTTAAATAGGCAAATTAACAAGGGCGGTCCTGGGAGTCCCTCTGCCAGACATTAGTCCTGGTTACCAGAGACTTACCCAGAGTCTTTAGCTCACTATCTTTCACAGAGAAGAAATATCCCAAACATATCAGTCTTTGTCCTGCCCTGGGGCAGTCCAGCAACGAAATGCTAGGCAATTCTCCTCTGAACAAGAGTACCAACAGAAACCCCAGACACGTGTTTCGGTCTGGTTGGACCTCATCAGTAGGGTGGATCTGTGCCTCTCTAGGAATAGTGAGCAAGAGGTCCATGTCTGGATTCCCCTACTAACTTAGGGTGAGACCCAAAGTTACTTAAATAGGCAAATTAACAAGGGCGGTCCTGGGAGTCCCTCTGCCAGACATTAGTCCTGGTTACCAGAGATTTACCCAGAGTCTTTAGCTCACTATCTTTCACAGAGAAGAAATATCCCAAACATATCAGTCTTTGTCCTGCCCTGGGGCAGTCCAGCAACGAAATGCTAGGCAATTCTCCTCTGAACAAGAGTACCAACAGAAACCCCAGACCCATGTTTCGGTCTGGTTGGAACTCATCATTAGGGTGGATCTGTGCCTCTCTAAGAATAGTGAGCAAGGGGTCCACGTCTGGATTCCCCTAGTAACTTAGGGTGAGACCCAAAGTTACTTAAATATGCAAATTAACAAGGGCGGTCCTGGGAGTCCCTCTGCCAGACATTAGTCCTGGTTACGAGAGACTTACCCAGAGTCTTTAGCTCACTATCTTTCACAGAGAAGAAATATCCCAAACATATCAGTCTTTGTCCTGCCCTGGGGCAGTCCAGCAACAAAATGCTAGGCAATTCTCCTCTGAACAAGAGTACCAACAGAAACCCCAGACACGTGTTTCGGTCTGGTTGGACCTCATCAGTAGGGTGGATCTGTGCCTCTCTAGGAATAGTGAGCAAGGGGTCTATGTCTGGATTCCCCTACTAACTTAGGGTGAGACCCAAAGTTACTTAAATAGGCAAATTAACAAGGGCGGTCCTGGGAGTCCCTCTGCCAGACATTAGTCCTGGTTACGAGAGACTTACCCAGAGTCTTTAGCTCACTATCTTTCACAGAGAAGAAATATCCCAAACATATCGGTCTTTGTCCTGCCCTGGGGCAGTCCAGCAACGAAATGCTAGGCAATTCTCCTCTGAACAAGAGTACCAACAGAAACCCCAGACACGTGTTTCAGTCTGGTTGGACCTCATCAGTAGGGTGGATCTGTGTCTCTCTAAGAATAGTGAGCAAGGGGTCCACGTCTGGATTCCCCTAGTAACTTAGGGTGAGACCCAAAGTTACTTAAATATGCAAATTGACAAAGGGGGTCCTGGGAGTCTCTCTGCCAGACATTAGTCCTGGTTACGAGAGACTTACCCAGAGTCTTTAGCTCACTATCTTTCATAGAGAAGAAATATCCCAAACATATCAGTCTTTGTCCTGCCCTGGGGCAGTCCAGCAACGAAATGCTAGGCAATTCTCCTCTGAACAAAAGTACCAACAGAAACCCCAGACAGGTGTTTCGGTCTGGTTGGACCTCATCAGTAGGGTGGATCTGTGCCTCTCTAAGAATAGTGTCCAAGGGGTCCACGTCTGGATTCCCCTAGTAACTTAGGGTGAGAACCAAAGTTACTTAAATAGGCAAATTAACAAGGGCGGTTCTGGGAGTCCCTCTGCCAGACATTAGTCCTGGTTACCAGAGACTTACCCAGAGTCTTTAGCTCACTATCTTTCACAGAGAAGAAATATCCCAAACATATCAGTCTTTGTCCTGCCCTGGGGCAGTCCAGCACCGAAATGCTAGGCAATTCTCCTCTGAACAAGAGTACCAACAGAAACCCCAGACACGTGTTTCGGTCTGGTTGGACCTCATCAGTAGGGTTGATCTGTGCCTCTCTAAGAATAATGAGCAAGGGGTCCACGTCTGGATTCCCCTAGTAACTTAGGGTGAGACCCAAAGTTACTTAAATAGGCAAATGAACAAGGGCGGTCCTGGGAGTCCCTCTGCCAGACATTAGTCCTGGTTACGAGAAACTTACCCAGAGTCTTTAGCTCACTATCTTTCACAGAGAAGAAATATCCCAAACATATCAGTCTTTGTCCTGCCCTGGGGCAGTCCAGCAACAAAATGCTAGGCAATTCTCCTCTGCACAAGAGTACCAACAGAAACCCCAGACACGTGTTTCGGTCTGGTTGGACCTCATCAGTAGGGTGGATCTGTGCCTCTCTAGGAATAGTGAGCAAGGGGTCCATGTCTGGATTCCCCTACTAACTTAGGGTGAGACCCAAAGTTACTTAAATAGGCAAATTAACAAGGGCGGTCCTGGGAGTCCCTCTGCCAGACATTAGTCCTGGTTACGAGAAACTTACCCAGAGTCTTTAGCTCACTATCTTTCACAGAGAAGAAATATCCCAAACATATCAGTCTTTGTCCTACCCTGCGGCAGTCCAGAAACAAAATGCTAGGCAATTCTCTTCTGAACAAGAGTACCAACAGAAACCCCAGGCACGTGTTTCGGTCTGGTTGGACCTCATCAGTAGGGTGGATCTGTGCCTCTCTAGCAATAGTGAGCAAGGGGTCCACGTCTGGATTCCCCTAGTAACTTAGGGTGAGACCCAAAGTTATTTAAATAGGCAAATTAACAAGGGCGGTCCTGGGAGTCCCTCTGCCAGACATTAGTCCTGGTTACCAGAGACTTACCCAGAGTCTTTAGCTCACTATCTTTCACAGAGAAAAAATATCCCAAACATATCAGTCTTTGTCCTGCCCTGGGGCAGTCCAGCAACGAAATGCTAGGCAATTCTCCTCTGAACAAGAGTACCAACAGAAACCCCAGACACGTGTTTCGGTCTGGTTGGACCTCATCATTAGGGTGGATCTGTGCCTCTCTAAGAATAGTGAGCAAGGGGTCCACGTCTGGATTCCCCTAGTAAGTTAGGGTGAGACCCAAAGTTACTTAAATAGGCAAATTAACAAGGGCAGTCCTGGGAGTCCCTCTGCCAGACATTAGTCCTGGTTATAAGAGACTTACCCATAGTCTTTAGCTCACTATCTTTCACAGAGAAGAAATATCCCAAACATATCAGTCTTTGTCCTGCTCTGGGGCAGTCCAGCACCGAAATGCTAGGCAATTCTCCTCTGAACAAGAGTACCAACAGAAACCCCAGACACGTGTTTCGGTCTGGTTGGACCTCATCAGTAGGGTTGATCTGTGCCTCTCTAAGAATAGTGAGCAAGGAGTCCACGTCTGGATTCCCCTAGTAATTTAGGGTGAGACGCAAAGTTACTTAAATAGGCAAATTAACAAGGGCGGTCCTGGGAGTCCCTCTGCCAGACATTAGTCCTGGTTACGAGAGACTTATCCAGAGTCTTTAGCTCACTATCTTTCACAGAGAAGAAATATCCCAAACATATCAGTCTTTGTCCTGCCCTGGGGCAGTCCAGCAACGAAATGCTAGGCAATTCTCCTCTGAACAAGAGTACCAACAGAAACCCCAGACACGTGTTTCGGTCTGGTTGGACCTCATCAGTAGGGTGGATCTGTGTCTCTCTAAGAATAGTGAGCAAGGGGTCCACGTCTGGATTCCCCTAGTAATTTAGGGTGAGACCCAAAGTTACTTAAATATGCAAATTGACAAAGGGGGTCCTGGGAGTCCCTCTGCCAGACATTAGTCCTGGTTACCAGAGACTTACCCAGAGTCTTTAGCGCACTATCTTTCACAGAGAAGAAATATCCCAAACATATCAGTCTTTGTCCTGCCCTGGGGCAGTCCAGCAACGAAATGCTAGGCAATTCTCCTCTGAACAAGAGTACCAACAGAAACCCCAGACACGTGTTTCGGTCTGGTTGGACCTCATCAGTAGGGTGGATCTGTGCCTCTCTAGGAATAGTGAGCAAGAGGTCCATGTCTGGATTTCCCTACTAACTTAGGGTGAGACCCAAAGTTACTTAAATAGGCAAATTAACAAGGGCGGTCCTGGGAGTCCCTCTGCCAGACATTAGTCCTGGTTACGAGAGACTTACCCAGAGTCTTTAGCTCACTATCTTTCACAGAGAAGAAATAACCCAAACATATCAGTCTTTGTCCTGCCCTGGGGCAGTGCAGCAACAAAATGCTAGGCAATTCTCCTCTGAACAAGAGTACCAATGGAAACCCCAGACACGTGTTTCGGTCTGGTTGGACCTCATCAGTAGGGTGGATCTGTGCCTCTCTAAGAATAGTGAGCAAGGGGTCCACGCCTGGATTCCCCTAGTAACTTAGGGTGAGACCCAAAGTTACTTAAATAGGCAAATTAACAAGGGCGGTCCTGGGAGTCCCTCTGCCAGACATTAGTCCTGGTTACGAGAGACTTACCCAGAGTCTTTAGCGCACTATCTTTCACAGAGAAGAAATATCCCAAACATATCAGTCTTTGTCCTGCCCTGGGGCAGTCCAGCAACGAAATGCTAGGCAATTCTCCTCTGAACAAGAGTACCAACAGAAACCCCAGACACGTGTTTCGGTCTGGTTGGACCTCATCAGTAGGGTGGATCTGTGCCTCTCTAGGAATAGTGAGCAAGAGGTCCATGTCTGGATTTCCCTACTAACTTAGGGTGAGACCCAAAGTTACTTAAATAGGCAAATTAACAAGGGCGGTCCTGGGAGTCCCTCTGCCAGACATTAGTCCTGGTTACGAGAGACTTACCCAGAGTCTTTAGCTCACTATCTTTCACAGAGAAGAAATATCCCAAACATATCAGTCTTTGTCCTGCCCCGGGGCAGTCCAGCAATGAAATGCTAGGCAATTCTCCTCTGAACAAGAGTACCAACAGAAACCCCAGACCCATGTTTTGGTCTGGTTGGACCTCATCATTAGGGTGGATCTGTGCCTCTCTAAGAATAGTGAGCAAGGGGTCCACGTCTGGATTCCCCTAGTAAGTTAGGGTGAGACCCAAAGTTACTTAAATAGGCAAATTAACAAGGGCAGTCCTGGGAGTCCCTCTGCCAGACATTAGTCCTGGTTATGAGAGACTTACCCAGAGTCTTTAGCTCACTATCTTTCACAGAGAAGAAATATCCCAAACATATCAGTCTTTGTCCTGCTCTGGGGCAGTCCAGCACCGAAATGCTAGGCAATTCTCCTCTGAACAAGAGTACCAACAGAAACCCCAGACACGTGTTTCAGTCTGGTTGGACCTCATCAGTAGGGTTGATCTGTGCCTCTCTAAGAATAGTGAGCAAGGGGTCCACGTCTGGATTCCCCTAGTAAGTTAGGGTGAGACCCAAAGTTACTTAAATATGCAAATTAACAAGGGCGGTCCTGGGAGTCCCTCTGCCAGACATTAGTCCTGGTTATGAGAGACTTACCCAGAGTCTTTAGCTCACTATCTTTCACAGAGAAGAAATATCCCAAACATATCAGTCTTTGTCCTGCCCTGGGGCAGTCCAGCAACAAAATGCTAGGCAATTCTCCTCTGAACAAGAGTACCAACAGAAACCCCAGACACGTGTTTCGGTCTGGTTGGACCTCATCAGTAGGGTGGATCTGTGCCTCTCTAGGAATAGTGAGCATGGGGTCTATGTCTGGATTCCCCTACTAACTTAGGGTGAGACCCAAAGTTACTTAAATAGGCAAATTAACAAGGGCGGTCCTGGGAGTCCCTCTGCCAGACATTAGTCCTGGTTACGAGAGACTTACCCAGAGTCGTTAGCTCACTATCTTTCACAGAGAAGAAATATCCCAAACATATCGGTCTTTGTCCTGCCCTGGGGCAGTCCAGCAACGAAATGCTAGGCAATTCTCCTCTGAACAAGAGTACCAACAGAAACCCCAGACACGTGTTTCGGTCTGGTTGGACCTCATCAGTAGGGTTGATCTGTGCCTCTCTAAGAATAGTGAGCAAGGGGTCCACGTCTGGATTCCCCTAGTAACTTAGGGTGAGACCCAAAGTTACTTAAATAGGCAAATGAACAAGGGCGGTCCTGGGAGTCCCTCTGCCAGACATTAGTCCTGGTTACGAGAAACTTACCCAGAGTCTTTAGCTCACTATCTTTCACAGAGAAGAAATATCCCAAACATATCAGTCTTTGTCCTGCCCTGGGGCAGTCCAGCAACAAAATGCTAGGCAATTCTCCTCTGCACAAGAGTACCAACAGAAACCCCAGACACGTGTTTCGGTCTGGTTGGACCTCATCAGTAGGGTGGATCTGTGCCTCTCTAGGAATAGTGAGCAAGGGGTCCATGTCTGGATTCCCCTACTAACTTAGGGTGAGACCCAAAGTTACTTAAATAGGCAAATTAACAAGGGCGGTTCTGGGAGTCCCTCTGCCAGACATTAGTCCTGGTTACGAGAGACTTACCCAGAGTCTTTAGCTCACTATCTTTCACAGAGAAGAAATATCCCAAACATATCAGTCTTTGTCCTACCCTGCGGCAGTCCAGAAACAAAATGCTAGGCAATTCTCTTCTGAACAAGAGTACCAACAGAAACCCCAGGCACGTGTTTCGGTCTGGTTGGACCTCATCAGTAGGGTGGATCTGTGCCTCTCTAGGAATAGTGAGCAAGGGGTCCACGTCTGGATTCCCCTAGTAACTTAGGGTGAAACCCAAAGTTACTTAAATAGGCAAATTAACAAGGGCGGTCCTGGGAGTCCCTCTGCCAGACATTAGTCCTGGTTACGAGAGACTTATCCAGAGTCTTTAGCTCACTATCTTTCACAGAGAAGAAATATCCCAAACATATCAGTCTTTGTCCTGCCTGGGGCCAGTCCAGCAACGAAATGCTAGGCAATTCTCCTCTGAACAAAAGTATCAACAGAAACCCCAGACACGTGTTTCGGTCTGGTTGGACCTCATCAGTAGGGTGGATCTGTGTCTCTCTAAGAATAGTGAGCAAGGGGTCCACGTCTGGATTCCTCTAGTAACTTAGGGTGAGACCCAAAGTTACTTAAATATGCAAATTGACAAAGGGGGTCCTGGGAGTCTCTCTGCCAGACATTAGTCCTGGTTACGAGAGACTTACCCAGAGTCTTTAGCTCACTATCTTTCATAGAGAAGAAATATCCCAAACATAGCAGTCTTTGTCCTGCCCTGGGGCAGTCCAGCAACGAAATGCTAGGCAATTCTCCTCTGAACAAGAGTACCAACAGAAACCCCAGGCACGTGTTTCGGTCTGGTTGGACCTCATCAGTAGGGTGGATCTGTGCCTCTCTAAGAATAGTGCGCAAGGGGTCCACGTCTGGATTCCCCTAGTAACTTAGGGTGAGACCCAAAGTTACTTAAATAGGCAAATTAACAAGGGCGGTTCTGGGAGTCCCTCTGCCAGACATTAGTCCTGGTTACCAGAGACTTACCCAGAGTCTTTAGCTCACTATCTTTCACAGAGAAGAAATATCCCAAACATATCAGTCTTTGTCCTGCCCTGGGGCAGTCCAGCAACGAAATGCTAGGCAATTCTCCTCTGAACAAGAGTACCAACAGAAACCCCAGACACGTGTTTCGGTCTGGTTGGACCTCATCAGTAGGGTTGATCTGTGCCTCTCTAAGAAAAGTGAGCAAGGGGTCCACGTCTGGATTCCCCTAGTAACTTAGGGTGAGACCCAAAGTTACTTAAATAGGCAAATTAACAAGGGCAGTCCTGGGAGTCCCTCTGCCAGACATTAGTCCTGGTTATGAGAGACTTACCCAGAGTCTTTAGCTCACTATCTTTCACAGAGAAGAAATATCCCAAACATATCAGTCTTTGTCCTGCTCTGGGGCAGTCCAGCACCGAAATGCTAGGCAATTCTCCTCTGAACAAGAGTACCAACAGAAACCCCAGACACGTGTTTCGGTCTGGTTGGACCTCATCAGTAGGGTTGATCTGTGCCTCTCTAAGAAAAGTGAGCAAGGGGTCCACGTCTGGATTCCCCTAGTAACTTAGGGTGAGACCCAAAGTTATTTAAATAGGCAAATTAACAAGGGCGGTCCTGGGAGTCCCTCTGCCAGACATTAGTCCTGGTTACCAGAGACTTACCCAGAGTCTTTAGCTCACTATCTTTCACAGAGAAGAAATATCCCAAACATATCAGTCTTTGTCCTGCCCTGTGGCAGTCCAGCAACGAAATGCTAGGCAATTCTCCTCTGAACAAGAGTACCAACAGAAACCCCAGACACGTGTTTCGGTCTGGTTGGACCTCATCAGTAGGGTGGATCTGTGTCTCTCTAAGAATAGTGAGCAAGGGGTCCACGTCTAGATTCCCCTAGTAAGTTAGGGTGAGACCCAAAGTTACTTAAATAGGCAAATTAACAAGGGCAGTCCTGGGAGTCCCTCTGCCAGACATTAGTCCTGGTTATGAGAGACTTACCCAGAGTCTTTAGCTCACTATCTTTCACAGAGAAGAAATATCCCAAACATATCAGTCTTTGTCCTACCCTGCGGCAGTCCAGCAACAAAATGCTAGGCAATTCTCCTCTGAACAAGAGTACCAACAGAAACCCCAGGCACGTGTTTCGGTCTGGTTGGACCTCATCAGTAGGGTGGATCTGTGCCTCTCTAGGAATAGTGAGCAAGGGGTCCACGTCTGGATTCCCCTAGTAATTTAGGGTGAGACCCAAAGTTATTTAAATAGGAAAATTAACAAGGGTGGTCCTGGGAGTCCCTCTGCCAGACATTAGTCCTGGTTACCAGAGACTTACCCAGAGTCTTTAGCTCACTATCTTTCACAGAGAAGAAATATCCCAAACATATCAGTCTTTGTCCTGCCCTGGGGCAGTCCAGCAACAAAATGCTAGGCAATTCTCCTCTGAACAAGAGTACCAACAGAAACCCCAGACACGTATTTCGGTCTGGTTGGACCTCATCATTAGGGTGGATCTGTGCCTCTCTAAGAATAGTGAGCAAGGGGTCCACGTCTAGATTCCCCTAGTAAGTTAGGGTGATACCCAAAGTTACTTAAATAGGCAAATTAATAAGGGCAGTCCTGGGAGTCCCTCTGCCAGACATTAGTCCTGGTTATATGAGACTTACCCATAGTCTTTAGCTCACTATCTTTCACAGAGAAGAAATATCCCAAACATATCAGTCTTTGTCCTGCTCTGGGGCAGTCCAGCACCGAAATGCTAGGCAATTCTCCTCTGAACAAGAGTACCAACAGAAACCCCAGACACGTGTTTCTGTCTGGTTGGACCTCATCAGTAGGGTTGATCTGTGCCTCTCTAAGAATAGTGAGCAAGGGGTCCACGTCTGGATTCCCCTAGTAACTTAGGGTGAGACCCAAAGTTACTTAAATAGGCAAATTAACAAGGGCGGTCCTGGGAGTCCCTCTGCCAGACATTAGTCCTGGTTACGAGAGACTTATCCAGAGTCTTTAGCTCACTATCTTTCACAGAGAAGAAATATCCCAAACATATCAGTCTTTGTCCTGCCCGGGGGCAGTCCAGCAACGAAATGCTAGGCAATTCTCCTCTGAACAAGAGTACCAACAGAAACCCCAGACACGTGTTTCGGTCTGGTTGGACCTCATCAGTAGGGTGGATCTGTGTCTCTCTAAGAATAGTGAGCAAGGGGTCCACGTCTGGATTCCCCTAGTAACTTAGGGTGAGACCCAAAGTTACTTAAATATGCAAATTGACAAAGGGGGTCCTGGGAGTCTCTCTGCCAGACATTAGTCCTGGTTACGAGAGACTTACCCAGAGTCTTTAGCTCACTATCTTTCATAGAGAAGAAATATCCCAAACATAGCAGTCTTTGTCCTGCCCTGGGGCAGTCCAGCAACGAAATGCTAGGCAATTCTCCTCTGAACAAGAGTACCAACAGAAACCCCAGACAGGTGTTTCGGTCTGGTTGGACCTCATCAGTAGGGTGGATCTGTGCCTCTCTAAGAATAGTGCGCAAGGGGTCCACGTCTGGATTCCCCTAGTAACTTAGGGTGAGACCCAAAGTTACTTAAATAGGCAAATTAACAAGGGCGGTTCTGGGAGTCCCTCTGCCAGACATTAGTCCTGGTTACCAGAGACTTACCCAGAGTCTTTAGCTCACTATCTTTCACAGAGAAGAAATATCCCAAACATATCAGTCTTTGGCCTGCCCTGGGGCAGTCCAGCAACGAAATGCTAGGCAATTCTCCTCTGAACAAGAGTACCAACAGAAACCCCAGACACGTGTTTCGGTCTGGTTGGACCTCATCATTAGGGTGGATTTGTGCCTCTCTAAGAATAGTGAGCAAGGGGTCCACGTCTGGATTCCCCTAGTAAGTTAGGGTGAGACCCAAAGTTACTTAAATAGGCAAATTAACAAGGGCAGTCCTGGGAGTCCCTCTGCCAGACATTAGTCCTGGTTATGAGAGACTTACCCAGAGTCTTTAGCTCACTATCTTTCACAGAGAAGAAATATCCCAAACATATCAGTCTTTGTCCTGCTCTGGGGCAGTCCAGCACCGAAATGCTAGGCAATTCTCCTCTGAACAAGAGTACCAACAGAAACCCCAGACACGTGTTTCGGTCTGGTTGGACCTCATCAGTAGGGTTGATCTGTGCCTCTCTAAGAAAAGTGAGCAAGGGGTCCACGTCTGGATTCCCCTAGTAACTTAGGGTGAGACCCAAAGTTATTTAAATAGGCAAATTAACAAGGGCGGTCCTGGGAGTCCCTCTGCCAGACATTAGTCCTGGTTACCAGAGACTTACCCAGAGTCTTTAGCTCACTATCTTTCACAGAGAAGAAATATCCCAAACATATCAGTCTTTGTCCTGCGGCAGTCCAGCAACGAAATGCTAGGCAATTCTCCTCTGAACAAGAGTACCAACAGAAACCCAAGACACGTGTTTCGGTCTGGTTGGACCTCATCAGTAGGGTGGATCTGTGCCTCTCTAAGAATTGAGAGCAAGGGGTCCACGTCTGGATTCCCCTAGTAAGTTAGGGTGAGACTCAAAGTTACTTAAATAGGAAAATTAACAAGGGCGGTCCTGGGAGTCCCTCTGCCAGACATTAGTCCTGGTTATGAGAGACTTACCCAGAGTCTTTAGCTCACTATCTTTCACAGAGAAGAAATATCCCAAACATATCAGTCTTTGTCCTGCTCTGGGGCAGTCCAGCACCGAAATGCTAGGCAATTCTCCTCTGAACAAGAGTACCAACAGAAACCCCAGACACGTGTTTCAGTCTGGTTGGACCTCATCAGTAGGGTTGATCTGTGCCTCTCTAAGAATAGTGAGCAAGGGGTCCACGTCTGGATTCCCCTAGTAACTTAGGGTGAGACCCAAAGTTACTTAAATATGCAAATTAACAAGGGCGGTCCTGGGAGTCCCTCTGCCAGACATTAGTCCTGGTTACGAGAGACTTACCCAGAGTCTTTAGCTCACTATCTTTCACAGAGAAGAAATATCCCAAACATATCAGTCTTTGTCCTGCCCTGGGGCAGTCCAGCAATGAAATGCTAGGCAATTCTCCTCTGACCAAGAGTACCAACAGAAACCCCAGACACGTGTTTCGGTCTGGTTGGACCTCATCAGTAGGGTGGATCTGTGTCTCTCTAAGAATAGTGAGCAAGGGGTCCACGTCTGGATTCCCCTAGTAACTTAGGGTGAGACCCAAAGTTACTTAAATATGCAAATTGACAAAGGGGGTCCTGGCAGTCTCTCTGCCAGACATTAGTCCTGGTTACGAGAGACTTACCCAGAGTCTTTAGCTCACTATCTTTCATAGAGAAGAAATATCCCAAACATATCAGTCTTTGTCCTGCCCTGGGGCAGTCCAGCAACGAAATGCTAGGCAATTCTCCTCTGAACAAGAGTACCAACAGAAACCCCAGACAGGTGTTTTGGTCTGGTTGGACCTCATCAGTAGGGTGGATCTGTGCCTCTCTAAGAATAGTGCGCAAGGGGTCCACGTCTGGATTCCCCTAGTAACTTAGGGTGAGACCCAAAGTTACTTAAATAGGCAAATTAACAAGGGCGGTTCTGGGAGTCCCTCTGCCAGACATTAGTCCTGGTTACCAGAGACTTACCCAGAGTCTTTAGCTCACTATCTTTCACAGAGAAGAAATATCCCAAACATATCAGTCTTTGTCCTGCCCTGGGGCAGTCCAGCAACGAAATGCTAGGCAATTCTCCTCTGAACAAGAGTACCAACAGAAACCCCAGACACGTGTTTCGGTCTGGTTGGACCTCATCATTAGGGTGGATCTGTGCCTCTCTAAGAATAGTGAGCAAGGGGTCCACGTCTGGATTCCCCTAGTAAGTTAGGGTGAGACCCAAAGTTACTTAAATAGGCAAATTAACAAGGGCAGTCCTGGGAGTCCCTCTGCCAGACATTAGTCCTGGTTATGAGAGACTTACCCAGAGTCTTTAGCTCACTATCTTTCACAGAGAAGAAATATCCCAAACATATCAGTCTTTGTCCTGCTCTGGGGCAGTCCAGCACCGAAATGCTAGGCAATTCTCCTCTGAACAAGAGTACCAACAGAAACCCCAGACACGTGTTTCGGTCTGGTTGGACCTCATCAGTAGGGTTGATCTGTGCCTCTCTAAGAAAAGTGAGCAAGGGGTCCACGTCTGGATTCCCCTAGTAACTTAGGGTGAGACCCAAAGTTACTTAAATAGGCAAATTAACAAGGGCGGTCCTGGGAGTCCCTCTGCCAGACATTAGTCCTGGTTACGAGAGACTTACCCAGAGTCTTTAGCTCACTATCTTTCACAGAGAAGAAATATCCCAAACATATCAGTCTTTGTCCTACCCTGCGGCAGTCCAGCAACAAAATGCTAGGCAATTCTCCTCTGAACAAGAGTACCAACAGAAACCCCAAGCACGTGTTTCGGTCTGGTTGGACCTCATCAGTAGGGTGGATCTGTGCCTCTCTAGGAATAGTGAGCAAGGGGTCCACGTCTGGATTCCCCTAGTAACTTAGGGTGAGACCCAAAGTTATTTAAATAGGCAAATTAACAAGGGCGGTCCTGGGAGTCCCTCTGCCAGACATTAGTCCTGGTTACCAGAGACTTACCCAGAGTCTTTAGCTCACTATCTTTCACAGAGAAGAAATATCCCAAACATATCAGTCTTTGTCCTGCCCTGGGGCAGTCCAGCAACGAAATGCTAGGCAATTCTCCTCTGAACAAGAGTACCAACAGAAACCCCAGACACGTGTTTCGGTCTGGTTGGACCTCATCAGTAGGGTGGATCTGTGCCTCTCTAAGAATAGAGAGCAAGGGGTCCACGTCTGGATTCCCGTAGTAAGTTAGGGTGAGACTCAAAGTTACTTAAATAGGAAAATTAACAAGGGCGGTCCTGGGAGTCCCTCTGCCAGACATTAGTCCTGGTTACGAGAGACTTACCCAGAGTCTTTAGCTCACTATCTTTCACAGAGAAGAAATATCCCAAACATATCAGTCTTTGTCCTACCCTGCGGCAGTCCAGCAACAAAATGCTAGGCAATTCTCCTCTGAACAAGAGTACCAACAGAAACCCCAGACACGTGTTTCGGTCTGGTTGGACCTCATCAGTAGGGTGGATCTGTGCCTCTCTAGGAATAGTGAGCAAAGGGTCTATGTCTGGATTCCCCTAGTAACTTAGGGTGAGACCCAAAGTTATTTAAATAGGCAAATTAACAAGGGCGGTCCTGGGAGTCCCTCTGCCAGACATTAGTCCTGGTTACCAGAGACTTACCCAGAGTCTTTAGCTCACTATCTTTCACAGAGAAGAAATATCCCAAACATATCAGTCTTTGTCCTGCCCTGGGGCAGTCCAGCAACGAAATGCTAGGCAATTCTCCTCTGAACAAGAGTACCAACAGAAACCCCAGACACGTGTTTCGGTCTGGTTGGACCTCATCAGTAGGGTGGATCTGTGCCTCTCTAGGAATAGTGAGCAAGAGGTCCATGTCTGGATTCCCCTACTAACTTAGGGTGAGACCCAAAGTTACTTAAATAGGCAAATTAACAAGGGCGGTCCTGGGAGTCCCTCTGCCAGACATTAGTCCTGGTTACCAGAGATTTACCCAGAGTCTTTAGCTCACTATCTTTCACAGAGAAGAAATATCCCAAACATATCAGTCTTTGTCCTGCCCTGGGGCAGTCCAGCAACGAAATGCTAGGCAATTCTCCTCTGAACAAGAGTACCAACAGAAACCCCAGACCCATGTTTCGGTCTGGTTGGAACTCATCATTAGGGTGGATCTGTGCCTCTCTAAGAATAGTGAGCAAGGGGTCCACGTCTGGATTCCCCTAGTAACTTAGGGTGAGACCCAAAGTTACTTAAATATGCAAATTAACAAGGGCGGTCCTGGGAGTCCCTCTGCCAGACATTAGTCCTGGTTACGAGAGACTTACCCAGAGTCTTTAGCTCACTATCTTTCACAGAGAAGAAATATCCCAAACATATCAGTCTTTGTCCTGCCCTGGGGCAGTCCAGCAACAAAATGCTAGGCAATTCTCCTCTGAACAAGAGTACCAACAGAAACCCCAGACACGTGTTTCGGTCTGGTTGGACCTCATCAGTAGGGTGGATCTGTGCCTCTCTAGGAATAGTGAGCAAGGGGTCTATGTCTGGATTCCCCTACTAACTTAGGGTGAGACCCAAAGTTACTTAAATAGGCAAATTAACAAGGGCGGTCCTGGGAGTCCCTCTGCCAGACATTAGTCCTGGTTACGAGAGACTTACCCAGAGTCTTTAGCTCACTATCTTTCACAGAGAAGAAATATCCCAAACATATCGGTCTTTGTCCTGCCCTGGGGCAGTCCAGCAACGAAATGCTAGGCAATTCTCCTCTGAACAAGAGTACCAACAGAAACCCCAGACACGTGTTTCAGTCTGGTTGGACCTCATCAGTAGGGTGGATCTGTGTCTCTCTAAGAATAGTGAGCAAGGGGTCCACGTCTGGATTCCCCTAGTAACTTAGGGTGAGACCCAAAGTTACTTAAATATGCAAATTGACAAAGGGGGTCCTGGGAGTCTCTCTGCCAGACATTAGTCCTGGTTACGAGAGACTTACCCAGAGTCTTTAGCTCACTATCTTTCATAGAGAAGAAATATCCCAAACATATCAGTCTTTGTCCTGCCCTGGGGCAGTCCAGCAACGAAATGCTAGGCAATTCTCCTCTGAACAAAAGTACCAACAGAAACCCCAGACAGGTGTTTCGGTCTGGTTGGACCTCATCAGTAGGGTGGATCTGTGCCTCTCTAAGAATAGTGTGCAAGGGGTCCACGTCTGGATTCCCCTAGTAACTTAGGGTGAGAACCAAAGTTACTTAAATAGGCAAATTAACAAGGGCGGTTCTGGGAGTCCCTCTGCCAGACATTAGTCCTGGTTACCAGAGACTTACCCAGAGTCTTTAGCTCACTATCTTTCACAGAGAAGAAATATCCCAAACATATCAGTCTTTGTCCTGCCCTGGGGCAGTCCAGCACCGAAATGCTAGGCAATTCTCCTCTGAACAAGAGTACCAACAGAAACCCCAGACACGTGTTTCGGTCTGGTTGGACCTCATCAGTAGGGTTGATCTGTGCCTCTCTAAGAATAATGAGCAAGGGGTCCACGTCTGGATTCCCCTAGTAACTTAGGGTGAGACCCAAAGTTACTTAAATAGGCAAATGAACAAGGGCGGTCCTGGGAGTCCCTCTGCCAGACATTAGTCCTGGTTACGAGAAACTTACCCAGAGTCTTTAGCTCACTATCTTTCACAGAGAAGAAATATCCCAAACATATCAGTCTTTGTCCTGCCCTGGGGCAGTCCAGCAACAAAATGCTAGGCAATTCTCCTCTGCACAAGAGTACCAACAGAAACCCCAGACACGTGTTTCGGTCTGGTTGGACCTCATCAGTAGGGTGGATCTGTGCCTCTCTAGGAATAGTGAGCAAGGGGTCCATGTCTGGATTCCCCTACTAACTTAGGGTGAGACCCAAAGTTACTTAAATAGGCAAATTAACAAGGGCGGTCCTGGGAGTCCCTCTGCCAGACATTAGTCCTGGTTACGAGAAACTTACCCAGAGTCTTTAGCTCACTATCTTTCACAGAGAAGAAATATCCCAAACATATCAGTCTTTGTCCTACCCTGCGGCAGTCCAGAAACAAAATGCTAGGCAATTCTCTTCTGAACAAGAGTACCAACAGAAACCCCAGGCACGTGTTTCGGTCTGGTTGGACCTCATCAGTAGGGTGGATCTGTGCCTCTCTAGCAATAGTGAGCAAGGGGTCCACGTCTGGATTCCCCTAGTAACTTAGGGTGAGACCCAAAGTTATTTAAATAGGCAAATTAACAAGGGCGGTCCTGGGAGTCCCTCTGCCAGACATTAGTCCTGGTTACCAGAGACTTACCCAGAGTCTTTAGCTCACTATCTTTCACAGAGAAAAAATATCCCAAACATATCAGTCTTTGTCCTGCCCTGGGGCAGTCCAGCAACGAAATGCTAGGCAATTCTCCTCTGAACAAGAGTACCAACAGAAACCCCAGACACGTGTTTCGGTCTGGTTGGACCTCATCATTAGGGTGGATCTGTGCCTCTCTAAGAATAGTGAGCAAGGGGTCCACGTCTGGATTCCCCTAGTAAGTTAGGGTGAGACCCAAAGTTACTTAAATAGGCAAATTAACAAGGGCAGTCCTGGGAGTCCCTCTGCCAGACATTAGTCCTGGTTATAAGAGACTTACCCATAGTCTTTAGCTCACTATCTTTCACAGAGAAGAAATATCCCAAACATATCAGTCTTTGTCCTGCTCTGGGGCAGTCCAGCACCGAAATGCTAGGCAATTCTCCTCTGAACAAGAGTACCAACAGAAACCCCAGACACGTGTTTCGGTCTGGTTGGACCTCATCAGTAGGGTTGATCTGTGCCTCTCTAAGAATAGTGAGCAAGGAGTCCACGTCTGGATTCCCCTAGTAATTTAGGGTGAGACGCAAAGTTACTTAAATAGGCAAATTAACAAGGGCGGTCCTGGGAGTCCCTCTGCCAGACATTAGTCCTGGTTACGAGAGACTTATCCAGAGTCTTTAGCTCACTATCTTTCACAGAGAAGAAATATCCCAAACATATCAGTCTTTGTCCTGCCCTGGGGCAGTCCAGCAACGAAATGCTAGGCAATTCTCCTCTGAACAAGAGTACCAACAGAAACCCCAGACACGTGTTTCGGTCTGGTTGGACCTCATCAGTAGGGTGGATCTGTGTCTCTCTAAGAATAGTGAGCAAGGGGTCCACGTCTGGATTCCCCTAGTAATTTAGGGTGAGACCCAAAGTTACTTAAATATGCAAATTGACAAAGGGGGTCCTGGGAGTCCCTCTGCCAGACATTAGTCCTGGTTACCAGAGACTTACCCAGAGTCTTTAGCGCACTATCTTTCACAGAGAAGAAATATCCCAAACATATCAGTCTTTGTCCTGCCCTGGGGCAGTCCAGCAACGAAATGCTAGGCAATTCTCCTCTGAACAAGAGTACCAACAGAAACCCCAGACACGTGTTTCGGTCTGGTTGGACCTCATCAGTAGGGTGGATCTGTGCCTCTCTAGGAATAGTGAGCAAGAGGTCCATGTCTGGATTTCCCTACTAACTTAGGGTGAGACCCAAAGTTACTTAAATAGGCAAATTAACAAGGGCGGTCCTGGGAGTCCCTCTGCCAGACATTAGTCCTGGTTACGAGAGACTTACCCAGAGTCTTTAGCTCACTATCTTTCACAGAGAAGAAATAACCCAAACATATCAGTCTTTGTCCTGCCCTGGGGCAGTGCAGCAACAAAATGCTAGGCAATTCTCCTCTGAACAAGAGTACCAATGGAAACCCCAGACACGTGTTTCGGTCTGGTTGGACCTCATCAGTAGGGTGGATCTGTGCCTCTCTAAGAATAGTGAGCAAGGGGTCCACGCCTGGATTCCCCTAGTAACTTAGGGTGAGACCCAAAGTTACTTAAATAGGCAAATTAACAAGGGCGGTCCTGGGAGTCCCTCTGCCAGACATTAGTCCTGGTTACGAGAGACTTACCCAGAGTCTTTAGCGCACTATCTTTCACAGAGAAGAAATATCCCAAACATATCAGTCTTTGTCCTGCCCTGGGGCAGTCCAGCAACGAAATGCTAGGCAATTCTCCTCTGAACAAGAGTACCAACAGAAACCCCAGACACGTGTTTCGGTCTGGTTGGACCTCATCAGTAGGGTGGATCTGTGCCTCTCTAGGAATAGTGAGCAAGAGGTCCATGTCTGGATTTCCCTACTAACTTAGGGTGAGACCCAAAGTTACTTAAATAGGCAAATTAACAAGGGCGGTCCTGGGAGTCCCTCTGCCAGACATTAGTCCTGGTTACGAGAGACTTACCCAGAGTCTTTAGCTCACTATCTTTCACAGAGAAGAAATATCCCAAACATATCAGTCTTTGTCCTGCCCCGGGGCAGTCCAGCAATGAAATGCTAGGCAATTCTCCTCTGAACAAGAGTACCAACAGAAACCCCAGACCCATGTTTTGGTCTGGTTGGACCTCATCATTAGGGTGGATCTGTGCCTCTCTAAGAATAGTGAGCAAGGGGTCCACGTCTGGATTCCCCTAGTAAGTTAGGGTGAGACCCAAAGTTACTTAAATAGGCAAATTAACAAGGGCAGTCCTGGGAGTCCCTCTGCCAGACATTAGTCCTGGTTATGAGAGACTTACCCAGAGTCTTTAGCTCACTATCTTTCACAGAGAAGAAATATCCCAAACATATCAGTCTTTGTCCTGCTCTGGGGCAGTCCAGCACCGAAATGCTAGGCAATTCTCCTCTGAACAAGAGTACCAACAGAAACCCCAGACACGTGTTTCAGTCTGGTTGGACCTCATCAGTAGGGTTGATCTGTGCCTCTCTAAGAATAGTGAGCAAGGGGTCCACGTCTGGATTCCCCTAGTAAGTTAGGGTGAGACCCAAAGTTACTTAAATATGCAAATTAACAAGGGCGGTCCTGGGAGTCCCTCTGCCAGACATTAGTCCTGGTTATGAGAGACTTACCCAGAGTCTTTAGCTCACTATCTTTCACAGAGAAGAAATATCCCAAACATATCAGTCTTTGTCCTGCCCTGGGGCAGTCCAGCAACAAAATGCTAGGCAATTCTCCTCTGAACAAGAGTACCAACAGAAACCCCAGACACGTGTTTCGGTCTGGTTGGACCTCATCAGTAGGGTGGATCTGTGCCTCTCTAGGAATAGTGAGCATGGGGTCTATGTCTGGATTCCCCTACTAACTTAGGGTGAGACCCAAAGTTACTTAAATAGGCAAATTAACAAGGGCGGTCCTGGGAGTCCCTCTGCCAGACATTAGTCCTGGTTACGAGAGACTTACCCAGAGTCGTTAGCTCACTATCTTTCACAGAGAAGAAATATCCCAAACATATCGGTCTTTGTCCTGCCCTGGGGCAGTCCAGCAACGAAATGCTAGGCAATTCTCCTCTGAACAAGAGTACCAACAGAAACCCCAGACACGTGTTTCGGTCTGGTTGGACCTCATCAGTAGGGTTGATCTGTGCCTCTCTAAGAATAGTGAGCAAGGGGTCCACGTCTGGATTCCCCTAGTAACTTAGGGTGAGACCCAAAGTTACTTAAATAGGCAAATGAACAAGGGCGGTCCTGGGAGTCCCTCTGCCAGACATTAGTCCTGGTTACGAGAAACTTACCCAGAGTCTTTAGCTCACTATCTTTCACAGAGAAGAAATATCCCAAACATATCAGTCTTTGTCCTGCCCTGGGGCAGTCCAGCAACAAAATGCTAGGCAATTCTCCTCTGCACAAGAGTACCAACAGAAACCCCAGACACGTGTTTCGGTCTGGTTGGACCTCATCAGTAGGGTGGATCTGTGCCTCTCTAGGAATAGTGAGCAAGGGGTCCATGTCTGGATTCCCCTACTAACTTAGGGTGAGACCCAAAGTTACTTAAATAGGCAAATTAACAAGGGCGGTTCTGGGAGTCCCTCTGCCAGACATTAGTCCTGGTTACGAGAGACTTACCCAGAGTCTTTAGCTCACTATCTTTCACAGAGAAGAAATATCCCAAACATATCAGTCTTTGTCCTACCCTGCGGCAGTCCAGAAACAAAATGCTAGGCAATTCTCTTCTGAACAAGAGTACCAACAGAAACCCCAGGCACGTGTTTCGGTCTGGTTGGACCTCATCAGTAGGGTGGATCTGTGCCTCTCTAGCAATAGTGAGCAAGGGGTCCACGTCTGGATTCCCCTAGTAACTTAGGGTGAGACCCAAAGTTATTTAAATAGGCAAATTAACAAGGGCGGTCCTGGGAGTCCCTCTGCCAGACATTAGTCCTGGTTACCAGAGACTTACCCAGAGTCTTTAGCTCACTATCTTTCACAGAGAAAAAATATCCCAAACATATCAGTCTTTGTCCTGCCCTGGGGCAGTCCAGCAACGAAATGCTAGGCAATTCTCCTCTGAACAAGAGTACCAACAGAAACCCCAGACACGTGTTTCGGTCTGGTTGGACCTCATCAGTAGGGTTGATCTGTGCCTCTCTAAGAATAGTGAGCGAGGAGTCCACGTCTGGATTCCCCTAGTAATTTAGGGTGAGACGCAAAGTTACTTAAATAGGCAAATTAACAAGGGCGGTCCTGGGAGTCCCTCTGCCAGACATTAGTCCTGGTTACGAGAGACTTATCCAGAGTCTTTAGCTCACTATCTTTCACAGAGAAGAAATATCCCAAACATATCAGTCTTTGTCCTGCCCTGGGGCAGTCCAGCAACGAAATGCTAGGCAATTCTCCTCTGAACAAGAGTACCAACAGAAACCCCAGACACGTGTTTCGGTCTGGTTGGACCTCATCAGTAGGGTGGATCTGTGCCTCTCTAGGAATAGTGAGCAAGAGGTCCATGTCTGGATTTCCCTACTAACTTAGGGTGAGACCCAAAGTTACTTAAATAGGCAAATTAACAAGGGCGGTCCTGGGAGTCCCTCTGCCAGACATTAGTCCTGGTTACGAGAGACTTACCCAGAGTCTTTAGCTCACTATCTTTCACAGAGAAGAAATATCCCAAACATATCAGTCTTTGTCCTGCCCTGGGGCAGTGCAGCAACGAAATGCTAGGCAATTCTCCTGTGAACAAGAGTACCAATGGAAACCCCAGACACGTGTTTCGGTCTTGTTGGACCTCATCAGTAGGGTGGATCTGTGCCTCTCTAAGAATAGTGAGCAAGGGGTCCACGTCTGGATTCCCCTAGTAACTTAGGGTGAGACCCAAAGTTACTTAAATAGGCAAATTAACAAGGGCGGTCCTGGGAGTCCCTCTGCCAGACATTAGTCCTGGTTACCAGAGATTTACCCAGAGTCTTTAGCTCACTATCTTTCACAGAGAAGAAATATCCCAAACATATCAGTCTTTGTCCTGCCCCGGGGCAGTCCAGCAACGAAATGCTAGGCAATTCTCCTCTGAACAAGAGTACCAACAGAAACCCCAGACCCATGTTTCGGTCTGGTTGGACCTCATCATTAGGGTGGATCTGTGCCTCTCTAAGAATAGTGAGCAAGGGGTCCACGTCTGGATTCCCCTAGTAAGTTAGGGTGAGACCCAAAGTTACTTAAATAGGCAAATTAACAAGGGCAGTCCTGGGAGTCCCTCTGCCAGACATTAGTCCTGGTTATGAGAGACTTACCCAGAGTCTTTAGCTCACTATCTTTCACAGAGAAGAAATATCCCAAACATATCAGTCTTTGTCCTGCTCTGGGGCAGTCCAGCACCGAAATGCTAGGCAATTCTCCTCTGAACAAGAGTACCAACAGAAACCCCAGACACGTGTTTCAGTCTGGTTGGACCTCATCAGTAGGGTTGATCTGTGCCTCTCTAAGAATAGTGAGCAAGGGGTCCACGTCTGGATTCCCCTAGTAAGTTAGGGTGAGACCCAAAGTTACTTAAATATGCAAATTAACAAGGGCGGTCCTGGGAGTCCCTCTGCCAGACATTAGTCCTGGTTACGAGAGACTTACCCAGAGTCTTTAGCTCACTATCTTTCACAGAGAAGAAATATCCCAAACATATCAGTCTTTGTCCTGCCCTGGGGCAGTCCAGCAACAAAATGCTAGGCAATTCTCCTCTGAACAAGAGTACCAACAGAAACCCCAGACACGTGTTTCGGTCTGGTTGGACCTCATCAGTAGGGTGGATCTGTGCCTCTCTAGGAATAGTGAGCAAGGGGTCTATGTCTGGATTCCCCTACTAACTTAGGGTGAGACCCAAAGTTACTTAAATAGGCAAATTAACAAGGGCGGTCCTGGGAGTCCCTCTGCCAGACATTAGTCCTGGTTACGAGAGACTTACCCAGAGTCTTTAGCTCACTATCTTTCACAGAGAAGAAATATCCCAAACATATCGGTCTTTGTCCTTCCCTGGGGCAGTCCAGCAACGAAATGCTAGGCAATTCTCCTCTGAACAAGAGTACCAACAGAAACCCCAGACACGTGTTTCAATCTGGTTGGACCTCATCAGTAGGGTGGATCTTTGTCTCTCTAAGAATAGTGAGCAAGGGGTCCACGTCTGGATTCCCCTAGTAACTTAGGGTGAGACCCAAAGTTACTTAAATATGCAAATTGACAAAGGGGGTCCTGGGAGTCTCTCTGCCAGACATTAGTCCTGGTTACGAGAGACTTACCCAGAGTCTTTAGCTCACTATCTTTCATAGAGAAGAAATATCCCAAACATATCAGTCTTTGTCCTGCCCTGGGGCAGTCCAGCAACGAAATGCTAGGCAATTCTCCTCTGAACAAAAGTACCAACAGAAACCCCAGACAGGTGTTTCGGTCTGGTTGGACCTCATCAGTAGGGTGGATCTGTGCCTCTCTAAGAATAGTGTGCAAGGGGTCCACGTCTGGATTCCCCTAGTAACTTAGGGTGAGACCCAAAGTTACTTAAATAGGCAAATTAACAAGGGCGGTTCTGGGAGTCCCTCTGCCAGACATTAGTCCTGGTTACCAGAGACTTACCCAGAGTCTTTAGCTCACTATCTTTCACAGAGAAGAAATATCCCAAACATATCAGTCTTTGTCCTGCCCTGGGGCAGTCCAGCAACGAAATGCTAGGCAATTCTCCTCTGAACAAGAGTACCAACAGAAACCCCAGACACGTGTTTCGGTCTGGTTGGACCTCATCATTAGGGTGGATCTGTGCCTCTCTAAGAATAGTGAGCAAGGGGTCCACGTCTGGATTCCCCTAGTAAGTGAGGGTGAGACCCAAAGTTACTTAAATAGGCAAATTAACAAGGGCAGTCCTGGGAGTCCCTCTGCCAGACATTAGTCCTGGTTATGAGAGACTTACCCAGAGTCTTTAGCTCACTATCTTTCACAGAGAAGAAATATCCCAAACATATCAGTCTTTGTCCTGCTCTGGGGCAGTCCAGCACCGAAATGCTAGGCAATTCTCCTCTGAACAAGAGTACCAACAGAAACCCCAGACACGTGTTTCAGTCTGGTTGGACCTCATCAGTAGGGTTGATCTGTGCCTCTCTAAGAATAGTGAGCAAGGGGTCCACGTCTGGATTCCCCTAGTAAGTTAGGGTGAGACCCAAAGTTACTTAAATATGCAAATTAACAAGGGCGGTCCTGGGAGTCCCTCTGCCAGACATTAGTCCTGGTTACGAGAGACTTACCCAGAGTCTTTAGCTCACTATCTTTCACAGAGAAGAAATATCCCAAACATATCAGTCTTTGTCCTGCCCTGGGGCAGTCCAGCAACAAAATGCTAGGCAATTCTCCTCTGAACAAGAGTACCAACAGAAACCCCAGACACGTGTTTCGGTCTGGTTGGACCTCATCATTAGGGTGGATCTGTGCCTCTCTAAGAATAGTGAGCAAGGGGTCCACGTCTGGATTCCCCTAGTAAGTTAGGGTGAGACCCAAAGTTACTTAAATAGGCAAATTAACAAGGGCAGTCCTGGGAGTCCCTCTGCCAGACATTAGTCCTGGTTATAAGAGACTTACCCATAGTCTTTAGCTCACTATCTTTCACAGAGAAGAAATATCCCAAACATATCAGTCTTTGTCCTGCTCTGGGGCAGTCCAGCACCGAAATGCTAGGCAATTCTCCTCTGAACAAGAGTACCAACAGAAACCCCAGACACGTGTTTCGGTCTGGTTGGACCTCATCAGTAGGGTTGATCTGTGCCTCTCTAAGAATAGTGAGCAAGGAGTCCACGTCTGGATTCCCCTAGTAATTTAGGGTGAGACGCAAAGTTACTTAAATAGGCAAATTAACAAGGGCGGTCCTGGGAGTCCCTCTGCCAGACATTAGTCCTGGTTACGAGAGACTTATCCAGAGTCTTTAGCTCACTATCTTTCACAGAGAAGAAATATCCCAAACATATCAGTCTTTGTCCTGCGGCAGTCCAGCAACGAAATGCTAGGTAATTCTCCTCTGAACAAGAGTACCAACAGAAACCCAAGACACGTGTTTCGGTCTGGTTGGACCTCATCAGTAGGGTGGATCTGTGCCTCTCTAAGAATTGAGAGCAAGGGGTCCACGTCTGGATTCCCCTAGTAAGTTAGGGTGAGACTCAAAGTTACTTAAATAGGAAAATTAACAAGGGCGGTCCTGGGAGTCCCTCTGCCAGACATTAGTCCTGGTTATGAGAGACTTACCCAGAGTCTTTAGCTCACTATCTTTCACAGAGAAGAAATATCCCAAACATATCAGTCTTTGTCCTGCTCTGGGGCAGTCCAGCACCGAAATGCTAGGCAATTCTCCTCTGAACAAGAGTACCAACAGAAACCCCAGACACGTGTTTCAGTCTGGTTGGACCTCATCAGTAGGGTTGATCTGTGCCTCTCTAAGAATAGTGAGCAAGGGGTCCACGTCTGGATTCCCCTAGTAACTTAGGGTGAGACCCAAAGTTACTTAAATATGCAAATTAACAAGGGCGGTCCTGGGAGTCCCTCTGCCAGACATTAGTCCTGGTTACGAGAGACTTACCCAGAGTCTTTAGCTCACTATCTTTCACAGAGAAGAAATATCCCAAACATATCAGTCTTTGTCCTGCCCTGGGGCAGTCCAGCAATGAAATGCTAGGCAATTCTCCTCTGACCAAGAGTACCAACAGAAACCCCAGACACGTGTTTCGGTCTGGTTGGACCTCATCAGTAGGGTGGATCTGTGTCTCTCTAAGAATAGTGAGCAAGGGGTCCACGTCTGGATTCCCCTAGTAACTTAGGGTGAGACCCAAAGTTACTTAAATATGCAAATTGACAAAGGGGGTCCTGGCAGTCTCTCTGCCAGACATTAGTCCTGGTTACGAGAGACTTACCCAGAGTCTTTAGCTCACTATCTTTCATAGAGAAGAAATATCCCAAACATATCAGTCTTTGTCCTGCCCTGGGGCAGTCCAGCAACGAAATGCTAGGCAATTCTCCTCTGAACAAGAGTACCAACAGAAACCCCAGACAGGTGTTTTGGTCTGGTTGGACCTCATCAGTAGGGTGGATCTGTGCCTCTCTAAGAATAGTGCGCAAGGGGTCCACGTCTGGATTCCCCTAGTAACTTAGGGTGAGACCCAAAGTTACTTAAATAGGCAAATTAACAAGGGCGGTTCTGGGAGTCCCTCTGCCAGACATTAGTCCTGGTTACCAGAGACTTACCCAGAGTCTTTAGCTCACTATCTTTCACAGAGAAGAAATATCCCAAACATATCAGTCTTTGTCCTGCCCTGGGGCAGTCCAGCAACGAAATGCTAGGCAATTCTCCTCTGAACAAGAGTACCAACAGAAACCCCAGACACGTGTTTCGGTCTGGTTGGACCTCATCATTAGGGTGGATCTGTGCCTCTCTAAGAATAGTGAGCAAGGGGTCCACGTCTGGATTCCCCTAGTAAGTTAGGGTGAGACCCAAAGTTACTTAAATAGGCAAATTAACAAGGGCAGTCCTGGGAGTCCCTCTGCCAGACATTAGTCCTGGTTATGAGAGACTTACCCAGAGTCTTTAGCTCACTATCTTTCACAGAGAAGAAATATCCCAAACATATCAGTCTTTGTCCTGCTCTGGGGCAGTCCAGCACCGTAATGCTAGGCAATTCTCCTCTGAACAAGAGTACCAACAGAAACCCCAGACACGTGTTTCGGTCTGGTTGGACCTCATCAGTAGGGTTGATCTGTGCCTCTCTAAGAAAAGTGAGCAAGGGGTCCACGTCTGGATTCCCCTAGTAACTTAGGGTGAGACCCAAAGTTACTTAAATAGGCAAATTAACAAGGGCGGTCCTGGGAGTCCCTCTGCCAGACATTAGTCCTGGTTACGAGAGACTTACCCAGAGTCTTTAGCTCACTATCTTTCACAGAGAAGAAATATCCCAAACATATCAGTCTTTGTCCTACCCTGCGGCAGTCCAGCAACAAAATGCTAGGCAATTCTCCTCTGAACAAGAGTACCAACAGAAACCCCAAGCACGTGTTTCGGTCTGGTTGGACCTCATCAGTAGGGTGGATCTGTGCCTCTCTAGGAATAGTGAGCAAGGGGTCCACGTCTGGATTCCCCTAGTAACTTAGGGTGAGACCCAAAGTTATTTAAATAGGCAAATTAACAAGGGCGGTCCTGGGAGTCCCTCTGCCAGACATTAGTCCTGGTTACCAGAGACTTACCCAGAGTCTTTAGCTCACTATCTTTCACAGAGAAGAAATATCCCAAACATATCAGTCTTTGTCCTGCCCTGGGGCAGTCCAGCAACGAAATGCTAGGCAATTCTCCTCTGAACAAGAGTACCAACAGAAACCCCAGACACGTGTTTCGGTCTGGTTGGACCTCATCAGTAGGGTGGATCTGTGCCTCTCTAAGAATAGAGAGCAAGGGGTCCACGTCTGGATTCCCGTAGTAAGTTAGGGTGAGACTCAAAGTTACTTAAATAGGAAAATTAACAAGGGCGGTCCTGGGAGTCCCTCTGCCAGACATTAGTCCTGGTTACGAGAGACTTACCCAGAGTCTTTAGCTCACTATCTTTCACAGAGAAGAAATATCCCAAACATATCAGTCTTTGTCCTACCCTGCGGCAGTCCAGCAACAAAATGCTAGGCAATTCTCCTCTGAACAAGAGTACCAACAGAAACCCCAGACACGTGTTTCGGTCTGGTTGGACCTCATCAGTAGGGTGGATCTGTGCCTCTCTAGGAATAGTGAGCAAAGGGTCTATGTCTGGATTCCCCTAGTAACTTAGGGTGAGACCCAAAGTTATTTAAATAGGCAAATTAACAAGGGCGGTCCTGGGAGTCCCTCTGCCAGACATTAGTCCTGGTTACCAGAGACTTACCCAGAGTCTTTAGCTCACTATCTTTCACAGAGAAGAAATATCCCAAACATATCAGTCTTTGTCCTGCCCTGGGGCAGTCCAGCAACGAAATGCTAGGCAATTCTCCTCTGAACAAGAGTACCAACAGAAACCCCAGACACGTGTTTCGGTCTGGTTGGACCTCATCAGTAGGGTGGATCTGTGCCTCTCTAGGAATAGTGAGCAAGAGGTCCATGTCTGGATTCCCCTACTAACTTAGGGTGAGACCCAAAGTTACTTAAATAGGCAAATTAACAAGGGCGGTCCTGGGAGTCCCTCTGCCAGACATTAGTCCTGGTTACCAGAGATTTACCCAGAGTCTTTAGCTCACTATCTTTCACAGAGAAGAAATATCCCAAACATATCAGTCTTTGTCCTGCCCTGGGGCAGTCCAGCAACGAAATGCTAGGCAATTCTCCTCTGAACAAGAGTACCAACAGAAACCCCAGACCCATGTTTCGGTCTGGTTGGAACTCATCATTAGGGTGGATCTGTGCCTCTCTAAGAATAGTGAGCAAGGGGTCCACGTCTGGATTCCCCTAGTAACTTAGGGTGAGACCCAAAGTTACTTAAATATGCAAATTAACAAGGGCGGTCCTGGGAGTCCCTCTGCCAGACATTAGTCCTGGTTACGAGAGACTTACCCAGAGTCTTTAGCTCACTATCTTTCACAGAGAAGAAATATCCCAAACATATCAGTCTTTGTCCTGCCCTGGGGCAGTCCAGCAACAAAATGCTAGGCAATTCTCCTCTGAACAAGAGTACCAACAGAAACCCCAGACACGTGTTTCGGTCTGGTTGGACCTCATCAGTAGGGTGGATCTGTGCCTCTCTAGGAATAGTGAGCAAGGGGTCTATGTCTGGATTCCCCTACTAACTTAGGGTGAGACCCAAAGTTACTTAAATAGGCAAATTAACAAGGGCGGTCCTGGGAGTCCCTCTGCCAGACATTAGTCCTGGTTACGAGAGACTTACCCAGAGTCTTTAGCTCACTATCTTTCACAGAGAAGAAATATCCCAAACATATCGGTCTTTGTCCTGCCCTGGGGCAGTCCAGCAACGAAATGCTAGGCAATTCTCCTCTGAACAAGAGTACCAACAGAAACCCCAGACACGTGTTTCAGTCTGGTTGGACCTCATCAGTAGGGTGGATCTGTGTCTCTCTAAGAATAGTGAGCAAGGGGTCCACGTCTGGATTCCCCTAGTAACTTAGGGTGAGACCCAAAGTTACTTAAATATGCAAATTGACAAAGGGGGTCCTGGGAGTCTCTCTGCCAGACATTAGTCCTGGTTACGAGAGACTTACCCAGAGTCTTTAGCTCACTATCTTTCATAGAGAAGAAATATCCCAAACATATCAGTCTTTGTCCTGCCCTGGGGCAGTCCAGCAACGAAATGCTAGGCAATTCTCCTCTGAACAAAAGTACCAACAGAAACCCCAGACAGGTGTTTCGGTCTGGTTGGACCTCATCAGTAGGGTGGATCTGTGCCTCTCTAAGAATAGTGTGCAAGGGGTCCACGTCTGGATTCCCCTAGTAACTTAGGGTGAGACCCAAAGTTACTTAAATAGGCAAATTAACAAGGGCGGTTCTGGGAGTCCCTCTGCCAGACATTAGTCCTGGTTACCAGAGACTTACCCAGAGTCTTTAGCTCACTATCTTTCACAGAGAAGAAATATCCCAAACATATCAGTCTTTGTCCTGCCCTGGGGCAGTCCAGCACCGAAATGCTAGGCAATTCTCCTCTGAACAAGAGTACCAACAGAAACCCCAGACACGTGTTTCGGTCTGGTTGGACCTCATCAGTAGGGTTGATCTGTGCCTCTCTAAGAATAATGAGCAAGGGGTCCACGTCTGGATTCCCCTAGTAACTTAGGGTGAGACCCAAAGTTACTTAAATAGGCAAATGAACAAGGGCGGTCCTGGGAGTCCCTCTGCCAGACATTAGTCCTGGTTACGAGAAACTTACCCAGAGTCTTTAGCTCACTATCTTTCACAGAGAAGAAATATCCCAAACATATCAGTCTTTGTCCTGCCCTGGGGCAGTCCAGCAACAAAATGCTAGGCAATTCTCCTCTGCACAAGAGTACCAACAGAAACCCCAGACACGTGTTTCGGTCTGGTTGGACCTCATCAGTAGGGTGGATCTGTGCCTCTCTAGGAATAGTGAGCAAGGGGTCCATGTCTGGATTCCCCTACTAACTTAGGGTGAGACCCAAAGTTACTTAAATAGGCAAATTAACAAGGGCGGTCCTGGGAGTCCCTCTGCCAGACATTAGTCCTGGTTACGAGAAACTTACCCAGAGTCTTTAGCTCACTATCTTTCACAGAGAAGAAATATCCCAAACATATCAGTCTTTGTCCTACCCTGCGGCAGTCCAGAAACAAAATGCTAGGCAATTCTCTTCTGAACAAGAGTACCAACAGAAACCCCAGGCACGTGTTTCGGTCTGGTTGGACCTCATCAGTAGGGTGGATCTGTGCCTCTCTAGCAATAGTGAGCAAGGGGTCCACGTCTGGATTCCCCTAGTAACTTAGGGTGAGACCCAAAGTTATTTAAATAGGCAAATTAACAAGGGCGGTCCTGGGAGTCCCTCTGCCAGACATTAGTCCTGGTTACCAGAGACTTACCCAGAGTCTTTAGCTCACTATCTTTCACAGAGAAAAAATATCCCAAACATATCAGTCTTTGTCCTGCCCTGGGGCAGTCCAGCAACGAAATGCTAGGCAATTCTCCTCTGAACAAGAGTACCAACAGAAACCCCAGACACGTGTTTCGGTCTGGTTGGACCTCATCATTAGGGTGGATCTGTGCCTCTCTAAGAATAGTGAGCAAGGGGTCCACGTCTGGATTCCCCTAGTAAGTTAGGGTGAGACCCAAAGTTACTTAAATAGGCAAATTAACAAGGGCAGTCCTGGGAGTCCCTCTGCCAGACATTAGTCCTGGTTATAAGAGACTTACCCATAGTCTTTAGCTCACTATCTTTCACAGAGAAGAAATATCCCAAACATATCAGTCTTTGTCCTGCTCTGGGGCAGTCCAGCACCGAAATGCTAGGCAATTCTCCTCTGAACAAGAGTACCAACAGAAACCCCAGACACGTGTTTCGGTCTGGTTGGACCTCATCAGTAGGGTTGATCTGTGCCTCTCTAAGAATAGTGAGCAAGGAGTCCACGTCTGGATTCCCCTAGTAATTTAGGGTGAGACGCAAAGTTACTTAAATAGGCAAATTAACAAGGGCGGTCCTGGGAGTCCCTCTGCCAGACATTAGTCCTGGTTACGAGAGACTTATCCAGAGTCTTTAGCTCACTATCTTTCACAGAGAAGAAATATCCCAAACATATCAGTCTTTGTCCTGCCCTGGGGCAGTCCAGCAACGAAATGCTAGGCAATTCTCCTCTGAACAAGAGTACCAACAGAAACCCCAGACACGTGTTTCGGTCTGGTTGGACCTCATCAGTAGGGTGGATCTGTGTCTCTCTAAGAATAGTGAGCAAGGGGTCCACGTCTGGATTCCCCTAGTAATTTAGGGTGAGACCCAAAGTTACTTAAATATGCAAATTGACAAAGGGGGTCCTGGGAGTCCCTCTGCCAGACATTAGTCCTGGTTACCAGAGACTTACCCAGAGTCTTTAGCGCACTATCTTTCACAGAGAAGAAATATCCCAAACATATCAGTCTTTGTCCTGCCCTGGGGCAGTCCAGCAACGAAATGCTAGGCAATTCTCCTCTGAACAAGAGTACCAACAGAAACCCCAGACACGTGTTTCGGTCTGGTTGGACCTCATCAGTAGGGTGGATCTGTGCCTCTCTAGGAATAGTGAGCAAGAGGTCCATGTCTGGATTTCCCTACTAACTTAGGGTGAGACCCAAAGTTACTTAAATAGGCAAATTAACAAGGGCGGTCCTGGGAGTCCCTCTGCCAGACATTAGTCCTGGTTACGAGAGACTTACCCAGAGTCTTTAGCTCACTATCTTTCACAGAGAAGAAATATCCCAAACATATCAGTCTTTGTCCTGCCCTGGGGCAGTGCAGCAACAAAATGCTAGGCAATTCTCCTCTGAACAAGAGTACCAATGGAAACCCCAGACACGTGTTTCGGTCTGGTTGGACCTCATCAGTAGGGTGGATCTGTGCCTCTCTAAGAATAGTGAGCAAGGGGTCCACGCCTGGATTCCCCTAGTAACTTAGGGTGAGACCCAAAGTTACTTAAATAGGCAAATTAACAAGGGCGGTCCTGGGAGTCCCTCTGCCAGACATTAGTCCTGGTTACCAGAGACTTACCCAGAGTCTTTAGCGCACTATCTTTCACAGAGAAGAAATATCCCAAACATATCAGTCTTTGTCCTGCCCTGGGGCAGTCCAGCAACGAAATGCTAGGCAATTCTCCTCTGAACAAGAGTACCAACAGAAACCCCAGACACGTGTTTCGGTCTGGTTGGACCTCATCAGTAGGGTGGATCTGTGCCTCTCTAGGAATAGTGAGCAAGAGGTCCATGTCTGGATTTCCCTACTAACTTAGGGTGAGACCCAAAGTTACTTAAATAGGCAAATTAACAAGGGCGGTCCTGGGAGTCCCTCTGCCAGACATTAGTCCTGGTTACGAGAGACTTACCCAGAGTCTTTAGCTCACTATCTTTCACAGAGAAGAAATATCCCAAACATATCAGTCTTTGTCCTGCCCCGGGGCAGTCCAGCAATGAAATGCTAGGCAATTCTCCTCTGAACAAGAGTACCAACAGAAACCCCAGACCCATGTTTTGGTCTGGTTGAACCTCATCATTAGGGTGGATCTGTGCCTCTCTAAGAATAGTGAGCAAGGGGTCCACGTCTGGATTCCCCTAGTAAGTTAGGGTGAGACCCAAAGTTACTTAAATAGGCAAATTAACAAGGGCAGTCCTGGGAGTCCCTCTGCCAGACATTAGTCCTGGTTATGAGAGACTTACCCAGAGTCTTTAGCTCACTATCTTTCACAGAGAAGAAATATCCCAAACATATCAGTCTTTGTCCTGCTCTGGGGCAGTCCAGCACCGACATGCTAGGCAATTCTCCTCTGAACAAGAGTACCAACAGAAACCCCAGACACGTGTTTCAGTCTGGTTGGACCTCATCAGTAGGGTTGATCTGTGCCTCTCTAAGAATAGTGAGCAAGGGGTCCACGTCTGGATTCCCCTAGTAAGTTAGGGTGAGACCCAAAGTTACTTAAATATGCAAATTAACAAGGGCGGTCCTGGGAGTCCCTCTGCCAGACATTAGTCCTGGTTACGAGAGACTTACCCAGAGTCTTTAGCTCACTATCTTTCACAGAGAAGAAATATCCCAAACATATCAGTCTTTGTCCTGCCCTGGGGCAGTCCAGCAACAAAATGCTAGGCAATTCTCCTCTGAACAAGAGTACCAACAGAAACCCCAGACACGTGTTTCGGTCTGGTTGGACCTCATCAGTAGGGTGGATCTGTGCCTCTCTAGGAATAGTGAGCATGGGGTCTATGTCTGGATTCCCCTACTAACTTAGGGTGAGACCCAAAGTTACTTAAATAGGCAAATTAACAAGGGCGGTCCTGGGAGTCCCTCTGCCAGACATTAGTCCTGGTTACGAGAGACTTACCCAGAGTCGTTAGCTCACTATCTTTCACAGAGAAGAAATATCCCAAACATATCGGTCTTTGTCCTGCCCTGGGGCAGTCCAGCAACGAAATGCTAGGCAATTCTCCTCTGAACAAGAGTACCAACAGAAACCCCAGACACGTGTTTCAGTCTGGTTGGACCTCATCAGTAGGGTGGATCTGTGTCTCTCTAAGAATAGTGAGCAAGGGGTCCACGTCTGGATTCCCCTAGTAACTTAGGGCGAGACCCAAAGTTACTTAAATATGCAAATTGACAAAGGGGGTCCTGGGAGTCTCTCTGCCAGACATTAGTCCTGGTTACGAGAGACTTACCCAGAGTCTTTAGCTCACTATCTTTCATAGAGAAGAAATATCCCAAACATATCAGTCTTTGTCCTGCCCTGGGGCAGTCCAGCAACGAAATGCTAGGCAATTCTCCTCTGAACAAAAGTACCAACAGAAACCCCAGACAGGTGTTTCGGTCTGGTTGGACCTCATCAGTAGGGTGGATCTGTGCCTCTCTAAGAATAGTGTGCAAGGGGTCCACGTCTGGATTCCCCTAGTAACTTAGGGTGAGACCCAAAGTTACTTAAATAGGCAAATTAACAAGGGCGGTTCTGGGAGTCCCTCTGCCAGACATTAGTCCTGGTTACCAGAGACTTACCCAGAGTCTTTAGCTCACTATCTTTCACAGAGAAGAAATATCCCAAACATATCAGTCTTTGTCCTGCCCTGGGGCAGTCCAGCACCGAAATGCTAGGCAATTCTCCTCTGAACAAGAGTACCAACAGAAACCCCAGACACGTGTTTCGGTCTGGTTGGACCTCATCAGTAGGGTTGATCTGTGCCTCTCTAAGAATAGTGAGCAAGGGGTCCACGTCTGGATTCCCCTAGTAACTTAGGGTGAGACCCAAAGTTACTTAAATAGGCAAATGAACAAGGGCGGTCCTGGGAGTCCCTCTGCCAGACATTAGTCCTGGTTACGAGAAACTTACCCAGAGTCTTTAGCTCACTATCTTTCACAGAGAAGAAATATCCCAAACATATCAGTCTTTGTCCTGCCCTGGGGCAGTCCAGCAACAAAATGCTAGGCAATTCTCCTCTGCACAAGAGTACCAACAGAAACCCCAGACACGTGTTTCGGTCTGGTTGGACCTCATCAGTAGGGTGGATCTGTGCCTCTCTAGGAATAGTGAGCAAGGGGTCCATGTCTGGATTCCCCTACTAACTTAGGGTGAGACCCAAAGTTACTTAAATAGGCAAATTAACAAGGGCGGTTCTGGGAGTCCCTCTGCCAGACATTAGTCCTGGTTACGAGAGACTTACCCAGAGTCTTTAGCTCACTATCTTTCACAGAGAAGAAATATCCCAAACATATCAGTCTTTGTCCTACCCTGCGGCAGTCCAGAAACAAAATGCTAGGCAATTCTCTTCTGAACAAGAGTACCAACAGAAACCCCAGGCACGTGTTTCGGTCTGGTTGGACCTCATCAGTAGGGTGGATCTGTGCCTCTCTAGCAATAGTGAGCAAGGGGTCCACGTCTGGATTCCCCTAGTAACTTAGGGTGAGACCCAAAGTTATTTAAATAGGCAAATTAACAAGGGCGGTCCTGGGAGTCCCTCTGCCAGACATTAGTCCTGGTTACCAGAGACTTACCCAGAGTCTTTAGCTCACTATCTTTCACAGAGAAGAAATATCCCAAACATATCAGTCTTTGTCCTACCCTGCGGCAGTCCAGAAACAAAATGCTAGGCAATTCTCTTCTGAACAAGAGTACCAACAGAAACCCCAGGCACGTGTTTCGGTCTGGTTGGACCTCATCAGTAGGGTGGATCTGTGCCTCTCTAGCAATAGTGAGCAAGGGGTCCACGTCTGGATTCCCCTAGTAACTTAGGGTGAGACCCAAAGTTATTTAAATAGGCAAATTAACAAGGGCGGTCCTGGGAGTCCCTCTGCCAGACATTAGTCCTGGTTACCAGAGACTTACCCAGAGTCTTTAGCTCACTATCTTTCACAGAGAAGAAATATCCCAAACATATCAGTCTTTGTCCTGCCCTGGGGCAGTCCAGCAACGAAATGCTAGGCAATTCTCCTCTGAACAAGAGTACCAACAGAAACCCCAGACACGTGTTTCGGTCTGGTTGGACCTCATCAGTAGGGTTGATCTGTGCCTCTCTAAGAATAGTGAGCGAGGAGTCCACGTCTGGATTCCCCTAGTAATTTAGGGTGAGACGCAAAGTTACTTAAATAGGCAAATTAACAAGGGCGGTCCTGGGAGTCCCTCTGCCAGACATTAGTCCTGGTTACGAGAGACTTATCCAGAGTCTTTAGCTCACTATCTTTCACAGAGAAGAAATATCCCAAACATATCAGTCTTTGTCCTGCCCTGGGGCAGTCCAGCAACGAAATGCTAGGCAATTCTCCTCTGAACAAGAGTACCAACAGAAACCCCAGACACGTGTTTCGGTCTGGTTGGACCTCATCAGTAGGGTGGATCTGTGCCTCTCTAGGAATAGTGAGCAAGAGGTCCATGTCTGGATTTCCCTACTAACTTAGGGTGAGACCCAAAGTTACTTAAATAGGCAAATTAACAAGGGCGGTCCTGGGAGTCCCTCTGCCAGACATTAGTCCTGGTTACGAGAGACTTACCCAGAGTCTTTAGCTCACTATCTTTCACAGAGAAGAAATATCCCAAACATATCAGTCTTTGTCCTGCCCTGGGGCAGTGCAGCAACGAAATGCTAGGCAATTCTCCTGTGAACAAGAGTACCAATGGAAACCCCAGACACGTGTTTCGGTCTTGTTGGACCTCATCAGTAGGGTGGATCTGTGCCTCTCTAAGAATAGTGAGCAAGGGGTCCACGTCTGGATTCCCCTAGTAACTTAGGGTGAGACCCAAAGTTACTTAAATAGGCAAATTAACAAGGGCGGTCCTGGGAGTCCCTCTGCCAGACATTAGTCCTGGTTACCAGAGATTTACCCAGAGTCTTTAGCTCACTATCTTTCACAGAGAAGAAATATCCCAAACATATCAGTCTTTGTCCTGCCCCGGGGCAGTCCAGCAACGAAATGCTAGGCAATTCTCCTCTGAACAAGAGTACCAACAGAAACCCCAGACCCATGTTTCGGTCTGGTTGGACCTCATCATTAGGGTGGATCTGTGCCTCTCTAAGAATAGTGAGCAAGGGGTCCACGTCTGGATTCCCCTAGTAAGTTAGGGTGAGACCCAAAGTTACTTAAATAGGCAAATTAACAAGGGCAGTCCTGGGAGTCCCTCTGCCAGACATTAGTCCTGGTTATGAGAGACTTACCCAGAGTCTTTAGCTCACTATCTTTCACAGAGAAGAAATATCCCAAACATATCAGTCTTTGTCCTGCTCTGGGGCAGTCCAGCACCGAAATGCTAGGCAATTCTCCTCTGAACAAGAGTACCAACAGAAACCCCAGACACGTGTTTCAGTCTGGTTGGACCTCATCAGTAGGGTTGATCTGTGCCTCTCTAAGAATAGTGAGCAAGGGGTCCACGTCTGGATTCCCCTAGTAAGTTAGGGTGAGACCCAAAGTTACTTAAATATGCAAATTAACAAGGGCGGTCCTGGGAGTCCCTCTGCCAGACATTAGTCCTGGTTACGAGAGACTTACCCAGAGTCTTTAGCTCACTATCTTTCACAGAGAAGAAATATCCCAAACATATCAGTCTTTGTCCTGCCCTGGGGCAGTCCAGCAACAAAATGCTAGGCAATTCTCCTCTGAACAAGAGTACCAACAGAAACCCCAGACACGTGTTTCGGTCTGGTTGGACCTCATCAGTAGGGTGGATCTGTGCCTCTCTAGGAATAGTGAGCAAGGGGTCTATGTCTGGATTCCCCTACTAACTTAGGGTGAGACCCAAAGTTACTTAAATAGGCAAATTAACAAGGGCGGTCCTGGGAGTCCCTCTGCCAGACATTAGTCCTGGTTACGAGAGACTTACCCAGAGTCTTTAGCTCACTATCTTTCACAGAGAAGAAATATCCCAAACATATCGGTCTTTGTCCTTCCCTGGGGCAGTCCAGCAACGAAATGCTAGGCAATTCTCCTCTGAACAAGAGTACCAACAGAAACCCCAGACACGTGTTTCAGTCTGGTTGGACCTCATCAGTAGGGTGGATCTTTGTCTCTCTAAGAATAGTGAGCAAGGGGTCCACGTCTGGATTCCCCTAGTAACTTAGGGTGAGACCCAAAGTTACTTAAATATGCAAATTGACAAAGGGGGTCCTGGGAGTCTCTCTGCCAGACATTAGTCCTGGTTACGAGAGACTTACCCAGAGTCTTTAGCTCACTATCTTTCATAGAGAAGAAATATCCCAAACATATCAGTCTTTGTCCTGCCCTGGGGCAGTCCAGCAACGAAATGCTAGGCAATTCTCCTCTGAACAAAAGTACCAACAGAAACCCCAGACAGGTGTTTCGGTCTGGTTGGACCTCATCAGTAGGGTGGATCTGTGCCTCTCTAAGAATAGTGTGCAAGGGGTCCACGTCTGGATTCCCCTAGTAACTTAGGGTGAGACCCAAAGTTACTTAAATAGGCAAATTAACAAGGGCGGTTCTGGGAGTCCCTCTGCCAGACATTAGTCCTGGTTACCAGAGACTTACCCAGAGTCTTTAGCTCACTATCTTTCACAGAGAAGAAATATCCCAAACATATCAGTCTTTGTCCTGCCCTGGGGCAGTCCAGCAACGAAATGCTAGGCAATTCTCCTCTGAACAAGAGTACCAACAGAAACCCCAGACACGTGTTTCGGTCTGGTTGGACCTCATCATTAGGGTGGATCTGTGCCTCTCTAAGAATAGTGAGCAAGGGGTCCACGTCTGGATTCCCCTAGTAAGTGAGGGTGAGACCCAAAGTTACTTAAATAGGCAAATTAACAAGGGCAGTCCTGGGAGTCCCTCTGCCAGACATTAGTCCTGGTTATGAGAGACTTACCCAGAGTCTTTAGCTCACTATCTTTCACAGAGAAGAAATATCCCAAACATATCAGTCTTTGTCCTGCTCTGGGGCAGTCCAGCACCGAAATGCTAGGCAATTCTCCTCTGAACAAGAGTACCAACAGAAACCCCAGACACGTGTTTCAGTCTGGTTGGACCTCATCAGTAGGGTTGATCTGTGCCTCTCTAAGAATAGTGAGCAAGGGGTCCACGTCTGGATTCCCCTAGTAAGTTAGGGTGAGACCCAAAGTTACTTAAATATGCAAATTAACAAGGGCGGTCCTGGGAGTCCCTCTGCCAGACATTAGTCCTGGTTACGAGAGACTTACCCAGAGTCTTTAGCTCACTATCTTTCACAGAGAAGAAATATCCCAAACATATCAGTCTTTGTCCTGCCCTGGGGCAGTCCAGCAACAAAATGCTAGGCAATTCTCCTCTGAACAAGAGTACCAACAGAAACCCCAGACACGTGTTTCGGTCTGGTTGGACCTCATCATTAGGGTGGATCTGTGCCTCTCTAAGAATAGTGAGCAAGGGGTCCACGTCTGGATTCCCCTAGTAAGTTAGGGTGAGACCCAAAGTTACTTAAATAGGCAAATTAACAAGGGCAGTCCTGGGAGTCCCTCTGCCAGACATTAGTCCTGGTTATAAGAGACTTACCCATAGTCTTTAGCTCACTATCTTTCACAGAGAAGAAATATCCCAAACATATCAGTCTTTGTCCTGCTCTGGGGCAGTCCAGCACCGAAATGCTAGGCAATTCTCCTCTGAACAAGAGTACCAACAGAAACCCCAGACACGTGTTTCGGTCTGGTTGGACCTCATCAGTAGGGTTGATCTGTGCCTCTCTAAGAATAGTGAGCAAGGAGTCCACGTCTGGATTCCCCTAGTAATTTAGGGTGAGACGCAAAGTTACTTAAATAGGCAAATTAACAAGGGCGGTCCTGGGAGTCCCTCTGCCAGACATTAGTCCTGGTTACGAGAGACTTATCCAGAGTCTTTAGCTCACTATCTTTCACAGAGAAGAAATATCCCAAACATATCAGTCTTTGTCCTGCCCTGGGGCAGTCCAGCAACGAAATGCTAGGCAATTCTCCTCTGAACAAGAGTACCAACAGAAACCCCAGACACGTGTTTCGGTCTGGTTGGACCTCATCAGTAGGGTGGATCTGTGTCTCTCTAAGAATAGTGAGCAAGGGGTCCACGTCTGGATTCCCCTAGTAATTTAGGGTGAGACCCAAAGTTACTTAAATATGCAAATTGACAAAGGGGGTCCTGGGAGTCCCTCTGCCAGACATTAGTCCTGGTTACCAGAGACTTACCCAGAGTCTTTAGCTCACTATCTTTCACAGAGAAGAAATATCCCAAACATATCAGTCTTTGTCCTACCCTGGGGCAGTCCAGCAACGAAATGCTAGGCAATTCTCCTCTGAACAAGAGTACCAACAGAAACCCCAGACACGTGTTTCGGTCTGGTTGGACCTCATCAGTAGGGTGGATCTGTGCCTCTCTAGGAATAGTGAGCAAGAGGTCCATGTCTGGATTTCCCTACTAACTTAGGGTGAGACCCAAAGTTACTTAAATAGGCAAATTAACAAGGGCGGTCCTGGGAGTCCCTCTGCCAGACATTAGTCCTGGTTACGAGAGACTTACCCAGAGTCTTTAGCTCACTATCTTTCACAGAGAAGAAATATCCCAAACATATCAGTCTTTGTCCTGCCCTGGGGCAGTGCAGCAACAAAATGCTAGGCAATTCTCCTCTGAACAAGAGTACCAATGGAAACCCCAGACACGTGTTTCGGTCTGGTTGGACCTCATCAGTAGGGTGGATCTGTGCCTCTCTAAGAATAGTGAGCAAGGGGTCCACGCCTGGATTCCCCTAGTAACTTAGGGTGAGACCCAAAGTTACTTAAATAGGCAAATTAACAAGGGCGGTCCTGGGAGTCCCTCTGCCAGACATTAGTCCTGGTTACCAGAGATTTACCCAGAGTCTTTAGCTCACTATCTTTCACAGAGAAGAAATATCCCAAACATATCAGTCTTTGTCCTGCCCCGGGGCAGTCCAGCAATGAAATGCTAGGCAATTCTCCTCTGAACAAGAGTACCAACAGAAACCCCAGACCCATGTTTCGGTCTGGTTGGACCTCATCATTAGGGTGGATCTGTGCCTCTCTAAGAATAGTGAGCAAGGGGTCCACGTCTGGATTCCCCTAGTAAGTTAGGGTGAGACCCAAAGTTACTTAAATAGGCAAATTAACAAGGGCAGTCCTGGGAGTCCCTCTGCCAGACATTAGTCCTGGTTATGAGAGACTTACCCAGAGTCTTTAGCTCACTATCTTTCACAGAGAAGAAATATCCCAAACATATCAGTCTTTGTCCTGCTCTGGGGCAGTCCAGCACCGAAATGCTAGGCAATTCTCCTCTGAACAAGAGTACCAACAGAAACCCCAGACACGTGTTTCAGTCTGGTTGGACCTCATCAGTAGGGTTGATCTGTGCCTCTCTAAGAATAGTGAGCAAGGGGTCCACGTCTGGATTCCCCTAGTAAGTTAGGGTGAGAACCAAAGTTACTTAAATATGCAAATTAACAAGGGCGGTCCTGGGAGTCCCTCTGCCAGACATTAGTCCTGGTTACGAGAGATTTACCCAGAGTCTTTAGCTCACTATCTTTCACAGAGAAGAAATATCCCAAACATATCAGTCTTTGTCCTGCCCTGGGGCAGTCCAGCAACAAAATGCTAGGCAATTCTCCTCTGAACAAGAGTACCAACAGAAACCCCAGACACGTGTTTCGGTCTGGTTGGACCTCATCAGTAGGGTGGATCTGTGCCTCTCTAGGAATAGTGAGCATGGGGTCTATGTCTGGATTCCCCTACTAACTTAGGGTGAGACCCAAAGTTACTTAAATAGGCAAATTAACAAGGGCGGTCCTGGGAGTCCCTCTGCCAGACATTAGTCCTGGTTACGAGAGACTTACCCAGAGTCTTTAGCTCACTATCTTTCACAGAGAAGAAATATCCCAAACATATCGGTCTTTGTCCTGCCCTGGGGCAGTCCAGCAACGAAATGCTAGGCAATTCTCCTCTGAACAAGAGTACCAACAGAAACCCCAGACACGTGTTTCAGTCTGGTTGGACCTCATCAGTAGGGTGGATCTGTGTCTCTCTAAGAATAGTGAGCAAGGGGTCCACGTCTGGATTCCCCTAGTAACTTAGGGTGAGACCCAAAGTTACTTAAATATGCAAATTGACAAAGGGGGTCCTGGGAGTCTCTCTGCCAGACATTAGTCCTGGTTACGAGAGACTTACCCAGAGTCTTTAGCTCACTATCTTTCATAGAGAAGAAATATCCCAAACATATCAGTCTTTGTCCTGCCCTGGGGCAGTCCAGCAACGAAATGCTAGGCAATTCTCCTCTGAACAAAAGTACCAACAGAAACCCCAGACAGGTGTTTCGGTCTGGTTGGACCTCATCAGTAGGGTGGATCTGTGCCTCTCTAAGAATAGTGTGCAAGGGGTCCACGTCTGGATTCCCCTAGTAACTTAGGGTGAGACCCAAAGTTACTTAAATAGGCAAATTAACAAGGGCGGTTCTGGGAGTCCCTCTGCCAGACATTAGTCCTGGTTACCAGAGACTTACCCAGAGTCTTTAGCTCACTATCTTTCACAGAGAAGAAATATCCCAAACATATCAGTCTTTGTCCTGCCCTGGGGCAGTCCAGCACCGAAATGCTAGGCAATTCTCCTCTGAACAAGAGTACCAACAGAAACCCCAGACACGTGTTTCGGTCTGGTTGGACCTCATCAGTAGGGTTGATCTGTGCCTCTCTAAGAATAGTGAGCAAGGGGTCCACGTCTGGATTCCCCTAGTAACTTAGGGTGAGACCCAAAGTTACTTAAATAGGCAAATGAACAAGGGCGGTCCTGGGAGTCCCTCTGCCAGACATTAGTCCTGGTTACGAGAAACTTACCCAGAGTCTTTAGCTCACTATCTTTCACAGAGAAGAAATATCCCAAACATATCAGTCTTTGTCCTGCCCTGGGGCAGTCCAGCAACAAAATGCTAGGCAATTCTCCTCTGCACAAGAGTACCAACAGAAACCCCAGACACGTGTTTCGGTCTGGTTGGACCTCATCAGTAGGGTGGATCTGTGCCTCTCTAGGAATAGTGAGCAAGGGGTCCATGTCTGGATTCCCCTACTAACTTAGGGTGAGACCCAAAGTTACTTAAATAGGCAAATTAACAAGGGCGGTTCTGGGAGTCCCTCTGCCAGACATTAGTCCTGGTTACGAGAGACTTACCCAGAGTCTTTAGCTCACTATCTTTCACAGAGAAGAAATATCCCAAACATATCAGTCTTTGTCCTACCCTGCGGCAGTCCAGAAACAAAATGCTAGGCAATTCTCTTCTGAACAAGAGTACCAACAGAAACCCCAGGCACGTGTTTCGGTCTGGTTGGACCTCATCAGTAGGGTGGATCTGTGCCTCTCTAGCAATAGTGAGCAAGGGGTCCACGTCTGGATTCCCCTAGTAACTTAGGGTGAGACCCAAAGTTATTTAAATAGGCAAATTAACAAGGGCGGTCCTGGGAGTCCCTCTGCCAGACATTAGTCCTGGTTACCAGAGACTTACCCAGAGTCTTTAGCTCACTATCTTTCACAGAGAAGAAATATCCCAAACATATCAGTCTTTGTCCTACCCTGCGGCAGTCCAGAAACAAAATGCTAGGCAATTCTCTTCTGAACAAGAGTACCAACAGAAACCCCAGGCACGTGTTTCGGTCTGGTTGGACCTCATCAGTAGGGTGGATCTGTGCCTCTCTAGCAATAGTGAGCAAGGGGTCCACGTCTGGATTCCCCTAGTAACTTAGGGTGAGACCCAAAGTTATTTAAATAGGCAAATTAACAAGGGCGGTCCTGGGAGTCCCTCTGCCAGACATTAGTCCTGGTTACCAGAGACTTACCCAGAGTCTTTAGCTCACTATCTTTCACAGAGAAAAAATATCCCAAACATATCAGTCTTTGTCCTGCCCTGGGGCAGTCCAGCAACGAAATGCTAGGCAATTCTCCTCTGAACAAGAGTACCAACAGAAACCCCAGACACGTGTTTCGGTCTGGTTGGACCTCATCAGTAGGGTTGATCTGTGCCTCTCTAAGAATAGTGAGCGAGGAGTCCACGTCTGGATTCCCCTAGTAATTTAGGGTGAGACGCAAAGTTACTTAAATAGGCAAATTAACAAGGGCGGTCCTGGGAGTCCCTCTGCCAGACATTAGTCCTGGTTACGAGAGACTTATCCAGAGTCTTTAGCTCACTATCTTTCACAGAGAAGAAATATCCCAAACATATCAGTCTTTGTCCTGCCCTGGGGCAGTCCAGCAACGAAATGCTAGGCAATTCTCCTCTGAACAAGAGTACCAACAGAAACCCCAGACACGTGTTTCGGTCTGGTTGGACCTCATCAGTAGGGTGGATCTGTGCCTTTCTAGGAATAGTGAGCAAGAGGTCCATGTCTGGATTTCCCTACTAACTTAGGGTGAGACCCAAAGTTACTTAAATAGGCAAATTAACAAGGGCGGTCCTGGGAGTCCCTCTGCCAGACATTAGTCCTGGTTACGAGAGACTTACCCAGAGTCTTTAGCTCACTATCTTTCACAGAGAAGAAATATCCCAAACATATCAGTCTTTGTCCTGCCCTGGGGCAGTGCAGCAACGAAATGCTAGGCAATTCTCCTCTGAACAAGAGTACCAACAGAAACCCCAGACCCATGTTTCGGTCTGGTTGGACCTCATCATTAGGGTGGATCTGTGCCTCTCTAAGAATAGTGAGCAAGGGGTCCACGTCTGGATTCCCCTAGTAAGTTAGGGTGAGACCCAAAGTTACTTAAATAGGCAAATTAACAAGGGCAGTCCTGGGAGTCCCTCTGCCAGACATTAGTCCTGGTTATGAGAGACTTACCCAGAGTCTTTAGCTCACTATCTTTCACAGAGAAGAAATATCCCAAACATATCAGTCTTTGTCCTGCTCTGGGGCAGTCCAGCACCGAAATGCTAGGCAATTCTCCTCTGAACAAGAGTACCAACAGAAACCCCAGACACGTGTTTCCGTCTGGTTGGACCTCATCAGTAGGGTTGATCTGTGCCTCTCTAAGAATAGTGAGCAAGGGGTCCACGTCTGGATTCCCCTAGTAAGTTAGGGTGAGACCCAAAGTTACTTAAATATGCAAATTAACAAGGGCGGTCCTGGGAGTCCCTCTGCCAGACATTAGTCCTGGTTACGAGAGACTTACCCAGAGTCTTTAGCTCACTATCTTTCACAGAGAAGAAATATCCCAAACATATCAGTCTTTGTCCTGCCCTGGGGCAGTCCAGCAACAAAATGCTAGGCAATTCTCCTCTGAACAAGAGTACCAACAGAAACCCCAGACACGTGTTTCGGTCTGGTTGGACCTCATCAGTAGGGTGGATCTGTGCCTCTCTAGGAATAGTGAGCAAGGGGTCTATGTCTGGATTCCCCTACTAACTTAGGGTGAGACCCAAAGTTACTTAAATAGGCAAATTAACAAGGGCGGTCCTGGGAGTCCCTCTGCCAGACATTAGTCCTGGTTACGAGAGACTTACCCAGAGTCTTTAGCTCACTATCTTTCACAGAGAAGAAATATCCCAAACATATCAGTCTTTGTCCTTCCCTGGGGCAGTCCAGCAACGAAATGCTAGCCAATTCTCCTCTGAACAAGAGTACCAACAGAAACCCCAGACACGTGTTTCAGTCTGGTTGGACCTCATCAGTAGGGTGGATCTTTGTCTCTCTAAGAATAGTGAGCAAGGGGTCCACGTCTGGATTCCCCTAGTAACTTAGGGTGAGACCCAAAGTTACTTAAATATGCAAATTGACAAAGGGGGTCCTGGGAGTCTCTCTGCCAGACATTAGTCCTGGTTACGAGAGACTTACCCAGAGTCTTTAGCTCACTATCTTTCATAGAGAAGAAATATCCCAAACATATCAGTCTTTGTCCTGCCCTGGGGCAGTCCAGCAACGAAATGCTAGGCAATTCTCCTCTGAACAAAAGTACCAACAGAAACCCCAGACAGGTGTTTCGGTCTGGTTGGACCTCATCAGTAGGGTGGATCTGTGCCTCTCTAAGAATAGTGTGCAAGGGGTCCACGTCTGGATTCCCCTAGTAACTTAGGGTGAGACCCAAAGTTACTTAAATAGGCAAATTAACAAGGGCGGTTCTGGGAGTCCCTCTGCCAGACATTAGTCCTGGTTACCAGAGACTTACCCAGAGTCTTTAGCTCACTATCTTTCACAGAGAAGAAATATCCCAAACATATCAGTCTTTGTCCTGCCCTGGGGCAGTCCAGCAACGAAATGCTAGGCAATTCTCCTCTGAACAAGAGTACCAACAGAAACCCCAGACACGTGTTTCGGTCTGGTTGGACCTCATCATTAGGGTGGATCTGTGCCTCTCTAAGAATAGTGAGCAAGGGGTCCACGTCTGGATTCCCCTAGTAAGTGAGGGTGAGACCCAAAGTTACTTAAATAGGCAAATTAACAAGGGCAGTCCTGGGAGTCCCTCTGCCAGACATTAGTCCTGGTTATGAGAGACTTACCCAGAGTCTTTAGCTCACTATCTTTCACAGAGAAGAAATATCCCAAACACATCAGTCTTTGTCCTGCTCTGGGGCAGTCCAGCACCAAAATGCTAGGCAATTCTCCTCTGAACAAGAGTACCAACAGAAACCCCGGACACGTGTTTCAGTCTGGTTGGACCTCATCAGTAGGGTTGATCTGTGCCTCTCTAAGAATAGTGAGCAAGGGGTCCACGTCTGGATTCCCCTAGTAAGTTAGGGTGAGACCCAAAGTTACTTAAATATGCAAATTAACAAGGGCGGTCCTGGGAGTCCCTCTGCCAGACATTAGTCCTGGTTACGAGAGACTTACCCAGAGTCTTTAGCTCACTATCTTTCACAGAGAAGAAATATCCCAAACATATCAGTCTTTGTCCTGCCCTGGGGCAGTCCAGCAACAAAATGCTAGGCAATTCTCCTCTGAACAAGAGTACCAACAGAAACCCCAGACACGTGTTTCGGTCTGGTTGGACCTCATCATTAGGGTGGATCTGTGCCTCTCTAAGAATAGTGAGCAAGGGGTCCACGTCTGGATTCCCCTAGTAAGTTAGGGTGAGACCCAAAGTTACTTAAATAGGCAAATTAACAAGGGCAGTCCTGGGAGTCCCTCTGCCAGACATTAGTCCTGGTTATAAGAGACTTACCCATAGTCTTTAGCTCACTATCTTTCACAGAGAAGAAATATCCCAAACATATCAGTCTTTGTCCTGCTCTGGGGCAGTCCAGCACCGAAATGCTAGGCAATTCTCCTCTGAACAAGAGTACCAACAGAAACCCCAGACACGTGTTTCGGTCTGGTTGGACCTCATCAGTAGGGTTGATCTGTGCCTCTCTAAGAATAGTGAGCAAGGAGTCCACGTCTGGATTCCCCTAGTAATTTAGGGTGAGACGCAAAGTTACTTAAATAGGCAAATTAACAAGGGCGGTCCTGGGAGTCCCTCTGCCAGACATTAGTCCTGGTTACGAGAGACTTATCCAGATTCTTTAGCTCACTATCTTTCACAGAGAAGAAATATCCCAAACATATCAGTCTTTGTCCTGCCCTGGGGCAGTCCAGCAACGAAATGCTAGGCAATTCTCCTCTGAACAAGAGTACCAACAGAAACCCCAGACACGTGTTTCGGTCTGGTTGGACCTCATCAGTAGGGTGGATCTGTGTCTCTCTAAGAATAGTGAGCAAGGGGTCCACGTCTGGATTCCCCTAGTAATTTAGGGTGAGACCCAAAGTTACTTAAATATGCAAATTGACAAAGGGGGTCCTGGGAGTCCCTCTGCCAGACATTAGTCCTGGTTACCAGAGACTTACCCAGAGTCTTTAGCTCACTATCTTTCACAGAGAAGAAATATCCCAAACATATCAGTCTTTGTCCTGCCCTGGGGCAGTCCAGCAACGAAATGCTAGGCAATTCTCCTCTGAACAAGAGTACCAACAGAAACCCCAGACACGTGTTTCGGTCTGGTTGGACCTCATCAGTAGGGTGGATCTGTGCCTCTCTAGGAATAGTGAGCAAGAGGTCCATGTCTGGATTTCCCTACTAACTTAGGGTGAGACCCAAAGTTACTTAAATAGGCAAATTAACAAGGGCGGTCCTGGGAGTCCCTCTGCCAGACATTAGTCCTGGTTACGAGAGACTTACCCAGAGTCTTTAGCTCACTATCTTTCACAGAGAAGAAATATCCCAAACATATCAGTCTTTGTCCTGCCCTGGGGCAGTGCAGCAACAAAATGCTAGGCAATTCTCCTCTGAACAAGAGTACCAATGGAAACCCCAGACACGTGTTTCGGTCTGGTTGGACCTCATCAGTAGGGTGGATCTGTGCCTCTCTAAGAATAGTGAGCAAGGGGTCCACGCCTGGATTCCCCTAGTAACTTAGGGTGAGACCCAAAGTTACTTAAATAGGCAAATTAACAAGGGCGGTCCTGGGAGTCCCTCTGCCAGACATTAGTCCTGGTTACCAGAGATTTACCCAGAGTCTTTAGCTCACTATCTTTCACAGAGAAGAAATATCCCAAACATATCAGTCTTTGTCCTGCCCCGGGTCAGTCCAGCAATGAAATGCTAGGCAATTCTCCTCTGAACAAGAGTACCAACAGAAACCCCAGACCCATGTTTCGGTCTGGTTGGACCTCATCATTAGGGTGGATCTGTGCCTCTCTAAGAATAGTGAGCAAGGGGTCCACGTCTGGATTCCCCTAGTAAGTTAGGGTGAGACCCAAAGTTACTTAAATAGGCAAATTAACAAGGGCAGTCCTGGGAGTCCCTCTGCCAGACATTAGTCCTGGTTATGAGAGACTTACCCAGAGTCTTTAGCTCACTATCTTTCACAGAGAAGAAATATCCCAAACATATCAGTCTTTGTCCTGCTCTGGGGCAGTCCAGCACCGAAATGCTAGGCAATTCTCCTCTGAACAAGAGTACCAACAGAAACCCCAGACACGTGTTTCAGTCTGGTTGGACCTCATCAGTAGGGTTGATCTGTGCCTCTCTAAGAATAGTGAGCAAGGGGTCCACGTCTGGATTCCCCTAGTAAGTTAGGGTGAGACCCAAAGTTACTTAAATATGCAAATTAACAAGGGCGGTCCTGGGAGTCCCTCTGCCAGACATTAGTCCTGGTTACGAGAGACTTACCCAGAGTCTTTAGCTCACTATCTTTCACAGAGAAGAAATATCCCAAACATATCAGTCTTTGTCCTGCCCTGGGGCAGTCCAGCAACAAAATGCTAGGCAATTCTCCTCTGAACAAGAGTACCAACAGAAACCCCAGACACGTGTTTCGGTCTGGTTGGACCTCATCAGTAGGGTGGATCTGTGCCTCTCTAGGAATAGTGAGCATGGGGTCTATGTCTGGATTCCCCTACTAACTTAGGGTGAGACCCAAAGTTACTTAAATAGGCAAATTAACAAGGGCGGTCCTGGGAGTCTCTCTGCCAGACATTAGTCCTGGTTACGAGAGACTTACCCAGAGTCTTTAGCTCACTATCTTTCATAGAGAAGAAATATCCCAAACATATCAGTCTTTGTCCTGCCCTGGGGCAGTCCAGCAACGAAATGCTAGGCAATTCTCCTCTGAACAAAAGTACCAACAGAAACCCCAGACAGGTGTTTCGGTCTGGTTGGACCTCATCAGTAGGGTGGATCTGTGCCTCTCTAAGAATAGTGTGCAAGGGGTCCACGTCTGGATTCCCCTAGTAACTTAGGGTGAGACCCAAAGTTACTTAAATAGGCAAATTAACAAGGGCGGTTCTGGGAGTCCCTCTGCCAGACATTAGTCCTGGTTACCAGAGACTTACCCAGAGTCTTTAGCTCACTATCTTTCACAGAGAAGAAATATCCCAAACATATCAGTCTTTGTCCTGCCCTGGGGCAGTCCAGCACCGAAATGCTAGGCAATTCTCCTCTGCACAAGAGTACCAACAGAAACCCCAGACACGTGTTTCGGTCTGGTTGGACCTCATCAGTAGGGTGGATCTGTGCCTCTCTAGGAATAGTGAGCAAGGGGTCCATGTCTGGATTCCCCTACTAACTTAGGGTGAGACCCAAAGTTACTTAAATAGGCAAATTAACAAGGGCGGTTCTGGGAGTCCCTCTGCCAGACATTAGTCCTGGTTACGAGAGACTTACCCAGAGTCTTTAGCTCACTATCTTTCACAGAGAAGAAATATCCCAAACATATCAGTCTTTGTCCTACCCTGCGGCAGTCCAGAAACAAAATGCTAGGCAATTCTCTTCTGAACAAGAGTACCAACAGAAACCCCAGGCACGTGTTTCGGTCTGGTTGGACCTCATCAGTAGGGTGGATCTGTGCCTCTCTAGCAATAGTGAGCAAGGGGTCCACGTCTGGATTCCCCTAGTAACTTAGGGTGAGACCCAAAGTTATTTAAATAGGCAAATTAACAAGGGCGGTCCTGGGAGTCCCTCTGCCAGACATTAGTCCTGGTTACCAGAGACTTACCCAGAGTCTTTAGCTCACTATCTTTCACAGAGAAGAAATATCCCAAACATATCAGTCTTTGTCCTACCCTGCGGCAGTCCAGAAACAAAATGCTAGGCAATTCTCTTCTGAACAAGAGTACCAACAGAAACCCCAGGCACGTGTTTCGGTCTGGTTGGACCTCATCAGTAGGGTGGATCTGTGCCTCTCTAGCAATAGTGAGCAAGGGGTCCACGTCTGGATTCCCCTAGTAACTTAGGGTGAGACCCAAAGTTATTTAAATAGGCAAATTAACAAGGGCGGTCCTGGGAGTCCCTCTGCCAGACATTAGTCCTGGTTACCAGAGACTTACCCAGAGTCTTTAGCTCACTATCTTTCACAGAGAAAAAATATCCCAAACATATCAGTCTTTGTCCTGCCCTGGGGCAGTCCAGCAACGAAATGCTAGGCAATTCTCCTCTGAACAAGAGTACCAACAGAAACCCCAGACACGTGTTTCGGTCTGGTTGGACCTCATCAGTAGGGTTGATCTGTGCCTCTCTAAGAATAGTGAGCGAGGAGTCCACGTCTGGATTCCCCTAGTAATTTAGGGTGAGACGCAAAGTTACTTAAATAGGCAAATTAACAAGGGCGGTCCTGGGAGTCCCTCTGCCAGACATTAGTCCTGGTTACGAGAGACTTATCCAGAGTCTTTAGCTCACTATCTTTCACAGAGAAGAAATATCCCAAACATATCAGTCTTTGTCCTGCCCTGGGGCAGTCCAGCAACGAAATGCTAGGCAATTCTCCTCTGAACAAGAGTACCAACAGAAACCCCAGACACGTGTTTCGGTCTGGTTGGACCTCATCAGTAGGGTGGATCTGTGCCTCTCTAGGAATAGTGAGCAAGAGGTCCATGTCTGGATTTCCCTACTAACTTAGGGTGAGACCCAAAGTTACTTAAATAGGCAAATTAACAAGGGCGGTCCTGGGAGTCCCTCTGCCAGACATTAGTCCTGGTTACGAGAGACTTACCCAGAGTCTTTAGCTCACTATCTTTCACAGAGAAGAAATATCCCAAACATATCAGTCTTTGTCCTGCCCTGGGGCAGTGCAGCAATGAAATGCTAGGCAATTCTCCTCTGAACAAGAGTACCAACAGAAACCCCAGACCCATGTTTCGGTCTGGTTGGACCTCATCATTAGGGTGGATCTGTGCCTCTCTAAGAATAGTGAGCAAGGGGTCCACGTCTGGATTCCCCTAGTAAGTTAGGGTGAGACCCAAAGTTACTTAAATAGGCAAATTAACAAGGGCAGTCCTGGGAGTCCCTCTGCCAGACATTAGTCCTGGTTATGAGAGACTTACCCAGAGTCTTTAGCTCACTATCTTTCACAGAGAAGAAATATCCCAAACATATCAGTCTTTGTCCTGCTCTGGGGCAGTCCAGCACCGAAATGCTAGGCAATTCTCCTCTGAACAAGAGTACCAACAGAAACCCCAGACACGTGTTTCAGTCTGGTTGGACCTCATCAGTAGGGTTGATCTGTGCCTCTCTAAGAATAGTGAGCAAGGGGTCCACGTCTGGATTCCCCTAGTAAGTTAGGGTGAGACCCAAAGTTACTTAAATATGCAAATTAACAAGGGCGGTCCTGGGAGTCCCTCTGCCAGACATTAGTCCTGGTTACGAGAGACTTACCCAGAGTCTTTAGCTCACTATCTTTCACAGAGAAGAAATATCCCAAACATATCAGTCTTTGTCCTGCCCTGGGGCAGTCCAGCAACAAAATGCTAGGCAATTCTCCTCTGAACAAGAGTACCAACAGAAACCCCAGACACGTGTTTCGGTCTGGTTGGACCTCATCAGTAGGGTGGATCTGTGCCTCTCTAGGAATAGTGAGCAAGGGGTCTATGTCTGGATTCCCCTACTAACTTAGGGTGAGACCCAAAGTTACTTAAATAGGCAAATTAACAAGGGCGGTCCTGGGAGTCCCTCTGCCAGACATTAGTCCTGGTTACGAGAGACTTACCCAGAGTCTTTAGCTCACTATCTTTCACAGAGAAGAAATATCCCAAACATATCGGTCTTTGTCCTTCCCTGGGGCAGTCCAGCAACGAAATGCTAGCCAATTCTCCTCTGAACAAGAGTACCAACAGAAACCCCAGACACGTGTTTCAGTCTGGTTGGACCTCATCAGTAGGGTGGATCTTTGTCTCTCTAAGAATAGTGAGCAAGGGGTCCACGTCTGGATTCCCCTAGTAACTTAGGGTGAGACCCAAAGTTACTTAAATATGCAAATTGACAAAGGGGGTCCTGGGAGTCTCTCTGCCAGACATTAGTCCTGGTTACGAGAGACTTACCCAGAGTCTTTAGCTCACTATCTTTCATAGAGAAGAAATATCCCAAACATATCAGTCTTTGTCCTGCCCTGGGGCAGTCCAGCAACGAAATGCTAGGCAATTCTCCTCTGAACAAAAGTACCAACAGAAACCCCAGACAGGTGTTTCGGTCTGGTTGGACCTCATCAGTAGGGTGGATCTGTGCCTCTCTAAGAATAGTGTGCAAGGGGTCCACGTCTGGATTCCCCTAGTAACTTAGGGTGAGACCCAAAGTTACTTAAATAGGCAAATTAACAAGGGCGGTTCTGGGAGTCCCTCTGCCAGACATTAGTCCTGGTTACCAGAGACTTACCCAGAGTCTTTAGCTCACTATCTTTCACAGAGAAGAAATATCCCAAACATATCAGTCTTTGTCCTGCCCTGGGGCAGTCCAGCAACGAAATGCTAGGCAATTCTCCTCTGAACAAGAGTACCAACAGAAACCCCAGACACGTGTTTCGGTCTGGTTGGACCTCATCATTAGGGTGGATCTGTGCCTCTCTAAGAATAGTGAGCTAGGGGTCCACGTCTGGATTCCCCTAGTAAGTGAGGGTGAGACCCAAAGTTACTTAAATAGGCAAATTAACAAGGGCAGTCCTGGGAGTCCCTCTGCCAGACATTAGTCCTGGTTATGAGAGACTTACCCAGAGTCTTTAGCTCACTATCTTTCACAGAGAAGAAATATCCCAAACACATCAGTCTTTGTCCTGCTCTGGGGCAGTCCAGCACCGAAATGCTAGGCAATTCTCCTCTGAACAAGAGTACCAACAGAAACCCCGGACACGTGTTTCGGTCTGGTTGGACCTCATCAGTAGGGTTGATCTGTGCCTCTCTAAGAATAGTGAGCAAGGGGTCCACGTCTGGATTCCCCTAGTAACTTAGGGTGAGACCCAAAGTTACTTAAATAGGCAAATGAACATGGCGGTCCTGGGAGTCCCTCTGCCAGACATTAGTCCTGGTTACGAGAAACTTACCCAGAGTCTTTAGCTCACTATCTTTCACAGAGAAGAAATATCCCAAACATATCAGTCTTTGTCCTGCCCTGGGGCAGTCCAGCAACAAAATGCTAGGCAATTCTCCTCTGCACAAGAGTACCAACAGAAACCCCAGACACGTGTTTCGGTCTGGTTGGACCTCATCAGTAGGGTGGATCTGTGCCTCTCTAGCAATGGTGAGCAAGGGGTCCACGTCTGGATTCCCCTAGTAACTTAGGGTGAGACCCAAAGTTATTTAAATAGGCAAATTAACAAGGGCGGTCCTGGGAGTCCCTCTGCCAGACATTAGTCCTGGTTACCAGAGACTTACCCAGAGTCTTTAGCTCACTATCTTTCACAGAGAAAAAATATCCCAAACATATCAGTCTTTGTCCTGCCCTGGGGCAGTCCAGCAACGAAATGCTAGGCAATTCTCCTCTGAACAAGAGTACCAACAGAAACCCCAGACACGTGTTTCGGTCTGGTTGGACCTCATCATTAGGGTGGATCTGTGCCTCTCTAAGAATAGTGAGCAAGGGGTCCACGTCTGGATTCCCCTAGTAAGTTAGGGTGAGACCCAAAGTTACTTAAATAGGCAAATTAACAAGGGCAGTCCTGGGAGTCCCTCTGCCAGACATTAGTCCTGGTTATAAGAGACTTACCCATAGTCTTTAGCTCACTATCTTTCACAGAGAAGAAATATCCCAAACATATCAGTCTTTGTCCTGCTCTGGGGCAGTCCAGCACCGAAATGCTAGGCAATTCTCCTCTGAACAAGAGTACCAACAGAAACCCCAGACACGTGTTTCGGTCTGGTTGGACCTCATCAGTAGGGTTGATCTGTGCCTCTCTAAGAATAGTGAGCAAGGAGTCCACGTCTGGATTCCCCTAGTAATTTAGGGTGAGACGCAAAGTTACTTAAATAGGCAAATTAACAAGGGCGGTCCTGGGAGTCCCTCTGCCAGACATTAGTCCTGGTTACGAGAGACTTATCCAGAGTCTTTAGCTCACTATCTTTCACAGAGAAGAAATATCCCAAACATATCAGTCTTTGTCCTGCCCTGGGGCAGTCCAGCAACGAAATTCTAGGCAATTCTTCTCTGAACAAGAGTACCAACAGAAACCCCAGACACGTGTTTCGGTCTGGTTGGACCTCATCAGTAGGGTGGATCTGTGTCTCTCTAAGAATAGTGAGCAAGGGGTCCACGTCTGGATTCCCCTAGTAACTTAGGGTGAGACCCAAAGTTACTTAAATATGCAAATTGACAAAGGGGGTCCTGGGAGTCCCTCTGCCAGACATTAGTCCTGGTTACGAGAAACTTACCCAGAGTCTTTAGCTCACTATCTTTCACAGAGAAGAAATATCCCAAACATATCAGTCTTTGTCCTGCCCTGGGGCAGTCCAGCAACAAAATGCTAGGCAATTCTCCTCTGCACAAGAGTACCAACAGAAACCCCAGACACGTGTTTCGGTCTGGTTGGACCTCATCAGTAGGGTGGATCTGTGCCTCTCTAGGAATAGTGAGCAAGGGGTCCATGTCTGGATTCCCCTACTAACTTAGGGTGAGACCCAAAGTTACTTAAATAGGCAAATTAACAAGGGCGCTCCTGGGAGTCCCTCTGCCAGACATTAGTCCTGGTTACGAGAGACTTACCCAGAGTCTTTAGCTCACTATCTTTCACAGAGAAAAAATATCCCAAACATATCAGTCTTTGTCCTGCCCTGGGGCAGTCCAGCAACGAAATGCTAGGCAATTCTCCTCTGAACAAGAGTACCAACAGAAACCCCAGACACGTGTTTCGGTCTGGTTGGACCTCATCATTAGGGTGGATCTGTGCCTCTCTAAGAATAGTGAGCAAGGGGTCCACGTCTGGATTCCCCTAGTAAGTTAGGGTGAGACCCAAAGTTACTTAAATAGGCAAATTAACAAGGGCAGTCCTGGGAGTCCCTCTGCCAGACATTAGTCCTGGTTATAAGAGACTTACCCATAGTCTTTAGCTCACTATCTTTCACAGAGAAGAAATATCCCAAACATATCAGTCTTTGTCCTGCTCTAGGGCAGTCCAGCACCGAAATGCTAGGCAATTCTCCTCTGAACAAGAGTACCAACAGAAACCCCAGACACGTGTTTCGGTCTGGTTGGACCTCATCAGTAGGGTTGATCTGTGCCTCTCTAAGAATAGTGAGCAAGGAGTCCACGTCTGGATTCCCCTAGTAATTTAGGGTGAGACGCAAAGTTACTTAAATAGGCAAATTAACAAGGGCGGTCCTGGGAGTCTCTCTGCCAGACATTAGTCCTGGTTACGAGAGACTTACCCAGAGTCTTTAGCTCACTATCTTTCATAGAGAAGAAATATCCCAAACATATCAGTCTTTGTCCTGCCCTGGGGCAGTCCAGCAACGAAATGCTAGGCAATTCTCCTCTGAACAAGAGTACCAACAGAAACCCCAGACAGGTGTTTCGGTCTGGTTGGACCTCATCAGTAGGGTGGATCTGTGCCTCTCTAAGAATAGTGCGCAAGGGGTCCACGTCTGGATTCCCCTAGTAACTTAGGGTGAGACCCAAAGTTACTTAAATAGGCAAATTAACAAGGGCGGTTCTGGGAGTCCCTCTGCCAGACATTAGTCCTGGTTACCAGAGACTTACCCAGAGTCTTTAGCTCACTATCTTTCACAGAGAAGAAATATCCCAAACATATCAGTCTTTGTCCTGCCCTGGGGCAGTCCAGCAACGAAATGCTAGGCAATTCTCCTCTGAACAAGAGTACCAACAGAAACCCCAGACACGTGTTTCGGTCTGGTTGGACCTCATCATTAGGGTGGATCTGTGCCTCTCTAAGAATAGTGAGCAAGGGGTCCACCTCTGGATTCCCCTAGTAAGTTAGGGTGAGACCCAAAGTTACTTAAATAGGCAAATTAACAAGGGCAGTCCTGGGAGTCCCTCTGCTAGACATTAGTCCTGGTTATGAGAGACTTACCCAGAGTCTTTAGCTCACTATCTTTCACAGAGAAAAAATATCCCAAACATATTAGTCTTTGTCCTGCTCTGGGGCAGTCCAGCACCGAAATGCTAGGCAATTCTCCTCTGAACAAGAGTACCAACAGAAACCCCAGACACGTGTTTCGGTCTGGTTGGACCTCATCAGTAGGGTTGATCTGTGCCTCTCTAAGAAAAGTGAGCAAGGGGTCCACGTCTGGATTCCCCTAGTAACTTAGGGTGAGACCCAAAGTTACTTAAATAGGCAAATTAACAAGGGCGGTCCTGGGAGTCCCTCTGCCAGACATTAGTCCTGGTTACGAGAGACTTACCCAGAGTCTTTAGCTCACTATCTTTCACAGAGAAGAAATATCCCAAACATATCAGTCTTTGTCCTACCCTGCAGCAGTCCAGCAACAAAATGTTAGGCAATTCTCCTCTGAACAAGAGTACCAACAGAAACCCCAAGCACGTGTTTCGGTCTGGTTGGACCTCATCAGTAGGGTGGATCTGTGCCTCTCTAGGAATAGTGAGCAAGGGGTCCACGTCTGGATTCCCCTAGTAACTTAGGGTGAGACCCAAAGTTATTTAAATAGGCAAATTAACAAGGGCGGTCCTGGGAGTCCCTCTGCCAGACATTAGTCCTGGTTACCAGAGACTTACCCAGAGTCTTTAGCTCACTATCTTTCACAGAGAAGAAATATCCCAAACATATCAGTCTTTGTCCTGCCCTGGGGCAGTCCAGCAACGAAATGCTAGGCAATTCTCCTCTGAACAAGAGTACCAACAGAAACCCCAGACACGTGTTTCGGTCTGGTTGGACCTCATCAGTAGGGTGGATCTGTGCCTCTCTAAGAATAGAGAGCAAGGGGTCCACGTCTGGATTCCCCTAGTAAGTTAGGGTGAGACTCAAAGTTACTTAAATAGGAAAATTAACAAGGGCGGTCCTGGGAGTCCCTCTGCCAGACATTAGTCCTGGTTATGAGAGACTTACCCAGAGTCTTTAGCTCACTATCTTTCACAGAGAAGAAATATCCCAAACATATCAGTCTTTGTCCTGCTCTGGGGCAGTCCAGCACCGAAATGCTAGGCAATTCTCCTCTGAACAAGAGTACCAACAGAAACCCCAGACACGTGTTTCAGTCTGGTTGGACCTCATCAGTAGGGTTGATCTGTGCCTCTCTAAGAATAGTGAGCAAGGGGTCCACGTCTGGATTCCCCTAGTAAGTTAGGGTGAGACCCAAAGTTACTTAAATATGCAAATTAACAAGGGCGGTCCTGGGAGTCCCTCTGCCAGACATTAGTCCTGGTTACGAGAGACTTACCCAGAGTCTTTAGCTCACTATCTTTCACAGAGAAGAAATATCCCAAACATATCAGTCTTTGTCCTGCCCTGGGGCAGTCCAGCAACGAAATGCTAGGCAATTCTCCTCTGAACAAGAGTACCAACAGAAACCCCAGACACGTGTTTCGGTCTGGTTGGACCTCATCAGTAGGGTGGATCTGTGTCTCTCTAAGAATAGTGAGCAAGGGGTCCACGTCTGGATTCCCCTAGTAACTTAGGGTGAGACCCAAAGTTACTTAAATATGCAAATTGACAAAGGGGGTCCTGGGAGTCTCTCTGCCAGACATTAGTCCTGGTTACGAGAGACTTACCCAGAGTCTTTAGCTCACTATCTTTCATAGAGAAGAAATATCCCAAACATATCAGTCTTTGTCCTGCCCTGGGGCAGTCCAGCAACGAAATGCTAGGCAATTCTCCTCTGAACAAGAGTACCAACAGAAACCCCAGACACGTGTTTCGGTCTGGTTGGACCTCATCATTAGGGTGGATCTGTGCCTCTCTAAGAATAGTGAGCAAGGGGTCCACGTCTGGATTCCCCTAGTAAGTTAGGGTGAGACCCAAAGTTACTTAAATAGGCAAATTAACAAGGGCAGTCCTGGGAGTCCCTCTGCTAGACATTAGTCCTGGTTATGAGAGACTTACCCAGAGTCTTTAGCTCACTATCTTTCACAGAGAAAAAATATCCCAAACATATTAGTCTTTGCCCTGCTCTGGGGCAGTCCAGCACCGAAATGCTAGGCAATTCTCCTCTGAACAAGAGTACCAACAGAAACCCCAGACACGTGTTTCGGTCTGGTTGGACCTCATCAGTAGGGTTGATCTGTGCCTCTCTAAGAAAAGTGAGCAAGGGGTCCACGTCTGGATTCCCCTAGTAACTTAGGGTGAGACCCAAAGTTACTTTAATAGGCAAATTAACAAGGGCGGTCCTGGGAGTCCCTCTGCCAGACATTAGTCCTGGTTACGAGAGACTTACCCAGAGTCTTTAGCTCACTATCTTTCACAGAGAAGAAATATCCCAAACATATCAGTCTTTGTCCTACCCTGCGGCAGTCCAGCAACAAAATGCTAGGCAATTCTTCTCTGAACAAGAGTACCAACAGAAACCCCAAGCACGTGTTTCGGTCTGGTTGGACCTCATCAGTAGGGTGGATCTGTGCCTCTCTAGGAATAGTGAGCAAAGGGTCCACGTCTGGATTCCCCTAGTAACTTAGGGTGAGACCCAAAGTTATTTAAATAGGCAAATTAACAAGGGCGGTCCTGGGAGTCCCTCTGCCAGACATTAGTCCTGGTTACCAGAGACTTACCCAGAGTCTTTAGCTCACTATCTTTCACAGAGAAGAAATATCCCAAACATATCAGTCTTTGTCCTGCCCTGGGGCAGTCCAGCAACGAAATGCTAGGCAATTCTCCTCTGAACAAGAGTACCAACAGAAACCCCAGACACGTGTTTCGGTCTGGTTGGACCTCATCAGTAGGGTGGATCTGTGCCTCTCTAAGAATAGAGAGCAAGGGGTCCACGTCTGGATTCCCCTAGTAAGTTAGGGTGAGACTCAAAGTTACTTAAATAGGAAAATTAACAAGGGCGGTCCTGGGAGTCCCTCTGCCAGACATTAGTCCTGGTTATGAGAGACTTACCCAGAGTCTTTAGCTCACTATCTTTCACAGAGAAGAAATATCCCAAACATATCAGTCTTTGTCCTGCTCTGGGGCAGTCCAGCACCGAAATTCTAGGCAATTCTCCTCTGAACAAGAGTACCAACAGAAACCCCAGACACGTGTTTCAGTCTGGTTGGACCTCATCAGTAGGGTTGATCTGTGCCTCTCTAAGAATAGTGAGCAAGGGGTCCACGTCTGGATTCCCCTAGTAACTTAGGGTGAGACCCAAAGTTACTTAAATATGCAAATTAACAAGGGCGGTCCTGGGAGTCCCTCTGCCAGACATTAGTCCTGGTTACCAGAGACTTACCCAGAGTCTTTAGCTCACTATCTTTCACAGAGAAGAAATATCCCAAACATATCAGTCTTTGTCCTGCCCTGGGGCAGTCCAGCAACGATATGCTAGGCAATTCTCCTCTGAACAAGAGTACCAACAGAAACCCCAGACACGTGTTTCGGTCTGGTTGGACCTCATCAGTAGGGTGGATCTGTGTCTCTCTAAGAATAGTGAGCAAGGGGTCCACGTCTGGATTCCCCTAGTAACTTAGGGTGAGACCCAAAGTTACTTAAATATGCAAATTGACAAAGGGGGTCCTGGGAGTCTCTCTGCCAGACATTAGTCCTGGTTACGAGAGACTTACCCAGAGTCTTTAGCTCACTATCTTTCATAGAGAAGAAATATCCCAAACATATCAGTCTTTGTCCTGCCCTGGGGCAGTCCAGCAACGAAATACTAGGCAATTCTCCTCTGAACAAGAGTACCAACAGAAACCCCAGACAGGTGTTTCTGTCTGGTTGGACCTCATCAGTAGGGTGGATCTGTGCCTCTCTAAGAATAGTGCGCAAGGGGTCCACGTCTGGATTCCCCTAGTAACTTAGGGTGAGACCCAAAGTTACTTAAATAGGCAAATTAACAAGGGCGGTTCTGGGAGTCCCTCTGCCAGACATTAGTCCTGGTTACCAGAGACTTACCCAGAGTCTTTAGCTCACTATCTTTCACAGAGAAGAAATATCCCAAACATGTCAGTCTTTGTCCTGCTCTGGGGCAGTCCAGCACCGAAATGCTAGGCAATTCTCCTCTGAACAAGAGTACCAACAGAAACCCCAGACACGTGTTTCGGTCTGGTTGGACCTCATCAGTAGGGTTGATCTGTGCCTCTCTAAGAAAAGTGAGCAAGGGGTCCACGTCTGGATTCCCCTAGTAACTTAGGGTGAGACCCAAAGTTACTTAAATAGGCAAATTAACAAGGGCGGTCCTGGGAGTCCCTCTGCCAGACATTAGTCCTGGTTACGAGAGACTTACCCAGAGTCTTTAGCTCACTATTTTTCACAGAGAAGAAATATCCCAAACATATCAGTCTTTGTCCTACCCTGCGGCAGTCCAGCAACGAAATGCTAGGCAATTCTCCTCTGAACAAGAGTACCAATGGAAACCCCAGACACGTGTTTCGGTCTGGTTGGACCTCATCAGTAGGGTGGATCTGTGCCTCTCTAAGAATAGTGAGCAAGGGGTCCACGTCTGGATTCCCCTAGTAACTTAGGGTGAGACCCAAAGTTACTTAAATAGGCAAATTAACAAGGGCGGTCCTGGGAGTCCCTCTGCCAGACATTAGTCCTGGTTACCAGAGATTTACCCAGAGTCTTTAGCTCACTATCTTTCACAGAGAAGAAATATCCCAAACATATCAGTCTTTGTCCTGCCCTGGGGCAGTCCAGCAACGAAATGCTAGGCAATTCTCCTCTGAACAAGAGTACCAACAGAAACCCCAGACCCATGTTTCGGTCTGGTTGGACCTCATCATTAGGGTGGATCTGTGCCTCTCTAAGAATAGTGAGCAAGGGGTCCACGTCTGGATTCCCCTAGTAAGTTAGGGTGAGACCCAAAGTTACTTAAATAGGCAAATTAACAGGGGCAGTCCTGGGAGTCCCTCTGCCAGACATTAGTCCTGGTTATGAGAGACTTACCCAGAGTCTTTAGCTCACTATCTTTCACAGAGAAGAAATATCCCAAACATATCAGTCTTTGTCCTGCTCTGGGGCAGTCCAGCACCAAAATGCTAGGCAATTCTCCTCTGAACAAGAGTACCAACAGAAACCCCAGACACGTGTTTCAGTCTGGTTGGACCTCATCAGTAGGGTTGATCTGTGCCTCTCTAAGAATAGTGAGCAAGGGGTCCACGTCTGGATTCCCCTAGTAACTTAGGGTGAGACCCAAAGTTACTTAAATATGCAAATTAACAAGGGCGGTCCTGGGAGTCCCTCTGCCAGACATTAGTCCTGGTTACGAGAGACTTACCCAGAGTCTTTAGCTCACTATCTTTCACAGAGAAGAAATATCCCAAACATATCAGTCTTTGTCCTGCCCTGGGGCAGTCCAGCAACAAAATGCTAGGCAATTCTCCTCTGAACAAGAGTACCAACAGAAACCCCAGACACGTGTTTCGGTCTGGTTGGACCTCATCAGTAGGGTGGATCTGTACCTCTCTAGGAATAGTGAGCAAGGGGTCTATGTCTGGATTCCCCTACTAACTTAGGGTGAGACCCAAAGTTACTTAAATAGGCAAATTAACAAGGGCGGTCCTGGGAGTCCCTCTGCCAGACATTAGTCCTGGTTACGAGAGACTTACCCAGAGTCTTTAGCTCACTATCTTTCACAGAGAAGAAATATCCCAAACATATCAGTCTTTGTCCTACCCTGGGGCAGTCCAGCAACAAAATGCTAGGCAATTCTCCTCTGAACAAGAGTACCAACAGAAACCCCAGGCATGTGTTTCGGTCTGGTTGGACCTCATCAGTAGGGTGGATCTGTGCCTCTCTAGGAATAGTGAGCAAGGGGTCCACGTCTGGATTCCCCTAGTAACTTAGGGTGAGACCCAAAGTTATTTAAATAGGCAAATTAACAAGGGCGGTCCTGGGAGTCCCTCTGCCAGACATTAGTCCTGGTTACCAGAGACTTACCCAGAGTCTTTAGCTCACTATCTTTCACAGAGAAGAAATATCCCAAACATATCAGTCTTTGTCCTGCCCTGGGGCAGTCCATCAACGAAATGCTAGGCAATTCTCCTCTGAACAAGAGTACCAACAGAAACCCCAGACACATGTTTTGGTCTGGTTGGACCTCATCAGTAGGGTGGATCTGTGCCTCTCTAAGAATAGAGAGCAAGGGGTCCACGTCTGGATTCCCCTAGTAAGTTAGGGTGAGACCCAAAGTTACCTAAATATGCAAATTAACAAGGGGGGTCCTGGGAGTTCCTCTGCCAGACATGAGTCCTGGTTACGAGAGACTTACCCAGAGTCTTTAGCTCACTATCTTTCACAGAGAAGAAATATCCCAAACATATCAGTCTTTGTCCTGCCCTGGGGCAGTCCAGCAACAAAATGCTAGGCAATTCTCCTCTGAACAAGAGTACCAACAGACACCCCAGATACGTGTTTCGGTCTAGTTGGACCTCATCAGTAGGGTGGATCTGTGCCTCTCTAGGAATAGTGAGCAAGGGGTCTATGTCTGGATTCCCCTACTAACTTAGGGTGAGACCCAAAGTTACTTAAATAGGCAAATTAACAAGGGCGGTCCTGGGAGTCCCTCTGCCAGACATTAGTCCTGGTTACCAGAGACTTACCCAGAGTCTTTAGCTCACTATCTTTCACAGAGAAGAAATATCCCAAACATATCAGTCTTTGTCCTGCCCTGGGGCAGTCCAGCAACGAAATGCTAGGCAATTCTCCTCTGAAGAAGAGTACCAACAGAAACCCCAGACACGTGTTTCGGTCTGGTTGGACCTCATCAGTAGGGTGGATCTGTGCCTCTCTAAGAACAGTGAGCAAGGGGTCCACGTCTGGATTCCCCTAGTAAGTTAGGAAGAGACCCAAAGTTACTTAAATATGCAAATTGACAAAGGGGGTCCTGGGAGTCTCTCTGCCAGACATTAGTCCTGGTTACGGGAGACTTACCCAGAGTCTTTAGCTCACTATCTTTCACAGAGAAGAAATATCCCAAACATATCAGTCTTTGTCCTGCCCTGGGGCAGTCCAGCAACGAAATGCTAGGCAATTCTCCTCTGAACAAGAGTACCAACAGAAACCTCAGACACGTGTTTCAGTCTGGTTGGACCTCATCAGTAGGGTGGATCTGTGCCTCTCTAAGAAGAGTGAGCAAGGGGTCCACGTCTGGATTCCCCTAGTAACTTAGCGTGAGACCCAAAGTTACTTAAATAGGCAAATTAACAAGGGCGGTCCTGGGAGTCCCTCTGCCAGACATTAGTCCTGGTTACGAGAGATTTACCCAGAGTCTTTAGCTCACTATCTTTCACAGAGAAGAAATATCCCAAACATATCAGTCTTTGTCCTGCCCTGGGGCAGTCCAGCAACGAAATGCTATGCAATTCTCCGCTGAACAAGAGTACCAATGGAAACCCCAGACACGTGTTTCGGTCTGGTTGGACCTCATCAGTAGGGTGGATCTGTGCCTCTCTAAGAATAGTGAGCAAGGGGTCCACGTCTGGATTCCCCTAGTAACTTAGGGTGAGACCCAAAGTTACTTAAATATGCAAATTAACAAGGGCGGTCCTGGGAGTCTCTCTGCCAGACATTAGTCCTGGTTACGAGAGACTTACCCAGAGTCTTTAGCTCACTATCTTTCATAGAGAAGAAATATCCCAAACATATCAGTCTTTGTCCTGCCCTGGGGCAGTCCAGCAACGAAATGCTAGGCAATTCTCCTCTGAACAAGAGTACCAACAGAAACCCCAGACACGTGTTTCGGTCTGGTTGGACCTCATCATTAGGGTGGATCTGTGCCTCTCTAAGAATAGTGAGCAAGGGGTCCACGTCTGGATTCCCCTAGTAAGTTAGGGTGAGACCCAAAGTTACTTAAATAGGCAAATTAACAAGGGCAGTCCTGGGAGTCCCTCTGCTAGACATTAGTCCTGGTTATGAGAGACTTACCCAGAGTCTTTAGCTCACTATCTTTCACAGAGAAAAAATATCCCAAACATATTAGTCTTTGCCCTGCTCTGGGGCAGTCCAGCACCGAAATGCTAGGCAATTCTCCTCTGAACAAGAGTACCAACAGAAACCCCAGACACGTGTTTCGGTCTGGTTGGACCTCATCAGTAGGGTTGATCTGTGCCTCTCTAAGAAAAGTGAGCAAGGGGTCCACGTCTGGATTCCCCTAGTAACTTAGGGTGAGACCCAAAGTTACTTAAATAGGCAAATTAACAAGGGCGGTCCTGGGAGTCCCTCTGCCAGACATTAGTCCTGGTTACGAGAGACTTACCCAGAGTCTTTAGCTCACTATCTTTCACAGAGAAGAAATATCCCAAACATATCAGTCTTTGTCCTACCCTGCGGCAGTCCAGCAACAAAATGCTAGGCAATTCTTCTCTGAACAAGAGTACCAACAGAAACCCCAAGCACGTGTTTCGGTCTGGTTGGACCTCATCAGTAGGGTGGATCTGTGCCTCTCTAGGAATAGTGAGCAAAGGGTCCACGTCTGGATTCCCCTAGTAACTTAGGGTGAGACCCAAAGTTATTTAAATAGGCAAATTAACAAGGGCGGTCCTGGGAGTCCCTCTGCCAGACATTAGTCCTGGTTACCAGAGACTTACCCAGAGTCTTTAGCTCACTATCTTTCACAGAGAAGAAATATCCCAAACATATCAGTCTTTGTCCTGCCCTGGGGCAGTCCAGCAACGAAATGCTAGGCAATTCTCCTCTGAACAAGAGTACCAACAGAAACCCCAGACACGTGTTTCGGTCTGGTTGGACCTCATCAGTAGGGTGGATCTGTGCCTCTCTAAGAATAGAGAGCAAGGGGTCCACGTCTGGATTCCCCTAGTAAGTTAGGGTGAGACTCAAAGTTACTTAAATAGGAAAATTAACAAGGGCGGTCCTGGGAGTCCCTCTGCCAGACATTAGTCCTGGTTATGAGAGACTTACCCAGAGTCTTTAGCTCACTATCTTTCACAGAGAAGAAATATCCCAAACATATCAGTCTTTGTCCTGCTCTGGGGCAGTCCAGCACCGAAATGCTAGGCAATTCTCCTCTGAACAAGAGTACCAACAGAAACCCCAGACACGTGTTTCAGTCTGGTTGGACCTCATCAGTAGGGTTGATCTGTGCCTCTCTAAGAATAGTGAGCAAGGGGTCCACGTCTGGATTCCCCTAGTAACTTAGGGTGAGACCCAAAGTTACTTAAATATGCAAATTAACAAGGGCGGTCCTGGGAGTCCCTCTGCCAGACATTAGTCCTGGTTACGAGAGACTTACCCAGAGTCTTTAGCTCACTATCTTTCACAGAGAAGAAATATCCCAAACATATCAGTCTTTGTCCTGCCCTGGGGCAGTCCAGCAACGAAATGCTAGGCAATTCTCCTCTGAACAAGAGTACCAACAGAAACCCCAGACACGTGTTTCGGTCTGGTTGGACCTCATCAGTAGGGTGGATCTGTGTCTCTCTAAGAATAGTGAGCAAGGGGTCCACGTCTGGATTCCCCTAGTAACTTAGGGTGAGACCCAAAGTTACTTAAATATGCAAATTGACAAAGGGGGTCCTGGGAGTCTCTCTGCCAGACATTAGTCCTGGTTACGAGAGACTTACCCAGAGTCTTTAGCTCACTATCTTTCATAGAGAAGAAATATCCCAAACATATCAGTCTTTGTCCTGCCCTGGGGCAGTCCAGCAACGAAATACTAGGCAATTCTCCTCTGAACAAGAGTACCAACAGAAACCCCAGACAGGTGTTTCTGTCTGGTTGGACCTCATCAGTAGGGTGGATCTGTGCCTCTCTAAGAATAGTGCGCAAGGGGTCCACGTCTGGATTCCCCTAGTAACTTAGGGTGAGACCCAAAGTTACTTAAATAGGCAAATTAACAAGGGCGGTTCTGGGAGTCCCTCTGCCAGACATTAGTCCTGGTTACCAGAGACTTACCCAGAGTCTTTAGCTCACTATCTTTCACAGAGAAGAAATATCCCAAACATATCAGTCTTTGTCCTGCTCTGGGGCAGTCCAGCACCGAAATGCTAGGCAATTCTCCTCTGAACAAGAGTACCAACAGAAACCCCAGACACGTGTTTCGGTCTGGTTGGACCTCATCAGTAGGGTTGATCTGTGCCTCTCTAAGAAAAGTGAGCAAGGGGTCCACGTCTGGATTCCCCTAGTAACTTAGGGTGAGACCCAAAGTTACTTAAATAGGCAAATTAACAAGGGCGGTCCTGGGAGTCCCTCTGCCAGACATTAGTCCTGGTTACGAGAGACTTACCCAGAGTCTTTAGCTCACTATTTTTCACAGAGAAGAAATATCCCAAACATATCAGTCTTTGTCCTACCCTGCGGCAGTCCAGCAACGAAATGCTAGGCAATTCTCCTCTGAACAAGAGTACCAATGGAAACCCCAGACACGTGTTTCGGTCTGGTTGGACCTCATCAGTAGGGTGGATCTGTGCCTCTCTAAGAATAGTGAGCAAGGGGTCCACGTCTGGATTCCCCTAGTAACTTAGGGTGAGACCCAAAGTTACTTAAATAGGCAAATTAACAAGGGCGGTCCTGGGAGTCCCTCTGCCAGACATTAGTCCTGGTTACCAGAGATTTACCCAGAGTCTTTAGCTCACTATCTTTCACAGAGAAGAAATATCCCAAACATATCAGTCTTTGTCCTGCCCTGGGGCAGTCCAGCAACGAAATGCTAGGCAATTCTCCTCTGAACAAGAGTACCAACAGAAACCCCAGACCCATGTTTCGGTCTGGTCGGACCTCATCATTAGGGTGGATCTGTGCCTCTCTAAGAATAGTGAGCAAGGGGTCCACGTCTGGATTCCCCTAGTAAGTTAGGGTGAGACCCAAAGTTACTTAAATAGGCAAATTAACAGGGGCAGTCCTGGGAGTCCCTCTGCCAGACATTAGTCCTGGTTATGAGAGACTTACCCAGAGTCTTTAGCTCACTATCTTTCACAGAGAAGAAATATCCCAAACATATCAGTCTTTGTCCTGCTCTGGGGCAGTCCAGCACCAAAATGCTAGGCAATTCTCCTCTGAACAAGAGTACCAACAGAAACCCCAGACACGTGTTTCAGTCTGGTTGGACCTCATCAGTAGGGTTGATCTGTGCCTCTCTAAGAATAGTGAGCAAGGGGTCCACGTCTGGATTCCCCTAGTAACTTAGGGTGAGACCCAAAGTTACTTAAATATGCAAATTAACAAGGGCGGTCCTGGGAGTCCCTCTGCCAGACATTAGTCCTGGTTACGAGAGACTTACCCAGAGTCTTTAGCTCACTATCTTTCACAGTGAAGAAATATCCCAAACATATCAGTCTTTGTCCTGCCCTGGGGCAGTCCAGCAACAAAATGCTAGGCAATTCTCCTCTGAACAAGAGTACCAACAGAAACCCCAGACACGTGTTTCGGTCTGGTTGGACCTCATCAGTAGGGTGGATCTGTACCTCTCTAGGAATAGTGAGCAAGGGGTCTATGTCTGGATTCCCCTACTAACTTAGGGTGAGACCCAAAGTTACTTAAATAGGCAAATTAACAAGGGCGGTCCTGGGAGTCCCTCTGCCAGACATTAGTCCTGGTTACGAGAGACTTACCCAGAGTCTTTAGCTCACTATCTTTCACAGAGAAGAAATATCCCAAACATATCAGTCTTTGTCCTACCCTGGGGCAGTCCAGCAACAAAATGCTAGGCAATTCTCCTCTGAACAAGAGTACCAACAGAAACCCCAGGCATGTGTTTCGGTCTGGTTGGACCTCATCAGTAGGGTGGATCTGTGCCTCTCTAGGAATAGTGAGCAAGGGGTCCACGTCTGGATTCCCCTAGTAACTTAGGGTGAGACCCAAAGTTATTTAAATAGGCAAATTAACAAGGGCGGTCCTGGGAGTCCCTCTGCCAGACATTAGTCCTGGTTACCAGAGACTTACCCAGAGTCTTTAGCTCACTATCTTTCACAGAGAAGAAATATCCCAAACATATCAGTCTTTGTCCTGCCCTGGGGCAGTCCATCAACGAAATGCTAGGCAATTCTCCTCTGAACAAGAGTACCAACAGAAACCCCAGACACATGTTTTGGTCTGGTTGGACCTCATCAGTAGGGTGGATCTGTGCCTCTCTAAGAATAGAGAGCAAGGGGTCCACGTCTGGATTCCCCTAGTAAGTTAGGAAGAGACCCAAAGTTACTTAAATATGCAAATTGACAAAGGGGGTCCTGGGAGTCTCTCTGCCAGACATTAGTCCTGGTTACGGGAGACTTACCCAGAGTCTTTAGCTCACTATCTTTCACAGAGAAGAAATATCCCAAACATATCAGTCTTTGTCCTGCCCTGGGGCAGTCCAGCAACGAAATGCTATGCAATTCTCCGCTGAACAAGAGTACCAATGGAAACCCCAGACACGTGTTTCGGTCTGGTTGGACCTCATCAGTAGGGTGGATCTGTGCCTCTCTAAGAATAGTGAGCAAGGGGTCCACGTCTGGATTCCCCTAGTAACTTAGGGTGAGACCCAAAGTTACTTAAATATGCAAATTAACAAGGGCGGTCCTGGGAGTCCCTCTGCCAGACATTAGTCCTGGTTACCAGAGACTTACCCAGAGTCTTTAGCTCGCTATCTTTCACAGAGAAGAAATATCCCAAACATATCAGTCTTTGTTCTGCCCTGGGGCAGTCCAGCAACAAAATGCTAGGCAATTCTCCTCTGAACAAGAGTACCAACAGAAACCCCAGACACGTGTTTCGGTCTGGTTGGACCTCATCAGTAGGGTGGATCTGTGCCTCTCTTAGAATAGTGAGCAGGTGGTCCATGTCTGGATTCCCCTAGTAATTTAGGGTGAGACCCAAAGTTACTTAAATATTGAAATTAACAAAGGGGGTCCTGTGAGTCTCTCTGCCAGACATTAGTCCTGGTTACGAGAGATTTACCCAGAGTCTTTAGCTCACTATCTTTCACAGAGAAGAAATATCCCAAACATATCAGTCTTTGTCCTGCCCTGGGGCAGTCCAGCAACGAAATGCTAGGCAATTCTCCTCTGAACAAGAGTACCAACAGAAACCCCAGACACGTGTTTCGGTCTGGTTGGACCTCATCAGTAGGGTGGATCTGTACCTCTCTAGGAATAGTGAGCAAGGGGTCTATGTCTGGATTCCCCTACTAACTTAGGGTGAGACCCAAAGTTACTTAAATAGGCAAATTAACAAGGGCGGTCCTGGGAGTCCCTCTGCCAGACATTAGTCCTGGTTACGAGAGACTTACCCAGAGTCTTTAGCTCACTATCTTTCACAGAGAAGAAATATCCCAAACATATCAGTCTTTGTCCTGCCCTGGGGCAGTCCAGCAACAAAATGCTAGGCAATTCTCCTCTGAACAAGAGTACCAACAGACACCCCAGATACGTGTTTCGGTCTGGTTGGACCTCATCAGTAGGGTGGATCTGTGCCTCTCTAGGAATAGTGAGCAAGGGGTCTATGTCTGGATTCCCCTACTAACTTAGGGTGAGACCCAAAGTTACTTAAATAGGCAAATTAACAAGGGCGGTCCTGGGAGTCCCTCTGCCAGACATTAGTCCTGGTTACCAGAGACTTACCCAGAGTCTTTAGCTCACTATCTTTCACAGAGAAGAAATATCCCAAACATATCAGTCTTTGTCCTGCCCTGGGGCAGTCCAGCAACGAAACGCTAGGCAATTCTCCTCTGAAGAAGAGTACCAACAGAAACCCCAGACACGTGTTTCGGTCTGGTTGGACCTCATCAGTAGGGTGGATCTGTGCCTCTCTAAGAATAGAGAGCAAGGGGTCCACGTCTGGATTCCCCTAGTAAGTTAGGGTGAGACCCAAAGTTACTTAAATATGCAAATTAACAAGGGGGGTCCTGGGAGTTCCTCTGCCAGACATTAGTCCTGGTTACGAGAGACTTACCCAGAGTCTTTAGCTCACTATCTTTCACAGAGAAGAAATATCCCAAACTTATCAGTCTTTGTCCTGCCCTGGGGCAGTCCAGCAACAAAATGCTAGGCAATTCTCCTCTGAACAAGAGTACCAACAGAAACCCCAGACACGTGTTTCGGTCTGGTTGGACCTCATCAGTAGGGTGGATCTGTGCCTCTCTAAGAACAGTGAGCAAGGGGTCCACCTCTGGATTCCCCTAGTAAGTTAGGAAGAGACCCAAAGTTACTTAAATATGCAAATTGACAAAGGGGGTCCTGGGAGTCTCTCTGCCAGACATTAGTCCTGGTTACGAGAGACTTACCCAGAGTCTTTAGCTCACTATCTTTCACAGAGAAGAAATATCCCAAACATATCAGTCTTTGTCCTGCCCTGGGGCAGTCCAGCAACGAAATGCTAGGCAATTCTCCTCTGAACAAGAGTACCAACAGAAACCTCAGACACGTGTTTCAGTCTGGTTGGACCTCATCAGTAGGGTGGATCTGTGCCTCTCTAAGAAGAGTGAGCAAGGGGTCCACGTCTGGATTCCCCTAGTAACTTAGGGTGAGACCCAAAGTTACTTAAATAGGCAAATTAACAAGGGCGGTCCTGGGAGTCCCTCTGCCAGACATTAGTCCTGGTTACGAGAGATTTACCCAGAGTCTTTAGCTCACTATCTTTCACAGAGAAGAAATATCCCAAACATATCAGTCTTTGTCCTGCCCTGGGGCAGTCCAGCAACGAAATGCTATGCAATTCTCCGCTGAACAAGAGTACCAATGGAAACCCCAGACACGTGTTTCGGTCTGGTTGGACCTCATCAGTAGGGTGGATCTGTGCCTCTCTAAGAATAGTGAGCAAGGGGTCCACGTCTGGATTCCCCTAGTAACTTAGGGTGAGACCCAAAGTTACTTAAATATGCAAATTAACAAGGGCGGTCCTAGGAGTCCCTCTGCCAGACATTAGTCCTGGTTACCAGAGACTTACCCAGAGTCTTTAGCTCGCTATCTTTCACAGAGAAGAAATATCCCAAACATATCAGTCTTTGTTCTGCCCTGGGGCAGTCCAGCAACAAAATGCTAGGCAATTCTCCTCTGAACAAGAGTACCAACAGAAACCCCAGACACGTGTTTCGGTCTGGTTGGACCTCATCAGTAGGGTGGATCTGTGCCTCTCTTAGAATAGTGAGCAGGTTGTCCATGTCTGGATTCCCCTAGTAATTTAGGGTGAGACCCAAAGTTACTTAAATATTGAAATTAACAAAGGGGGTCCTGTGAGTCTCTCTGCCAGACATTAGTCCTGGTTACGAGAGATTTACCCAGAGTCTTTAGCTCACTATCTTTCACAGAGAAGAAATATCCCAAACATATCAGTCTTTGTCCTGCCCTGGGGCAGTCCAGCAACGAAATGCTAGGCAATTCTCCTCTGAACAAGAGTACCAACAGAAACCCCAGACACGTGTTTCGGTCTGGTTGGACCTCATCAGTAGGGTGGATCTGTGCCTCTATAAGAATAGTGAGCAAGGGTTCCACGTCTGGATTCCCCTAGTAATTTAGGGTGAGAACCAAAGTTACTTAAATAGGCAAATTAACAAGGGCGGTCCTGAGAGTCCCTCTGCCAGACATTAGTCCTGGTTACGAGAGACTTACCCAGAGTCTTTAGCTCGCTATCTTTCACAGAGAAGAAATATCCCAAACATATCAGTCTTTGTCCTGCCCTGGGGCAGTCCAGCAACGAAATGCTAGGCAATTCTCCTCTGAACAAGAGTACCAACAGAAACCCCAGACACGTGTTTCGGTCTGGTTGGACCTCATCAGTAGGGTGGATCTGTGCCTCTCTAAGAATAGAGAGCAAGGGGTCCACGTCTGGATTCCCCTAGTAAGTTAGGGTGAGACTCAAAGTTACTTAAATAGGAAAATTAACAAGGGCGGTCCTGGGAGTCCCTCTGCCAGACATTAGTCCTGGTTATGAGAGACTTACCCAGAGTCTTTAGCTCACTATCTTTCACAGAGAAGAAATATCCCAAACATATCAGTCTTTGTCCTGCTCTGGGGCAGTCCAGCACCGAAATTCTAGGCAATTCTCCTCTGAACAAGAGTACCAACAGAAACCCCAGACACGTGTTTCAGTCTGGTTGGACCTCATCAGTAGGGTTGATCTGTGCCTCTCTAAGAATAGTGAGCAAGGGGTCCACGTCTGGATTCCCCTAGTAACTTAGGGTGAGACCCAAAGTTACTTAAATATGCAAATTAACAAGGGCGGTCCTGGGAGTCCCTCTGCCAGACATTAGTCCTGGTTACCAGAGACTTACCCAGAGTCTTTAGCTCACTATCTTTCACAGAGAAGAAATATCCCAAACATATCAGTCTTTGTCCTGCCCTGGGGCAGTCCAGCAACGAAATGCTAGGCAATTCTCCTCTGAACAAGAGTACCAACAGAAACCCCAGACACGTGTTTCGGTCTGGTTGGACCTCATCAGTAGGGTGGATCTGTGTCTCTCTAAGAATAGTGAGCAAGGGGTCCACGTCTGGATTCCCCTAGTAACTTAGGGTGAGACCCAAAGTTACTTAAATATGCAAATTGACAAAGGGGGTCCTGGGAGTCTCTCTGCCAGACATTAGTCCTGGTTACGAGAGACTTACCCAGAGTCTTTAGCTCACTATCTTTCATAGAGAAGAAATATCCCAAACATATCAGTCTTTGTCCTGCCCTGGGGCAGTCCAGCAACGAAATACTAGGCAATTCTCCTCTGAACAAGAGTACCAACAGAAACCCCAGACAGGTGTTTCTGTCTGGTTGGACCTCATCAGTAGGGTGGATCTGTGCCTCTCTAAGAATAGTGCGCAAGGGGTCCACGTCTGGATTCCCCTAGTAACTTAGGGTGAGACCCAAAGTTACTTAAATAGGCAAATTAACAAGGGCGGTTCTGGGAGTCCCTCTGCCAGACATTAGTCCTGGTTACCAGAGACTTACCCAGAGTCTTTAGCTCACTATCTTTCACAGAGAAGAAATATCCCAAACATATCAGTCTTTGTCCTGCTCTGGGGCAGTCCAGCACCGAAATGCTAGGCAATTCTCCTCTGAACAAGAGTACCAACAGAAACCCCAGACACGTGTTTCGGTCTGGTTGGACCTCATCAGTAGGGTTGATCTGTGCCTCTCTAAGAAAAGTGAGCAAGGGGTCCACGTCTGGATTCCCCTAGTAACTTAGGGTGAGACCCAAAGTTACTTAAATAGGCAAATTAACAAGGGCGGTCCTGGGAGTCCCTCTGCCAGACATTAGTCCTGGTTACGAGAGACTTACCCAGAGTCTTTAGCTCACTATTTTTCACAGAGAAGAAATATCCCAAACATATCAGTCTTTGTCCTACCCTGCGGCAGTCCAGCAACGAAATGCTAGGCAATTCTCCTCTGAACAAGAGTACCAATGGAAACCCCAGACACGTGTTTCGGTCTGGTTGGACCTCATCAGTAGGGTGGATCTGTGCCTCTCTAAGAATAGTGAGCAAGGGGTCCACGTCTGGATTCCCCTAGTAACTTAGGGTGAGACCCAAAGTTACTTAAATAGGCAAATTAACAAGGGCGGTCCTGGGAGTCCCTCTGCCAGACATTAGTCCTGGTTACCAGAGATTTACCCAGAGTCTTTAGCTCACTATCTTTCACAGAGAAGAAATATCCCAAACATATCAGTCTTTGTCCTGCCCTGGGGCAGTCCAGCAACGAAATGCTAGGCAATTCTCCTCTGAACAAGAGTACCAACAGAAACCCCAGACCCATGTTTCGGTCTGGTTGGACCTCATCATTAGGGTGGATCTGTGCCTCTCTAAGAATAGTGAGCAAGGGGTCCACGTCTGGATTCCCCTAGTAAGTTAGGGTGAGACCCAAAGTTACTTAAATAGGCAAATTAACAGGGGCAGTCCTGGGAGTCCCTCTGCCAGACATTAGTCCTGGTTATGAGAGACTTACCCAGAGTCTTTAGCTCACTATCTTTCACAGAGAAGAAATATCCCAAACATATCAGTCTTTGTCCTGCTCTGGGGCAGTCCAGCACCAAAATGCTAGGCAATTCTCCTCTGAACAAGAGTACCAACAGAAACCCCAGACACGTGTTTCAGTCTGGTTGGACCTCATCAGTAGGGTTGATCTGTGCCTCTCTAAGAATAGTGAGCAAGGGGTCCACGTCTGGATTCCCCTAGTAACTTAGGGTGAGACCCAAAGTTACTTAAATATGCAAATTAACAAGGGCGGTCCTGGGAGTCCCTCTGCCAGACATTAGTCCTGGTTACGAGAGACTTACCCAGAGTCTTTAGCTCACTATCTTTCACAGAGAAGAAATATCCCAAACATATCAGTCTTTGTCCTGCCCTGGGGCAGTCCAGCAACAAAATGCTAGGCAATTCTCCTCTGAACAAGAGTACCAACAGAAACCCCAGACACGTGTTTCGGTCTGGTTGGACCTCATCAGTAGGGTGGATCTGTACCTCTCTAGGAATAGTGAGCAAGGGGTCTATGTCTGGATTCCCCTACTAACTTAGGGTGAGACCCAAAGTTACTTAAATAGGCAAATTAACAAGGGCGGTCCTGGGAGTCCCTCTGCCAGACATTAGTCCTGGTTACGAGAGACTTACCCAGAGTCTTTAGCTCACTATCTTTCACAGAGAAGAAATATCCCAAACATATCAGTCTTTGTCCTACCCTGGGGCAGTCCAGCAACAAAATGCTAGGCAATTCTCCTCTGAACAAGAGTACCAACAGAAACCCCAGGCATGTGTTTCGGTCTGGTTGGACCTCATCAGTAGGGTGGATCTGTGCCTCTCTAGGAATAGTGAGCAAGGGGTCCACGTCTGGATTCCCCTAGTAACTTAGGGTGAGACCCAAAGTTATTTAAATAGGCAAATTAACAAGGGCGGTCCTGGGAGTCCCTCTGCCAGACATTAGTCCTGGTTACCAGAGACTTACCCAGAGTCTTTAGCTCACTATCTTTCACAGAGAAGAAATATCCCAAACATATCAGTCTTTGTCCTGCCCTGGGGCAGTCCATCAACGAAATGCTAGGCAATTCTCCTCTGAACAAGAGTACCAACAGAAACCCCAGACACATGTTTTGGTCTGGTTGGACCTCATCAGTAGGGTGGATCTGTGCCTCTCTAAGAATAGAGAGCAAGGGGTCCACGTCTGGATTCCCCTAGTAAGTTAGGGTGAGACCCAAAGTTACCTAAATATGCAAATTAACAAGGGGGGTCCTGGGAGTTCCTCTGCCAGACATGAGTCCTGGTTACGAGAGACTTACCCAGAGTCTTTAGCTCACTATCTTTCACAGAGAAGAAATATCCCAAACATATCAGTCTTTGTCCTGCCCTGGGGCAGTCCAGCAACAAAATGCTAGGCAATTCTCCTCTGAACAAGAGTACCAACAGACACCCCAGATACGTGTTTCGGTCTAGTTGGACCTCATCAGTAGGGTGGATCTGTGCCTCTCTAGGAATAGTGAGCAAGGGGTCTATGTCTGGATTCCCCTACTAACTTAGGGTGAGACCCAAAGTTACTTAAATAGGCAAATTAACAAGGGCGGTCCTGGGAGTCCCTCTGCCAGACATTAGTCCTGGTTACCAGAGACTTACCCAGAGTCTTTAGCTCACTATCTTTCACAGAGAAGAAATATCCCAAACATATCAGTCTTTGTCCTGCCCTGGGGCAGTCCAGCAACGAAATGCTAGGCAATTCTCCTCTGAAGAAGAGTACCAACAGAAACCCCAGACACGTGTTTCGGTCTGGTTGGACCTCATCAGTAGGGTGGATCTGTGCCTCTCTAAGAACAGTGAGCAAGGGGTCCACGTCTGGATTCCCCTAGTAAGTTAGGAAGAGACCCAAAGTTACTTAAATATGCAAATTGACAAAGGGGGTCCTGGGAGTCTCTCTGCCAGACATTAGTCCTGGTTACGGGAGACTTACCCAGAGTCTTTAGCTCACTATCTTTCACAGAGAAGAAATATCCCAAACATATCAGTCTTTGTCCTGCCCTGGGGCAGTCCAGCAACGAAATGCTAGGCAATTCTCCTCTGAACAAGAGTACCAACAGAAACCTCAGACACGTGTTTCAGTCTGGTTGGACCTCATCAGTAGGGTGGATCTGTGCCTCTCTAAGAAGAGTGAGCAAGGGGTCCACGTCTGGATTCCCCTAGTAACTTAGCGTGAGACCCAAAGTTACTTAAATAGGCAAATTAACAAGGGCGGTCCTGGGAGTCCCTCTGCCAGACATTAGTCCTGGTTACGAGAGATTTACCCAGAGTCTTTAGCTCACTATCTTTCACAGAGAAGAAATATCCCAAACATATCAGTCTTTGTCCTGCCCTGGGGCAGTCCAGCAACGAAATGCTATGCAATTCTCCGCTGAACAAGAGTACCAATGGAAACCCCAGACACGTGTTTCGGTCTGGTTGGACCTCATCAGTAGGGTGGATCTGTGCCTCTCTAAGAATAGTGAGCAAGGGGTCCACGTCTGGATTCCCCTAGTAACTTAGGGTGAGACCCAAAGTTACTTAAATATGCAAATTAACAAGGGCGGTCCTGGGAGTCTCTCTGCCAGACATTAGTCCTGGTTACGAGAGACTTACCCAGAGTCTTTAGCTCACTATCTTTCATAGAGAAGAAATATCCCAAACATATCAGTCTTTGTCCTGCCCTGGGGCAGTCCAGCAACGAAATGCTAGGCAATTCTCCTCTGAACAAGAGTACCAACAGAAACCCCAGACACGTGTTTCGGTCTGGTTGGACCTCATCATTAGGGTGGATCTGTGCCTCTCTAAGAATAGTGAGCAAGGGGTCCACGTCTGGATTCCCCTAGTAAGTTAGGGTGAGACCCAAAGTTACTTAAATAGGCAAATTAACAAGGGCAGTCCTGGGAGTCCCTCTGCTAGACATTAGTCCTGGTTATGAGAGACTTACCCAGAGTCTTTAGCTCACTATCTTTCACAGAGAAAAAATATCCCAAACATATTAGTCTTTGCCCTGCTCTGGGGCAGTCCAGCACCGAAATGCTAGGCAATTCTCCTCTGAACAAGAGTACCAACAGAAACCCCAGACACGTGTTTCGGTCTGGTTGGACCTCATCAGTAGGGTTGATCTGTGCCTCTCTAAGAAAAGTGAGCAAGGGGTCCACGTCTGGATTCCCCTAGTAACTTAGGGTGAGACCCAAAGTTACTTAAATAGGCAAATTAACAAGGGCGGTCCTGGGAGTCCCTCTGCCAGACATTAGTCCTGGTTACGAGAGACTTACCCAGAGTCTTTAGCTCACTATCTTTCACAGAGAAGAAATATCCCAAACATATCAGTCTTTGTCCTACCCTGCGGCAGTCCAGCAACAAAATGCTAGGCAATTCTTCTCTGAACAAGAGTACCAACAGAAACCCCAAGCACGTGTTTCGGTCTGGTTGGACCTCATCAGTAGGGTGGATCTGTGCCTCTCTAGGAATAGTGAGCAAAGGGTCCACGTCTGGATTCCCCTAGTAACTTAGGGTGAGACCCAAAGTTATTTAAATAGGCAAATTAACAAGGGCGGTCCTGGGAGTCCCTCTGCCAGACATTAGTCCTGGTTACCAGAGACTTACCCAGAGTCTTTAGCTCACTATCTTTCACAGAGAAGAAATATCCCAAACATATCAGTCTTTGTCCTGCCCTGGGGCAGTCCAGCAACGAAATGCTAGGCAATTCTCCTCTGAACAAGAGTACCAACAGAAACCCCAGACACGTGTTTCGGTCTGGTTGGACCTCATCAGTAGGGTGGATCTGTGCCTCTCTAAGAATAGAGAGCAAGGGGTCCACGTCTGGATTCCCCTAGTAAGTTAGGGTGAGACTCAAAGTTACTTAAATAGGAAAATTAACAAGGGCGGTCCTGGGAGTCCCTCTGCCAGACATTAGTCCTGGTTATGAGAGACTTACCCAGAGTCTTTAGCTCACTATCTTTCACAGAGAAGAAATATCCCAAACATATCAGTCTTTGTCCTGCTCTGGGGCAGTCCAGCACCGAAATGCTAGGCAATTCTCCTCTGAACAAGAGTACCAACAGAAACCCCAGACACGTGTTTCAGTCTGGTTGGACCTCATCAGTAGGGTTGATCTGTGCCTCTCTAAGAATAGTGAGCAAGGGGTCCACGTCTGGATTCCCCTAGTAACTTAGGGTGAGACCCAAAGTTACTTAAATATGCAAATTAACAAGGGCGGTCCTGGGAGTCCCTCTGCCAGACATTAGTCCTGGTTACGAGAGACTTACCCAGAGTCTTTAGCTCACTATCTTTCACAGAGAAGAAATATCCCAAACATATCAGTCTTTGTCCTGCCCTGGGGCAGTCCAGCAACGAAATGCTAGGCAATTCTCCTCTGAACAAGAGTACCAACAGAAACCCCAGACACGTGTTTCGGTCTGGTTGGACCTCATCAGTAGGGTGGATCTGTGTCTCTCTAAGAATAGTGAGCAAGGGGTCCACGTCTGGATTCCCCTAGTAACTTAGGGTGAGACCCAAAGTTACTTAAATATGCAAATTGACAAAGGGGGTCCTGGGAGTCTCTCTGCCAGACATTAGTCCTGGTTACGAGAGACTTACCCAGAGTCTTTAGCTCACTATCTTTCATAGAGAAGAAATATCCCAAACATATCAGTCTTTGTCCTGCCCTGGGGCAGTCCAGCAACGAAATACTAGGCAATTCTCCTCTGAACAAGAGTACCAACAGAAACCCCAGACAGGTGTTTCTGTCTGGTTGGACCTCATCAGTAGGGTGGATCTGTGCCTCTCTAAGAATAGTGCGCAAGGGGTCCACGTCTGGATTCCCCTAGTAACTTAGGGTGAGACCCAAAGTTACTTAAATAGGCAAATTAACAAGGGCGGTTCTGGGAGTCCCTCTGCCAGACATTAGTCCTGGTTACCAGAGACTTACCCAGAGTCTTTAGCTCACTATCTTTCACAGAGAAGAAATATCCCAAACATATCAGTCTTTGTCCTGCTCTGGGGCAGTCCAGCACCGAAATGCTAGGCAATTCTCCTCTGAACAAGAGTACCAACAGAAACCCCAGACACGTGTTTCGGTCTGGTTGGACCTCATCAGTAGGGTTGATCTGTGCCTCTCTAAGAAAAGTGAGCAAGGGGTCCACGTCTGGATTCCCCTAGTAACTTAGGGTGAGACCCAAAGTTACTTAAATAGGCAAATTAACAAGGGCGGTCCTGGGAGTCCCTCTGCCAGACATTAGTCCTGGTTACGAGAGACTTACCCAGAGTCTTTAGCTCACTATTTTTCACAGAGAAGAAATATCCCAAACATATCAGTCTTTGTCCTACCCTGCGGCAGTCCAGCAACGAAATGCTAGGCAATTCTCCTCTGAACAAGAGTACCAATGGAAACCCCAGACACGTGTTTCGGTCTGGTTGGACCTCATCAGTAGGGTGGATCTGTGCCTCTCTAAGAATAGTGAGCAAGGGGTCCACGTCTGGATTCCCCTAGTAACTTAGGGTGAGACCCAAAGTTACTTAAATAGGCAAATTAACAAGGGCGGTCCTGGGAGTCCCTCTGCCAGACATTAGTCCTGGTTACCAGAGATTTACCCAGAGTCTTTAGCTCACTATCTTTCACAGAGAAGAAATATCCCAAACATATCAGTCTTTGTCCTGCCCTGGGGCAGTCCAGCAACGAAATGCTAGGCAATTCTCCTCTGAACAAGAGTACCAACAGAAACCCCAGACCCATGTTTCGGTCTGGTCGGACCTCATCATTAGGGTGGATCTGTGCCTCTCTAAGAATAGTGAGCAAGGGGTCCACGTCTGGATTCCCCTAGTAAGTTAGGGTGAGACCCAAAGTTACTTAAATAGGCAAATTAACAGGGGCAGTCCTGGGAGTCCCTCTGCCAGACATTAGTCCTGGTTATGAGAGACTTACCCAGAGTCTTTAGCTCACTATCTTTCACAGAGAAGAAATATCCCAAACATATCAGTCTTTGTCCTGCTCTGGGGCAGTCCAGCACCAAAATGCTAGGCAATTCTCCTCTGAACAAGAGTACCAACAGAAACCCCAGACACGTGTTTCAGTCTGGTTGGACCTCATCAGTAGGGTTGATCTGTGCCTCTCTAAGAATAGTGAGCAAGGGGTCCACGTCTGGATTCCCCTAGTAACTTAGGGTGAGACCCAAAGTTACTTAAATATGCAAATTAACAAGGGCGGTCCTGGGAGTCCCTCTGCCAGACATTAGTCCTGGTTACGAGAGACTTACCCAGAGTCTTTAGCTCACTATCTTTCACAGTGAAGAAATATCCCAAACATATCAGTCTTTGTCCTGCCCTGGGGCAGTCCAGCAACAAAATGCTAGGCAATTCTCCTCTGAACAAGAGTACCAACAGAAACCCCAGACACGTGTTTCGGTCTGGTTGGACCTCATCAGTAGGGTGGATCTGTACCTCTCTAGGAATAGTGAGCAAGGGGTCTATGTCTGGATTCCCCTACTAACTTAGGGTGAGACCCAAAGTTACTTAAATAGGCAAATTAACAAGGGCGGTCCTGGGAGTCCCTCTGCCAGACATTAGTCCTGGTTACGAGAGACTTACCCAGAGTCTTTAGCTCACTATCTTTCACAGAGAAGAAATATCCCAAACATATCAGTCTTTGTCCTACCCTGGGGCAGTCCAGCAACAAAATGCTAGGCAATTCTCCTCTGAACAAGAGTACCAACAGAAACCCCAGGCATGTGTTTCGGTCTGGTTGGACCTCATCAGTAGGGTGGATCTGTGCCTCTCTAGGAATAGTGAGCAAGGGGTCCACGTCTGGATTCCCCTAGTAACTTAGGGTGAGACCCAAAGTTATTTAAATAGGCAAATTAACAAGGGCGGTCCTGGGAGTCCCTCTGCCAGACATTAGTCCTGGTTACCAGAGACTTACCCAGAGTCTTTAGCTCACTATCTTTCACAGAGAAGAAATATCCCAAACATATCAGTCTTTGTCCTGCCCTGGGGCAGTCCATCAACGAAATGCTAGGCAATTCTCCTCTGAACAAGAGTACCAACAGAAACCCCAGACACATGTTTTGGTCTGGTTGGACCTCATCAGTAGGGTGGATCTGTGCCTCTCTAAGAATAGAGAGCAAGGGGTCCACGTCTGGATTCCCCTAGTAAGTTAGGAAGAGACCCAAAGTTACTTAAATATGCAAATTGACAAAGGGGGTCCTGGGAGTCTCTCTGCCAGACATTAGTCCTGGTTACGGGAGACTTACCCAGAGTCTTTAGCTCACTATCTTTCACAGAGAAGAAATATCCCAAACATATCAGTCTTTGTCCTGCCCTGGGGCAGTCCAGCAACGAAATGCTATGCAATTCTCCGCTGAACAAGAGTACCAATGGAAACCCCAGACACGTGTTTCGGTCTGGTTGGACCTCATCAGTAGGGTGGATCTGTGCCTCTCTAAGAATAGTGAGCAAGGGGTCCACGTCTGGATTCCCCTAGTAACTTAGGGTGAGACCCAAAGTTACTTAAATATGCAAATTAACAAGGGCGGTCCTGGGAGTCCCTCTGCCAGACATTAGTCCTGGTTACCAGAGACTTACCCAGAGTCTTTAGCTCGCTATCTTTCACAGAGAAGAAATATCCCAAACATATCAGTCTTTGTTCTGCCCTGGGGCAGTCCAGCAACAAAATGCTAGGCAATTCTCCTCTGAACAAGAGTACCAACAGAAACCCCAGACACGTGTTTCGGTCTGGTTGGACCTCATCAGTAGGGTGGATCTGTGCCTCTCTTAGAATAGTGAGCAGGTGGTCCATGTCTGGATTCCCCTAGTAATTTAGGGTGAGACCCAAAGTTACTTAAATATTGAAATTAACAAAGGGGGTCCTGTGAGTCTCTCTGCCAGACATTAGTCCTGGTTACGAGAGATTTACCCAGAGTCTTTAGCTCACTATCTTTCACAGAGAAGAAATATCCCAAACATATCAGTCTTTGTCCTGCCCTGGGGCAGTCCAGCAACGAAATGCTAGGCAATTCTCCTCTGAACAAGAGTACCAACAGAAACCCCAGACACGTGTTTCGGTCTGGTTGGACCTCATCAGTAGGGTGGATCTGTACCTCTCTAGGAATAGTGAGCAAGGGGTCTATGTCTGGATTCCCCTACTAACTTAGGGTGAGACCCAAAGTTACTTAAATAGGCAAATTAACAAGGGCGGTCCTGGGAGTCCCTCTGCCAGACATTAGTCCTGGTTACGAGAGACTTACCCAGAGTCTTTAGCTCACTATCTTTCACAGAGAAGAAATATCCCAAACATATCAGTCTTTGTCCTGCCCTGGGGCAGTCCAGCAACAAAATGCTAGGCAATTCTCCTCTGAACAAGAGTACCAACAGAAACCCCAGATACGTGTTTCGGTCTGGTTGGACCTCATCAGTAGGGTGGATCTGTGCCTCTCTAGGAATAGTGAGCAAGGGGTCTATGTCTGGATTCCCCTACTAACTTAGGGTGAGACCCAAAGTTACTTAAATAGGCAAATTAACAAGGGCGGTCCTGGGAGTCCCTCTGCCAGACATTAGTCCTGGTTACCAGAGACTTACCCAGAGTCTTTAGCTCACTATCTTTCACAGAGAAGAAATATCCCAAACATATCAGTCTTTGTCCTGCCCTGGGGCAGTCCAGCAACGAAACGCTAGGCAATTCTCCTCTGAAGAAGAGTACCAACAGAAACCCCAGACACGTGTTTCGGTCTGGTTGGACCTCATCAGTAGGGTGGATCTGTGCCTCTCTAAGAATAGAGAGCAAGGGGTCCACGTCTGGATTCCCCTAGTAAGTTAGGGTGAGACCCAAAGTTACTTAAATATGCAAATTAACAAGGGGGGTCCTGGGAGTTCCTCTGCCAGACATTAGTCCTGGTTACGAGAGACTTACCCAGAGTCTTTAGCTCACTATCTTTCACAGAGAAGAAATATCCCAAACTTATCAGTCTTTGTCCTGCCCTGGGGCAGTCCAGCAACAAAATGCTAGGCAATTCTCCTCTGAACAAGAGTACCAACAGAAACCCCAGACACGTGTTTCGGTCTGGTTGGACCTCATCAGTAGGGTGGATCTGTGCCTCTCTAAGAACAGTGAGCAAGGGGTCCACCTCTGGATTCCCCTAGTAAGTTAGGAAGAGACCCAAAGTTACTTAAATATGCAAATTGACAAAGGGGGTCCTGGGAGTCTCTCTGCCAGACATTAGTCCTGGTTACGAGAGACTTACCCAGAGTCTTTAGCTCACTATCTTTCACAGAGAAGAAATATCCCAAACATATCAGTCTTTGTCCTGCCCTGGGGCAGTCCAGCAACGAAATGCTAGGCAATTCTCCTCTGAACAAGAGTACCAACAGAAACCTCAGACACGTGTTTCAGTCTGGTTGGACCTCATCAGTAGGGTGGATCTGTGCCTCTCTAAGAAGAGTGAGCAAGGGGTCCACGTCTGGATTCCCCTAGTAACTTAGGGTGAGACCCAAAGTTACTTAAATAGGCAAATTAACAAGGGCGGTCCTGGGAGTCCCTCTGCCAGACATTAGTCCTGGTTACGAGAGATTTACCCAGAGTCTTTAGCTCACTATCTTTCACAGAGAAGAAATATCCCAAACATATCAGTCTTTGTCCTGCCCTGGGGCAGTCCAGCAACGAAATGCTATGCAATTCTCCGCTGAACAAGAGTACCAATGGAAACCCCAGACACGTGTTTCGGTCTGGTTGGACCTCATCAGTAGGGTGGATCTGTGCCTCTCTAAGAATAGTGAGCAAGGGGTCCACGTCTGGATTCCCCTAGTAACTTAGGGTGAGACCCAAAGTTACTTAAATATGCAAATTAACAAGGGCGGTCCTAGGAGTCCCTCTGCCAGACATTAGTCCTGGTTACCAGAGACTTACCCAGAGTCTTTAGCTCGCTATCTTTCACAGAGAAGAAATATCCCAAACATATCAGTCTTTGTTCTGCCCTGGGGCAGTCCAGCAACAAAATGCTAGGCAATTCTCCTCTGAACAAGAGTACCAACAGAAACCCCAGACACGTGTTTCGGTCTGGTTGGACCTCATCAGTAGGGTGGATCTGTGCCTCTCTTAGAATAGTGAGCAGGTTGTCCATGTCTGGATTCCCCTAGTAATTTAGGGTGAGACCCAAAGTTACTTAAATATTGAAATTAACAAAGGGGGTCCTGTGAGTCTCTCTGCCAGACATTAGTCCTGGTTACGAGAGATTTACCCAGAGTCTTTAGCTCACTATCTTTCACAGAGAAGAAATATCCCAAACATATCAGTCTTTGTCCTGCCCTGGGGCAGTCCAGCAACGAAATGCTAGGCAATTCTCCTCTGAACAAGAGTACCAACAGAAACCCCAGACACGTGTTTCGGTCTGGTTGGACCTCATCAGTAGGGTGGATCTGTGCCTCTATAAGAATAGTGAGCAAGGGTTCCACGTCTGGATTCCCCTAGTAATTTAGGGTGAGAACCAAAGTTACTTAAATAGGCAAATTAACAAGGGCGGTCCTGAGAGTCCCTCTGCCAGACATTAGTCCTGGTTACGAGAGACTTACCCAGAGTCTTTAGCTCGCTATCTTTCACAGAGAAGAAATATCCCAAACATATCAGTCTTTGTCCTGCCCTGGGGCAGTCCAGCAACGAAATGCTAGGCAATTCTCCTCTGAACAAGAGTACCAACAGAAACCCCAGACACGTGTTTCGGTCTGGTTGGACCTCATCAGTAGGGTGGATCGGTGCCTCTCTAAGAATAGTGAGCAAGGGGTCCACGTCTGGATTCCCCTAGTAACTTAGGGTGAGACCCAAAGTTACTTAAATATGCAAATTAACAAGGGCGGTCCTAGGAGTCCCTCTGCCAGACATTAGTCCTGGTTACCAGAGACTTACCCAGAGTCTTTAGCTCGCTATCTTTCACAGAGAAGAAATATCCCAAACATATCAGTCTTTGTTCTGCCCTGGGGCAGTCCAGCAACAAAATGCTAGGCAATTCTCCTCTGAACAAGAGTACCAACAGAAACCCCAGACACGTGTTTCGGTCTGGTTGGACCTCATCAGTAGGGTGGATCTGAGCCTCTCTTAGAATAGTGAGCAGGTGGTCCATGTCTGGATTCCCCTAGTAATTTAGGGTGAGACCCAAAGTTACTTAAATATTGAAATTAACAAAGGGGGTCCTGTGAGTCTCTCTGCCAGACATTAGTCCTGGTTACGAGAGATTTACCCAGAGTCTTTAGCTCACTATCTTTCACAGAGAAGAAATATCCCAAACATATCAGTCTTTGTCCTGCCCTGGGGCAGTCCAGCAACAAAATGCTAGGCAATTCTCCTCTGAACAAGAGTACCAACAGAAACCCCAGACACGTGTTTCGGTCTGGTTGGACCTCATCAGTAGGGTGGATCTGTGCCTCTATAAGAATAGTGAGCAAGGGTTCCACGTCTGGATTCCCCTAGTAATTTAGGGTGAGAACCAAAGTTACTTAAATAGGCAAATTAACAAGGGCGGTCCTGAGAGTCCCTCTGCCAGACATTAGTCCTGGTTACGAGAGACTTACCCAGAGTCTTTAGCTCACTATCTTTCACAGAGAAGAAATATCCCAAACATATCAGTCTTTGTTCTGCCCTGGGGCAGTCCAGCAACGAAATGCTAGGCAATTCTCCTCTGAACAAGAGTACCAACAGAAACCCCAGACACGTGTTTTTGTCTGGTTGGACCTCATCAGTAGGGTGGATCTGTGCCTCTCTAGGAATAGTGAGCAAGAGGTCCATGTCTGGATTCCCCTACTAACTTAGGATGAGACCCAAAGTTACTTAAATAGCAAATTAACAAGGGCGGTCCTGGGAGTCCCTCTGCCAGACATTAGTCCTGGTTACGAGAGACTTACCCAGAGTCTTTAGCTCGCTATCTTTCACAGAGAAGAAATATCCCAAACATATCAGTCTTTGTCCTGCCCTGGGGCAGTCCAGCAACGAAATGCTAGGCAATTCTCCTCTGAACAAGAGTACCAACAGAAACCCCAGACACGTGTTTCGGTCTGGTTGGACCTCATCAGTAGGGTGGATCGGTGCCTCTCTAAGAATAGAGAGCAAGGGGTCCACGTCTGGATTCCCCTAGTAAGTTAGGGTGAGACCCAAAGTTACTTAAATATGCAAATTAACAAGGGGGGTCCTGGGAGTCCCTCTGCCAGACATTAGTCCTGGTTACGAGAGACTTACCCAGAGTCTTTAGCTCACTATCTTTCACAGAGAAGAAATATCCCAAACTTATCAGTCTTTGTCCTGCCCTGGGGCAGTCCAGCAACAAAATGCTAGGCAATTCTCCTCTGAACAAGAGTACCAACAGAAACCCCAGACACGTGTTTCGGTCTGGTTGGACCTCATCAGTAGGGTGGATCTGTGCCTCTCTAAGAACAGTGAGCAAGGGGTCCACGTCTGGATTCCCCTAGTAAGTTAGGAAGAGACCCAAAGTTACTTAAATATGCAAATTGACAAAGGGGGTCCTGGGAGTCTCTCTGCCAGACATTAGTCCTGGTTACGAGAGACTTACCCAGAGTCTTTAGCTCACTATCTTTCACAGAGAAGAAATATCCCAAACATATCAGTCTTTGTCCTGCCCTGGGGCAGTCCAGCAACGAAATGCTAGGCAATTCTCCTCTGAACAAGAGTACCAACAGAAACCTCAGACACGTGTTTCAGTCTGGTTGGACCTCATCAGTAGGGTGGATCTGTGCCTCTCTAAGAAGAGTGAGCAAGGGGTCCACGTCTGGATTCCCCTAGTAACTTAGGGTGAGACCCAAAGTTACTTAAATAGGCAAATTAACAAGGGCGGTCCTGGGAGTCCCTCTGCCAGACATTAGTCCTGGTTACGAGAGACTTACCCAGAGTCTTTAGCTCACTATCTTTCACAGAGAAGAAATATCCCAAACATATCAGTCTTTGTCCTACCCTGGGGCAGTCCAGCAACAAAATGCTAGGCAATTCTCCTCTGAACAAGAGTACCAACAGAAACCCCAGGCACGTGTTTCGGTCTGGTTGGACCTCATCAGTAGGGTGGATCTGTGCCTCTCTAGGAATAGTGAGCAAGGGGTCCACGTCTGGATTCCCCTAGTAACTTAGGGTGAGACCCAAAGTTATTTAAATAGGCAAATTAACAAGGGCGGTCCTGGGAGTCCCTCTGCCAGACATTAGTCCTGGTTACCAGAGACTTACCCAGAGTCTTTAGCTCACTATCTTTCACAGAGAAGAAATATCCCAAACATATCAGTCTTTGTCCTGCCCTGGGGCAGTCCAGCAACGAAATGCTAGGCAATTCTCCTCTGAACAAGAGTACCAACAGAAACCCCAGACACATGTTTCGGTCTGGTTGGACCTCATCAGTAGGGTGGATCTGTACCTCTCTAGGAATAGTGAGCAAGGGGTCTATGTCTGGATTCCCCTACTAACTTAGGGTGAGACCCAAAGTTACTTAAATAGGCAAATTAACAAGGGCGGTCCTGGGAGTCCCTCTGCCAGACATTAGTCCTGGTTACGAGAGACTTACCCAGAGTCTTTAGCTCACTATCTTTCACAGAGAAGAAATATCCCAAACATATCAGTCTTTGTCCTACCCTGGGGCAGTCCAGCAACAAAATGCTAGGCAATTCTCCTCTGAACAAGAGTACCAACAGAAACCCCAGGCACTTGTTTCGGTCTGGTTGGACCTCATCAGTAGGGTGGATCTGTGCCTCTCTAGGAATAGTGAGCAAGGGGTCCACGTCTGGATTCCCCTAGTAACTTAGGGTGAGACCCAAAGTTATTTAAATAGGCAAATTAACAAGGGCGGTCCTGGGAGTCCCTCTGCCAGACATTAGTCCTGGTTACCAGAGACTTACCCAGAGTCTTTAGCTCACTATCTTTCACAGAGAAGAAATATCCCAAACATATCAGTCTTTGTCCTGCCCTGGGGCAGTCCAGCAACGAAATGCTAGGCAATTCTCCTCTGAACAAGAGTACCAACAGAAACCCCAGACACATGTTTCGGTCTGGTTGGACCTCATCAGTAGGGTGGATCTGTGCCTCTCTAAGAATAGAGAGCAAGGGGTCCACGTCTGGATTCCCCTAGTAAGTTAGGGTGAGACCCAAAGTTACTTAAATATGCAAATTAACAAGGGGGGTCCTGGTTACGAGAGACTTACCCAGAGTCTTTAGCTCACTATCTTTCACAGAGAAGAAATATCCCAAACATATCAGTCTTTGTCCTGCCCTGGGGCAGTCCAGCAACAAAATGCTAGGCAATTCTCCTCTGAACAAGAGTACCAACAGACACCCCAGATACGTGTTTCGGTCTGGTTGGACCTCATCAGTAGGGTGGATCTGTGCCTCTCTAGGAATAGTGAGCAAGGGGTCTATGTCTGGATTCCCCTACTAACTTAGGGTGAGACCCAAAGTTACTTAAATAGGCAAATTAACAAGGGCGGTCCTGGGAGTCCCTCTGCCAGACATTAGTCCTGGTTACCAGAGACTTACCCAGAGTCTTTAGCTCACTATCTTTCACAGAGAAGAAATATCCCAAACATATCAGTCTTTGTCCTGCCCTGGGGCAGTCCAGCAACGAAATGCTAGGCAATTCTCCTCTGAACAAGAGTACCAACAGAAACCCCAGACACGTGTTTCGGTCTGGTTGGACCTCATCAGTAGGGTGGATCTGTGCCTCTCTAAGAATAGAGAGCAAGGGGTCCACGTCTGGATTCCCCTAGTAAGTTAGGGTGAGACCCAAAGTTACTTAAATATGCAAATTAACAAGGGGGGTCCTGGGAGTTCCTCTGCCAGACATTAGTCCTGGTTACGAGAGACTTACCCAGAGTCTTTAGCTCACTATCTTTCACAGAGAAGAAATATCCCAAACTTATCAGTCTTTGTCCTGCCCTGGGGCAGTCCAGCAACAAAATGCTAGGCAATTCTCCTCTGAACAAGAGTACCAACAGAAACCCCAGACACGTGTTTCGGTCTGGTTGGACCTCATCAGTAGGGTGGATCTGTGCCTCTCTAAGAACAGTGAGCAAGGGGTCCACGTCTGGATTCCCCTAGTAAGTTAGGAAGAGACCCAAAGTTACTTAAATATGCAAATTGACAAAGGGGGTCCTGGGAGTCTCTCTGCCAGACATTAGTCCTGGTTACGAGAGACTTACCCAGAGTCTTTAGCTCACTATCTTTCACAGAGAAGAAATATCCCAAACATATCAGTCTTTGTCCTGCCCTGGGGCAGTCCAGCAACGAAATGCTAGGCAATTCTCCTCTGAACAAGAGTACCAACAGAAACCTCAGACACGTGTTTCAGTCTGGTTGGACCTCATCAGTAGGGTGGATCTGTGCCTCTCTAAGAAGAGTGAGCAAGGGGTCCACGTCTGGATTCCCCTAGTAACTTAGGGTGAGACCCAAAGTTACTTAAATAGGCAAATTAACAAGGGCGGTCCTGGGAGTCCCTCTGCCAGACATTAGTCCTGGTTACGAGAGATTTACCCAGAGTCTTTAGCTCACTATCTTTCACAGAGAAGAAATATCCCAAACATATCAGTCTTTGTCCTGCCCTGGGGCAGTCCAGCAACGAAATGCTATGCAATTCTCCGCTGAACAAGAGTACCAATGGAAACCCCAGACACGTGTTTCGGTCTGGTTGGACCTCATCAGTAGGGTGGATCTGTGCCTCTCTAAGAATAGTGAGCAAGGGGTCCACGTCTGGATTCCCCTAGTAACTTAGGGTGAGACCCAAAGTTACTTAAATATGCAAATTAACAAGGGCGGTCCTAGGAGTCCCTCTGCCAGACATTAGTCCTGGTTACCAGAGACTTACCCAGAGTCTTTAGCTCGCTATCTTTCACAGAGAAGAAATATCCCAAACATATCAGTCTTTGTTCTGCCCTGGGGCAGTCCAGCAACAAAATGCTAGGCAATTCTCCTCTGAACAAGAGTACCAACAGAAACCCCAGACACGTGTTTCGGTCTGGTTGGACCTCATCAGTAGGGTGGATCTGTGCCTCTCTTAGAATAGTGAGCAGGTGGTCCATGTCTGGATTCCCCTAGTAATTTAGGGTGAGACCCAAAGTTACTTAAATATTGAAATTAACAAAGGGGGTCCTGTGAGTCTCTCTGCCAGACATTAGTCCTGGTTACGAGAGATTTACCCAGAGTCTTTAGCTCACTATCTTTCACAGAGAAGAAATATCCCAAACATATCAGTCTTTGTCCTGCCCTGGGGCAGTCCAGCAACGAAATGCTAGGCAATTCTCCTCTGAACAAGAGTACCAACAGAAACCCCAGACACGTGTTTCGGTCTGGTTGGACCTCATCAGTAGGGTGGATCTGTGCCTCTATAAGAATAGTGAGCAAGGGTTCCACGTCTGGATTCCCCTAGTAATTTAGGGTGAGAACCAAAGTTACTTAAATAGGCAAATTAACAAGGGCGGTCCTGAGAGTCCCTCTGCCAGACATTAGTCCTGGTTACGAGAGACTTACCCAGAGTCTTTAGCTCACTATCTTTCACAGAGAAGAAATATCCCAAACATATCAGTCTTTGTTCTGCCCTGGGGCAGTCCAGCAACGAAATGCTAGGCAATTCTCCTCTGAACAAGAGTACCAACAGAAACCCCAGACACGTGTTTTGGTCTGGTTGGACCTCATCAGTAGGGTGGATCTGTGCCTCTCTAGGAATAGTGAGCAAGAGGTCCATGTCTGGATTCCCCTACTAACTTAGGATGAGACCCAAAGTTACTTTAATAGCAAATTAACAAGGGCGGTCCTGGGAGTCCCTCTGCCAGACATTAGTCCTGGTTACGAGAGACTTACCCAGAGTCTTTAGCTCGCTATCTTTCACAGAGAAGAAATATCCCAAACATATCAGTCTTTGTCCTGCCCTGGGGCAGTCCAGCAACGAAATGCTAGGCAATTCTCCTCTGAACAAGAGTACCAACAGAAACCCCAGACATGTGTTTCGGTCTGGTTGGACCTCATCAGTAGGGTGGATCGGTGCCTCTCTAAGAATAGTGAGCAAGGGGTCCACGTCTGGATTCCCCTAGTAACTTAGGGTGAGACCCAAAGTTACTTAAATATGCAAATTAACAAGGGCGGTCCTAGGAGTCCCTCTGCCAGACATTAGTCCTGGTTACCAGAGACTTACCCAGAGTCTTTAGCTCGCTATCTTTCACAGAGAAGAAATATCCCAAACATATCAGTCTTTGTTCTGCCCTGGGGCAGTCCAGCAACAAAATGCTAGGCAATTCTCCTCTGAACAAGAGTACCAACAGAAACCCCAGACACGTGTTTCGGTCTGGTTGGACCTCATCAGTAGGGTGGATCTGTGCCTCTCTTAGAATAGTGAGCAGGTGGTCCATGTCTGGATTCCCCTAGTAATTTAGGGTGAGACCCAAAGTTACTTAAATATTGAAATTAACAAAGGGGGTCCTGTGAGTCTCTCTGCCAGACATTAGTCCTGGTTACGAGAGATTTACCCAGAGTCTTTAGCTCACTATCTTTCACAGAGAAGAAATATCCCAAACATATCAGTCTTTGTCCTGCCCTGGGGCAGTCCAGCAACGAAATGCTAGGCAATTCTCCTCTGAACAAGAGTACCAACAGAAACCCCAGACACGTGTTTCGGTCTGGTTGGACCTCATCAGTAGGGTGGATCTGTGCCTCTATAAGAATAGTGAGCAAGGGTTCCACGTCTGGATTCCCCTAGTAATTTAGGGTGAGAACCAAAGTTACTTAAATAGGCAAATTAACAAGGGCGGTCCTGAGAGTCCCTCTGCCAGACATTAGTCCTGGTTACGAGAGACTTACCCAGAGTCTTTAGCTCACTATCTTTCACAGAGAAGAAATATCCCAAACATATCAGTCTTTGTTCTGCCCTGGGGCAGTCCAGCAACGAAATGCTAGGCAATTCTCCTCTGAACAAGAGTACCAACAGAAACCCCAGACACGTGTTTTTGTCTGGTTGGACCTCATCAGTAGGGTGGATCTGTGCCTCTCTAGGAATAGTGAGCAAGAGGTCCATGTCTGGATTCCCCTACTAACTTAGGATGAGACCCAAAGTTACTTAAATAGCAAATTAACAAGGGCGGTCCTGGGAGTCCCTCTGCCAGACATTAGTCCTGGTTACGAGAGACTTACCCAGAGTCTTTAGCTCGCTATCTTTCACAGAGAAGAAATATCCCAAACATATCAGTCTTTGTCCTGCCCTGGGGCAGTCCAGCAACGAAATGCTAGGCAATTCTCCTCTGAACAAGAGTACCAACAGAAACCCCAGACACGTGTTTCGGTCTGGTTGGACCTCATCAGTAGGGTGGATCGGTGCCTCTCTAAGAATAGAGAGCAAGGGGTCCACGTCTGGATTCCCCTAGTAAGTTAGGGTGAGACCCAAAGTTACTTAAATATGCAAATTAACAGGGGGGTCCTGGGAGTCCCTCTGCCAGACATTAGTCCTGGTTACGAGAGACTTACCCAGAGTCTTTAGCTCACTATCTTTCACAGAGAAGAAATATCCCAAACTTATCAGTCTTTGTCCTGCCCTGGGGCAGTCCAGCAACAAAATGCTAGGCAATTCTCCTCTGAACAAGAGTACCAACAGAAACCCCAGACACGTGTTTCGGTCTGGTTGGACCTCATCAGTAGGGTGGATCTGTGCCTCTCTAAGAACAGTGAGCAAGGGGTCCACGTCTGGATTCCCCTAGTAAGTTAGGAAGAGACCCAAAGTTACTTAAATATGCAAATTGACAAAGGGGGTCCTGGGAGTCTCTCTGCCAGACATTAGTCCTGGTTACGAGAGACTTACCCAGAGTCTTTAGCTCACTATCTTTCACAGAGAAGAAATATCCCAAACATATCAGTCTTTGTCCTGCCCTGGGGCAGTCCAGCAACGAAATGCTAGGCAATTCTCCTCTGAACAAGAGTACCAACAGAAACCTCAGACACGTGTTTCAGTCTGGTTGGACCTCATCAGTAGGGTGGATCTGTGCCTCTCTAAGAAGAGTGAGCAAGGGGTCCACGTCTGGATTCCCCTAGTAACTTAGGGTGAGACCCAAAGTTACTTAAATAGGCAAATTAACAAGGGCGGTCCTGGGAGTCCCTCTGCCAGACATTAGTCCTGGTTACGAGAGATTTACCCAGAGTCTTTAGCTCACTATCTTTCACAGAGAAGAAATATCCCAAACATATCAGTCTTTGTCCTGCCCTGGGGCAGTCCAGCAACGAAATGCTATGCAATTCTCCGCTGAACAAGAGTACCAATGGAAACCCCAGACACGTGTTTCGGTCTGGTTGGACCTCATCAGTAGGGTGGATCTGTGCCTCTCTAAGAATAGTGAGCAAGGGGTCCACGTCTGGATTCCCCTAGTAACTTAGGGTGAGACCCAAAGTTACTTAAATATGCAAATTAACAAGGGCGGTCCTGGGAGTCCCTCTGCCAGACATTAGTCCTGGTTACCAGAGACTTACCCAGAGTCTTTAGCTCGCTATCTTTCACAGAGAAGAAATATCCCAAACATATCAGTCTTTGTTCTGCCCTGGGGCAGTCCAGCAACAAAATGCTAGGCAATTCTCCTCTGAACAAGAGTACCAACAGAAACCCCAGACACGTGTTTCGGTCTGGTTGGACCTCATCAGTAGGGTGGATCTGTGCCTCTCTTAGAATAGTGAGCAGGTGGTCCATGTCTGAATTCCCCTAGTAATTTAGGGTGAGACCCAAAGTTACTTAAATATTGAAATTAACAAAGGGGGTCCTGTGAGTCTCTCTGCCAGACATTAGTCCTGGTTACGAGAGATTTACCCAGAGTCTTTAGCTCACTATCTTTCACAGAGAAGAAATATCCCAAACATATCAGTCTTTGTCCTGCCCTGGGGCAGTCCAGCAACGAAATGCTAGGCAATTCTCCTCTGAACAAGAGTACCAACAGAAACCCCAGACACGTGTTTCGGTCTGGTTGGACCTCATCAGTAGGGTGGATCTGTACCTCTCTAGGAATAGTGAGCAAGGGGTCTATGTCTGGATTCCCCTACTAACTTAGGGTGAGACCCAAAGTTACTTAAATAGGCAAATTAACAAGGGCGGTCCTGGGGGTCCCTCTGCCAGACATTAGTCCTGGTTACGAGAGACTTACCCAGAGTCTTTAGCTCACTATCTTTCACAGAGAAGAAATATCCCAAACATATCAGTCTTTGTCCTACCCTGGGGCAGTCCAGCAACAAAATGCTAGGCAATTCTCCTCTGAACAAGAGTACCAACAGAAACCCCAGGCACGTGTTTCGGTCTGGTTGGACCTCATCAGTAGGGTGGATCTGTGCCTCTCTAGGAATAGTGAGCAAGGGGTCCACGTCTGGATTCCCCTAGTAACTTAGGGTGAGACCCAAAGTTATTTAAATAGGCAAATTAACAAGGGCGGTCCTGGGAGTCCCTCTGCCAGACATTAGTCCTGGTTACCAGAGACTTACCCAGAGTCTTTAGCTCACTATCTTTCACAGAGAAGAAATATCCCAAACATATCAGTCTTTGTCCTGCCCTGGGGCAGTCCAGCAACGAAATGCTAGGCAATTCTCCTCTGAACAAGAGTACCAACAGAAACCCCAGACACATGTTTCGGTCTGGTTGGACCTCATCAGTAGGGTGGATCTGTGCCTCTCTAAGAATAGAGAGCAAGGGGTCCACGTCTGGATTCCCCTAGTAAGTTAGGGTGAGACCCAAAGTTACTTAAATATGCAAATTAACAAGGGGGGTCCTGGTTACGAGAGACTTACCCAGAGTCTTTAGCTCACTATCTTTCACAGAGAAGAAATATCCCAAACATATCAGTCTTTGTCCTGCCCTGGGGCAGTCCAGCAACAAAATGCTAGGCAATTCTCCTCTGAACAAGAGTACCAACAGACACCCCAGATACGTGTTTCGGTCTGGTTGGACCTCATCAGTAGGGTGGATCTGTGCCTCTCTAGGAATAGTGAGCAAGGGGTCTATGTCTGGATTCCCCTACTAACTTAGGGTGAGACCCAAAGTTACTTAAATAGGCAAATTAACAAGGGCGGTCCTGGGAGTCCCTCTGCCAGACATTAGTCCTGGTTACCAGAGACTTACCCAGAGTCTTTAGCTCACTATCTTTCACAGAGAAGAAATATCCCAAACATATCAGTCTTTGTCCTGCCCTGGGGCAGTCCAGCAACGAAATGCTAGGCAATTCTCCTCTGAAGAAGAGTACCAACAGAAACCCCAGACACGTGTTTCGGTCTGGTTGGACCTCATCAGTAGGGTGGATCTGTGCCTCTCTAAGAATAGAGAGCAAGGGGTCCACGTCTGGATTCCCCTAGTAAGTTAGGGTGAGACCCAAAGTTACTTAAATATGCAAATTAACAAGGGGGGTCCTGGGAGTTCCTCTGCCAGACATTAGTCCTGGTTACGAGAGACTTACCCAGAGTCTTTAGCTCACTATCTTTCACAGAGAAGAAATATCCCAAACTTATCAGTCTTTGTCCTGCCCTGGGGCAGTCCAGCAACAAAATGCTAGGCAATTCTCCTCTGAACAAGAGTACCAACAGAAACCCCAGACACGTGTTTCGGTCTGGTTGGACCTCATCAGTAGGGTGGATCTGTGCCTCTCTAAGAACAGTGAGCAAGGGGTCCACGTCTGGATTCCCCTAGTAAGTTAGGAAGAGACCCAAAGTTACTTAAATATGCAAATTGACAAAGGGGGTCCTGGGAGTCTCTCTGCCAGACATTAGTCCTGGTTACGAGAGACTTACCCAGAGTCTTTAGCTCACTATCTTTCACAGAGAAGAAATATCCCAAACATATCAGTCTTTGTCCTGCCCTGGGGCAGTCCAGCAACGAAATGCTAGGCAATTCTCCTCTGAACAAGAGTACCAACAGAAACCTCAGACACGTGTTTCAGTCTGGTTGGACCTCATCAGTAGGGTGGATCTGTGCCTCTCTAAGAAGAGTGAGCAAGGGGTCCACGTCTGGATTCCCCTGGTAACTTAGGGTGAGACCCAAAGTTACTTAAATAGGCAAATTAACAAGGGCGGTCCTGGGAGTCCCTCTGCCAGACATTAGTCCTGGTTACGAGAGATTTACCCAGAGTCTTTAGCTCACTATCTTTCACAGAGAAGAAATATCCCAAACATATCAGTCTTTGTCCTGCCCTGGGGCAGTCCAGCAACGAAATGCTATGCAATTCTCCGCTGAACAAGAGTACCAATAGAAACCCCAGACACGTGTTTCGGTCTGGTTGGACCTCATCAGTAGGGTGGATCTGTGCCTCTCTAAGAATAGTGAGCAAGGGGTCCACGTCTGGATTCCCCTAGTAACTTAGGGTGAGACCCAAAGTTACTTAAATATGCAAATTAACAAGGGCGGTCCTAGGAGTCCCTCTGCCAGACATTAGTCCTGGTTACCAGAGACTTACCCAGAGTCTTTAGCTCGCTATCTTTCACAGAGAAGAAATATCCCAAACATATCAGTCTTTGTTCTGCCCTGGGGCAGTCCAGCAACAAAATGCTAGGCAATTCTCCTCTGAACAAGAGTACCAGCAGAAACCCCAGACACGTGTTTCGGTCTGGTTGGACCTCATCAGTAGGGTGGATCTGTGCCTCTCTTAGAATAGTGAGCAGGTGGTCCATGTCTGGATTCCCCTAGTAATTTAGGGTGAGACCCAAAGTTACTTAAATATTGAAATTAACAAAGGGGGTCCTGTGAGTCTCTCTGCCAGACATTAGTCCTGGTTACGAGAGATTTACCCAGAGTCTTTAGCTCACTATCTTTCACAGAGAAGAAATATCCCAAACATATCAGTCTTTGTCCTGCCCTGGGGCAGTCCAGCAACGAAATGCTAGGCAATTCTCCTCTGAACAAGAGTACCAACAGAAACCCCAGACACGTGTTTCGGTCTGGTTGGACCTCATCAGTAGGGTGGATCTGTGCCTCTATAAGAATAGTGAGCAAGGGTTCCACGTCTGGATTCCCCTAGTAATTTAGGGTGAGAACCAAAGTTACTTAAATAGGCAAATTAACAAGGGCGGTCCTGAGAGTCCCTCTGCCAGACATTAGTCCTGGTTACGAGAGACTTACCCAGAGTCTTTAGCTCACTATCTTTCACAGAGAAGAAATATCCCAAACATATCAGTCTTTGTTCTGCCCTGGGGCAGTCCAGCAACGAAATGCTAGGCAATTCTCCTCTGAACAAGAGTACCAACAGAAACCCCAGACACGTGTTTTGGTCTGGTTGGACCTCATCAGTAGGGTGGATCTGTGCCTCTCTAGGAATAGTGAGCAAGAGGTCCATGTCTGGATTCCCCTACTAACTTAGGATGAGACCCAAAGTTACTTAAATAGCAAATTAACAAGGGCGGTCCTGGGAGTCCCTCTGCCAGACATTAGTCCTGGTTACGAGAGACTTACCCAGAGTCTTTAGCTCGCTATCTTTCACAGAGAAGAAATATCCCAAACATATCAGTCTTTGTCCTGCCCTGGGGCAGTCCAGCAACGAAATGCTAGGCAATTCTCCTCTGAACAAGAGTACCAACAGAAACCCCAGACACGTGTTTCGGTCTGGTTGGACCTCATCAGTAGGGTGGATCGGTGCCTCTCTAAGAATAGTGAGCAAGGGGTCCACGTCTGGATTCCCCTAGTAACTTAGGGTGAGACCCAAAGTTACTTAAATATGCAAATTAACAAGGGCGGTCCTAGGAGTCCCTCTGCCAGACATTAGTCCTGGTTACCAGAGACTTACCCAGAGTCTTTAGCTCGCTATCTTTCACAGAGAAGAAATATCCCAAACATATCAGTCTTTGTTCTGCCCTGGGGCAGTCCAGCAACAAAATGCTAGGCAATTCTCCTCTGAACAAGAGTACCAACAGAAACCCCAGACACGTGTTTCGGTCTGGTTGGACCTCATCAGTAGGGTGGATCTGTGCCTCTCTTAGAATAGTGAGCAGGTGGTCCATGTCTGGATTCCCCTAGTAATTTAGGGTGAGACCCAAAGTTACTTAAATATTGAAATTAACAAAGGGGGTCCTGTGAGTCTCTCTGCCAGACATTAGTCCTGGTTACGAGAGATTTACCCAGAGTCTTTAGCTCACTATCTTTCACAGAGAAGAAATATCCCAAACATATCAGTCTTTGTCCTGCCCTGGGGCAGTCCAGCAACGAAATGCTAGGCAATTCTCCACTGAACAAGAGTACCAACAGAAACCCCAGACACGTGTTTCGGTCTGGTTGGACCTCATCAGTAGGGTGGATCTGTGCCTCTATAAGAATAGTGAGCAAGGGTTCCACGTCTGGATTCCCCTAGTAATTTAGGGTGAGAACCAAAGTTACTTAAATAGGCAAATTAACAAGGGCGGTCCTGAGAGTCCCTCTGCCAGACATTAGTCCTGGTTACGAGAGACTTACCCAGAGTCTTTAGCTCACTATCTTTCACAGAGAAGAAATATCCCAAACGGTTACCAGTCAAATGGTCGAAAACATTTGGTCGACAGACAATTTGGTCGACACCATTTGGTCGAATGCCAAATGGTCGAATTTTTTTTTTTACCCATTTTTTTTTTTACCCATTTTTTTTTTTTTTTGGGGGGGGCCCCCCCCCAACCCCCTTTTTTTTCTTTTTTCTTTTTTTTCCCCACACGAAAACCCACAAAACACATATATAAAAAAAAAAAAAAATTCGACCATTTGGCATTCGACCAAATGGTGTCGACCAAATTGCAGTCGACCAAATTGCAGTCGACCAGTTGACTGGACATCATCCCAAACATATCAGTCTTTGTTCTGCCCTGGGGCAGTCCAGCAACGAAATGCTAGGCAATTCTCCTCTGAACAAGAGTACCAACAGAAACCCCAGACACGTGTTTTGGTCTGGTTGGACCTCATCAGTAGGGTGGATCTGTGCCTCTCTAGGAATAGTGAGCAAGAGGTCCATGTCTGGATTCCCCTACTAACTTAGGATGAGACCCAAAGTTACTTAAATAGCAAATTAACAAGGGCGGTCCTAGGAGTCCCTCTGCCAGACATTAGTCCTGGTTACCAGAGACTTACCCAGAGTCTTTAGCTCGCTATCTTTCACAGAGAAGAAATATCCCAAACATATCAGTCTTTGTTCTGCCCTGGGGCAGTCCAGCAACAAAATGCTAGGCAATTCTCCTCTGAACAAGAGTACCAACAGAAACCCCAGACACGTGTTTCGGTCTGGTTGGACCTCATCAGTAGGGTGGATCGGTGCCTCTCTAAGAATAGTGAGCAAGGGGTCCACGTCTGGATTCCCCTAGTAACTTAGGGTGAGACCCAAAGTTACTTAAATATGCAAATTAACAAGGGCGGTCCTAGGAGTCCCTCTGCCAGACATTAGTCCTGGTTACCAGAGACTTACCCAGAGTCTTTAGCTCGCTATCTTTCACAGAGAAGAAATATCCCAAACATATCAGTCTTTGTTCTGCCCTGGGGCAGTCCAGCAACAAAATGCTAGGCAATTCTCCTCTGAACAAGAGTACCAACAGAAACCCCAGACACGTGTTTCGGTCTGGTTGGACCTCATCAGTAGGGTGGATCTGTGCCTCTCTTAGAATAGTGAGCAGGTGGTCCATGTCTGGATTCCCCTAGTAATTTAGGGTGAGACCCAAAGTTACTTAAATATTGAAATTTACAAAGGGGGTCCTGTGAGTCTCTCTGCCAGACATTAGTCCTGGTTACGAGAGATTTACCCAGAGTCTTTAGCTCACTATCTTTCACAGAGAAGAAATATCCCAAACATATCAGTCTTTGTCCTGCCCTGGGGCAGTCCAGCAATGAAATGCTAGGCAATTCTCCTCTGAACAAGAGTACCAACAGAAACCCCAGACACGTGTTTCGGTCTGGTTGGACCTCATCAGTAGGGTGGATCTGTGCCTCTATAAGAATAGTGAGCAAGGGTTCCACGTCTGGATTCCCCTAGTAATTTAGGGTGAGAACCAAAGTTACTTAAATAGGCAAATTAACAAGGGCGGTCCTGAGAGTCCCTCTGCCAGACATTAGTCCTGGTTACGAGAGACTTACCCAGAGTCTTTAGCTCACTATCTTTCACAGAGAAGAAATATCCCAAACGGTTACCAGTCAAATGGTCGAAAACATTTGGTCGACAGACAATTTGGTCGACACCATTTGGTCGAATGCCAAATGGTCGAATTTTTTTTTTTTTTTTTTTTTACCCATTTTTTTTTTTACCCATTTTTTTTTTTTTTTGGGGGGGTCCCCCCCCAACCCCCTTTTTTTTCTTTTTTCTTTTTTTTCCCCACACGAAAACCCACAAAACACATATATAAAAAAAAAAAAAAATTCGACCATTTGGCATTCGACCAAATGGTGTCGACCAAATTGCAGTCGACCAAATTGCAGTCGACCAGTTGACTGGACATCATCCCAAACATATCAGTCTTTGTTCTGCCCTGGGGCAGTCCAGCAACGAAATGCTAGGCAATTCTCCTCTGAACAAGAGTACCAACAGAAACCCCAGACACGTGTTTTGGTCTGGTTGGACCTCATCAGTAGGGTGGATCTGTGCCTCTCTAGGAATAGTGAGCAAGAGGTCCATGTCTGGATTCCCCTACTAACTTAGGATGAGACCCAAAGTTACTTAAATAGCAAATTAACAAGGGCGGTCCTGGGAGTCCCTCTGCCAGACATTAGTCCTGGATACGAGAGACTTACCCAGAGTCTTTAGCTCGCTATCTTTCACAGAGAAGAAATATCCCAAACATATCAGTCTTTGTCCTGCCCTGGGGCAGTCCAGCAACGAAATGCTAGGCAATTCTCCTCTGAACAAGAGTACCAACAGAAACCCCAGACACGTGTTTCGGTCTGGTTGGACCTCATCAGTAGGGTGGATCGGTGCCTCTCTAAGAATAGAGAGCAAGGGGTCCACGTCTGGATTCCCCTAGTAAGTTAGGGTGAGACCCAAAGTTACTTAAATATGCAAATTAACAAGGGGGGTCCTGGGAGTCCCTCTGCCAGACATTAGTCCTGGTTATGAGAGACTTACCCTGAGTCTTTAGCTCACTATCTTTCACAGAGAAGAAATATCCCAAACTTATCAGTCTTTGTCCTGCCCTGGGGCAGTCCAGCAACGAAATGCTAGGCAATTCTCCTCTGAACAAGAGTACCAACAGAAACCCCAGACACGTGTTTCGGTCTGGTTGGACCTCATCAGTAGGGTGGATCTGTGCCTCTCTAAGAATAGTGAGCAGGTGGTCCATGTCTGGATTCCCCTAGTAATTTAGGGTGAGACCCAAAGTTACTTAAATATGCAAATTGACAAAGGGGGTCCTGGGAGTCTCTCTGCCAGACATTAGTCCTGGTTACGAGAGACTTACCCAGAGTCTTTAGCTCACTATCTTTCACAGAGAAGAAATATCCCAAACATATCAGTCTTTGTCCTGCCCTGGGGCAGTCCAGCAACGAAATGCTAGGCAATTCTCCTCTGAACAAGAGTACCAACAGAAACCCCAGACACGTGTTTCGGTCTGGTTGGACCTCATCAGTAGGGTGGATCTTTGCCTCTATAAGAATAGTGAGCAAGGGTTCCACGTCTGGATTCCCCTAGTAACTTAGGGTGAGAACCAAAGTTACTTCAATAGGCAAATTAACAAGGGCGGTCCTGGGAGTCCCTCTGCCAGACATTAGTCCTGGTTACGAGAGACTTACCCAGAGTCTTTAGCTTACTATCTTTCACAGAGAAGAAATATCCCAAACATATCAGTCTTTGTCCTTCCCTGGGGCAGTCCAGCAACAAAATGCTAGGCAATTCTCCTCTGAACAAGAGTACCAACAGAAACCCCAGACACGTGTTTCGGTCTGGTTGGACCTCATCAGTAGGGTGGATCTGTGCCTCTCTAGGAATAGTGAGCAAGAGGTCCATGTCTGGATTCCCCTACTAACTTAGGGTGAGACCCAAAGTTACTTAAATAGGCAAATTAACAAGGGCGGTCCTGGGAGTCCCTCTGCCAGACATTAGTCCTGATTACGAGAGACTTACCCAGAGTCTTTAGCTCACTATCTTTCACAGAGAAGAAATATCCCAAACATATCAGTCTTTGTCCTGCTCTGGGGCAGTCCAGCACCGAAATGCTAGGCAATTCTCCTCTGAACAAGAGTACCAACAGAAACCCCAGACACGTTTTTCGGTCTGGTGTGACCTCATCAGTAGGGTTGATCTGTGCCTCTCTAAGAATAGTGAGCAAGGGGTCCACGTCTGGATTCCCCTAGTAACTTAGGGTGAGACCCAAAGTTACTTAAATAGGCAAATTAACAAGGGCGGTCCTGGGAGTCCCTCTGCCAGACATTAGTCCTGGTTACGAGAGACTTACCCAGAGTCTTTAGCTTACTATCTTTCACAGAGAAGAAATATCCCAAACATATCAGTCTTTGTCCTGCCCTGGGGCAGTCCAGCAACAAAATGCTAGGCAATTCTCCTCTGAACAAGAGTACCAACAGAAACCCCAGACACGTGTTTCGGTCTGGTTGGACCTCATCAGTAGGGTGGATCTGTGCCTCTCTAAGAATAGTGAGCAGGTGGTCCATGTCTGGATTCCCCTAGTAACTTAGGGTGAGACCCAAAGTTACTTAAATATGCAAATTGACAAAGGGGGTCCTGGGAGTCTCTCTGCCAGACATTAGTCCTGGTTACGAGAGACTTACCCAGAGTCTTTAGCTCATTATCTTTCACAGAGAAGAAATATCCCAAACATATCAGTCTTTGTCCTGCCCTGGGGCAGTCCAGCAACGAAATGCTAGGCAATTCTCCTCTGAACAAGAGTACCAACAGAAACCCCAGACACGTGTTTCGGTCTGGTTGGACCTCATCAGTAGGGTGGATCTGTGCCTCTCTAAGAATAGTGAGCAAGGGGTCCACGTCTGGATTCCCCTAGTAAGTTAGGGTGAGACCCAAAGTTACTTAAATAGGCAAATTAACAAGGGCGGTCCTGGGAGTCCCTCTGCCAGACACTAGTCTGGTTACGAGAGACTTACCCAGAGTCTTTAGCTCACTATCTTTCACAGAGAAGAAATATCCCAAACATATCAGTCTTTGTCCTGCCCTGGGGCAGTCCAGCAACGAAATGCTAGGCAATTCTCCTCTGAACAAGAGTACCAACAGAAACCCCAGACACGTGTTTCGGTCTGGTTGGACCTCATCAGTAGGGTGGATCTGTGCCTCTCTAAGAATAGAGAGCAAGGGGTCCACGTCTGGATTCCCCTAGTAAGTTAGGGTGAGACTCAAAGTTACTTAAATAGGCAAATTAACAAGGGCAGTCCTGGGAGTCCCTCTGCCAGACATTAGTCCTGGTTATGAGAGACTTACCCAGAGTCTTTAGCTCACTATCTTTCACAGAGAAGAAATATCCCAAACATATCAGTCTTTGTCCTGCTCTGGGGCAGTCCAGCACCGAAATGCTAGGCAATTCTCCTCTGAACAAGAGTACCAACAGAAACCCCAGACACGTGTTTCGGTCTGGTTGGACCTCATCAGTAGGGTGGATCTGTGCCTCTCTAAGAATAGTGAGCAAGGGGTCCACGTCTGGATTCCCCTAGTAAGTTAGGGTGAGACCCAAAGTTACTTAAATAGGCAAATTAACAAGGGCGGTCCTGGGAGTCCCTCTGCCAGACACTAGTCTGGTTACAAGAGACTTACCCAGAGTCTTTAGCTCACTATCTTTCACAGAGAAGAAATATCCCAAACATATCAGTCTTTGTCCTGCCCTGGGGCAGTCCAGCAACGAAATGCTAGGCAATTCTCCTCTGAACAAGAGTACCAACAGAAACCCCAGACACGTGTTTCGGTCTGGTTGGACCTCATCAGTAGGGTGGATCTGTGCCTCTCTAAGAATAGTGAGCAAGGGGTCCACGTCTGGATTCCCCTAGTAAGTTAGGGTGAGACCCAAAGTTACTTAAATAGGCAAATTAACAAGGGCGGTCCTGGGAGTCCCTCTGCCAGACACTAGTCTGGTTACGAGAGACTTACCCAGAGTCTTTAGCTCACTATCTTTCACAGAGAAGAAATATCCCAAACATATCAGTCTTTGTCCTGCCCTCCGATGACAAACTGGATGGCCAGAAATGCTAGTGGCTTTGCACAGTATCCACCCGCGTTCTCGGCGCCAATCGAGCACTTGTCCCCGGGCATCCTCCGTTTCTTCACCGTTACACTCCCCTCCACTCTTTCCCACAGTGCTCCCCTCCATCCCTACAAAATGGCACTTACCTGCTCCCCTCATACTTGCCTACATTCCAAAATGAAAAACCCGGAGATCTACGTCACCGGAATGGCCGGCCCACATGCCTGCAAGGCCACGGCCACACTTGGAGGCCTTTGCACACGCCTCCTTACACCCTTGCGCCTATAAGTGCAAAGAACAGAAGCAAACTCGAGAACCATTGGCTCGTGTTATTTAAGGGAACGTGGATAGCAAACACTTTAGTAACTAGCAGATGCACATGAAACCCTTCTGAACCTTGTTAGTTTCAGAGGCTCTGTTTTGCAAAGGATGCCAGTTCCTCTCCCGTCCCCTCCCCAAAAGCAAGGGACATAACCTGTCACAAATGAGAGCACAGATGACGCAAAGGTCAGGCAAACATCACTGGTTCATTACCGTTCTGTGATAGTGGCAAGGACTGAGCCGGCTCTTGCCTGCTCTCAAAGGCAGATGCTAAGAACTACGCCCACTAACAAGTTTTTGGTTTGAAATCCTTCTTTCATTTTCAAGATTTTTACTCTGCTGGAAAGTTTGTGCATTAAAACATATATATTTTTTAAAAGCAGCAAAACGTTACATTGCGTGATGACTGAGGCAAAATATGGGCAGGATTTCCACACCTTACAGTGTCTCCGCCCACACTTCCATGTAATTGGCCACTAATAGTCTTCTTGTAGCCAATCACATGAAGGTGTGGAGGGAGATGCTGGGATGGCTGGAAAACCCCGACACCCCACGCTCTTCCCTGGAGAGTCGGAGAAGAGCGCAAAAACCCAAAGTTTCTGGGCTCAACTTGGAGGTTAGGCAGGTATGACTCCCCTCCTCCGGTCCTGTTTCGCCTCAGCCACCTTCCATGGAAATAGAAAAGGGATAACTCGTTTTTCTATTTGCCAAAGCAGTGGGCATCTTTCTTTCCCAGAAGATTGGGACCCACAAATTATAAATACACCAGCGTGAAAAAGCTAACTCGCCCAAAACAGATCCAATTACTAATATACCTAAATGGAATTAACACCAAATGTACAGAATGAAGTAAACTTTGAGTTCCCAAAAGAAGCAGCTAACAAAATACACTTGTAAGTTGATTAGATCTACCAGACCCTACTTATCAACAAGCAGTTGTACCACACTGGCTAGAGCACTCGTGTCGTCCAAACTGGACGACTGTAATGTCCTATACCTTGGGTCCAATAAAAGTATCACTTGAAAAATTAAAACCCTGCAAAATAACGCCCTGAGAGCAGCTCTAGGAATAGCCGAAAATTAACATATTTCAGCAGTGAGGAGACAGACTAACTGGCTCTCCACTATTGATAAAATTAGGCTAAAAACTGCTTCATTGACCTTCAAGTGTCGAAACAATGCGGCACTCCGACACCTAATTGACAATATCAACAGAAAACCCTCCTTCCAACCCACTAGAATTGCCTGCACTAACTGCTTAACAGTCCCTACCTTCAAGGTGACAAAAATTGGTGGTAATAGCTTCCATGTCAAAGCTGCCCAACTTTGGAACTTCTTGCCCTCCCACCCTCTAAGGGCAGCCCAAACGTATGCAAACTTCAGACTTCACTGTATCAATTGGCTCAAAGAAAACGATCACTAACATCAGCATGGTCTCCCAAATTCTCATTGTTTTTGTATATATGCTGTTACTCCCTCAGATGCTCTGTACTATAACCTTCCTCACCTCGTAATATACCGTTGCCTATGTATCCGGCATCTTACTTATAGCTACTGTATCCTTCTCTGATTTGAATGTACTCTACACTGTATCGTGTACTGCATTTTGCAACCCTGTAAACTGAAAATATCCTTGTCCCTGCGCCTGATACCCTTGGGTCTGGAGCGCATTATAAATAAATAAATAAATAAAAATAAATGTGCCAGAGTTTTGGTCACCCCCAATGCCATCTTGAAAGGTGGGAGTTGCTACTTCTAAAACAACCTTTCAATATTTTATGGCTACCAACAGTTGTTACCATACGTGACCTCCTTCAAGAACAACACTTGTGACCTGGTAAAACAAGCCTCTCTGTTCCAGGAAGTAAGGCCCAGTGGTTCGGAGACCCTCTTCCTGGGAGATGACGTAATCAAATTCACTCCATAGCAAAGGGTCCGGACGCTGGGCGTGACCAAACTACTCCCTTGGTAGAATACCAATGGCCTCTGGTTGAGAATGGGATTCCGGTGGGGGTGGAAAAGGGAGATTTGATGGTTCTATCTGGCCCTCAAAACCTCAAGCCCATTCTGGAAGGTTCAAACCCAGCGGACCCCTGTTTTTTTCTCCTCCTGTGCTAGGATTTCAAGATTTCTTCTGCCTCTATGGGGTCATCATGTGGGCCGCAGATCAGCTGAGCAATGGAATTTCCTTCCTCAATCAGAAACGCTCAGTCATTTGGTTAAACTATCACTGTAACCCAGTAGTCTTGATCAGTCAGCCTGGCACCCAGCTTAATCCCCGTCTTCAGTGCCAGGCCATACCCGAGGGTCATCTGCCCATACTGCCCTTCTGGAAAGGTGACCCTCAGGCGCAGACCATTGGAAACCAGACCTCAGTCTTCCGGGTGAACCACCAGTTGATCAATACTATATTTATTTGTTTATTATTGACTTGTACAGTGTCAACTGCGAAGCAGAGTTACTTTGGAGTTACTTTGAAGAAGGGTGTGGGTCTGACAAGACATATGAGGGTTACCATGATCATGCACGGCTCTTGGGACACTCAGGTCAGTGCGGGTGCAAGTGAAAGGGGAGCAGGCGAGAGTGCTGTGGCAGAGAAGACAAGCAAGTCCTGAGCCAGAAGAGCATAAGTGTTAGTGAAGAAAAAACGCAGGGCATGCATACAGATCACAGACCGGGAGTGCCATCATTTGAAGGCAGGTGGGCCATGGTGCAGTTTGAGCCATCGCCTTCTTGAGAACCGAGTGTGGAAGCCCAGGGGAACCGGAGATCATTCAGGCTCTTTCAACAAGTGAGTTACTGTTTGCCTGAATCTGGAGTGTAAAATATTTGGAGAGAGACGGTCTCAGAGGTAGGTGCTTACTGCAGTAATCCATCGCTGGCCAAGACATTTCTTGAAAAAAGTTTCTAGCTCGTTGATGAATAAGGATCCTAGAATTCTGATGGCAATGTGACTTTTGATGACGACATGAAGGTGCCCTGGTGCCCTGCCGTGAAGCGCCCACATTACATAGATATAGGCCTTCTGAGACAGGTGTTGCTCGAGGGGGTAGACAGGCTATCCTTGTCACAGAACACTTGAAGACTTGAGTAGGCGTCTGGAACGGCCATATACACACATCTGACACCCTTTGTTGTGGACAAAGATGTGTGCATTTGGCTGAAGCCACAAATATGTGGCTCTAAAGGAAATAACTAATATTTAAACAACAACACAAACGAAATGTGGTTTCTTCAAAGAGGAATCATGAGCAAAGGAAAGATCAATTGCAATGCCTTGGTCTTGGGCTCGTCCCGACCCAACTCCAATGTCCCGTCGAACACGATGGCCCTCGTCCTTATACCCATAACATCTAACATTGAAAGAGATGCTTTGATGATCTCAGGGGAGTTGCTAGGTGTGGAAAAGACCTGGGGCTAAGCTGATGTCGGAACTGTCGGAACTGGGGGCTAGCTAGTCTTTTGGCTGTAGCTCCTGAGATTCTATCCGGGGCTACAACCAAAAGATCAGGGGCTATAGCCCCCTTAGCCCCCCCCCTAGCAACGCCCCTGGATGATCTATTCTTCACTTGGAAAGGTGAACCAGATCAGTTAGATCAATTGGTCTCCTGGCTTAATAAATGCAGTCCCAATTTACAATTCACCAGCACTTGCGACATGAACCGTATCGCGTTTTTAGATTTTAGGATTGGCCATAACGAAGGTCTTTTATACACCATACTTTATCAAAAAGAAACTGACCAAAACTCGGTTTTGTTATACTCTAGTCAACATCCGAAAGCTTTGAGGGACACATCCCATACAGTAAATATTTGCATATTCAGCAGAGTCGCTCCTTTAAGGGAGACCATGGGCCTCATTACAAGTCAGGCGGTGCGGGTCAAATGCAGCGGTATCACTGTATACCACCGCATTACTGCACTGCCCAACTACAAGTTTGGTAGAAAGTTGGAGGGTTCACATTGCAGAGAAGCATTTCCTTTTGCAGACGAACGCCTCTACACTGCGCCTTTGAATCTGCGCTGGGAGTTTTCTAAAACTCGCGCACGGCAATCTCTCGCTCCCAGGAGGGGGCGGAGCTCAGTGCAACTCACGTGACTGCTCACGTGACATTCCCTGCCCACAAAAACGAGCCAGTCTACCCTTGTGGCGGCCCGGGGGAGTAAAGTCTACTGGCTGTTGTGCGGCTGTTTGGCGCTGGATGGGCGCAAGACAAAGCTAACAGACTAACGGATTACCTACATCTGGGTGATATTATCCTGAGCTGAGATCGAAGACAGGCTGAACGCACTGCATTGAGCACACAAGGTGAGCTAATCCCGTACTCTAAGCAGATATCCAACCCTATATACTCTTGTAAGCCAATCAAATATCGTATAACGCCTGATAGATATAGTCCAGCATCTGGGTGGGGCATTATCGGGAGTCTGCGAGGGGCCTGACCCCTTCGATCCTTAATCCCCCACAGTTCAGTGACTACTCCAAAACTGAGCTGACCGAACCACATAGCTGTAGAGTCTCGAGCACTCACACCAAAAGGAGAATGGCTGATACACAAGGCCACAACGGAAACCCTAATGTGGACCTATCAGTAACGATTAGAACGCTGTCTGCTGGCCAAATACCGGCGGAAAGCCTGACACATCCACACACAAGATCACAACTGCGAAGATGGAACTCGCTGGCTACCTCATGTAAACCCCTTCGGCGGCAGTCGACCAAGCCCAATCGTAAACCCGATGGTAAGTCAGACGGTGACGGCGACTACACGGGGGAGATAAACTGTTTACCATCAGCTTCTGACCCCGAAAATACACAAGATCTAGACCAAGACTCAGATCAGACCCAATCAAGAGAAGAACAACTGAAGACTACCGATGTTATCACCAATAACCAGCGACACACTATAAGTCTACAGAATGCGGGTCAAAACTGGATAGCACTCTGCCCAGCGGCGTTAGACTCTGCTCTCACCAATACAGAAGAAGACCAAGAAAGTGATCTTCCAAGTGTGCCTCTGAGCAACGTTATCTGCGAGGGCGAGCCAGGCATTAATGGTTCACCTCGTAATTTTCCTTTAGAAATCGAGAGGAGCCAGGTCTTGATACATGACGAAAGTGGCTCCTTATCAGAGGGCACCGAGATGGAAGCGACGAAAGAAAGCCCACTCATAAATAGACATGATTCCTCCATAACTTCCTTGAAGAACTGGCAAGCAAACGGAGAAGCACATCTGCATCTAAAGCAAAAAACGGGACTCACTGACACTTGCGTCGGTGCCTCAAATGACGATGAGGTTTTCCATCAAGCAAATCATGATACAACTGAGACCCTACGCAATAAAGAGCCTATTGCTTCGGGATCCAACAGGAGAAACTCACTGGAGGTTGTTAATAAGATACTAAATGACATCACACTAATAAACAAAGCACGAGGAGCTACAGTAAAAGACAGTCTGGTCTCTTCGATCCACGAGTCCAGTGTTATCGAAGCTATTGAAGATATTGTAGACGTAATGAAGGAGACCTTGGGTGCGCCTTCTCTATCACAATGGAAAAATGCCTATGGGAAACGTAGGCGTATCGAGTACAGTCGATCTCCTACTCTACCGTGTTCACAGAGAAAAGGCAAAAAAATCCCTTCACAAACTTTAACGAGACCAACAACACTCTCATCTAGCTACGAAGGTCTCCCAGAGATGAGACAATCACCCCCCCTTCCGTCATCATCATCTGACTCTTCTTACTCAGAGTCACAGTACAATATATCAAGGCGCCTCAAACCTCGAACGCAACAACCCCCACAAAATAAGCACGAGGAGATCTCCTCTGAACTAGTCGGTTGCATAATGAAAGAGATTCAACCACTTGTAATGTCTTCTCTCGCAATATCTATAGCTCCGTTTCTAAAACTATATGAGCAAGTTGACGGGAACCTTAGAGATCTGTCCACACTAGTTGCAATGATCAACTCAAAATTGGTAGGTCTGGACATGGAAATCACATTAACAAACCAAGTGCAACGAGACTCCAACAAAAGAATTGAGACTCACTTGACTACTCTTCTGGATCAAAGGAAAACTAACGGATCGGAAAAAAAGTTACTGGCAGAAGTCGCTAAAGAAGCACTTAACCTCCTAAAAACAAGGAAAATTACAACGGAGTCTGCCGATGAAGAACGAATCACTATCCGTCCGGAATCTCAAGAGCGGATCTGTAAGAACACCAAAACAAGTCCTCAGGTGACCACCAACCTGGAGCCCGACCTGAATAAACGAGTTTCTTCATTGCAACAAGCCGAGAGCATACCAATCGAAAGCCAAGGGGTGACTAGCCCTCTGCCTCCATCCATAGATCTAACCAAAGACGTTGCCACACAGCAGACACATTTACATGTTGACACAAGATCGGAGGAGATAGGAAATTCTGAACTAATTGACAACGTAACAAAAATCATCTCACCTAATATGCACCCACAGGACCAACTAAACAAGCCTTGTTTTCAAACAATCTTAGACAAAACAAGATCGATACTGAATCCAGCCTCTCTTGATCCCCAAATACCAACTACCTCAACTGATATTGAGAATTGTGCCAGACTGCAAGATTGCGTCCCTGGGCAGCTTGACTCTGAAACTGAAAGAAATAATGGCATCTTTGCGATCTTCAAGCAAAACACTAAACAGACTACTGGAACGCCCCTAAACCTAATAAGAAAGGAATCTCAAATTAAAAAAACAAAAAACCAATGCATTAAGAACTCTCGACGTGGTAACAACTCCAGAAAGTTCTTACGTAACATAAAAACAGTAAATGTAACCGTAAACCAGAATATAAAACCTGCGGATCCAACTCTGAACAAAAAGAGCTCAGAAAAGGAGGCAACAGGTGAGTTCTCTAATCAAAAAAGCGAGGAATCTAACAAGGAAGCTGAACAAATGAACGAGCTGATAAATATGTCAACTTACGAAGACACTGACGAATTAGAGCCAATTGACCACAAGAATTCATCTGAGTCAACTTCAAGTCTTAATGAGCCTCTACGAGACACGGTAAACACGAATATGGAACGAAAATCAACATCCACACTGTTGTCCTCACATATTACAACGTCACAAAGAACTTGCTCAATGATTCCCAAGATCGTAAACACCGAAAAAGCCCCACTGGTGGAAGCTAGCACCATCTTCCTCACTTTGACAGAAAGACGAGAAATGACGCTAAAAAAAATTGAGGATAGAGATTGTCAAAACATAAAAATACCCAAAAGCCTGCCCGAACCAGAATCCAGGAAGGTAACTCGAGAGCCTCACGAAGAGGTTCGAAAATTTGCACCAAACAAGTGTTATGGGAAAGGACCTCTGGTGATCAAAGCTCCCGCAACAAAACAAATGCTTGGAGAACACAAAAGAAGTGACTCTTACCAAAATGAACACCTAGGTAACAAAACTTCCACATTTACTTACAAAATAAAGATTGAAAGTTTGGAAAGTCAAGATGACGTGATCATGAACCGTAACAATGTTCTACGATTACTTCACTGCGTCCCGCGTCTGAGAACGATACAATCGTACGACATTAAAACAGTGGAATTCCCACAGGAAGGTCAAAACGACCTTGTACTAATACATCTAAAATCAAAAATGATAACCAACAGTATCCTGGATGCAACGCCAGAGCTGATGTCGCTTGGATTCGACATTCTGGAACTAAATAATGAAGAAAACCACAAAACCCACTCTTACAAAACTACAGAACCACAGTTAGTCTCATCCTTCTGGAAGAAAAGTAATGAAGTGAAGAGTCCTGAGAAAAAGCAAGAGGTTGGACAACTTAATAGAATTCAGCGCATCAATAGTGATTGTGACTCAGGAAAAGCGGAACATGTCCAAAATGACATGGTGGAACAAATCCAAATCACAATTACTGGCACTCAAGCTCTCAACAAAAAAAACTGTACTGCCGAACTGGAAAATAATGAAAACGAATCATCGGATAACTGGGGGTGGCTGGCAAAAGCCCTGAACAAAACAACTCAAAGCTAATGCCAACTAGAAAACCCGCCCCCGACAGTCAAGTTCGGCTCCTGGAACACCAGAGGATTTGTGCATCTACATCAAGAGAGCTGCTTTCCGGGGTTGGATGTTGTGTGCCTTCAAGAAACGTGGATGGACAAGCACCCCATCTCTGGAGAATATGAGATCGCATTTAATCCAGCCATCAAACAACTGAAGGGTAGGCCCATGGCAGGCCTTATTACCTTGATTAAAAAAAGTTCTGGATATCAAATTCTCAATACTGAAAACGTGACTCCCTACATTCAGGCCACGACAATTGTACAAAGCAACTTAGGAAACAAGAAAACCCACATCCTGAATCTATATTGGAACCACAAGACTACAAGCGGCAATGAATACATAGATCAAGTTACTACTGTCATAGATGATTGGTTCGAAACAGATGTTGGCGTCGATATAGTGATCTGTGGAGACTTGAATATGAACTGCCTAACAACAAATAACAAACTAGATCCAAAAAACACCAATAAACTACAACTCGCCAGTCAATGGGCGACAGAGATGGAGCTAAGAAACCTCATGCTGATGAATGGAAACATAGCAGGCGATATTCCAGCTCAACCAACCTGGTCCAGAGGCACCCAACGATCGACGCTTGATTACTTTTACGTCAGCGAGAAAATACATCAACACGCAACTTCACTCGTGGTGCACCCTATGACCAATAGTGATCATGACTTAGTTATTCTGTCATGTATCACAGCTTATGGAGCCAAACCCACAACATGGAAATCCCCGGTAATGATTGAATCCAACAGGGTCAGACTGAAACTAAAGAAAACAGAGGTTAAAAACATACTAACCACATATGTAGTCGAACAAAAAGAGATCGATTACATACATCTCTTAGACGATTTCAAAGAAAAACATCAAGGATCCAAAGCTCGTGGCTTTGTCGCAAGACACAAATTTGATCTAGAGCTGAGAAAAAGAAAGAGAGAATTAAGAGCGCAAATAAGACATCTACCGAAAACTGACGCCAATAGTTACTTAACTGCAAAAAGAGAGTGCAAACAAAAGTATAAAAACTGGTTACGATCACACAAAGCAGACATGATGCAGAACGACGCAGAACTAATTATGGAAAAACTGCAAAATAAAAACTCCTCTGCTTTCTGGAAGATAATTAACCACGAAGGAGCCCCGCAAATGGCAGTACTGACAAACGCAATTACTGAAGCTGAGTGGATACATCATTTCTCGAAGCTATACAGCAAGAGAACCACCGCAGCCGAGACATTACCACCTATCCGAGAAAAATGGAAGTTGGAATTTGAGAAAAACGATATCGAGGAGATAATAAAAAGAGCTAGCTCCTCCAGAGCACCAGGCCCGGACGGTCTAACAAATCACACAATCAAAGAAAATCCAGAGCTGTGGGCTGAGCTATGCCACACGATGTTTAAAAGAATAGCAGCTAATCGTAAAAGCCCGGATTCATGGAAATGTGCAATAATCATCCCAATCTTCAAGAAAGGGAATCGATCTGATCCAACAAATTATCGACCCATTGCGCTGTTAGATGTGTTAGGCAAAGTGTATGCGACTCTCCTACAACAACAACTTGTGAAATGGGCAGCTGACTCAAACCACCTGGACCCACGACAGACTGGCTTTGTCAAGGGGGTAGGCTGCGCCTTGAACCTCCTCTTAATTAACCTTCTCAAAATGGAAGCCATAAGAACAAGATCTAAGGTGTACCTCGCACTGATAGACTTCTCACATGCCTTCGATAGCATAGATAGAGAGCTACTATGGGAGAAAATGAAGTCGTGGGAATGTCCGGAAGATCTGATAGCGGCCATCAAAGAGCTCCACACTGGCACAAGCATCAAAATCCGCCTAGATCAAAAAGGCACCCTATCCAAAGCGATACACACCTTTCGCGGGGTTAAACAGGGTTGCCCATTGGCTGCTATAATATTTAACTTATTCTTATCGGACATTGGAGGAGCTATTGACAGCGTACGCTCCTTCTCTCCAAAAATACACGGAGCCCCATTAAGCTGGATGCTATATGCCGATGATCTAATATTGCTAGATGTAACACCTATAGGGCTACAACGAAAGATCGACGCAGTAGATCTATATGTGAGTGCAAACGGCTTACAAATCAACAAAAAGAAGTGTGAGGTGCTAACATTGCAAAACTTGAAAACATCAAAGCACATAAAACCTAAATGGCACTTGGGAAAGGAATGGCTAAACAACACAACAAACACAAGATACTTAGGCATGCAAATCAATTCAAGCCTGAATGACAGCCAATGGGAACAGGTAGCCAAAACCAAATGCCGGCAATTTGCATGCCAAGCTAGCGTATTACATAAGAAATACGGAAAATTCTCAATAAAACCGGTAAGGAACTTTTACTGTCAAAAGGTAGTGCCGGCCTTGATCTTTGGTGCAGAAAATGCTCTCGGATGTTCCGCCGATGTCTGGTCTACCCCAGAAAACATCTTCTGGGTAAGAGTTTTGCAATTACCGAAGGGTACATCTACTGCGTGCATCAGATACGAGCTAAACCTAATATCAATTAATGCACGAGTTAGCTGGAACCTATTGAGTCTCTTCAGAAAGATGACCATGAAGAAAGTGGCCTTGCAATTCGAAATACTACAAAATCCTAGTAAAGGAAATCCCAACTGTCTGCTATCGCTGTGGTACAAACGCTGTGAGGAAATTTTGGCATTTTACGACATCGACCAAAAAACCCTACATGACAATCCGGACGCTGCAAAAATCAAGATCTGGCGATTGGACTGGATCATGACTGGGAACTTAAGATCAGCTAACAACTTAATGAAGGAGGTGCCGAGTGAAGCAAGAAATCTAAACACTCTTCAGCCTTATATTGATCTGTTCCCAGACAACGGCAGCAGAACCTTGTTTCTTCACTTCAGACTAAACGCATTTAAAACAAGAGAGTGGTCCAGAGAACTACGTAAAACTGAAGACCTTAATGCGGCATGTAGATTCTGTAATCAGAAGGAAGAAACTCTAAAACATCTGACACTTCATTGTCAGAGATTACATGGGGAGAGAACACTGACATTAGGCCCGTATCTAATGAAATTTCAAACGCCAAGTGCGGACGACTGGTGGCAAGCCCTGTTCGACAGCCGGGAGAAACATCTGAACTATAAGCTAATTCGTTTCCTGAGTCTGCTGAAAAACCTATTGACATAATACCCAAAACAAAGTAAAACTGTGAGGTGGCACTAAAGAGGCTCTCAACTGGCGAAGGATCGAACGCGACTTACAAACATACGCTGTTAAGGTGTAAACAGACGAGACTCACCCGGTCATATGAGGAGAGAAGAGGGAATAAACTGCACTGCAATATCTGTTCTCCTTTTTTTAAAGGCATTTATGCCAATAAAAATAATAATAAAAAAAAAAAAAAAAAGAATACGCCAACTTTTAACCCGATTTTGGTGTAATTACCGCTGGCGGAATTACCGCCATGGTAATTCCACCCAAATCCCCCATGGAGCTCTATGGACTCAAATTAAGGGGGAGTAGCCCTGCCTACTGCCACTTGTAATCCGGCGGTAATACTGCCAGACCAAGTGGCGGTAACAGTAATAGTTTGGTGGTAGCTCAGCAGATTTACCACCAAGATACCACCAAACTTATAATGAGGCCCATAATGATTTGTATGCTAACCTTTTGATTGCAAGACTTGAAGGGAGGAACTATCCACAGAAATTGTTGAAACGTTCTGCGAAAAGGGTGTGGTTCACAAATAGGGAGTTATTACTAAAATCCAAACTCAGAGACAACAGAAAATCCATTGTCTGTCTCATGACTTTTTCCAATCATACTGTGAAAATAAAGAAACTAGTTAAAAAATATTGGGATTTGGTTAGATCAACAGGGTGTGTTGAACACCTCTTTATTTGCCCTCAAAAGAGGCCCTATTGAGCATTCTAAGATGGCCGCCGGCAGAAGAGCAAAGTAGTTTGCAGCTCTCCTGGCCCCCGACCCTCATTAAAGCCTGAAACAGCTCTAGAAATTCCCTCCCGGGGCGTGGACAAGAGAGCAGTGGAGACGAATATTGGAGGGATAACAGAGGAAGCGTGCTGGACCCCGGATTGGGGCTGAAACCAAGAAATAAGAAATGTGCGATGCACCCGATCTCCGAGCCCTCAAGAAGTGGAGTGGTGGTGTTGAAGACTGAAGGTACTGGGAGACTCCCTCCAGGCAGTTGGAGGAGTTGTGAAGAGAGACAGCTGCCGGAAGACACCAGGACTGGAGGTGAGCCCGTCGGAACTGGAGGGAGAGCTTGGAGGAAGACTGGGTGCCCCGGACAAAGGATGTGTGGACCGCCAGGGGAAGCGCACAAGGCTGGTGGTGAAAGCCGAGGAGGAGGAGGAGCTGCAGAGCGGGCATGGCAGGAGGGGAGACCCGCAGAGTGGCAGAAGGCAGAGGATAGCACAGCAGGAGAAACGAGTTGGACAAGTGCTCCATTAAGATGAGCAGGTGTCTGCCAGCAGGGAAGCAGGAATAATCCAGAAACCCAGCGTGTGGTGAAGGGGAGCGGCTGGCCAGGACTGAACAGGCAAGGCACCACTGCGCTCTGATAATGGCAGAGGGAGGAGGCAAAAATAGAACCTCAAGTCGAGGCGGAGGGAGGCGAGGAAACAAGTGCCTAGAAGGCCCAGAGGAGGAGCAGTTAGCCATTATCAACTTGAAGGTCACAGAAAAGGAGAGCGCCGTTGTCACCCATGCCCCTCGACCGGCTTAAAGTTTTGGAGAGCAAATTAGGGAGCGCCTTCTGCTTCCTCTCCAACTACAAGGAAAAAAGACCCCCACGGAAGCCTTACACCATGGGCATAGGGATCAGGGTAATGAGCAGCCACCTGTAGAGATCAAATAAGAGGAGAAGAGAACCAGGGACGCCCCGATTTGCCCGGATCATCCTTGGTGAGAGGGAAGGTGCCCCTACAGGCTGAGAAACTACAAAAAAGCTATCAGATGAGAAGATCGGCCTAAACAATAATCCACAAAGAGCCCAACAACTCGGGGAAGAACCCTTGTCAAGACTAGTGCCCCATTTACAGCGTGGAAGGGCTACAGCGGAAAATGTCAACAAATAGGGGAAAGGAGACGCAGTCTTTGACTAAAAGTACAAAGAAACCCCTGGAAGGAGCGATACAAAAAACGTGGAGAAGGGACACGGGATCCCTGGCTGAAGGGGAAAGTAGCCAAGACAGACAGGAGCTAATTGGGTGCCAAGGCGACGACCAAGAGGTTACACAGGACATTTTAAAACATATTTCCAGGACTTTGGTGACAGAATTGCAGGAACAGTCCAAAGACAACTGGATAAGATGCGTGAGGATCTGGCTTCAACCCTGCAAGAGATAAAAGGCGATGTCAACAAATTGGAGGAAAGGGTGGACACTAACGACTGCAATGCAGGAACTCTCAGAAGACGCGTGTAAAACAGATGAGCTAGTACAGTATCTGGCCCAGGCAACAAACGACCTTGAATTACAGATGGAGGACCTTGAAAACGGGTCCAGGAGATCAAATATAAGGGTGAAGGGCCTAGCTGAAGAACTACAAGATAAGGACCTTAAGGAAGCAATTCTGCAAATATTTACAGATCTGGCAGACCCGAAAGACGGAGCTGAATTGAGACTGCACCAGGTCTATAGAGTCGGCCCGTTGAGGAAAGAACTGGGGTCAAGACCGAGGGACATCTTGGTGGCCTTACATGATTACTCCCATAAATAAGGAATCCTGCGGGCAGCAAGGAAGGTGAAACAGTTGTCCTATAATGGATCAAATGTGCAACCCTTCCAGGATTTGTCCCAAATAACATTGATTAAGAGGGGAAAAATGGACCTGGTGGTGAGCTTTCTTCAAGATAAAGATATCCAGTATCGATGGACATTCCCCTTTGGAATGCTTTTCGAGTGGGATGGTAGGCAACATGGGATATCGTCCTACAGGGAAGGAGCAAATACACTGGACATAGATGAAGAAGACACAGAAACCAAGGCTCTGATAAAATCAACACAAGACAAAAGGAAGGAATGGGAGTGGAAAAACCCAAGGAAATAAGGCGTACCAGGGGACAAGAGGGGGCCCCAAGATCAGAGTCCAGAGGACTTAAAGACTTTTATGAATAAATCCTCAATAGCGTTGATAGGACCTACTGCACAATATATCTTACATAATGTAGCCCGGGGAGGGCAAGAATTATCAGCATACAAGGGTCTAGGGGGGGGCAAGGTGAGAATTGGAATCGAGATATAGGCTCGGGAGAGCCTGCACAGGGGGTGGGCTGGGTTGAGCTATGGATTTGTTCTCCGGGAAGGCAAGTCAGGAGGGGCTAGAGGCTGTTCGAGTCCACCCAGTCCGGAGGGCCTGGGGGAGGGAGGGGAGAGAACGGGTGGGAGAGGGAGGTGGGGCTGGTGGAAGGGAACCAAATGAGTTTCCACTAGAAGTATAGATACCCTGGGAGTCTATGTAGGCTATGGCTAAGAGAGGGGGGGTGGGTTACGAGTCTTGTCCTTGAATATAAATGGGATGAACACACCCCCAAAGAGTAAGAAGTTGGAAAGGTTCCTCCAAAGGGAAAAAAACGGACCTTTTTACCTTACAGGAAACATATGTCCAAGCCAGCGACACACACAAAATAAAGATCCAGGGGTACAGACAAATGTTCCAGTCCAACGGGGGGCAAAAAAAATGAGTGGTATCAATAGCTGTGCGGAACGGTCTCGATAATAGGGTTGGGAACTGGTAAAAAGATACCAGGTGGAGATATGTGGCGGTCATTCTCCAAGGGATGGGAGAACTCTACACGCTAGCCCCCTATTGGAACCTAATACGGGTCCGGAGGGTTATATACAATGAAAATCAAACAGAAAGAGGGAGGTGAGAGCTGAGAGGCAACTTACATTATCCAGAAATTCATGTCATACTACACAAAATGATATGAATCAGACAATCCCGTAGAGCAGGTACAATTGAGTGACCTGGAGGCATGTAAGCTTCCAACTATAAATGAAAAAGAGAAAATGGAATTGGAACAAGATATAACGATAAAGGAGGTGCGTAGGACCATAATATCACTCCCCACTAATAAATCAGCAGGCCCGGACAGCTTTATGGCTGACTTTTATAAAGCATTCAGGGAACAATTTCTCCCACATCTGGTCTCGCTTTTTAATAACTTCGGGGCAGTGGCACTGATCACCCCTACAATGGAAGAGGCCAAAGTAGTGCTGCTCCCGAAACCAGGAAAGGATCTAGCAAGTTGTACATCCTATAGACCCATTGCATTAATTAACTTAAATGCAAAAATGTACACGAAAATACTAGCTTCCTACCTAGAATAACTCCTTCCGAGACTTATTAGCACCGACCAATCAGGGTGCATAGGGGGCAGACAAACTGGGGACAACACTAGGAGAATAATTCATTTAATCGAAAAGGTCAATATAAAGAAGACCCCAGCCTTATTGATCGCTCTTGATGCCGAAAAAGCGTTAGATAGAGTGGAGTGCCAGTTCCTGTTTCAGACTATGGTAAAAATGGGATTCTGTCCAAATGGATGTCAAAAATAGAAGCCAGCTATTCAAACCCAGCCCTGCGATTGGACAACTATCGGACTAGGTAAGGGTCTCAAGAGGTACTAAACAGGGGTGCCTTCTATCTCCCCTACTCTATGCAATTCATTTAGAGCCATTGACGACAACAATAAGGGAATCGGCTGACATAAAAGGAGTCCCATTCGGGGGACGCATGCATAAGGTAGCTGCATTCACGCAGGATCTGTTATTAATACTGAGGGAACCGGAAGGACCAATAAGGGCATTAGATAGGGAACTGAATAAATTTGAGACAGTAGCAGCATTACAAATAAAGATTCATAAATCCGAGATACTAAACCTTACGGTCCCTGTGGAGAATGGATAGGAACTTTAAAAGTCTTTCAGATACGCTTGGGCCACCTAGGGGTCAATATTACAAAAGACATTGGGCCTCATTACAAGTATGCCAGTCTGGAAATAGCGTTCCCATTATTACCATACCGGCATCCTTTACCGGACCGGTGTAGTCCGAGTCGCGATGCTGGTGTCACTGGCATAGACAGGGACCCGCCCTGGCCGCTCACACTGTTGCCGGTATCACCGATGACATGCAGCAGCCTGCCAGTGACACCGGCATGCCGCAAGTAAGTCCACATTAAGAGGTGTACAGACACGCAACCACCAGCATGTACATGCTGGTAATAATGGATACCATGAAGCCGGAAACACCGGCATCGCGGACCAGGCGTTAAGAGGAGTCTGGTATGCAGAAACCTGCCACAGGTGCTCACAATCAGCACAGGTGGAGGCAATGGGCTGTGGTAAAGCACAAAAGGACCACTCCCACACCCCACACCCCTTCTAAACCCACAATGCTACTATTAGGACTAGCAGTACTGGAGCTGGAGTACATGCATGCACAGCTACTCATTGAGGAGGCAGTGAGCCAGAGGATGCAGTGGAGGCGCATGAAGAGAAGGAGGGCCATTATGGCCCAGCATATACCCAATTTGCAGCCAGTTGTACCCAGTAGGCAGCCAGCAATCCCTCACCTAAGGGCCACCCCATTCAATCTCACCCCCGCTCAGATCCACACCCTGTACTGGCTGGACAGGGACACCATCACCACTATAGTGGACCTCATACATGATGACCTGGTGAGCCTAATCAATATCCGGACAGCCACCCCTTTTGCTGAAGGTAGTGTCTGTGCTACACTTCCTTGCCACAGGCACTTATCAGCACACAGTGGGTCAGCTGCATGGAATCTCCCAACCCTGTTTCTCTTGTGTGCTCACCCAGGTTCTGGTTGCACTCCTGTCCCACGTACGCGACCACATTAGCTTACCACGGACTGCGGAGGGGGTGAATGCAACTAAAAAAGCATTCCATGCACTTGCAGGCATGCTTAATGTAATCGGTGCGATCGACTGTACACATGTGGAGCTAATTGTCCGGCATGCTGTGGAGATAGTGTACCGCAACAGGAAGCTGTACCTTTCCCTCAATGTACAGATGGTGTGCGATGGCCGCAGAATAATCACACATTGCTGCGCAAGATTCCCTGGCTTCACACATGACTCCATAGTACTGCGCAACTCCACGCTGCCCCGCTACATGGCACGACACGCTGGACATCGGACCTGGCTGTTGGGGGAGTCTAAGCACAGGGCCATGAGGAGTGTTGAATGGGGTAGGGCAATTAACAGCAAAGGCAACCTGTCTGCTGGGTGAGTCTAAGCATAGGGCCATGAGGAGTGTTGAATGTGGGAGGGGGGGCAGTTAACAACAAAGGCAACCTGTCTGCTAGGTGAGTCTAAGCATAGGGCCATGAGGAGGTTTGAATGGGGGGGGGCAGTTAACAGCAAAGGCAACCTGTCTGCTAGGCGAGTCTAAGCATAGGGCCATGAGGAGTGTTGAATGGGGGGGGGGTGCAGTTAACAGCATAGGCAACCTGTCTGCTGGGTGAGTCCAACCACAGGGCCATGAGGAGTGCTTAAACATAGCACAGTATGGGATGCCTAAAGAGCAGATGTGCACACTGCTTGCATGAATCCATCATCACTCCTCCTGCAATTCCCCGTAACCATTACCAAGTATCCATTGCAGTGCAGAGACTGGATAGGCCAAAAGAAGGCTAATGTCGATGAGGAATTACACCAATCGACCTCATCATTCCCAACCTGCAGCACATCAAACATCACATATTGAATGGAACATGACCAAACAGAGCGTACTGAGTGTCTTGAACTTGGACTTTGTTAATGTAACAGAATGTGCAACACAGTATATGCATCCTGAAGTGCAAGTCCTTCCCAGCCGTGTCTCTATGCATTTAACAGACACAGTGCTCACATTAGCACATGTATTATGATCATCACAAAACAGAAACCATAAGTACCACAATGCACCACTCTGTAGTGACAATGAATGACATTCATAAACACAGTAAAGTAATCGACAAGTCATGATGCTCAGCCAGAAAGAAAACAATCTGCTGCACTGATAATAATAGTAACTGCTCTCACATTCCACAGGTACACCGCTGATCAGTACGCCTGCCATGTCATCTTAAGGGACACCATCAAGTAGAATGCGTCAATTCTGAAATCCAAAAATGGCACAAATCTTGACTACCACCAATACATCATGGTGAGGTGCCGGCCTCAACCAATCTAGCTTCATTCAACCATGCAAACACCCGTCCAGCCGCAATCTTGTAATGTAACCCTTCACCCGCGACACATACTATCAATGTATATCTGACCTAGTCATATGGGTGAAGGTGTCGATGAATATGTACATGAAGACCTGTATGTGTAGAATGCATACCGTAGAGACCACTGTATTAGAACTGGAAATGAGGCAAATGTGTACGGTGCCACTGTATGGGCACAGTCCGCTTTCATTGGTAACACATAAATGAGAACGGAGTCCATTTTTGTCAGCTGTACTTGATTTGTGACAGTGCAGGTTCACAGTGAGAGGGCCATGTGACGGCAACTGCACCCATCCCCCCCACACCCATGCATCAGCCCTAAATTGACTTACCGGGTTCATAGCCAACAACACGTGCCATGTACAGTTATGAATCCCTGTGCTTAGTTGACTTTTCAAATGAACACTGTACAGACCATGCCAACATGGAATGACCAAAAAAATCACAAGTACCCTTTCTCTTGCTCCCATGCAGGTGATGCTGGGTATCCCCTGATGGCATGGCTCCTGACCCCATCATCAGACATACCCACACAGGCACGAAGAGGCCTACAACCGTGCACATGTACGCACTCGCTGCACCATCGAGCAGACGTTTGGCCTGTTGAAGGCCAGGTTCCACTACCTCAGCAGATCACGGGGAGCCCTCATTTACGGGCCAGAGAAGGTGGGCAAAATCGTGCTGGTATGTGCCATGCTGCACAACAGGTGCATCCGACGCAGCGTCCCCCTGCCCCCTGACATGGACATGATGCTACCATAGGAGTAGGATGACGATGAAGATGTGGGTATTGCTCTGTGCCACAATGGCAATGATGGATGTGCCACACGGCAACAATTAATTCAAAACTACTTTTGATGGACTGTCAGAGACATGGCACTGGGCATGGGTCACACTGAGCACTGGACACTGTACATGATTAAATAGACTCACACTGAATAAGCAATGTCCAGTCATGTTTGTTCGTAACACAAGGTGTATTGAAATAGGACAAACTATGTACAGATGTGAATGACATTGCCTAACACTACAATCCCATTGTACTGCCCCACACCCCCTCCCCCATCACCCCCTCACCCCCTCCCCCACTACACTCACACCCCCTTCCCAACTGACCCCACACCCCCTTCACAACTGCCCCCCTCCCCCACTAATCCCACACCCCCTTCCCAACTACTCCCTCCCCACATGCATAAGAACCTTGGCTTATTTACGCCCCCTTTTAGGTGGATGGGGGTGACCCACTGGCGGGCGATTGAGTCGCTTTGACCGACGCACAGGGCTACTTTGAATCAAACTTGTTGGTGTTGTGCTTGAGGATAGGCCCATAGGGGTGGTGATGTGGCGTTGTTCTGCAATCGCGTTGACCAACAGGTTGATTGACTCTGCCATTGCAGACATGATTCCATTTCCCTCCCTCAAAGGTGGTAGCACCCCTTCCGTGGCTCGGCCCAGCATCCGTGCTGTGTTCCACGAGGTGTCCTGCATGGTCTGACGCGTCAGTTGTGCCTCAGTGAGGTACTGCGTCACCAACGCATGCATTGCCTGCTGCCTTTCCTCCATCCTGGTGAGGCGCCCCTCAATGTCACGTATGTGGTGGTGTCCAGGTAGTGGCATGGGTGGTGGGCTCTGCGGGCCTGGGGGACTGAACACTGCTTCATCCACATGGCTACCGTTGCTCAATCTGTCGTGACCCTTGTGTTGGTGTTGCAGGTTCATTTTGCTGGCTGGGTGCCGGGGAAACCGTTTTGTCTTGTTGGTTGTGGTCCGGGGAAACAGGTTCTTCATGGTGGCTGGGAACTGGGGATAGAGGTTCTTCCTGGTGGTTGGGGTCCGGGGAAACAGGTTTTTCCTGGTGGCTGGGGTCTGGGGAAATAGATTCTTCCTGCTGGCAGCAGGTGTTGGTGGCTGCCAGGGCTGCTGGGAAGCAGGGGTTGGTGGCTACTGGGGCTGCTTGGCAGCAGCTGTTTGTGGCTGCCGGGGGCGGCTTGGCAGCAGGTGTTGGTAGCTGCCGGGGCTGCTTGGCAGCAGGTGTTGGTGGCTGCCGGGGCTGCTTGGCAGCAGGTGTTGGTGGCTGCCGGGGCTGCTTGGCAGCTGGTGTTGGTGGCTGCCAGGGCTGCTTGGCAGCAGGTTCTTCCTGCTGGCGGGTGGCTGGGCCAAAGGTGTTGTGGATCAAGTGCAACATACTTGTCATATTGACCTACCCATTGGCATTGGGGCTACAAGGTGTCTCATGTGACTTTGGGGTTATAGAGACTCACCAGCATCATCGGATGTCGCAGCTCCCGCCTCCGCATCTCCAACTCCCTCTATGGCCTCCATGTACAGGACGGTGCTGCACGTTTCCTCCCACACCTGCAGTTTGATGGGGGATGGTGCTCCACCATCCTGTGGCCAGGCCCAGGCTGCGCTCTGCGGCAAGGATGTTGCAGACACTGAGTCGTAGGTTGTCCCACCTCTACCTACAGTGTCACACAATCCGGGGTGTTGTCCCCACCGTTGAGACTTTACGGGCCACATCCTCCCATATGGCCCTTTTCCATAGTTCGGCTTGGCGCTGTAGATCTGCGCAGAATACCTCATCTGCGTGCTCCACAAGGGTGTCTGCCAGCATGTTCAGTTCTTGTGCACTGGACCTGGGTTTGCGCCGACGGACGACAGGTTGCCTTGCAGACGTGTTCTTCTGTGTGGGTAGGTGCTCCTGTGGACTGCAGATGGCAATGGATTGTGTTTTTATAATGTCCGCTTGTGCATTTCCTGTTCTGGTGCGATGACGTCATTATCGGTGCCGGTAATACCGGCACCAGTGATTACGGGCTCCTTGGTGCCGGAGTCTGCGACAGCAATTATGCTGGTATCGGGGGTTTTGGGGCCGTTTCCAGCATGCCGGAATGCGCATGCACACTGACTCAGAATCCACTGTAGATTCCGGCAGCAGTGCTACACGGACACGGTAGCACCGGCATGCCGGTAATTTTCTTTTTTTACCGGCAAACTCGTAATAAGGCCCATTGACTCGCTATACATGCCAACTATCCCCCCCTTAGTAGGTGAAGTCAGGAAAAAACTGCAGGATCAGGGCCTATTGTCAATATCTTGGATCAGTGGGGTTAATGTCTTGAAAATTGTTATTTTACCTAGATTATTATGTTACTTCCCAGCACTGCCAATAAAGGTACCCAAGTCCTTTTTTAGAGCCATTCAGAGACACACAAGTAATGTCATATGGAACAATAAAAAACCCAGGGTGGCGCGAACAGTTATGATGATGCCTAGAAATAGGGGTGGGATGGGATAGCTACATCTGAGGGCATATTATTTGGTCGGCTCAGACAAGGGTGCTAAGGTATTGGGTAAAGGACGACAGGCAGAAGGTCTAGAGAAATATGGACGAGGCTACAGCGGGGGTCACCTTGAGGGGGTGCTGTGGAAACCCAAAGGGATAGACCAGGTAATATGTACTGCAGCAAGATTGGAGCCCTAGTGGGAGATTCTTGGTGAATAGAGCAGGATTCACAACATTCCCATCACTGTTCACCCTGATATCTTATAATCCGCAAATCACCCCGGGAGACAGCAGATCTGCATTCAAGGTGTGGGAAAAAGGAGCGTGTCTTAAACTACGGGATATGTTTGAGGAAGGGGAGATCAAGTCCTTTAATCAATGCAAAATAGACTTCTCAGTGACAGAGGGGAAAGTTTTCATGTTAGCAAAATGCCAATAAAAATGTATGTGAAAAAAGAAAGACAGCCACTATTGGACTGATTGGCCCGTTCTAGGCACCAAACAGTTAGCACTGATTGATCCTACTACAGTATTGCGGGATGCTGGATTTTCCAGAGATCTCTTACAGTGGCACATTTTTGATGTGACAACTGTGTTGCATGTCTCCATGCAAAGAAATGTATGACGATTTAAACACATAACTTTCATATAGGGTGTTGAAAAACGTCACTAATTGCAATACTAAGAATATGATTTACATGATCTAGTGTCCATGCCCTAAAGTGTATATCGGTATGACTACCCGCAAGGTTTTAATCAGGATATTAGAATAACTGAACACTGATCAAAAATACATACCAAAACATTGCAAGCACCTTGTGTGAATCACTATATTCAAAATAACCAATGAGATAGTGATCGAGAATGGCCAGTGACTGATTACTTGCGCATGGCTAGAAACAACTTTCCCATAGCAAATAGATTACATAAACTAGAACAGCAATGGATTTATTGTTTAAAAACCTATGAGACAGGGCTAAACGAAGAAATATATTGGCCTTCCGTGTTAAACTAAATTCAATATGGCAGATTATGTGGCCATCGGTGTATACCAAATTCAAAAGTCTAGTTGTTAGACTACCTAGAAATCCAACATGGCAATGGAAATTTGCCAACTGAAAGAAACCGGCACAACCAGTTCAGAGCAACTAAGGAATCACATTAATATGAGGTCTCACTCCTCAGATGCCACAGTTCAAGTCAGTTACTATGCGGAACGGGAAGGAGCCATGCAGGTTGTGCACTCAGCTTGTAAGTATCTGCATTAACAACAGCAGCTAGTACTCCTGCCCTCTATTTACTCTTCATCCTGAGAACACGCCTATGCGCATTTACAGTCTGCAGACAGTACTAGCTGATTCATTCTTTTTTACTGTTCATTTTAGGCATGGGCACACAGGATGCTGTGAGGGTCACCGCCACAGAGAGGTATGCTTTCTTTTAAACCAATGATTTCCCCCACATTATAATGGGTAGAACAAACTCCATTCCGTTGTTTTCTAGCGCATGGTGCAATTCGAGAAGTATTACCACTGTAGGCCCGAGTCTATATGTATCCAGAAAAGGAAACAAGGAGGCATTCCCATGACATTAACTAAATGTAGAGCCAACACAGTTGACAGGTGTGGTAAGAAGGGTCAATTGTTGTAGTAAGTGGTAAAAATGTGTAATTAACCCATAGAGGGTTTCAATAAATAATTAATGTATATTCTACATTGTAGATCTACTTTTGGGATCTTTCATACACTGGTGGAGTATTACTATGCCCTGATGAAGGCTGGGCCAACATCTTATTAAGTCTCCACAGCCGAAACTAGAGTTAGCAATCTATTAGCTCTTATGCTATCAATATCACTATCACCCATGAAAAATGGTGGACTTCATGCAACTCCCATGGCATGGATTAATTTTAGGCACATGTTAAAATAGGAGTGTCATGTCTACTATAACCATAAAGAATGGTGATTAGGATGGATTGAAGGACATATGTGGCTGTTTGGTGTATGTGCAGGTACTTGGTTGAATTGCATGTTTGCTATGTCTGTGGGGTATTGTTATGGACACTGTTGTCTACGTCATTCGGGCAATATTGGTAGCTTTGCATCAGATGTTCAGCCTTTGGTTGTTTGTTGCAGATTATATATATTTCTTTGCACATATACAACCGTTTTTGAAGTTTCTTTACATGATATTACATACATTTGTTTCTTGTTTAAACATACACCTAAAAAAAATGCAATCTTTTTTTAATTAGTTGACAGACACTTGTTTCTTTATATGGTGATAACGTATTGAGGATTCGCTTTTCTTTGTTGTATTGCATGGTTCCCTTGTCATCCTCTGTGAAAATGACTAGGTTTCCCTCACTATATTTGATAGTGATTTCTAGTAATACCCGGAGATTCTGACACCACATTTGGTCCCTTGGCCCCACTCACAAGATACAAGGCTCCCCGCCCTTGCTTCTTTAGATGCCAGGTGAAACAGAATTACTCTAGAACCAGTGGCTGCTGCTTTTTGAAACTATGTGGAAGCAATTGACGGTGCAAATGTACAGTCTTTACACCAAAGAGAAAGAGTGCAATGTTGTTATCAAACGACTTGGAAGTGGATCTTGTGCTTGATTAAGTTCCTCTGTTGTGTATCCCCTGTCAAGGAATGTTTTGCTAATGTGGGGAGTAGCATACAACATTTTGTAATGCTGCTGGTTAATGGCCCCATACAACATCCATTAGAATTGATACATACACAGTACTTCTGATATGTGGGATTTGAAAAAGCATCAGTCCTGCCTTGCCTACTGTGATGAATCCTACAGATCCCTCACTGATTCCCAGCCTAAAGTCTCCTCCCAGGTGGCCAGGGAAAGGCAGATGCTTCCTGATCCTGACCTTGTGGGTGGTGTGCTGTGGATCATCTGGGAGGAGATAAGGCCCAGGGTGGTGAGGAGATTTCGTGGGATGAGACATGCGTTTATCCTTTGGAAGTAAAAGCCTTTCAAGGTTACCAAAACAGGTAATGGCCTTTTGCCATTATAATGTCCCTGAACCACATATAAGATCTGTGGCTGTGGGCACAAGTATCATAAAACCTGAGCAAGCCTTACCGACAGAAAGACCCTTCAAGGTAAATCAGGATAAACACCCTCCTTACTCCCAAAATTATAATGGAAAGGATTCTAGAAGTATCGCCTTAAGTAGATGGTCTTCCTCTCTAACAACGAATTCTAATGGTTCATCTTTAAATGACTTAAAGGGAAGTAAATCTACCCGTAAAATCAATAAGTTACTTAAAAGAACTCATTTTGTTGTTGGGGACTACAAGTTCCATAATCCCATGAGTACTGGGTTGAGGAGAAGGGATGAAGAGGCATCTTGTAGCAGTAGTCCGGCAATTAAGCCTAAGAGCACACACCTGAAGGAACCTGGGAGGCATAAAAGGCCCCCTCAGGTGCAGGCAATAAGAAGGAGCTGGAACTGTGACTTGAGTACGTGCTGTAGTAGCAGAGGCAGAAAGAAGAAGAAAAGGGCAATCCAGGCAGACGTGGGAGAACCAATGGGACACCGGAATGCTGATGCAGCAGATTTCACCTGCTTGTTCTGTGAGGGTCCTTTTCATCCAATCCTCCAAACTCTGAGCTGCAGAGGCTGCACAGCAGAAGGCGTGCTGGAAGGCTGCCTTTCCCCATGCAAGCATAATTGTGGAGATTTTTGTGCCAGAAGGGTGTCGGAGACTGAGGGGATCCTTAATCAAGTGGCCGGACTGGAGACACTTTCAGCGAGGAAGGGTGTGGGGGTCCCTGTGAAGGCAGAAGCAGTAGAAGTTGTGCCAGAAGTTGTGAAAGTTGTGCAACCCGCAGAACAAGGATCACAGAAGGCGGTGAGTCCAACCTGGCGTTCTGATTCCTTACGTGAGCACTGCTGGCAACAGTATCCAGCTTAATATTCACTCATATATTCACTTGCGTATATTCAGGAGCGAGCTGAAGTTGTTTGCTGAACTTTGCTGGACAATGGAAAAGTAGCACTCGCGTGTGATCAGTGATTTCTCTTTTCACTCGCATGAAGAGCAAACGCTGCAGAAAGCCATTGTCAAACAATTTAAACCGTGTACCCCTTATAAAGAGGTGGTCACGTGTACCTAATTTTGATTTTGCTTTCCAAAGAGTGAACTTTGCATCTTTATTCACGCGAACATTCATTGTCCATAAAAGAAGTAAAGTGCTTAAGCATTGCATCTAAATTTGAAGAGAGAGCAAGCTTTGCCCAAGCCAAGAGTATTCCCCTACTAAGAGTGAAAGCAGCCTTTCCTAAGGCCACAAAACAATCTAAACAAGACTATGAGCCTAATAGAGGTTCAACCTAGCATAAGATGCAAGTGCACAAGCATTACCTGAAGCCGAGAGAGTGGCACCAAGGTTTCTGGGTAATTTTTGTGGATAACAGTTGGCAGAGAGAAGAGAGGAAGGCAAAGTTGGGGAAGGGAAACTTGCTGCTCATACATATTATTTGAAGTTGACACAGCCTGTATTGCCAAAGACTGTAAGCAACAGAGAGAAGTGGGTCATAAAGGCAAACTTGAGTTGTTGTTGTGGCAGACAGACAAGAGAGGCAGAGAGGCAAAGAGGTTGCTCATTTTGAAGAAAGATATTCAAAGGAAGAGTGCCTTGCCTAGTTGAAGGTGTTAAAGTGCCTTAGAATAATACGTGTCAGAATAAAAACTTGTTTTGAGTCCCTAGGTACTGAGGCTGTGGTGGTATCATTAAGTACTGGGGCTGTGGTGGTATCACAAAGAACTGAAACTGTGCTGGTATCACTAAGTACTGAAACAGTGGTGGCGTATCTGGTTGTCAGTAGATGCATCACTTCAGTAGCCCAAGCGAAGTGGAATACTATGGGACAAAGGAGAATGTCCTCATGGTAAACTTTAGCAGAAGTGACGGTGTTGCAAGTAGAAGCAGCCACACTGTGAAGTCATCCTGGCAAAGATATCTACTGTGAATCCTAATCTTGTAACTAGTGACATAATAACTGTTATCCAAGAACTGTGTCTCACTCATATCTATAGGAGTTGTATTGTACTGTAGCAAGTCTTCTTGGATTACTGCAAGTGGTGGCGAAGCATTGTGGCTGGGAATAACATTGGTGCTGTTTTGAGGAAGTGGAAAGTCCATAGTTCACCAAGGAGTAAAGATAAGCTATTGTTGGAACTTTGGTTAAGAAAACTCTATCTTAACATTGAGATATCAAGAACTGATCTTAGACTATCTCACCTACACGGATTTCCTTATTACCTTCTGTTGAACATTGGAGCTGAATTCACATTGAATCTTAGGAAAGGGAATACGCACAGGTTATTGAGAATGCATCAAGAAACTGTGAATATTAGTATTGATGTTATTTGAACTGCCATATATTTTCTTTGTGTATTTGATGTTTAAGTGTTAGGGACAGACATCCTGTGTTAGAGTGTTTGCCTTTAGTTTTGTTGGGCATGGAAAACCTCAGCAGAGTAGGGATAGTGGGCCGTTTAATATCATTTATACTTTAATAAAATGGCATGTTTTAATTACAGCTTCTGTAACTTAACGTATCTGAAAGAATGTGCTGTTTAAGTGCAAGTATATGTAGGTTGTCACAATAGGTGTATAAAAGATTGCATTCAACTTCAGCCAATCATTATAGTAAAAAGATGTCAACTAGTGTTGCTCAGACACCTAATGTTGTAACATATTAGACATGAAGCGAACACAATGGAGGTCATTACAACCCCGGCGTTAAGGGTTAACGACAGCGTTAACCCTTAACGCCGGATTCCCACTTTAACGCCTGCTTTTGGCAGGCGTTAAAGTCCATGGCGCTAACCCGCCATGGTGCTAATTACGCCGCCGTAATTTACGGCGGCGTAATTAGCGCCTTCCCCACTCCCATTATGCCCTATGGGGCAAAAATGGGAATGGGGAAGGGAAAATGGGAAATGGGGATTTATCGCCCCACTCACCTTGGAATGGGGCGGTAAATCCGCCATCCACCATGGTGTAAACGTAGTGGTAAAGTTGGTGCACTTAGCACCAAGGTTGTAATGACCTCCAATATATTGTTTCCGTCACACTAACAATTGGCTTCAAATAGTAGAATGATACTGTCAATCATATATTGTTTTGCAAAGGACCACATCGAAAAAGACAATGTAATCTCTATTGGGCAAGAATCATCAACAAATGTATATATAGTATGGTATCCATTGTTCACAATAGTTCATATTCATGAAATAATCACTATGATGAATGAATGGTTGTCCAAACTATATTAATAATAAAATGCAAGTTAAACTCAGTTCCTTGTTCATAACATTTGGTCAAACAGAATCTAATCTGTCGATCCAATATGCTTCTTTTTGTTCTAGTTTTTTGCTAATGTTCACTTTTAGATGTTCTGTCTCTATCACCTCTATTATTTGGAACCTCATTTGTGCAATCTGGTGTCTGTTCTCATTGAAATATCTCGCTACTGCTCAGTTTAAGTTATTAAGCCTGACATTCCAGCGGTGCTCATTCCATCTCACCTTATGTCGTGAACAACATTCTTAGTATCAGAAGCAGCATACCGTTTAAGTTTGATCTTTTCACCTGTTTTAGGGTGAAGTACAGTATCACATTTGATTATGCAGTTACAACAGTTTAGACAAGGGTAGGTACCTCTTTTTTAAGTAAATATACCCGGTGTCTGATCAGACCGAGTTTGTACAAGAACATCTCTGCTAATTCTTTGATGGGCAAACAAAGGTGTCTCACTGAAAATGTCTTGTCCTTTATTGTCACATGGAAAGATCTTCAGGGATACTCATTTTCACCTTGGAAGATTGTGTGCAGTATTTTGTAACAAATACTAATGATCGAGATTGTTTTGTGTCTTATTGTCAAATAGTGAGTCTGGGGTCTTGGTTTCAACCTTTAGTTGTGCTTGATTAAGTCCCTCCTTTGTGTATCCCCATCACGGAATAGTTTTGTCATTCTATCAAATTCTTGTTTACATTGTCCTTCATCACTCACTATGGGCTTAACTCTGAGCATGTGACTTTAAGGAAAACTCCTAAGGGTAGCCGGGGACTGGAAGCTGAGAAGATGCAGTACATTGTTGCGCTCGGTTGGTTTGTGATAGATATTGGTCTTGAAGCCTGGTGTGTTAGGTTCAATCTGTACATCTAAGAAATGTATACCTGGGTTACCAATCTTGTGTGTGAATTGAATCCTTTCATCAATTGCGTTAAAATAATCTAGGAAGTTACTGAGTGTCTCTGTTGTGCCTCTCCAAATCATGAACACGTCATCAATATTTCGTCCCAATACTTGATTTATTTGTGCCACATGGAGTGGTGAGTGATGTGATCCCTTTCAAATGTTACACCAAAGAAAGGAAGCAACGTTATTGAACGCCCTAGGGCCGGGAACGTTTGCAGGATTGAGGGAGATACCTCCACCTGGTGCAGTTGACGATGACAACTCCCAGATGCTTCAGAATGTTGGCATGTATTAGCCAGAATATGTAAAGAACTATGTCCATAAAATAAAGCTGTGCCCAGGAGCATCCCAGTCAAACAGAGGGTTCGCTGTCTTCTGTTATGCCCTCAAAGAACACTTACAGAACTGTAGGATGACCATACAAGCAAAAAGAAACACATTTTTTTAGCACCCTCGGCTGGTGCGTCAACCAATCAGGTTGCTTAAAACCTGGGCTGAATCTAACGATCCAAGTCTGGGTTCTGAACAACCCAAGCAGTGGAGGCAACCGCCGGCCATCTTCCCTCCAGCGCTCCCCATTTCCGTTCCCCGCTACCTCCCAACGCTCACCCCAATCCTGCCATCCCCCACTCACTTGTTGTGGTGCCACTGTACCTCATCTCACTTCAGACGACTCCACCGATGGCTGTCATGGAAATGGAAGATGGGCTCTGCACTGGAGCCCTGACTTCCAATTCTAGGTTGGCCATGTTAGGTGAGGAATGAACGCCTTCGTATGCATCGTACCACGAGATCGCCACTTCCAGTTGATTCATACAAATGTATTGCTGTTGGCACACTGAGGATTAGCCTTGGGGTGCTAATAGCAATAAGCACTCATTCTGGCGGGCGAACGCGACAACGGAGGAGGCCTGGTGGGCGCCGCCCCTTAGTGGGGGCTCCTGGCCAGCCTCCACCACTCAGAGTGCTGGACGGGCCAGGGGAGGGCCTGCCCTTGAAGTGGAGCGGGGACAAACACCGGAAGGGGGAGTGGGCGAGGGACCGAGAGAGAGTTGGGCCTATAAAGGCCTTCTCACGCGTGGTTTTCTATCTCTGTCTCGGCCCTCTCCCCGGCAACTGATTGGAATTCAAACGGAATTCCAGTTCCAGAGGGAGTTTCCAGCGTTTCAGTGGCCGGGGAATCCACGTTCCTGAGGGAGGGTTCATGTTTGCTGCTGGAAGGAGGTCGAGGTCGGTGCATTTGCAGAGAGGTACCGGTCAGGAGTGAACAAGAGAAGAGTAGCAGTGAACAAGGTTAGAGGTGGGAATGCAGTGTTTGCTGGGGCGGGTTGCGGTGCTTACATAGTGCGGGCCGTGTCGGGTCGCATCGTGGCTCGTCGGGGTGCGCGGCTTGAGGGGCGGAAGGTAGTGGGACAGGTGGTTTAGTACACGGCACAGGAATGGGATATAGTGGGGGACGTGGGCCAGGGAGCTGGCCAATGTGAGGGGCAATTTTCGAGGATCAGGTGATTTGTGTAGGCCGGCCGCGTCCCAGGTAGGGTGGAAGCAGTCGGAGGACAGCATTGACGGCTCGGCCAACGAGGCGGTTTGATGCCGTGTGCAATGCAGGTGAATAGGGGGCGGGGGTTTCGGCCGTGGATCAGCGATTATTGAAAGAAAAAGGTGTATGCAGGGAGCATGCATAGTTTGGCGCCTGGTGCCATGCGTACACGGTCCCATGGGGCTACTCTTTGTGTATGCTGTATTCGTCTGTTTTGAAGTGCGATTGTGGTGACTTGCACTGTGTAGGTCATGGCGGGTGGTTTTGAATAGGAATACAGGTGATTCGAGACCCGTCTGTGGCGTTTGCCCTTTAAGGGCGCGCACGCGACGGGGTGACGTTCACTCCGTCGCGTGCGCAGTTAAATAAACGGGGCGTGTCCGGTGGCGACACAACCACCGGGGAGCCCACACGAGAAACATCTCTGTCTCCGTGTCTCTGTGTCACGGGGGGTGGGGGGCTCACGGACGGCGGAGTCCGGACACCGCCAACAGTGGCGACGAGTGCCGGGATCACTCCCTGGAACAGGCGGAGATATTCGCTCGTAGCGTAGATGATCCTACGTGAGCGCTTCAGCGAATTCTGACCGCGGAGAGGGGAGAGACGCACGCGGCCGGCGGCCATTTTGATGAATAGGCCTCGGATACTCACGGCTTCATAACGAAGCGCCGGTGAGCCATCCGGACATAATTTTTGGACAATCCAGCGGCGGACAGCCACTGGAAACAGCACGTGTCAATTTTAAAATGAATCATTGACATTTTCACTGTTTTTTCACCGAGTGGATGGGTGAGACTCCATTGGAAGCCTGCTGAATGCACTCGGGGTCTCCCCCCCTGCTCAATTTTTGGACGCTTCATTGTCCTGCCTGCTGGCTGGAGCGGTACATCCACGAGGGGCACATCTGGAGAGAGGCAGAATTTAGACCGTGTCAGGAGGCTGCCTGCTGGTGGTGAGTTGCGGCCCCATTAATCATATCATCTGGGGTGCCTGTGCGCTATCCACCATGAGTCAAGCTGCTGCTGCTCCTGCAGCTCAGCCTCCGCCCGCCCTCCCGCTGAAACCACCTGGGTCCCTACAGCCAATGCCTGAGTTTGATATCTCGGGCGCTCCATCAAGCCTGGGACAGAGGTGGAAGATGTGGATGGATAGACTCGAGATGTACTTCAGGGCCACGATGGAGACGAGCGACGACAGTAAGCTGGCCACTCTCCTGTACTCTGCTGGCCCGGCAGTGCATGAGATTTTTCTGTCCCTGCAGCCAGCGGATGGGTCGTTTGCGGCGGCAAAGGATGCACTCCATAATCATTTTCTGCCAATGCCCAATGCAGATTATGAACGTTTTCTCATGGGGTCGGCTCGACAGAAGGATGACGAGACTCTAGATGTGTTCTACGGGCGGCTGCGGAGACTGGCGGCGCCATGTGCGTGGAACGACCCTGAAGTCATGATTCGCAATCAACTCATTCAGGGGTGTGCCTCTGGGAAACTGCGGCGCCAGATATTGCGCGAGCCGGGCATCACCCTTCCCCGCATCTTAGAACTGGGAAGATGCCACGAAGTGTCTGAACTGCGGGCGACCAGGATGGAAGCTAGTGCCCGCCCAGGCAAGGTGGAGGAAGTCTGCGCGGTCGGAAGAGGCCGTGGAGCGAGGCGCCCCATGAACACCCAGGGCCCGCGCCCGCCAGGGACAACCTCCTCGTGCCCAAAGTGCGGGTACGACCTCCCGCACCTGGCTGAATGCCCTGCGACTGGGGTGAAGTGTGGTAGGTGCGGAGGCTCGGACCATTTCGCCAGGATGTGCCGATCTGCAGCTCCTAAGGTAGTGCCTAGGGGGCCTGTTCGAGCCGGTTTCTTCCGCCCCCAGAGGGCGTCCAACGTTTCTCAAGTGGACCAGGGTGATGAAGGGGCCCCTCAGGAGGGGGAGGAGGAGGAAGAGGATGATAAAAACATTTTCTTTGTGTCCAGTGTGAGCATGCTGAATTCCCGCTCCAAGAGGCAGCCCAGATGCAATGTGCTGGTCAATGGGGTCTCTATACCAATGCTAGTGGACACCGGTGCATCCGTGAATGTGATGGCCAGACAGCACTATGACACCATGCAGATCCCGCCTACGCTGACCGCGCCAAGGGCACGCATTTTCGCTTTCGGGGGCGACCAGCCCATTCCCTTGGATGGCATGTTCGTGGCTGAAGTTCAATATGGCGACTCACATATACGGGCCAGGTTCTATGTCACGCCGGTGAGCGACAACACACTGCTGTGCTGCGGCTGAAGCTCTGGGAATTGTAACATTCGCCTATTCGGTGTACCTAGACGACATTCAGGTGCTCCTGGCCAAACACAGCTCCCTGTTCGAAGGCATTGGACAGTTGGTGGGTGAGCCGGTCCGGCTCCACATCGATGAGTCGATCCAACCAGTGGCGCTGAAGCACCGGCGAGTTCCTTTTCATCTCAGGGATCTGGTGGTTCGAGAGCTGGACAATCCCGTAGGGCTGGACATTATTGAAAAGGTTGAAGGCCCCACCCCATGGGTGTCTCCCATTGTCATTGCACGCAAGCCCAAACAGCCCGACGCGGTGAGGATCTGCGTGGACATGCGACTCCCCAACAAGGCCATAAAGAGGGAACGGCACTTGACCCCTACCATCGATGACATTATAGCGGAACTGCAAGGGGCTAGGTTCTTTTCCAAACTGGATCTGAGAGCAGGCTATCGTCAGGTGGTCCTGCACCCTGAGTCCCGCTACATCACAACGTTTACCACTCATCGAGGTCTTTACAGATATAAGAGGTTGAGCTTTGGGGTGTCTTCCGCGGCGGAGGTGTTCCAAAACATCATAAGAGGAGCACTGGCTGATCTGGATGGAGTCCTTAACATCAGCGACGACATCCTGGTGTATGCCAGGTCAGAGACGGAGCATCTGACACGCCTGGCCAAGACCTTTGTGCGCCTTCGCTCGCTGGGACTCACCCTACACAAGGACAAGTGCGAGTTCCTGAAAACAACGATTGAGTTTTTCGGATTCGTATTTAAGGCGGATGGGGTGTCGCCGGACCCCTGCAAAGTGAGGGACATAAAGGAGGCGCGTCCGCCAGAAAATGTTGCGGAGGTGAGGAGCTTTTTGGGCATGGTCACTTACTGTGGCCGGTTCATCAGGAATCTGGCGTCCCGTTCAGAGCCGCTGAGATCTCTGACGAAGAAGGATACCGTCTGGCAGTGGGCCCCCCTTGAGCAGGCGGCATTCGATGATATCAGGAGTGCCGTGGCGGCGGACGACACCATAGCGTTCTTCGATCCGAGCCTGCAAACAGAGATCGCAGTGGATGGCAGCCCCTATGGCCTGGGGGCAGTGCTTACCCAAGTGGGGAGTGACCAGGAGATTCGACCCATAGCATACGCCAACAAGGCGCTCTCCGACACCGAGCAAAGATACTCCCAGATTGAGAGGGAAGCCCTGGCGGTGCTGTGGGGTTGCAGACATTTTCGCCTCTATATCCTGGGGCGCCCCGTGACTGTGGTCACGGACCACAAACCGCTGTTGCCGATCATGGCGGGCTCATCATCCCGTCCACCAGTGAGAATAGAGCGCTGGATGCTCGCCCTGCTCGAGTATGGAGTGTCGTTGACATATCGTCCAGGGGCTAACAACGCGGCGGACTACCTCTCTCGACACCCAAGAGGGGACTCGCAGGAGTCGACGTCGGCTGAAGAGGCCGACGAATATGTCCGCCTGGTCGTGGAAACCAAACTCCATGCAGGTGGAGGAGCTGGAGCTCGTGTCGAAGAGCGACGAGTGTTTTGCCATCCTGAGGGAAGCAATGCAGCGGGGTGCCTGGAAGACGGTGCTGGAAGCGGTGGAACGCAGGACATGTGAAGCCAGAGTGGCTCTCGAGCAGTTATGGCGAGTGAGAGAAGAACTGACATTCTCGGAGTCGGGGCTGCTACTAAGGGGTGAGAGGATCGTGGTGCCCCAGGCCAAAGTTGCACAGGTCATCGCCCTGGCGCACCAGGGCCACCAAGGGGCGCCCAAGACAAAAGCTCGCCTCCGCCAGAAGGTGTGGTTCCCGGAGCTCGAGCGGAAGGTGGAAGCATTTGTGGCATCGTGCGTATGGTGCCAGGCTGCGGCACTGGCCCAGCAGGAACCGTCCATTGAAACGATGCCAAGAGGGACTAGGCCATGGGAAGTAGTGCACGCAGACTCCAGGTCCACGTCGAGAGGCACTCACTTCCTAGTTGTGGTGGACGAGTGGTCTCGATACCCGGAGGTCGAGTTCATAGAGTCCGTTGCATTTGAGAACGTGGTGGTGGTGCTGGAGAAGATTTTCGCCACCCATGGCCTGCCCTCCGTGCTGTGCTCCGACAACGGGGCACCATTCCAAGGCGAGAGTTTCGCTTAGCTCATGAAGGAGTATGGCATTCAGCACCGGCGGGTAACCCCACTTTGGCCCCGGGCCAACGGTGAAGCAGAGCGCATGATGCGCACCCTTAACAAAGTCTTCAGGATTGCCCACGGAAAAGGCGAGTGCTTGCAGAGGGCACTGTATGTCTTCCTGCGGGGATATCGGACCACACCCCACTCCTCAACGGGTGTAGCACTGGCGGAGGCTCTCTTCCAAAGATGCCCGAGAGACGTTATACCGGAGGTGGGGGACAGGGACCCCGCCGTCATTGACAATGAACAGGTCGAGGAGGACAGACGAACAAGGACGCAGATGGAAAACATCCGGAGAGGCCTGAGACCCCCACACATCGCGTTGGGGGATGAGGTGCTGGTGAGGAATCGCCACCCACAAGGCAAGCTATCCCTCACGTATGAACCTGCCCCCCTGGATGTCCTGGCGGTGAAGGGCTCTATGGTGACAGCCTCTGATGGGACGTCGTCCGTGACTAGGAATGCCTCCTTCTTCAGGAGAATCGGCGACCCGAGAGTGGACAGCCCGGACAACCGAGAGGGTGAGGATGCCTTAGATGAAGGTGGGGGTGAAAGCCCCGCCGTGGACTCTCCTGCTCGGGGCAGACCAGGTCAAGAGACACCGGCCAAGGACGTTGGCAGGAGGTACCCCCTGAGAACAGGGCGTGGGAAACCTGCCCGTCTCACAGACTATGTAACGGACTGAGCTGAGGAGGCTGACCTGGGGACATGGTCAGGCCGTGACAGGCACCCTCGGGGGATCCAGGGTGGCTGTTAATAAATGGGGGTTTTGTTGTGTGCGTAGTTGCGTGCTTTATAAATGTGTGATAGTTAGTCCCTCCTGTTTCCAATTTGTTGTTATGGAAAAGGAGGAGTGTGGCGTTGGCCCTTTAAGGGCGCGCACGCGACGGGGTGACGTTCACTCCGTCGCGTGCGCAGTTAAATAAACAGGGCGTGTCCGGTGGCGACACAACCACCGGGGAGCCCACACGAGAAACATCTCTGTCTCTGTGTCTCTGTGTCACGGGGGGTGGGGGGCTCACGGACGGCGGAGTCCGGACACTGCCAACACCGTCCAAGGCATTGGGCCTCATTAGGACCCAGGCGGTAAGGGGTTTACGGCGGCATAAACAGCGCCGACCCTTACCGCCTAATTCCGAGGTCCCTTAGCGCCATGGAGGATTTAACACCTGCTTTTAGCAGGTGTTAAAATCCATGGCGCTAAGGGACCTTGTTGTTAATTACGCCACCGTAATTTACGGTGGCGTAATTAACGCCTTCCCCACTCCCATTATGCCCTATGGGGCAAAAATGGGAATGGGGAAGGGTAAATGGGTTAATGGGGACTTACCGCCCCGCCAACCTCGGAATGGGGCGGTAAGTCCGCCAACCACCATGGCGTAAACATAGTTTACGCCATGGTGGTAAAGGTACGACCCAGGCGGTAACTTACCGCCTGGGTCGTAATGAGGCCCATTGATGGGGAGTTGGTTTGGCCTCGAGGGGAGAGGGCACGTGCCCCTGCAGCCTGTCGGGGGGCTTTTCACAGTTTTGGAAAGCGTGGTCGCGGTGTGTTCTTTGTACCTACAAATTATAAGGCATCATGTTGGATGCAACTAGATGAATCCATGGTGCAGGGATTGGGTCCAAAGGCTATGTTTTATTCATCGTGTTGTGCGTGAAAAATGGTGGAAACCACCGTTCGAGCATGGCGCATTATTCGGTTTTAGGGTTCAGACCGCGGTGCGGGGGATCGTGTTCCTAAGGCATGCATCAGGTTGGGCGGGGGGTTTTGGGTTGCAGGGGTTAGGTATGGGGCAGGTCATGCCCGCATGGTTGCACGCGGTCGGCGGGTAGCTCGGCAGTATGGGTATATGGGCAATATGGTAGCCGCTGCTCAAAATGAGCACAGGCGAGGGCACAGCGGGAAAATGTCGACGGGTTTACTGAAAATGCGTACTATGGGGCACTCGGGGCGGCCGCCGTGCTGCAATTGGAAAATGCAAGAATTTAACATGCGGTTTAGTGTATAGTGGATAATTTATCCATGCCAATGTTTCATGTATCAGGAGGCCGTGGTTTTGGGTTGTATTAAGTAACGTTGCCCTGATGCATGCAGCATACAGGAATGCAGGGATTGTAGGGCCTGTGGGGCGAAGGGGGAAAGGAATTGCTACAGGGTGCATTTGAAAGGAAATTTGCAATGCGTAGGTGGCATTTACACGTCTGGGGTTTTGGAACAGGATGAAATCACGAATCGCTGCCTAACCATAGCGGGTACTGCACGGGACCAATGGCCTGGGGGATGGCAATGCTGATGGCCCGCCGCGCCAATTATAATGTGTTCGTGGGCAAGGAGATTGTCATGGCAAAGTTGATGGGAGTATGGTATTAGCGGCTTGGTTATGGGGGCTGATGGATGCTGGGCATTGTAGTTGGAGCACAGGGAAGGGCGAGCACTGCAGCCTCGTACAGGTCGAGGTGTTGGGGGTGGGTTACGGTTGAGGGGATGGCGTTCAGGCAGACGGCGGGTGGCAGGATATCTTCAAGGAGGGAATTCGTTTTGGCTGGGTTTGGAGGGAGCATCCAAGGTCGTTGGTTCGATGGAGTGAGGGGTTGCTCTGCGGTTTAACACACGTAGGAGCGAGGCCACCATGCATAACGAACTGCATGGAATGGACTGGAGTGCGTGGAACGGACTGGAGTGCGTGGAAAGGTTCAGAATGCGTAGAACAGTTTGGATTGCGTGGAACAGATTGGAGTGCGTGGAACAGATTGGAGAGCATGGCGCGGACTGGAGTGCATGGAGCGGACTGGAGTGCATGGAACTGTTTGGAGCGCATAGAAGTGTGCGACATCCATGGAATGGTTGGAGTGCATGTAATGTTTGAAAGAGCGTGTAAAAACCATCATATCACATCACCACGCTTACTCTCTTCTTTACATCACCACCCAAATAGAACACAGAGATACTATGAAACAATTCGATATAGCTGTTCCCATACCAGCATCTGCCTCATACTCCCCATCACTCTAACTAAACACTGCTGGTTTCACACCCTCCAGCCAGGCGTTCTCCTCAGGCATAACGCTGCCAGAACCGGTCTGAATAAATCCTGCCAGAACGAACACATACTCTTGATCTCTCAACAACCACACCTACCGCTATGAAGCAGCTACTGCACGAATGCCACACCAGCTGCACACATATCCGGTGCTCACACGCACCTTTCACCCGCTCTGCTCTCTCTCTAATTGACCTGAACTTCGGTTCCCGAGGGCGTTCAACCTACCAGCGCCTTGAGACCATACCAATGGTACATAAGGCGCTATATAAATGCAAAGTAACATAACATAACAAGTGCGGAGCATGAGGTGGAAGGGCACGATCTAATTTGGGCAATTTTGCTTGAACATAGCATAGGCTGTACATGACAGCGGGTATCACGAGCCATTGTATACTTGTTCTCCCTGGGCATCGCCTCTTGGGCTGCGCTTGGGTTTGAGCAGGGACATAGTGGTTTCAGAGCATTACGAGATTTCGGTTGCAAAGCTTGTTTTGGAGTCTACCTCTGCAACAACTGTTTGCGGGGGCCAACATTTTCGGTTCCAAAGCAGCACATCACAGTTTAAAACTTGGGATGGACAGTGCTGGTCATTGGGCCGGCTCTCGGCGGATCCGAGATCCGGCACCAGATATGGAGCCGGATCTCGGGATCCGGCCAGAGTCAGCCGCCCAAGCCCATGAACGGCGCTGAAATACTTTAAAAAAAAAAAAGGGAAAAAAATGGCCGCGACGGCTGCATTGCCTTTTACCGCGGCTTTGGCACTGGTATGTAAAAGCTGCGGTAAAAGGCAATGCTGCCATCGTGGGCGGTTTTTTTTCTTTTTTTAAGCTTTCCAGCTTGATGTCCACTACGAGCCCCGCCCCCTCTCGGCCACGCCCCCTCGGGCACCGCCCCCCAACTGCTCCCCCACCCCAGCCCTTGTGTTGCGGGATCCCCCACCACATTTTTTCCATTTCCACCACTGGGGATGGATGCAGTGTTTAAATCTGGTGCAGCTCCCGTGCGGTACGTGTGGGTGGGCAGGCACTTGCGGGGGGAGTCCCTTTAAACGAAGCAACACACCCACGGGTCGGGATTGCAGGGTGGGGGAGGGGTGTTGGGGGGGAGCCGGCTTGTTGTATAATGGTGCCTGAAGGAAGACAGGAGTCAGGCAGGCTTTTCACCAGGACTTTATTTCCCCAAACTCTAGATCAAAGAGGCATGAAAAATGTCCAGGATTAACAGGGCCAAACGTGGCCAACAAGGGTTTGGGTGCTGTAGCTTTAATCCGCTACAAGACTCATAAAATAGCTCCCGTGCTCGGAGGAGCCGGGAAGACGCTGCTCTTCGCGTCCTCAGCTCGTCCCCGTACTCGCGCGTAGCGCGCGGGGGCGGAGCTGGTCGCGCGATCGAGATCTCGCGAGAGCGGGGCTCTCGCGATACCTCTACACACCTCCCTTTTCCCAAAAGCAGAGCGGGTTCACTGTACTACATAGTCATTGTATCTCACCGGTCTTCTGTGCTCCCTCCGGGGCCTCTCACTGATTACAGGGCATGGTCTCTGCTGCTCTGGTTCAGGACTTTCACATGGTTCTTCCCGTTCCACTACGGTTGCGTCTCTTTCTCCTTCGCCTCCCTCTGCTTCTTGTTCCTCGTTTCTCCAATTATCTCTTTCGGTTTCTAAGTGGGGTGTCTCTTGGGTCCTCGCTTCTTCTTGCCTTTTCTGGTATAGTGCTACCCTTTCCAAGTTCCAGGAGCGCCCGTCTTCCGTGCGGACGTGATTTGTCCCTTGGTGAGCTACCTTTATGGGCCTACTGTAACGGGATCCCGTGGCTTGGTCCTTTCTTGGCAGTTTGATTTTGACCCAGTCCCCTTCTCTTATGTTGGGCGCTTGCTTCGTCCTTCTTCTTTCATCACTCCACTCTTTCATGCGTCTCTTGTTTCTCTCCATGCGCCATACTACTTCAGTCATGTCAACTGCTTCATCTTCCCTTACTTTCGCCAGCCATGGAGGAATGAGGGTGGATGCCGCACTCCTCCCTCTCAACATTTTGAATGGGGATATTTGAGTAATTCCATTTGGCGTAAGCCTGTGAGCCGCTATGGCTTCTTTGACGGTTTTGAGGGGGTTCATTCCTGACGCTGTTGCCAGTTGGATGGCCCCTTTTATGAACCTGTTCGCCCTCTCCACCAGTCCATTTGCTTGGGGGTGATACAAGGCCGCTTTCTTTTGTTTGATGTGGTTCTTTCTCAAAAATGCTTCCATATCTTTGGAAACTAGTTGCACTCCATTGTCTGTGACGACTTCTTTGGGGAGACCTTCCCTTTGGAATATTTCAGTGAGTACCTCTATGACCATCTCTGTGGTTATGTTCGGGACAAACTCGGCTTCGACCCACTTGGATAAGTAGTCGACCAGCACTATGCCATATTTATGTTCCGTTTCCATCGCCTCCAGGGGCCCTATGAAGTCAATGCCCACTTTGGACCATACCGCTTCTGGTATCTCCGTGGGAATGAGAGGCGCTTGTCGGACCTTGAGTCTTTTGTCACTGTTTAGGCATTCATGGCAGCGCTCTATCATGGCGCGTATTTCCTGGTCCATGGACGGCCACCAGTAAGCTTCTCTCACCCTGCGGCGAGTCATCGTGTTCCCGAGGTGCCCCGCGTGGGCCCTGCAGAGTATGGTGCGCCTCATTCCTGTGGGGGGGATGATCTGATCCATTTTCATGATTATTCCCTCTGTTTCCGACAACTCATCTTGCACCTTCCAATATGCTCTCATGCCCTCCGGCAGCATTTTCTCATGGGGCCAGCCTTCTTTGATCCAATTGCGTATCTTGGCCATGATTGGGTCCTTCCCGTCTTCTTCTTCCCAGTGTCTTTCACTGAGTTCCAGGTAATCTGGGGCCCTTATGTCTGATATGGATGCGACTATGCATTCCCCCTGTAGGAATGTGGTAGCCCTTTCCTTGTTCTCTGGCAGTCTCGACATGCAGTCGGCTTGCGAGTTTTTCCATCCTGATATGTGATGGATTTCGAATGTGTATTCTTGTAGTTTTGCTGCAATGCGAGCTAGCCTGGGCGTGGATGTTTTGGTGCCTCCCGGGCTGAGCATGTGGATGAGCGGCTTGTGATCTGTCACCAGCTTGAACTTTGTGCCCCACACGTATGTTCTAAAATGTTCGACTGCCCATGCGCATGCTAGCATTTCCTTTTCAATCGTTGAGTAATTCCGTTCCGCCTCTGATAGTGCCTTCGACGCAAAGGCCACCACATGTTCGGTGTCACCTCTCCTCTGCGTTAGCACTGCTCCTAATCCGTATGCACTGGCGTCAGTGGTAATGACCGTATCCCACTCTGGGTTAAAGGGTTGCAGACATGGAGCTTTCATGATGTGTTGCTTTATGGTGTCCATCGCCCTCTTCTGAGGTTCCCTCCAAGAAAATTCTGTCCCCTTTTTGAGTAGATCGCGTAGGGGTGACGTGGTTTCTGAAAACTTTGGTATAAATTTCGCGTAATACTCAGCCAACCCCAGAAAAGACCTCACCTCTTCTTTGGTGGCTGGTTCAGGAGCTTTGGTGATGGCTTGCATCAGGTTTTCTTTCGGGCTGATCCCCTTTTCCGAAATTCTGTACCCCAGATATTCCACTTCTTTTACTCCAAACGAGCATTTATCGTGGCGTAAACGCACTCCTGCATCTTGTAGTTTGTTGAGAACCACTTTGAGGGTGGTATCATGGGTCTGCTTGTCCTTTGCATAAACCAATATGTCATCCTGAAAATATACTACATTTTCGACTTTCCTGAGTAGGACGTCCATCATGCGCTGAAAGGCCGACGCAGCCGACGACAACCCGAAAGGCATTTTAGTGAATTGAAACGTGCCAAAGGGCGTGATAAATGCGGTAAGTGGTTTCGACTCTTCATGGAGCTGTATCTGATGATATGCATTTCTCATGTCAAGCTTTGAGAATATTTCGGCCTCTTTCATTAATAATATGAGTTCGTTTATGCTTGGGAGCGGGTAGTTGTCCGTGATGACTTCTAAATTCAGGCTGCGCAGGTCTATGCACACCCTTAATTCCTGTGAGTGGGGTTTCTTTATCAGGACGACTGGGCTCAGCCATTCGGACGCTTCAATTTCTTCTATCACTCCTTCCCTCTTCATTTTGTCCAGCTGCTGCCTCAGGGTGTCCCTTGCTGTGGCCGGTACTGGTCTCACCCGGTGCTTGACAGGGACGGCATTTCTTTTGAGCACGATCTTGTGAATGAAACTTTTAATGTGCCCCGGCTCCTCCGAGAAAAGTGTGGGGTAATCGCTCTTGACAACAGATTCATTTCTCGTATGGACTGATAGGACTTGATCTTCTGTGCTGGGATCCAGTCTGATTTTTAGCTTGTCTTGATCATCCCAGCCCAATACTGCAGGCCCTTCATGGCTGAAGTAGACTCTGGTGACGGTTTCCCTTCCTTTGAATTCGACTTTTCCGTTGATATACCCTAAAAGTTCGACTGAGGCCCCGCCAAACACCGTGGGCTTGTGTCGTGTGGTGAGCACTTCCACTTTCTCTTTACCCACCATGTCTTTATATGTCTGAAGGGGTAGGATGGTGAGGTCCGACCCGGAATCTGCCATAACCCGAGTCTCTCTTCCATCGATTGTGATGACGCAGTGAGGCTTCTCTCTCCTGGCTCGGGTGCTGTTCACCATTATGACCGTGGGTCTCCCCTCCTCATCTGACGAGGATTCCCTTTCCTTTGTGTGGTCTGTGGTGAGGCTCGCGACTTTCTTGTTCCTCCATCGACACACTATCGAGAAGTGTCCTATGCGTTTGCAGATTGAGCATTCCTTGTCTCTGGCTGGGCACTCTCTGTCATATGCCAGGTGTTTGGTGCTGGAGCACCTATGACACTTGAGGGGTTCTCTCTTGCTGTTTCTTGACTCTCTCGTGTCTGGTGCAGATTTTTCCTTTCTCGGACGGAATCCAACTGCTTGTATTTCCGTAGGGACTTGGGCCCCTGTAAACTCTTTCCTTCTCCCCGCGGTTTCCTCTACCGCTCTGGCAATTTCCACGGCTTTTTCTAACTGCAACTCTTTTTCGAGGATGAACTTATCCTGGACTTTGCGACTGTTGGTATGGACGATTAGCATGTCGCATATGCGGTTTTCCGCGTCGGTACCGAAGTTACACAGGGCTGTTAGTTCCCTTAATTTCGTGACGTAGTCATCGACGGGTTCGGACTGCTCCTGTTTCCGTGTGTAAAACCTTATTCTATGGAGTACAGTGTTCTCTTTGCTGGCGAACCTCTTAATGATTCTTCTAACGGCCTCCATGAACACATCGTCATTGACGTCATCTACTGGTATCGGGGTAAGGCCCTCGAAAATTCTTTGCCCTTCCACCCCTAAGGCGTTGAGTAACATGGCCCTGCGTCTCACTGCTGAAAATCCAGATCCACCCATTGCCTCCACGTAGGTCGTGAACAGGGGCTGCCATTGTGGCCAAGGAATGGCAGGCCTACCTGGTGTCTGTAGAAAGGGTGGAGGCGGTGTGGCTCCCTGCATGTTTCTGCGCGGTTCTTGTGGTGATCCTCGTCGCCAATTTATGTTGTATAATGGTGCCTGAAGGAAGACAGGAGTCAGGCAGGCTTTTCACCAGGACTTTATTTCCCCAAACTCTAGATCAAAGAGGCATGAAAAATGTCCAGGATTAACAGGGCCAAACGTGGCCAACAAGGGTTTGGGTGCTGTAGCTTTAATCCGCTACAAGACTCATAAAATAGCTCCCGTGCTCGGAGGAGCCGGGAAGACGCTGCTCTTCGCGTCCTCAGCTCGTCCCCGTACTCGCGCGTAGCGCGCGGGGGCGGAGCTGGTCGCGCGATCGAGATCTCGCGAGAGCGGGGCTCTCGCGATACCTCTACACGGCTCTAATGCTATAAAGTTTAAGGTACAGCGGTACACATGGGATTTCCAGCACGTAATGCGAATTTGATGAAGAAGGAGAATATTGCCATTGCAACTGCACAAGCAGCTGCTGTTGTATTTTACGTTGTTCTTATGACGCTTACGAGGGCCCCCGAAGCCGGCAATTTATTAAGCATCCGATATTCTCAAGTGAGTGTACTCGTTCCTATACTCAAAGGGAACATCCAGGGTCGTTTTGGTTGTAATAAGTGGAAGGTTGCTCCCGATTTTGCTTTGTGGGGGCCATCACATGTGGACCTAACATAGTGGCGTGCGCACTGCATTAGACGTGACTGTTAAACTGAAGCGAGGATTACATTAGAAAGCCAGGTGGGCCAGCGGGATACGTTTTACGCTGGCGTGTTAGGATTAGGAAGGCAGGTGCGCTCTCGTGCTGTCATTACGGGTGTTAACAGGTTTCGAAAAATGAAAGGAGAGCGGGAGAAGTGATGGGCAGTGTAGGATTAGAATAGCACGGGGGACGGGCCTACTGGTGAAGTGCGCTATCCACGCGCACCCCCTTGCACAATGGAGCGTTTGGCGCAAATTCAGGCGTAGCGCGGTTTTGGCAAAGCATTCCAACAGGGGAGCTTGCCTCTGGAGCTTCAAAGGCATTTCACTTTCTGGAGGCACCCCCCTGGTAGGGTGGACTATTGGGGGGTCTCGTGCTGCATCTCACGTGCCTCGTGCGGGGGGGGGTTGGGAGTGGGAATTCCATATGCTGCATTTGTGTTTTAAATGAACTTGGAACAAGAGCACACGGAGCACCACACATTCGCTTCGAGCCCCGTCACCCCGAGCAGAGAGTTGCTGGGGAGTGGGGTGCTCGGTCCGGCGCAACGGGGGACGAAGTGAGGCACAATGTTATGTGGTACAGAATCGGACACCGTGAATTGGGGTTGTCAAGGGTTAGAGCACAAGTAATACATCTAAGTATGATTGGTATGGCACAGTTCGAATAAACCAACATTTTAATTATTTATCACAAAGCAACGCTAGATTAAGTTGTGAAGTGCAGCACTTCTCCGTGGGGAGTATGTGCAGGGGGTGGGCAGCTAAGGGGCAGGGTTGCTCCGAGTGAATGGAAGCACGTTTTCTGGGATTTCGCCTCCTTGTAAATAAATGAAATGAATGTCCGTGGGGCTGCATCATTAAAAGTAAGTCTATTGGAAGAAGTACACCTCGGTTGTCCTGCGACGAGCCCTGCTCCCCTACCCCCGAATAGGAATTTGCTGTAGAAATGAAGCTGCTTTCATTATATTGTAATTCAAGTACTCTACAGAAGAATTCTAAGGTGAAACCACAGCTGCTGATGCCCAATTAAATGGGTTTTTGCCACTTGCCTTATGTAAGGCCGGTTTAGGTCGAATTGACCGGAAAAAAAGGTCAGAACGATCAAAAGTTTTAAAAATGCTACCACCAAAGGATCGAACACCAAAAGTTTGATCCTTTGGTATTGTATTTGTATTTATTGATTATAAAGCGCTTTACACCAAAGTGGTAGCATTGAAAAAAAACAGGGGCTGCAGGGGTGTCCCCTGCATTGCCCCGCTCACTATACCTTGTGGTATAGTGAGCTGGTCTGCGGGGGACACCCCCGCAGCCGTCTGTTTAAAAAAAAAAAAGAAAAGGACCCTGCAGTGCCGGTTCCCAACCACGGAAGTGAAAGGGAACTGGCGCTGCAGGAACCAGCGTGAAGATGAAGGTAAGTGGGGTTTGTTTATGTTGGTGGTCTGGGTGGGTGTGTGCTGAGGGTGTGGGGTGTTATGGGTGTGTTGTGTGTGTGAGAATTTGTGTTTTTGCAAATTATCGGGGCTGAAATGTCCGAAAACAAAGTGTTCGAACTTTTCGTCATTCGAGCACATTGTTTTCTGGATATTTCAGCCGCGGTCATTTTGCCTTCGGTAAAATCACTTGGATTCTGTAAGGCCTTGCCTATGGGGGGCCTTAAATTAGGGGATAGTGGAAACTCAGGGGTGACAAGAGAGACAGTTCACACGAGGGTGAAAGATGGGGCCAGTGCTCTTCATCACACTGCGGGACACGTCCGGAGACCCTTTCAAATGTGTTAATATCGGGTTGCATGTGAATGCGTGCGAATGTGAGTGTTTGAGCGGGATGAATGGGGCTATGGGGCCTAGTTTCGGAGCTACAACCTGTCTTCGGGGGGGAACTCTCTGCCGCCGGAAACCATCAGAGAGTCTTGGCGGAGTCACAGGTCGATCCCCTAGAAAGCACTGGCAGACCCGTATGGGGCTGCTCAGCCAACAGCTTAGAATCTACGGTGCCCAGGAGTAATAGACTCAGGGGAGGCCCTGGAAGAAGGGGAGGGGTTAGAGGGCTTGGAAGGCATTCATTCCTACCCCAAATGCGGGGGGGTGGTAAGAGGAGAACGAAGAAAACGTAAAGGTCAAGAAGGGAAATTGTGGGGAACAAGAAAAAGGTGGCACAGCAAGGTTGGTATGGAAACAAGTAGGGGAAGGGTTAACTGAAGGAAAATACCTAAGGGAAGGGTAAGTGGGGATGGGCTCGGGGGGGTGACAAGGGGGAGCAGGGGGGAAAGGTCAAAGTGGTATGGGGGAGTAAGCGCAAGGCTGGGGGGAAAGAGACTGGGATACTTGGGGAATAGAGAGAACATAACTTGGAGGCCGGGGGGGGCGGGTGTAATGGATTACAGGGAACAGACCATGGAGTCAAGGGTGGGGGGGCGAAAGAGAAGAGAACCGGAAAGGGGACGAGGGGTGAGCCTCTGGAGTGTAAGTGCAAGGGATAAACGGAACAGGGTAGACCGGGGTAAGATCCCTGAAGATGGAAAAAGGGGAGAGAGAACAAGGGGAATGGAATGAAGGTGAACAGAGCACACAGAGACGGGAAATGGGAGATAGAATTGAAGCCGGGTTCACTTAGCACTAGACTCAGATGGCTGGCTGGTTGGGCAGGTAGAACAAGGGAACAGGAACTTAACAAAGGAAGAGTTGGCACAGTAAGGGGATGGTAGCACAGAGCAGAGTAGAAACGTGTACTGTGATATTGGACACCGAAAAGTAGTGTCTGTGAGTTAGAAACGTGTACTGTGAAATAAGGACACGGAATAAAGTGTCTGGGGAATGTGTACTGGGAATAAGGACACCGGGAAAAGTGTCTGGAATAAAGTTCAAAATGCTAACAACGAATGGCCATGGGTAGAGAGAAATCGGTAGCGAGGGCCGGGCTCAATCGGAAGGGTCCACTGGACACGGACGATGGGGGGGTGGAGGGCGGACTTAAGAAGCCACTCCCGGTGTAGAAGAACCTGTGGTGTGGTGGATACACAGATCGCCTGGAAGATAACTCCTTGACTTTATGCAAATAAAGGTTGCTGTGGCATTGTGATTTCCAACTTGAGAATGTTGTTTGTTCTTTTATTCAGGGATATCCATCCCTTGGTGGGTGGGGGGTTGGGGTGCAGGGGGTGTATGAATGAGCCATATACTATGCAGAGTAGGGATTTGGGGGAGGCGCAGTGATGGGATGCCCCCGCTATGGCGGGCGAACGTGATGACGGAGGCGGCATGGCGGGCGTTGTCCCTTAGTGGGGGGTCCTGGCCAGCCTCCACCACTCGGAGTACTGGGTGGGCCAAGGTGGGGGGCTGCCCCGGAGGTGGAGCAGGGACAATCACCGGAAGGGGGAGTGGGTGAGGGACCGAGAGAGAGTTGGGCCTATAAAGGCCTCATGCGCGGTTTTCTCTCTCTGTCTCCGCCCTCTCCCCGGCAACTGATTGGAATTCCCACCCTCCCGCCCAAATTCCAAGTTTTTGGTGTCTAACATCTGTTTTCTGTTTCAGGTCGCCCGGCGGAGTTACATTGCGATCCCTTTAGCAAAGCACTGGCAGACCCGTAGGGGGCTGCTCAGCCAACAGCTTAGAATCTACGGTGCCCAGGAGTAATAGACTTAGGGGAGGCCCTGGGAAGAAGGGGAGGGGTTAGAGGGCTTGGAAGGCATTCCAACCCCAAATGCGGGGGGGTGGTAAGAGGAGAACAAAGAAAACGTAAAGGTCAAGAAGGGAAGTCGTGAGGAACAAGAAGAAGGTGGCACAGCAAGGTTGGTATGGAAACAAGTAGGGGAAGGGATAACTGAAGGAAAATACCTAAGGGAAGGGTAAGTGGGGATGGGCTCTGGGAGTGACAAGGGGGAGCAGGGGGCAAAGGTCGAAGTGGTATGGGGGAGTAAGCGCAAGGCTGGGGGAGAAAGAGACTGGGATGCTTGGGGAATAGAGAGAACATAACTTGGAGGCCCGGGGAGGGCGGGTGTAATGGATTACAAGGAACAAACCATGGAGGCAAAGGGGGGGACGGGCAAAAGAGAAGAGAACCGGAAAGGGGAGGAGTGATGAGCCTATGCAGTGTAAGTGCAAGGGATAAACGGAACGGGGTAGACCGGGGTAAGATCCCTGAAGATGGAAAAAGGGGAGAGAGAACAAGGGGAATGGAATGAAGGTGAACAGAGCACACAGAGACGGGAAATGGGTGATAGAATTTAAGCCGGGATCACTTAGCACTAGACTCAGATGGCTGGCTGGTTGGGCAGGTAGAACAAGGGAACAGGAACTTAACAAAGGAAGAGTTGGCACAGTAAGGGGATAGTAGCACAGAGCACAGTAGAAACATGTACTGTGATATTGGGCACCGAAAAGTAGTGTCTGTGAGTTAGAAACGTGTACTGTGAATTAAGGACACGGAATAATGTGTATGGGGAATGTGTACTGGGAATAAGGACACCGGAAAAAGTGTCTGGAATAAAGTTCAAAATGCTAACAACAAATGGCCATGGGTAGAGAGAAATCGGTAGCGAGGGCCGGGCTCAATCGGAAGGGTCCACTGGACACGGACGATGGAAGGGTGGAGGGCGGACTTAAGAAGCCACTCCCGGCGTAGAAGAACCTGTGGTGTGGTGGATACACAGATCGCCTGGAAGATAACTCCTTGACTTTATGCAAATAAAGCTTGCTGTGGCATTGTGATTTCCAACTTGAGAACTTTGTTTGGTTTTTTATTCAGGGATATCCATCCCTTTCGGGGATTGGGGTGCCGGGGGTGTATGAATGAGCCATATACTATGCGCAGTCGGGATTTGGGGGAGGCGCACTGGGTGATAACCTGGGACCCCAGGCCTTCACCAACTGGTAGAGCCCCTAGAACGGGAGCTTGTTGCTATAATAGACACTTCTCAAGGACTCTTCTGCCCTGCAGAATGCAGTAGCGCTTCTTGCTCCCTCCGGAGCGTACATCACTGCGTCATTGCGCACTGCGACTGCGTCATTGCGCACTGCGTCTTCACTTCCTGCTCCGATCAGGAAATGACAACAGCGGAGGGAGGGGTAATGATTCGAGCAGAATCACACGTTTTACTGACCTTTTACCAAAGCCGGGAATCCCTTTGTTCGAAGGTCAGCAACTGAGCCTCTAATCTAGAGCAACTTTCCCCACACTGGAGTGCATAGAAGTGCTGAGGGACTGCCGTGCCCTGGCGGCTATCGGAAGTGGGTCCGAGTTCTAGCCCAACAGTACCCGGCAGGGGCCCAGGAAGGGCCCTGGCTCTTCTTCGTTGATGCCAGAAGTCTCGGCATGCGTTACAGGCCCGAGATCTTGATGTACACTCTTAAAATAGAACCCGCAGTAAAGGACAAGGAAAAACAAAGGGAGCCATCCCTTTTTATGGCTGTTTTAACAAGTGGATGTTCTCTCCCCCCGCCTCGGGAAGACATCCAGCCCCAGACAGAGGGCCTGCTGCACCCAAGGCAGAGAGATGGAGAGGCAGGAAGACGGGGAAACGCCAAATCAGATTATTTCAGAGAGGCGATTACTCTCGGTGTCACTTAGAAACATCTCTTCTGCCGGCTAACGGCATCGCCCTGCCGTCCTCTCGAGTTTCACTGCAGCGGGTGGGGCGGAGACAGCGGCCCATGAGAGCTGGGCAAGCAGAGGGGCAGCCCTGCTGTCTCAGACACCAACCTCGGAGATCTGTGCAGCCCGCCTAGCAGTGCCCTCGCTTGAAGCCAGACTAGATAGCCACACGGTCTGTTGGCTAGCTACGCTGTCTGGGTGTTAGGATTGGGGCAACTCGAAATTGCGTGGCCGTGCATGTGTTTGAGGAGATAGCGCTTCGTGCTAGATTATTCTCGCCTCTAAGCACTGTAATGTTGCTGGTATTATTTCATAGTACTTCCTTTATCTACCTCGAGAGAATGAAGGGCTGAGTCGGCTCTGCCCTATGAACAGCACAGACCTGCAAGTGGACTACTGTATACGGTGTGAGCCTATGCCACCGTGTAGACAGAAATGGCACAGTTGCCAACTGGCACCATGTCACGGGGGTCTCACACAGCCCGCGCTCGGTTTAGCCAACAGGGCTTTGCATGCTTGGAAAGAAAGATATTTACGTGTAAAGAAAAAACAAAGATTCAAGGACTACCATGCTAATGTTGACATGGGGCTCTTGGAAGATGTCAGGCAGAACTACTCTTTCATGGGAATGTAGAGGCTAGCATTATTTTAGTTACATCTCGTCGTATATGTCCTTATTTTATTTATTGTATTGGTTGGTAGCGCCCAGACCCGGAGCTATCACGGCGCTAAAGTGCAAGATTAGAAGAACTTAAAGTTACAGTTATGATAGCAATATGGTGGTTCCATTGGGTCAGAGGTCAAAAGGCAGATTAACAGTAGGCAAGGCAGTGCATTACAGATATTTGTTGAATAATAAGCTGTTTGCTTTCCTGCGGAAGATAACGTAGGCAGGTTCATCTTGGATGTGCCAAGATGTGAGATGTGCCAACACGTTCCAGAGTGTGGGAGCGATGGTGGTCAAACAGGAACGCCTGGCTTTTTGGTGAATCTGGGAATGCAGTCAGGGCAGAAGTGGTGGAGGAACAGTCCTGTCCTGGTGGCAGTAAGCACATCAACCAGAAAAAAAAACAGTTTTTGGTGTAAACCGACCCTGGAACCAATCACCAAAACGCAATCTACATGTTATGCATCGACCTAAACGGTCAGACACTCTCCTGTCCTTGCAGTGCTTGTAAATGAAACAGGCCGGGCCTGGGATTCATCGAGTCATTGAAAAATCATACATTCAGACATATTTTTCAAACACGTGATTTTAACAAGTTCCTGCCAATCCTGGCCCCAGCCTTCCTGGGTTACATGTATTGGCACTTTCAGAAATCCCCCTTGCAATCAGTTTGGCATCAAGGTTGCCCTGGCATGGACACAGGTCGTCACTGGCCAATGGCTCCATATTCAGGGGCCACACTCAGAGTTGAAGTGTAGATTCAGCATAAAAGGGCGAGCCGCATGAAAGGGCGAGCCGCACTGTGGGACGGGTTCATACTGTGAATAGAGAAAAACAACAATAGAAAGTCCACATGGGTCTACCCGAACCATGGGCACAATTGTAACAGCAGTATGGATGTATGTGTCTCCTGGGGCCCATGTAAACAACTGTACATTGGTAAAACCAAAAGGAAATATACAAAGCTTGAATATATGAACACAACACTTGCATGTGCAACAAAATGACTATAGTACCACAAGTACAACATTATATAGACAACATACAGAAGAAGGTGTATATGTGACTATGCTCCGGAAAGCACAACGTGATTGAGGTTATAACAAAGAGAACTTTAGGGTGCACGGAACAAAAGCTGATTGTTCTAACAAAAAGCCACATTAATGGCCTAAACGATTGCACTGAATGGAGTAACTTAAAAAATACAAGCACAATATCTGGAGTATTTATGATCACTAGAGGTGTGAACAACATATTTAGGTATTAAGTGAAAATATAGTTTTCACTAAACGTAAGAAAAAAGAAGATCAATCGATTTTCAAAATGGAACTGTCAGGCCCTACGACAAACATCAGTGCACACTGAGGCTGACAGGCACAGCGAGATCCGGAAGAGTCGTTGCTGGTGTGTTTGTGTGTGAGTGTGTGTGTGTAGTGAGTGTGTATTGTGCTGGGAAGGCAGATGGGGAGCGGATGCAAGTGGATCTAGGTCAACTGGCCTAAGCACCACCCACCTTCTTAGCCCTGCCTCTTCCTTCCTGCTCTAAACTCTTAGATTAAGGGTGTGCCTCGCCCGGGCGTCCGAAGTGAAGGGCAGATGAAGAAAAGGGCAATTCCTGTTTGGACCTTTTCAGACCAGGAGGACCCAGGCCCAATCCCCTGCCCAGACATCAGGTAAGCATGCACAAACGTGTGTTTACTCCCTCTGTCCCCACAGACCATCCCCACCATCATCAGGCAATGCCAAGTTCTCCGGTGCTCAAGTGAGGACAGGTGCTCCATGGCACAGTATTTGTAAAAGTTTGATTCTCGAATTGTGTGTGCCTGCTCCCCCCTCCCTCATCCCACTGCGCCCCCATTGGATGCCGGCCATTTAAATTGGCCAACCAAGTCAACCCTGTCGTGACAAGTCCCACACTCAAGGACCAGAGGTTTGCCCTTCCCTGCATTGCCCCTTGCATTCCTTGATTGCGTACCCATACGTGCCCCTCTATTGCTAAATGCTACGTGCATGCCATCGCCACATCCATCCCTGCATCACTCGCGCTTAGTCTCCCTTACCTGCGTGGTCCATCGCAATCCTGTGTGCTCTAGCGCCCTCTGCATCCTCGGCCAAGCTTGTGCCTGCATGCCTTTAGCATGCTTGGTCCCTCGCAATCCCTGATCGCGTGGTTCCTCGCACTTCCACCCTGGGTTCGCTCGCAGCAACGCCTCCCAGAACGCATGTTCCTCGCAACACCTAACCACGTGTTCCCCACACTTTCCATCCTTGGTTTGTCGCATTGCACGTCCCTATTGCATGTGCCTCGTGCCACACCATCTCCAGCATCCTGCACCCACATGCCCCCTTTGCTCTTCCTTATTGACTGCCCTGTTTTGCATTGTATTGCTTTGTGTTCTGCTGCATCCTTCCTTCTTCTAGGTTTATTGACTGCTTTGTTCTTTTGTATATTGTTCTGTGTTCTGCAGTGCTCCACCCTCCTCTAGGTTCCTGATGCCCTGGGAACCTGATTTGCTTACCGGACAGCCTCGTTTTCTGCCTGTTCTTCCACCTGAGCTCTTGTCTACTAAGTTAATCGTCCACTATTGTCTTGTCCCTTTCTGTCTCGTCTGCTTGCACCCCTCTGTGTGTCCTCCTGTAGTGTCTCCTGCCTACCTTTCCCCTCCACCCCTTTTCCTCCCTCTTCTTCCATCACCTACTCTATGGTGCTCTCTGTTTCTCCTATCTTTTCAAACTGCTTCTTTATCGACTATCCTGCTCTCCTCACTAAGTCTGGTAGGAAGAAGTTCAAAAAGGATAACCTGGTTTCCAACCCAGGCCTCCCTATCACTGACACCTATACCAGTGCTTCCTCCAGACAGACCCTCACCAACATCCTCTTTGTCGTTCCCTCGCCAGACCTATGGATTCTTTGTATGGTCTCTGTGCTTTCTCCTTTCTCTTCTTCTCCCATTAATGGTGGCACCCAGTGGGATGCCCTCCTGGCCCCCTTTCCCTCCTCTAAGGTCATCATTAATGTTTACCTGAATGGTACTATCTTGGTCCAAGGCCCTCAGGCAAATCTTCTCCTCTTTGATAGACGCGTCCTGCGTCTCATCAATTTTCTTTCTTCTCCTGCTGTCCCCTTCTCTCCCTTCTTCAGCTTCCTTGCCTCCCCCTCTGCCTCCTCCTTGACTACCTTGCCCTCTCATCCTTTCTCTTCTGCCCACCTTGGGCTCCTTCTAAACCTCCACAGGGCATACCTCTGATTTGTACCCCTCCCCGGAAGTCTTTCAAGGTTGGCAACCTTCTCCATTTTGCCACTCTCAACTCTCGCTCAGCTGTCAATCACTCCTCTGACATCTGCCACCTCCTAGAAGAACTTGATCTCGATGTCCTTGGTCTCACCGAGACATGGGTCACGGCCAGCTCAGTCACACGCTTTGACACTCTCCTCCATGAGGGCTACAAGATCCTCTCCGTGCCCAGATCCAACCGTTCCGGAGGGGTTGTAGCCTTGATCTTCCCAGAGTGGATTCCTGCCTCTGTCATTCCTATGCAGGCCTATTCCTCTTTTGAATGACTTGTCTGCAAGCTCGCTCTCTCTCTCTCTCTCTCTCTCCTGGCCACTCTCTTACCATGGCTACTATCTATTGGCCACCTGGTCAGATCACTTCTTTCCTCTCTGAGTGGGCGGACCTCTTCTCCTCCCTCCTGGCCTCGACCACTCAACTCCTCCTTCTTGGAGACTTTAACATCCACCTGGATGCTTCCTGTCCCTCCTCTGGGCTCTTTTGCAGCCTCAGCGACTCTCTCTCTCTTTCTATTCTCCCCTCTGCCCTGACTCACTCTGCAGGGCACACTCTGGATGTTCTAATCTCCTCAAACCTCTCCCTCTCTATCCCCCTCACCACTCCTTTCTCCTGGAGTGATCACTTACTCCTTTCCTCCCATCGCTCCCTCTCTACCCCTCAAGCTAAGCCAACTCCAGCACTGCCACCTACCTTCTCGGTCATCCGACCCATGAAGCGTGTGTCAGTTGAGGCTTTCACCACCACTTTCTCTCCCCCTCCTCCTCCTCTGGCTCACTCACATCCTGACACAGCCCTTTCCATGCTCCATTCTTTTATCTCTGACACTCTCGATGTTCTTGCCCTTTCCATGCTCCATTCTTTTATCTCTGACACTCTTGATGTTCTTGCCCCTATCATGAGGACCCGCTTGAAGCCCAAAGCCAACTGCAACCCCTGGTATGACTCTGACCTCGTCACCCTTAAACACATGTGCAGGGTGGCTGAGAGGAAATGGTGTGCTTCTTGTGCATCCTCTAACAAACTGGCCTGCCGCCTGCTCCAAAGGCAATACCGTCTCTCTGTCCTGAAGAAGAAGAGAGACCACATCCAAGCCTGCATCTCTGCGGCACCTAACAACTCGGCAAAACTCTTTAAAAAAATCTGCAAGGAGCTGGCCAATCCTGCTGCAGTCTCTACCCTCCTGTGTCCTCCCAGGCCCTCTGCACGGGCCCCGGCTTCTCATTTCATCTCTAAAACCCAGGACATCCTGTTCACCCTCTCGTCCTCTCCTCGTCCCTCTATCCTCTCGCCTCTTCCTCCGGCCTCCCTGTGGCCACCTCTCTTCTGTCCGCCTTCTTTCTCTTCCTTTCCTCTGTTCTCCCCTGACGAGGTTGCTAGACAAGTCTGATCTATGAAAGTCTCATCAAAACAGGTTCTTCCCTGTTCTTCCAAAACCATCAAGGACCACATTGGCACCCTCGCTCCTGCTCTGGCTGACTTCTGCAACTTCTCCTTCACCACTGGAGCCTTCCCTTCCACCCTGAAGCACTCTCCTGTGTATCCTTTTCTCAAGAAACCCGCAGCCGACTTATCCTACCCAGCTAACTATCACCTGATCTCCATCACTCCTTTCCTGGGGAAACTCCTGGAAAAGCTGGCTATCTCCCAGCTTAATCTTCACACTAAATATGTTGGTTGTCTCCATGACCATCAGTCTGGATTCAGAGCAGCCAGAAGCATGGGAACTGCTCTCCTGAACATCCGTGAAGACCTGCTCTCTAACCTCCATTCTAATCTCCCCTTTGTCCTCATCTTACTCGATCTCTCTTCTGCCTTTGACACAGTCGACCATGGCATCCTGCTCAATTGTCTCCGTGATAACCTGGGTATCACTGATCAGGCCCTGGCCTGGCTGACCTCTTTCCTCTCTGATCGACCCTCCCAGGTCCAACTTGGGTGCTTCCTTTCCTCTACCTCACTCTCTACCTGTGGTGTTCCGCAGAGATCTAACCTCTCTCCATGGCTGTTCAACCAATACCTGGCACCTCTCGCCCGCCTATGCTCCAACATTCAGTGCTATGCGGATGACACTCAGCTTGTTTTCAGGCTCCCCTCTGCCACCTCTTGTCCTTCTCTCATCTCTGTCTGTCCGCTATCCAGGAGTGGTGTGCCGCCAACAATCTCTGCCTTAATGCCAGTAAGACAGAGATTCTCCTCATCGGCACACCTGTCCCCTCCTTTCCTGTCACTCTCAGGCCGACCTCCCTTCTTGCTCCCACCTGTGAGGCTAAGAAACTCGGGGTCACCTTCAACTCCACACTCTCATTTTCTACTCACATCTCTGATGTCTCTAAGAAGTCAAAACTACCAACTGCACCTCCTCAGAGGTATTCTTCCTTTCCTCTCCTTCCCCCAGAAGCTCACTGTCTCTAAACTTCTGGTTCTCTCTAGGCTGGACTACTGCAACAGCCTCTTTCTAAATCTGCCTGCTTCTACTCTCCGGCCTCTGTAACTCATCCAGAACAGGACTGCGAGACATGTCCTTGGCCTCAAGCCCAGGGATCGTATCTCTTCAGCACTGAAATCTCTGCATTGTTTCCCAGTTGCTGCAAGGATTAAGTTCAAGACCCTCCGTATTGTCCACAATGCCTTCTGGGGCCTGGGCCCTCAATACCTCCAACTCTCTTTCACAAATACGTTCCTACTCAAGTTCTTCGCTCCTCCACCTCCAATTCCCTCAGGGTCAGTCACTTCTCCAAGGAACGAGTTGGTGGTAGATCTTTCTTCAGCTGGGGCCTCCCTCTGGAACAGCCTCCCTGCCTCTCTGAAACTTGAGGAGAACCATCTCCGTTTCCGGAAGCACTTCAAGACCTTCCTCTTTGCTTCTGCCTTCTCTCTACTGCCGATTTCTTGTCTGATACTGCACTGGTCACCTGGCTACCCTCTGATTTCAGGCCCAGGTCCCTGCCCTCTTAGTTACACACCCGCACTGCCTCCCAGCAACACTTGCACTTTGGTCTGTATCTGTAACCCTACAGTACCCCTACCTTGCACCTGCTGGCCGCACTTCTTGGTATAGTTTTGAACCCATGTAGGGCAATGCCCCCTCCCCTTTCTCCTGGCACTTTTCCCCTCCCCCTGGCATTTTTCCTCTCCCCCCTCCCCTGCACTTGCGTGATCTCAATGTCACTTGGCCTAGTAAGATCGTTGTCTCTGTCTTCCCTCTGTTCCCGCTTCCTTGCCTCATCGCGCCTTGAAACACTTGTGTATAGGTGAGTTACAAATGCCATATCATATCATAAGGGGGGGGTGGGTGGGGAAAGAAGGGTTTGGGGGGTTAACCCCCCCATTAAGAATACGACCTGCAGGAGAAGGTGGGGCGGGGATCACCTGGCAAAGGGCGGGGGGAACGCGGCACAGAATGTGACATTTCCGCATTTTAAAGCAGACACAAAAAACAGCCGGAAAAAACAGTCTTTTTTTGTATTCGGTTTTTGAAATGCGGCAATAACACATAGAACCCGTATTTATGTTCTGTGACAAAAAGTCCCCCACTCATCCTTGGAGACTAGAAGTGGGGTGATCAAAGGGGACAGGGGCCACACAGAGCTAGCGGGTGCTAGATGTATAGACGTTCTTCCTAGGATCCCCTGACCAACCCCACTGTGTCCCCATACTAAGACAAGGGGAAATCACAGGAACACATCCACAATCACCAATGACCCATGTGGAAAGAGGGTCAGGTTCAAACCCCTTAAGGGTATCCCTTAATCATAGTATGAGTGCTCTGAGAGAGCTCTTCGAACTCCGCAGCCAAACCCTTGAAACACCTGTGTATAGGCGCGTTACAAATACCATATCATATCATATCCCAAACTCCCAGTATGGGAATTTCCCATGACAACATCATTCCAACATTCTGAATTCACCAGTCAGTGTGACAACCCATTTCCATCTTCAGCAATGCTACCGAAGGAAACAAGTGAAAGCGTGAATCAGACTAGCACAAAATACAAGAGTCACAAAGATATAAAGTTCTACTCACCCTGCAAACAGAATGAAAGTAAACGTATGCTAATAAGCTGCTTGAGACACAAAAGGAGGAGAGACCAGATTACAAAAGCTAACATGTTCAGCCATAGTGTGCATGTTGTATAAGGAGCTGGAAAATGGTTGTTTGGAGGACATTGGTGAGTAAGTTTCTAGGTCTGGAAAAGACCCGGGGCTAAGCTGATGTCGGAACTGTTGGGACTGGGGGCTAGCTAGCCTTTTGGCTGTAGCTCCTGAGATTCTATCTGGGGCTACAACCAAAAGATCAGGGGCTATAGCCCCCTTAGCCCCCCCCCTAGCAACGCCTCTGGGTGAGTTAGAGGTCTATTGAAAGGAAAGCTGGGAGGAGAGTTTTGAAAGTTGGCAGGAGAAAGTAACATTGGAGGAGAATTGTTGCTATCAGAGAAGGTGGAAGGAGAATTGTTACCTTCTGGAGTGAATTATTAAGGAGGTTGGAAGGATAATAATTGAGGTGGTTGGGAGGAGACCTGCTACCATCTGGAGAGAGAACTATTGAAGAGGTTGGAAAGAGAACTGGTACCCTATGCAAAAGGCTAAAGAGGTTCTAAGGAGAATTATTGAGAAGGTCTCAAGGTATTAAGTGTTGCCATCTGGAGAGAGTTAGCAAGGTCATCTGAAGGGTACGTTCTAACATTTAGACAGTTATGTAGGTGGATGAAGGTGAAGAGTTATCTAGAGAGGAGGTTGGAGAAGGAGAACAGGTGCCATCTGGTGAGAAGGATGGAGAAAAGCTAGAAGGGGAAATAAAGTAGCAAGACCTGAGGAGGTGGAAGCAAAGAAACTACCCTACTTACCAAGGAGGTTCTGGGAGACCGGATAGGTTCGGTCCTGGGTAGATTTCAGAGGTGGGAGAAGGTATGAGATGGTGCAATACCACTATGAGGTCCCTGTTTACCTGTCCTGCGGAGGTTGCAGATGTATATGCCCACGAACACCATCAAAACTGTCCTACCCGACTGAATGATTACACTACAGGATAGATGCGCCTGGGTAGGAAAGGGGAATGGGACAAAATAACAAACCTCCAGATCTTTGATCTTGAACCTTCGGATGGTAGGACTCTGCACTGTGCTATTTCTCGCTGCTGCCTCTGTCTCCCAGTGATTCAAATTTGTGAAGCTCTACAACAACAAGAAAACCTGTTAGTCCCACTACTCTTTCTAGGTTTTTTGATCAGAGACTTTTCAAAGATATACCTTATTCATACTTGGTTGGCTCCTCTAAATAGCTGGATGGCAAAGGAGTTCTGTTATCAATTGGATGAATTACTAACTCAACCTTATTGCTACTGGCCTGAGTTGTCTTGTCTCATGTCTTTTTAAATAAAATAAAATAAAAATATTGTGTACAGTTTGAAATGCTTATTGTTTCTGTACATGTATTCCTTTAGTGTTTCACACTGATCATTCCTGCCAAATGTTCTATTCTTAGCAAAGTCTCAGCATAGGTTTTCTTTAACCCACGCTTTAATAATATTTTTCCTCCGTGTCTCCACGCACCCATGCTTGGTACTGTAATCGGCGAAGCCTACGGGTTACCATAGGAACTCCGAACACCAAGCGCTCTATTGTTCACACGCTCAGACATGCACCACAAGGTTCTTTACTGTAGTAAATAAATGCACTAGCACAGATTACCCCGAAGGAGTTCATGAGGCTTCACGTGCACAGAAACCTCCTTGTTTTTTGATTTATGCAAACAGTGAAATAATTATTTATAGGTACTCCTCCTCTATGTCCATGGATTAATTAAGAAAACTAAACTACAATTGCTGTGGCTTTATGAGTTTCCAAACAAACAAATTATGCAAATATTTACAGTTCTAACTACAATGTATTCTTCATAAAATATCACTTAGCTCTGGTTGCTGCCTTCAATACTGGTATCACCCCTGGTCAGTACTGTTCATATCCTCATTTTACAGGTTCCCTCAGGAGCTTCTATGACTGTGACCTCTCTTGAAGAATTCCTGGATGAAAAGCAGTTTAGAATCTCTCTCAAGATTCTACATTACCTCACAATGCCTTTCCTCCAATCAGTTTCTAGAGGAATGTTCTCCATCTTGGCCAGGGGAAGTTCCAGGTTCCTGGATGCACTATCTTAAGGGACTGAACTGCAAAGCCAACTCACATGCAACACTCCCTATCACTCCTATTATCCTCAAACTGTCCTGTATGCAAAACATCCTCCCACTGTATGACTGACTAGTCCTTCTGGTGTATTTCCCCCTGACAACCACTGTGGCATAGAGAGGCAACCTCTGGAGGAGCAAGGAGGGTACTACTCCAGGACCCTAGACGAGGCAGGTGTTCTGCTGACAGTGACCATACCACCCATCTCTGAAACTCAGAGGAAGGGAACAGTATTACGAGGGATCCACCTCAGTTTCAGATATCTGGAACAGAACTTTAAGAATTTGCCAAGCTGGGACACGTTGACCTCAGAGGGCTCTTGCCACAGACTTTCTACAAGTGGGTCCCTGAAGACCTGCAACTCAAAGACAAAGACCAGGGTGTTGCATGGTACTTTGCGGTGGGGCCAGGATGAGCCGAAAAACCTGAAACATATTTTCATTTGTGCTATAAAGAGGTAGAAGCCCCTAGACATCCTTTGACTGTTGTGAACTGTCTGACTTATATATCAAAGGATATCAAAATGTTAAAAATTGGAAACTTTTAATTCGGATCAATCCTGGAGCCTTTTGTATTCAAGAAATAGTAACATTTTAAATTTTACATATCATATTTAATTAAAAATTTAGAAATATTTAGAGAAAGTATTATGAAATGATTAAATGCAAATGTGAAAACATTGAGCTTTTACTTGAAATATGTTGATTTTAACGTTATATAAGAGTTGATTAGCTTCCAATTTACATCATATATTTATAATTTTAGAGAGGTGATTTGATTGTAGTTCCTCATCCTTGATTTTTGTAATATGAATTTGAATCTGTACATTTTATATGTATACATTTTACTTGATGTATTGTGATGAATTTGTAATATACTGTTAACAAGTTTATTTAACCAAAATAACACTTTAATACAAAAAAAGAAACCTTTTAGAGAACCTTCCTTTGCTCACAAATAATTATTTCGTATTCCACCTTCTGTTATTTCTTCTTTGGAACTATTTGAAGGATTCCTTTTCTTGCTGCGCCTTTTATCTCTCAGCATCTCCAGATAGAATTGTCTTTCCATTTTGGTAGTGAGAGCATGAACACATGAGAGAACTTTGACGTCACTGAACTTAAGCTTATCTAACGTAACTATTCAGACCCCCATCACTTACAGTTCTACTCCTCACCCTCGTTTATCTGAATCATCATTTTACTTTGTTTAACAGAAATTCTCTTGGGTGAAAGCCAAACAACTACTCACAAAAGTGTCTACTTACTCGCACACTACATGCCATAATTTCAGTCAGTAATAACTTTACTTGGCCATCGGCCATAAAACTCCAGGGTCATTAAAACATCAACATTAAAATCGTACAATATGCATAGAAATATGTGTCCATTATGATCAGTACGTAATTAAAAATAGCAACAGGGACTCTATCTTACTTAGGATAAAGTCCCTAGAATTGGAAAAAGTAGCTTCCACGGAACATGCCGTAACATAGATTAGAAGAATCGCTGTGCTTTGCTCCTATGCTATAAAGTGCTCCCTAGGCTCATTCCAATGGATTATCATGAACATGATACAAAAAAGTGCAACGTGCCCATGCAAAGTGTCTTTGATCACAATATGAGACAGGTCGCCTAATAAAAGTTGTACAAGATATTTAGTACAGTTTTTAAGGGGTGAACTACTTCCTCGGGAGGATAGCTCAGGGGCAACATGCTCGCTGTGGAAGCAAGACTACATGAGCAACACAGGTTCGATCCCCGGGTCCGCTTAGAAACCTCTGGGTATTAAGCGCGATATAAATAACCAATCATATCATCCTAAGGAACCTTAAAGAGTATTACTTGAAGGTAAGTGGGCTACATCTAGCTAGCTTCAGCAGGATAACCAATCATATCATCCTAAAGAACCTTAAAGAGTATTACTTGAAGGTAAGTGGGCTACATCTAGCTAGCTTCAGCAGGATAACCAATCATATCATCCTAAAGAACCTTAAAGAGTATTACTTGAAGGTAAGTGGGCTACATCTAGCTAGCTTCAGCAGGATAACCAATCATATCATCCTAAAGAACCTTGAAGAGTATTACTTGAAGGTAGGTGGGCTACATCTAGCTAGCTTCAGCAGGATAACCAATCATATCATCCTAAAGAACCTTAAAGAGTATTACTTGAAGGTAAGTGGGCTACATCTAGCTAGCTTCAGCAGGATAACCAATCATATCATCCTAAAGAACCTTGAAGAGTATTACTTGAAGGTAAGTGGGCTACATCTAGCTAGCTTCAGCAGGATAACCAATCATATCATCCTAAAGAACCTTAAAGAGTATTACTTGAAGGTAAGTGGGCTACATCTAGCTAGCTTCAGCAGGATAACCAATCATATCATCCTAAAGAACCTTAAAGAGTATTACTTGAAGGTAAGTGGGCTACATCTAGCTAGCTTCAGCAGGATAACCAATCATATCATCCTAAAGAACCTTAAAGAGTATTACTTGAAGGTAGGTGGGCTACATCTAGCTAGCTTCAGCAGGATAACCAATCATATCATCCTAAAGAACCTTAAAGAGTATTACTTGAAGGTAGGTGGGCTACATCTAGCTAGCTTCAGCAGGGGAGTATTCGGCCGTTGGATAAATGATATTCTTCCCTAATAAGCCATGCCTTATGTATGTAAGTGGAGACTGCACATACACCACTAGGCCACTGGGACAGGGCTTACATAGGGATAAAGCTGCTATAGGATGTTGCACGGAAACCCCTGCATTACAGGCTTGAGAAAACGGGCGCTTAGGTCTTTCTACTGTGGGCAGAAGACCAGGAAATGAATGGGGTCTTCTTTGGCATCCAGGCAGGAAGAACGAAGATTTGACGAGCTCATGTGCCATGACAACTGTACGGCACACAATGGCAGGGTACCTAGGCAGAATTTTATACAGAGTGACCTCGCATAACCTGGCAAGATGATATCTCGATACACTTTCTACTCGTAGTCCAATTTTATGTTCCAGTATGCAGCTGCCATATTAGGCTGGGAGCAAGCGATGACTTCCTGATTTTGCAAGTTGGCATCAATCACCTGAGGGAAAATAAACTTTGAACGTGAATTGATATGGCGGCGATTGTGCCAGCCATCGATTTTCAAGACCCACTGTAATCAGTTGGGACCTGACATATCTGCACCATTTTAAATCGGTCCCTCCACTTTGTGATAAAAGATCTAACATCACCTCTCTAAATGTGGTGAAGTCCATAGCCGAAGCCAATAAGGAACCGGGCACATGGCAATGACGTCAATTATTTTCCTCTGATTCAGCTCAAGGCGTAGTGTAGTATCAGGTGTGCTTGGAGTTAGAGACAACGTTCTTTTTAGGAATTTATTTTCCAGGGTCGCCATACTATTGTTGTTCGCGTACCCCATAGCTCGGCACCAAACATGGCAGAGGACCTAGCCTGGATGCCATAAAACCATACGACTGGAGAGAAAGCTCCTTTCCTGTGGGGTAGGCCAAATTTCAATATGGCATTGCTGTGCCGTTCTCCGGTTAATAGGGCCTTGTCCACCTGATTTGACCAACAGCCGTTCCTTGCAAATCCGATGCCAAGATAATCGAAACACACTACCTGCTCAATGGTGTGGCCATCGATCACAATGTTGGAATTATGGCTGCTGCTTGTGTAGTGTGGTTGGACTACCATTGTTTTGGTTTTGTCGTAATTAATCAAAAGCCCACTGTCAATGCAGCCTTCGTGCAAGGCTTTCACTTGTCTGCAAAGATCCCTTGGCATCAGGGAATTGGGGACTGTGCCATCTGCAAAAAGAAGTCACAAGATTCTATCTTCTCTCAATTTTGGAGCGCCCGTTGGCAGATGCGAGAGGCTAATAATTAATCTTGTTGATGATAGTGCAGACTAAGGTGGGTGCAAGGACGTATCCTTGTCTCACTCCCGTATTGATGCTTATCGGCCAGTTACTTCTCTGGCTATGGTCCACTGTACTCTTGCTGTGTTTGGTTTATTCAGACCCAAGGTGCCTTGCAGCATTTGAGGGAGGAATAACTAGATCACTCAATGCTATCCATAACTTGACCCCGGGTATCCCTTCAAATGCACATTTCCGATCGATGCAAGCACTGTATAATTTCATCTTTCTCCAAGTGGCATATTTCTGTACTAACATAAAATCTAAAAAAGGGATCTACTATGGCCAGGCGGGAAGCCGGCCTGAAGGTGCCTGCTTATACTGTTATCGCACCTAACTTTCTAGGTGCGCTAACAATGCCCTTGCGTACACTTTACCAACAGATTCACAACACACCATGGTATAACGCCATTTCATCGACAGTCATTTTTACGACTACCTTTTAAACCAGTACAAAATTACGAAAAAAAAATTCCCTCCAAAACCCCCCACCCTCACCTATTTCTTACTATTCCCGGCCCCCCCAACCCTTTATCTGCCCTTTCCCACGACTGCAAAATCATGTGTAACATACACTACTGTATGTATGTGATGTTTTGATCCAGTTTAAGAATGTATATGTCCGTGTGTCCAAAAGACAGTGGAGGTAAAATTAAGAACTAGTTTTTCCAGCAGGGAAAATTAGGATGCCAAAATGCGGGCAATCACCTAGTGATATTCTGTTCCTTGATATAAGTAGCAAACTTTCTTTCTCTATAATGCCCCATGCATGCACGCAAATAAAGTACACCAAGAATAATTATGGCCAAGCATCGAACGTGCCACAATAGGGTCATGCTCTTAAAACACAATCTCGGACCTGGCAGCATTACAAAGCACACTCCGGATGTGAAAGTACAGCAGTGATCCGCAGAGACTACAAAGAGGCCAACACCAACGCGTGGATAACGCTGGAAACATTACTCATTTTAAAACGATTTCATTTCGATTTCACCAGAAAACGACTCAAATTAGGATATGTTGGTCCCTCCCAAGCGCCATACCAATCAGATCATTAACCAATTGGGAGCCTCCAGAAACTGACATTATAGAAGCGCACGGATATATAGTCAGCTTCACATGAGGGCAAACAATCAAGGAGTCAACCCTACCTTACCTACAGGTCAGTGATGAGGCTCCAGAGCGGCAAACAACTTATCGATTGCGCGATACTACTAAGTATTTACATTGTAATACACAAGGCGATGGTTGTTTTTGTTTCTAGGGCCCCTCCCACTAGCACCAGTAGTGGATATCCCAAGCTAAGCACCCAAGATCCACATGGATGAAAAAGCCTCATCTAAAAAGGAGAGTCCAATATATGACCCCAATAGTGGGACTCTTTATAGTATTAGACCAAGTTATGCACAATCCCATAGAATCATCGATGGGTAGGTATCATCCACAGTGATATATTTGATTGCTGCCATTTACACTGCGCACCTCTCCAGCCGCCCTGGTAGACTTGGAGAGGGGACGCTGTAGGTTAGTGGGGAGAGAAGGAAAATGCAAGATAGTTTTGCTACTATGTTGATGCATTCCTTTCGGAAGTACCCAGGTACTGCGTGCGGGGCACTTTCGAGGGTATAGAAGCTTGTGTCCCCAGATGGGAGCCTTGAATAACTTCAAATAACATCTGACAGATAAGAGTGCTGCCCGAGCTGTATATGATGTCACTCAGAACCCCAAGGTGGAACTCTGTAGTTGACACCTACCCATATTTAATTTTAGATTGTATTTTGGAGACCTTTATGTTTCTGCGGTAATGATTCTGCAGTCTCTTTGCTGTTTCCTTTGTGTTTCCTTTGATACACAAATCTATGAACCATGAATAAGGTGTAGACCGGGCACAAGACGAGGGCCCACGCGGGTGGACGCCATCCCCCTGCGTGTTCACACCGCCCCCTGCGTGTTCATGGAATAAAAAAATAAATAATAATGCATCAATTTGAAGGGTGTAGCAACGCGGCCTGGAATCGAATGGTCGCGCAGATACAAGACGAGATACTTAACCACAAGACCACAGGACACCAATCGTTCAGTAGTGAAATGTGCCATATTGGCATCTTGCTATACAGGACGTTTTATCAGCCTTTCTTAAACTTACATTGTATGATTAACCACTGTTGTAATGGTTCCCTGGTGTGGGGACCTGGCCGTGGTATGGATGTCTGGTCAGGGCTACGTCCATCGGTGACGCGGTATAGAAAGGGCACGGGATAATGTGTATAACTGGTGGTGAACTATGCAAAATGACCCGGAGCCCCGGGTCACACCCCTTTTATTATCCATCACCGCCCGTGCATGGTGACCATGTTATGGTGCTCCACTGGAAGGGTATACGGATCGGGACATAACATCCCTATCCTTTTCACATTAACACACACAATTAACTTTGCAAGTGTTTGATTCCCTCTTGTTTAACAACACAGTCTCTGAGTCTCACTGGGGGCCCTGGTGCTGCCTGCAGAGGCTACCTGTCATGGTGTCGGGCGACAGCCTTGTTGGGCTGATCTCCTACCGAGTTTCTTCCCCTGCTGGTGCTGGTTGTTCTGGCGCCATTTCGAGACCTTCTGGGTAGGGTGTTTCTTCCTCCTCTGCGTATTCCCGGCTGGTCAAACCAAGATGCATTCTTGGCGATGGTCCCTGAGCCTCGAAGGGCAGTAACTAGAGTGCCTCGTCAGTCTACCACTGTCCAGGGAGTTTTGGCGAATGGGAGTGTTAGTTTCATTCTGTTGGTCTCGTTGAGGACTAACATGTGATCTCCTACTCTAAACCGTGACATCTTGGCGTTTCTTTTGTTGCTCATGTGGGTGTTTGCTCTGATCCGCTTGGTGTGGACATGTTGCTGATCTATTGTCTTCACCGTGGTGGATTTGTGATTTGGTATGGACGAGTACAACACCGTTCAATACATGAGGTTGCTTGGGGGTGCCTCTGTGGACGTGTGTGGATTTAGTCAGTGGTTCCTCAGGAACAGGTGTAGTTCAAATTGCCATGGGAGACCTTGTGCTTTGGCGATTCTGAGGATTTTATTCAGTGGCCACAAGAACTGTTCAGTTTCCCCGTTGGCTTGGAGCCACCATGTTGTGATGCAATAATGTCATATATGTAGAACTTCCAGATAATTATGATTTCCTTCCCTTGAAAGGGTGGTCCGTTGTCACTTTTTATTGACCGAGGAAGTCCATATGTGGCAAACACTTTCTCTAGGGCAGGTAGTACCGTTTCGGCAGAGGTGGATGATACCATTTGCACTTCGGGGTACCTGGAGTAGTCGTCTATTGCTACCAGAAGGAGAGCAGATTTTGATGTCTATCGATTCCCACCTCAATATGCCTCTCGGGTAGAGCAGATGCGTTCTGTTCTTGGAGAGGCTCCTGTTGCTTGACACTAAAGGCAAGAAGACACAACTTCACCCACCCTCGTGTCTAACTGTGGGAACCTCACCCTGCTTCTGATCCTCGCTTTCATTTGAACTAGACCTTGGTGCCCCTTGTGTGCAAGGGTGGCGATTCCGTCTTGTAGGTTGTGCGAAATGACGATTCATGTTTCTCTAAGGATGAGACCTTCTGTTGTGATGGAGAGTTCATGGCGAACGGTGAAAGTCCCTGTCAATAATTCTCAGGCCACCTTTGTGCGGTGTGATTGTACTGCAGGAAATAGTTCTAGTCTCCTGAAAATATGGTGTTTTTCATAAGGTCACAGCATGGGACTATTATTGTTGCCCCAGTGATGCTGGCGATGCCGATTGCTTTTTCGAATGGATCCGCTGGCAGAGTTGACCATCTGTCTTTGTAGACCCCAGTACTACTGTCGTAATCTGTGGGGTTGTCTGCCTCCACCTGGTAGGCAAGGTCGAATTTGTACTGTTTCAGGTGTAAAAGCCATTATTCAATTCATGCTGGAGGGTGCAGTGTGGACCCCGTGAAGATGGCTATCAGTGACTTGTGGTCTTTGTATGCAGTAAACCTCTGCCCGTAGAGTTACAGGTGAAAATGGCAGAAGCCCCATAGGACTGCAATCGCTTCCATTTCGATATGTGAATACCGCTGTTCAGTTGGTGTTGGTGCTCTGGAGGCATATGCAATGGGCATCACCTCGCCTGCTGGGGATCTTTGGACCAGTATCGGTCTCAAACCAACCAGGCTGGTGTCCAGATACAGTTCGGTTTACAGGTTGATGTTATAGTAGGACATTGTGGTTTCAGCGGACAGCAAGTCTTATATTGTTTGAAATGCTTCTTGGTAGTTTCCATCCCACTGTCACTTCATGGCTGTTTTTGTCAATTCTTGTAGGGGCTCTGAAATGGTAGCCAGGTTGTTGATTAACCTGCAGCATTATGCTGCCATTCCAAGGAAATTCCAGATCTTGGTTGGTGTTGTGGGCGGCGAGGCTTCTATGATATCTTCAACTTTGAGGGGGTCTGCTGAAACTCCTCTGCTGTTGAACATGTACCCGAAACATGTTAGTTCCTCCTTCATGATGTGCTCCGGGACCCCCAACACGGCCCGTAGAGTCAGGGTTTGCCCAGAAGCACTTTAAGACAAGATAGCAGCACCCGTGAGGTGGATGGGGGTGCAGATTAATACTTCAACACCAAATCAATAATGACAACTCAACGGTTTGGCAAAGGGAGTCCATTTAATGACAAGTACAAAAAACAGGGAGTCTCATGAATATCAGCGGATGCGTGATCTTCCCTCTCGCTTCACAACTTCAACGAACTTTCTAAAAACAACATCATTTATACTAAAATCTCGTCATCACTGACGTTAAATGCTTAAAAGTTGGCATGCAATTCTATTGGTTTAGGATAGGTACTATATCTGTATATGGTAACGGAGTAAGGGATTGGATAAACAGTGTCAGGTGGGACATCTAAGCGCTACCTTCAAAAATGGCTACTGTAGACGTCACTAAAAGTACAACGTTGCATTGGTTCTTCTAACTATAGGACCCTAGATTACTTGGTCCACTGTGATTGGGTTGGCACCAAACCCCACACATACATTTCCACTTTTGCTGAGCAGCACGCAGAATGGTCGGCCAGGTGCAGGGTGCCCCTCAGCTCCCCGGCCTTCCTCCAATTATTGTTACAAGCAATCACCACTTTAGTAGCCATGTGTCAATTATTTCGCTGTGGTTGGCCTCGAGACTGCATCTCCTGTCTGGAAAGTTCTGATATCTTCGCCTGGCCAACTACCATGCGTAGGTGTGAAAGTCTTGCTTCTTCTCGCTTGGCTGGTCATGTGATTCAGACACCGTGAATTTGTCTCTTCTCATATACTTTGTGTATTTGATTTTCGTTTCACCCACCACCTGCATTTGGTTTCTTATCTTTGACCTTTCTGAAGCAGGATATTCTGTTCTTAGCTTCAATTAATTGTAGCTACTGTTCATCTATTCCACTGATACAACGTTGGCTTTCTTGGCACGATTTGCCTCTGCTGAGTTTCGTTTCTGCCGTTTATTCTCGATTTTGTTAGCTATGAGCTCTCCTCATCTGGCCTTTAGTAACCTTTAGTTAATTCTGCTTCTCGTACAAAGTGGAAGTATACTTATATAACGTGCTTCTTTTGAGGTAGATTATGTATAGTGGCGCTTGCCACACTATCTTTCTACTAAGCATAGCAAGCGGCACGGTTTCCTTAGCTTTCTTGCGGTTCCAAGCATATGTACATGTGTAAAGTGGTTGAATATCTTCATCATGTTTACAGCTTAAGTTTCTTATATGTGACACCGTCTTTTCACTTTAGGTTCACGATGTCTCTTGTTCGTTGCATTTCGTCTCTTCATGTCATTCTCTGGTCGTCATATCTGCTATAGGTGAGTCAGTCTGGGTTCTTGTGACGTCACCATTTTGTCTTGCATTAAGACCTTTTTGGCTTCTTCAAGGATTGTATTTAGACTTCATTTCTTTTCATTTGTTGATATGGTTTTCTCAATGGGTACCTTACTGTCCATAGTTTCCTTGGTGTCGGTACTTCAATAGGTGGTGTTCTTCTTATAGGTACTGGACTGAGCCCCACTGCGGCTCTATGCTGGTTTATTTACTCATCATACGTCACATATTTTGGTGTGAATGTTCATGGTGCTTCAAAATGGACGGTTGAAGTGCGGGCTGCATTTGGGACCTCCTCTACAAAGAACTTGCATTTTTCACTGTGAATGGTGAGACCTGCGTTGTCTAATTGTTTGAGTACAGCTGCCTAATGTGCAAGGTGTTCCATCTTGTTTTTGGCAAAAAAGTTTAGCTGTGTGTATCTCCCAACCTAAGGTGCGATCAGAATGTGGTGAAATATCAGGAATCTTTGTGGACCTTTAGCTGATGATAGCCAGCATTGAGGGCCAGCTTCGAGAAGACCTGTGATCCTGTTAGGTCGGCCATGATTTAATCGAGTGTGGGGGTGATATGCCTCTCAGATGATAGCTGTGTTCGGGAGGCGCATTTCTATACACACTCACACTTTTCCTGGCAGCTTTGGCTTGTGAGTGACGACCATGGGGGAGGCCCAAGAGGTGGGTTCCATCGCTTTTTCTATGATGTCAGCCTTTTCTAGGTCTTGAAGTTCTTTGGTGACCAAATCTTGCAAGTGGAACAGGTTTCTTTAGTGTCTATGGCATTGGGTTAGACAGTCGTGTCGATGTGTAGCTTCACCAGTTTTCCTTTCAGACATCCAATTCCGGTTAGTAGGTGCTTGGCGAGAAGGGCCATGGATCTCGTCGCCTGTGGACACATTGCAGATGAATTTGATGAATCCTAAGTGTTCAGCTGAATCCCAGCTCAGCAAACATTCAATCCCTGTATCAACGACAAACACTTTCGATTGCAATTTTAATTCCTCCTCTCGTGAGTTCAGCTCGAATTTGCCCAACAACTGGTAGTGGTTTCTTGCTGTTGTATGCATACAGTAATGTGTCTGTTGCTTTCATTGTTGGTTGGGGATGCATTTGCATGAACGTCGAGTAGGGCATGACATTTACAGATGCTCTTGTGTCGACAGACACTATAACAACCTGTTCGGCTACGTGTATTGTGCATCTGGGTCATTTCATTCCTGATGATTTCCCCCTTCATTCTATCACAGAAATCATGTGCATCTTCCCCCCTCCTTTTTGTTGTTGGCTGGGTTTGCACAGCTGTTGATGCTACCTGTTCTTCGTCCCCGGACTCCTCTGTGGAGTAGTCTTTACTCGCTTCCACTTGTTCAGCTTTAGCTTTTTTCCTCTTCAGTTTGGGCCTCGTTTATGTGGGGCAAGTTGGTGTCACAGGGACCAATGAGCGGCATACTTTTGCATAGTCGTTCCATTGGCCACAAACACTACAAGTAATTCCTTGTTCTGGGCAATATTTCCTCCCATGGCTTTGTCCTCCACACCACCCACAGTCTTTGGGACCGGATATACGTGTTCACCATGAAGTGGGGTTGCTTGGTTCTCTGTTGGGTGTGGTTCATGACCATCGTGATGGTAGACACAGGGGTAATTTTCAGTTTCTGTAGCGTGGTACCCATTTGCACTGCCCTGGTGTGGTAGAGTACCTGCTGACATCTGCATTCTAGTATTTGTATCAGGAGATTCCATTCTTGCTCAGGGCGGCATGCCTTAGTTGCTCCGATTGCATGCCATTGATGATTTGTTATCGTATTTCTCTCTCGTCATCATCAAACTCACACAATAGGACCAGACGACGTAGGTGTGGAATGCGTCTAGTGTTTTTCAGTTTCGGCATTGACCATCATGCAGAAGATGAAAATTGTATAATCTGGGTTGAGTTGTGGCATAAAATGGTTAGTCAGTGCACCTTTGGCTGAGTCGTAGTCATCGGTCACTCCTGTGGCAGCTCTTAACAAGTTGAAAATGTGGAGTGAGAGGTAGCGCACATAACCCAGAACACGCCCGACACAAACCGGGCCCTTCTCCTGGCACAAAAGCAGCTCCAGAACACTGCACTGGATAATGCCAGGCATGCACACTGGACAATGCGTGCAAGAGTTTATGAAACGGGCGATAAAGCCGGGAAAATGCTGACGTGGCTAGAACGCAAGGAGCAGGGACGCAGCCATGTCCAGCAGCTACAGACAGAGGCCAGAACCCCACTTGTGGTAGATCAGGACATCACGAGGGGCTTCGCAAATTACTATGCTGAACTGTATAAGTCACCTAACACCCCCGCAAATACCTCAATCACAGAGGAAATTAACTTCCCCACCTGGAGCATAACACAACAAGAATTGTTGGAGACATAACGGAGGATGAGGTGTCCGGCCTCCAAGCCGGCAAGTCCCCAGGTCCAAACGGCTTCCTGATTGAGCTGTGGTGGAAAGTGGGAACCAACGTGATTGCTCCACACCTACTGCAAATGTTCCAACATGCAAGAGAACAGGGCACCCTTTCCCCAGATCTTAGGGAAGCCACAATAATAGTACTACCCAAACCGGACAAACCCCCTGAACACTGCAGCTCTTACAGGCCCATTTCACTTATAAACAGCGAAACCAAAATACTTGCAAAGATCCTGGCAAACCGGCTACAACAAGTCATCCCCTCCCTGGTCCACCCTGACCAATGCGGCTTCATGCCCGAGAGATCGACACACATGAATCTCTACAGGCTGCACTTAGCACTGGAAAAAGCCAGCAGCATACAGGGTCCGCTGGCTTTGTTGGCAATAGACTTTGAAAAAGCTTTTGATTCAGTGAGGTGGGAGGCCAACTGGGACATAATGAGGCACATGGGTTTTGGCGCAAACTTTATCGGCTGGGTGCAACTAGTATACGAATGTCCAATAGCCAGAACTAAGGTCAACGGCTGGCAATCAGACCCCTTCCGATTGGGCAGAGGAACGAGGCAAGGTTGTCCCCCGTCGGCCATGATTTTTGCACTTGCCATCGAACCACTGGCCATCCTTTTAAGAAATACCCCACTCTGGGGGGCTTCCAGTGGTCAGAATCATGGGAGGATAGAGTGTCCCTCTACGCGGATGACTTGCTTATCTACTTGAAAGACCCACGCAACTCCTGCCAAAATGTTATCCAAATGCTGAAAAGATACAGAGCCTTCAGTGGCCTACCCTTGAACTGGTCAAAATCCATCCTATTTCCCATAGGAAGCGCAGCTGCCACTTGCCCCATAGACTGCCCCTACCAAATTGTTACTGATCAGTTCAAATACCTAGGGGTGAAAATCACGAAGCACCGCACAGACTACAAAGCTCTGAATCTACAACCAGTCATGGCGAGATTCGCTGAGGACACTCGCCACTGGAGCTCCCTGCCACTGACACTGTATGTTCTGCAAAATGCACCGCTGCATATCCCGCACCAGGAATTCCTCAAAATAGACTGTATCCTCCGGAAACTGCTTTGGAGTGGAGGCCCCCGCGAATCGCTCTTTCCACCCTTCAGAGATCTGTCTGGGAGGGGGGGATTGGGCTGCTCAGGCTGCAAACTTACTACTGGGCCAGCCAGATGGCGGTGGTGAATGACATGCTCCATGGGGAAAAGGACCTGCCGCATATCAGAAGGTTTAACACCGACAGCAACATAACACCCCTGGAACTTCTATACTGCGGCATGGGCCGCACATCAGCTCCTACCATGGAAACGCACATCACACGAATCTGGGCGGAAGCACACCGGCATGTAGGCTGGGAATCGAAACTGATGCTGCCCCAACCACTGTGGAACAACAGGCTTCTCCCTGAGTTACAGAACCTGCCGAAATGGCCCGCCTGGGCCCAACGTGACATCACCAAAGTAGGAGACGTAATAAAAGAGGAGAAATTGGTCCCCTTTGAAACACTGCGTGTGCGGAATTCGCCCTCCCATCCTCGGAAGGAGACCATTATACGCAACTGAAATACTCACTGCACGCCCATCAACAGATCATCAGCGACACGCTAGAATGTACCCCGCTGGAGCGTAACATAGTCCAGGACCAAATAAAAAGAAAAGTCACTTCAACCATGTATAATGTAACCACATCCTTTGCTACACCCGAGCTCGTCAGCTTGAAGGCCAGGTGGGAGCGAGATGTTGGTCCTCTACAATCGGAAGACTGGATGGAAGCCTTGATGTACCCTCGTGAGGCGACCATTTCATCGAGGCTCCGACTGGTCCAACTCAAGATCCTACATCGTATTTACTATCCGAGAGTGGCACTCTTCCGGTGGGGCAGGGTCTCGGACTCGCAATGCATACGATGCAGACGCGAGGAAGGAACCTTCTTCCACATCATATGGGAATGCAACGAAATACAGCGACTATGGCGGAAATGCTGTGACAAACTGTCCAGAGTCTTGGGCAAGCCAATACAAAGGGGACCAAAGCAACTCCTGTTAGGGATCTCCGATGACTGTTACCTGACCCGGTATGAGAAACTGCTCTGGTCAACCGCTACAGCGATACTGAGAATGAACATTGCGCAGCTATGAGGATCGGAAAGAACACCTAGTTATGATCAATGGATCACGGACGTGGACATCTGTGTGACAATGGAACGAAGGGTATACACAGCAGGGGATCCCCGCAGAAAGAGAGCAAAATCTGGCAGAGATGGGAAGACGATGGCTAAGCCCCCGAAGCAGCGTCACTGGCAATGGGAGCGTTAAGAGCAAGGTGCCCATGGACTGGCAGGCCTGGCGCATGGGGACTGTGTCCTGTGTTCCCTCATCAAAGACTAGATGGTCCAAGGGGCAGAGGCCCCTCCCCAATTTTGTTTTGACCCCCCCCCCCCCCTTTATGGTTTACCCTCTGTTTCTTCCTTCCCCTGCAATGCACAGTGTTATGTGAAATGTTTATGTATGTGTGGAAAATGTAAACATTTTTTGATTTAAAAAAAAGAAAATGTGGAGTGCTTTATTCCCTACATTGAGTAGGAGATGGGACCACATCTTTCTGGGGGCTGCGATGTCCTGCCAATCCATCATGATTTCAAGTTGTTGGATCCATATGGCCCTACTGATGATGGACCTGTATACGGTTCAAATGGGGGCATTAGAGTCCCAGATCCGCTTTGTCCTTGTGCTAAGGTGTTGAGACTGAAACTATCTGCTAGCCTGGTTGGGGTTGTTTAGCCTGGTGGGGTCATCATTCTTCTGGGGCGCTCACTGACCAGAGTTCTTTTCATTTTCTTTTTCTTAGGCCTTGTGATTTGGGTTCTGTATATAGATGGTCGTTTCTGTTCATCTGGCTGTGTGTGTGTTTCATGATTCCTTCTTTCCTTTGTTTCTATTTGTTGGTTTAGTTTATTTCTATATTATTTCATTTTTTTCTCATCGTGGTCGTCGGGTCGGCTCCAGTGTCTTTTCGGTGCAGCTGATGGCTGTGTGCTGTCGCCGTTGCCTCCTTTGTGGCGGAGCGGGTCCCGCACTCGTTGCCAGTGTTGTAATGGTTGCACGTGTGGGGACAAGGCCCTGGTGCGGCCGCTTGGTCAGCGCTAGGCCCTTCGGTGGTTCGGTAAAGAATGGACATGGGACATGTATAAGTGGTGGCGTACATCCCACAATGACCTGTACGCCCCTTTTATTATCTGTCACTGCCGTTGCGCGGTGGCGCAATGCTCTGTTGGGAGGGTACACGGATCAGGACATAACCACCAGCAACACTAATTGCGAATAGATAGATGGCTAGGCCTGGGCCTATCCTGTTGCTTCAGCAAGTCAACGTGGGGCCTGGGAGTGAATTAGGCGGGCTGCCGTTGATCCAACCGAAATAGAAGACCCTTCCCTTATATATGACTGTTTCCTGATTTTTAGGCAACTGCTTATATCTACTGAATGTGGGCTGGGTGGTCCTGGGTCAGTGTGTTTGTGTTGTGGGGGCCTGCCCACCTTTTGGAGTAAAGGAGGACATGGCAGGATAAGGGATGTGACGGCGAGTCTTTGAATAAGGCGCTCTGTGGTCATGGTTTGTTTGAAGGATCCTGAAAGCTACGTTTGGAGCGAGAGACTGCTTAAATGTGGTACTGGGACCCTTGTTGTGGGGTGTTATGGTCTTCAGCAGGCTGTCTCTTGAACCACAGGTCCAGAATCAGAATCTTTGTGGTGTTACTGCTTTAAGTGGGAGCTCTAGTTAGGGGGCGTGACCCAAGTACGGGTGGGTCTACTTAGGCCACGCCCCCAGCCTAGAGCGCCTCCCCACTCACCCATGGGTAAGTGGGGACCAGGTAAGACAGCAGGGGAACTGGATCGCACTGGCATTATGCCTTAGGTGCACCCAGCCCCACCTTTTTTAAATTATTTTTTTATTTTAATTGCATTTCTATAGCGCACTTGCAGCCCAAGGGCATCGAGGCGCTGTTACAAGAAGATGTTGGATTTAGGATTCAGAGGATATACAGAAAGTATACAGTTGACCAGAGGTCTCTTGGTTACACAGATGCAGGCAAGGATACACACGATGCATGACATGAGTTATACAGATCCATACTTACGTATGGTTTATTTCATACAAACAGCTCAGCCTTGATGGCTTGCGGAAGGCTTGGTGGGACTCAATCATTCTTACGTGAGGTGGGAGCGCATTCCAGTGCATAGCTGCCTGGGTGGGAAAGCTGGAGCCAGTTAGGCGTGACAATCGTGTTGGAGAAGCACATTCTTAAAGGTCTTGTGGCAGTGTGCTTGTTTAAGTCAGGTAGGGAGCAAGTTCCTGGAGGCATTTGTGGGTAAGGGCAAGTGTTTTAAAGATAATTCTTTCTTTGACAGGGAGCCAGTGGGTCTGTCTTCTGATTCCGGAGATGTGTTCTCTCCTTGCGGTGCCTGTAGCTGCCCTAAGTGCATTATTTTGGACTAGCTGGAGTTTGGCAATGTTTTTATTGGAGGTCCCAGTGAGGAGGGCATTGCAGTAGTCTAGCCTAGATCCGATTATTGCCCTGGTGATGGTGAGGCAGTTCTGGCGCGACAGGAAGGGCCTGGCTGCGTTGAGGACTTTAGAGTAGTATGCTGAGGATGCAGCGATGGCATTGGCCTGTCTATCCATGGACAGATCGGAGTCAAGGTAGATTCCGAGTGTCTTCACGTGGTTGGAGAATTTGATGGGAATGGTGAAAGAAGCGCACTGATCCCCGAGGTTACCCAGGGTGCAGGGTGACCCTATAAGGAGGAGTTCGGTTTTGTCACTGTTGAGGCAGAGCCAGTTCTCTTCCATCCACGATTGGATAGTGGAATAGATGGTGGTGAGGGTTTTAGTGTCCGCTAGGTAATCACCCATGAGTGGGATGAGTACCTGTGTGTCATCTGCATAGTTTGTATATGATATGCCCAAGGAATCAAGGATGCTGAACAGAGGCCTTGTGAAGAGCTTGTAGAGCGTGGGCGCGATACATGATCCTTGTGGAACACCGCAGGTGATGTGGCTGGGAGTGGCACAAGCTGAGTCTGAAAAGACTTTCACGGCCCTTTCTTGGAGAAAGGAGGCGATCCATTTGCTGGCTTTGGGGGAGAAGTTGGCTCGGGTGGCTAAGTGGTGGCACAGGTTGTTGTGGTCCACCAAGTCAAAGGCAGCGGATAGATCCAGGAGCAATAGGAGAGCAGGTTTGCCTGCGTCTCTGAGATTGTCCATTTGGTTCTTTAAGTCCAGGAGAGCCGTTTCAGTGCCATGTCGTGGGCGGAAGCCAGATTGCCGCAGGCCTAGGAGATGGTTTTCTTCAAGGAACTTTTGGACTTGCTGGTAGGCTGCTGTGTCCAGAATTATGAGTAGGAAAGGTACAGCGGTGATGGGCCTATAATTCCCTGGGACCGTTGGGTCCAACAAGGGTTTTTTGATGAGTGGGCGTACCCAGGCCTCCTTGAGTCCAGTTGGAACATGGCCCGACTGGAAAGAAGAGTTGATAAATACTGTAAGGAAGGGAGCTAGGGCTAGTGCTGAATCTTTGATGAGATTCGCTGGACAGACATCTCCCTTACAATTAGAAGGTTTGATGGAGTTGAGCAGGGTGATGACCTCTGGCTCCGTGATGTCTTTAAAGTCAAATGGTGGAGAGGAAGTGGACTTAGTGGTCGTGGAAGATTCACAGTGCAGGTTTGCTATGAGGATGGAGAGGGCTTTTTGGTGGCCACAAATTTTAGTTTGAAGAATTTTAAGCTTCTCTAACATGGCAGATTGAATACTATTGCACCACTTGTCAACTTTAATGACGGACGGGGGTGGAGAGGATGGTTTTTCCAGTTCCCTAAAGATGGTGAATATTTTCTTAGAACCAGATTTGGCGTCATAAATCCTGGCGTTGAAGGAGGCAGCTTTGGCTAGGATGATATTAGTTTTGTACGATTTGGAGATGGCTCTGAACACTTTTTTGGTGGCATCAGATGGGTTACCTTTCCATGCGCAGAGGGCGATCCTCTTCTGTGCACTTTGGTCAAGAAGTTCTTTGGAGAACCATGAGTTGGAGTGTTTGGCTTTCTTGGCCTTTTTGAGAGTCATTGGAGCGATGGCGTCCACTGCTGAAGTGATGACATCTCTAAAGGTGTTAGCTAAGGTTTCAGGGTTGTTGGAGAATGGGGCCTGCAGAGCCGGAGTGAGGAGGTAGGGTGCTAGGTTCTCAACTGTGAGTTGGCGTGAGCTCCTAGCGAGATTCGCCGGGCACAGAGGGGGTGGTGGGAGGGGCCCTCTATTGGTGCTAAGGTTGAATTGGATGTAGTGGTGGTCAGACCAGGGGATGGGGGTGTTGGCAGTGATAAGCAAGGAGCAGTTGTGGTGACTGATCCAATTGAGGGTATGCCCTTTGAGGTAGGTAGGGTCAGAAATAGATTGCGCGAAGCCCAGGGTGGAAAGGGCATTCTTGAGGGATTTGGCGTGTGAGTCCTTAGGGTCATTGAGCCCTAGGTTGAGATCGCTCAAGAGTATGACCTGGGAGTTTTTTTTGATGTTGTTGGACAGTGCGAGGATGAGAGTGTCGTGGAAGTCAGTGCATGGACCCGGGGGTCTGTAGACAATGTGCATAGTTATTTTGGAGTTGGGAGAGGCACTAATCTTTAGAGGGAGGTAGTCACTGTTGTTGTCAAGTTGCCCTACCACTTCCCTGATGGCAAGAGTTTCCCTGGTGATGAGGGCCACGCCTCCACCCCTCTCAGAGGTGCGGTCTTTCCTGAAGATGGAATACCCAGATGGAATAGCCAGAGATAGTGCCAGACCTGAACTTTCATTGAGCCAGTTTTCTGTAAGAATTAGGAGATCCAGGTTGTCCTTGATGATCAAGTCGTTGATGTCAAGGGCGTGGGCAGGTACGGAGCGGGCGTTGAGCAGGGTGCAGCTGAGCGTATGAGCAGTTGGAGGTGTAGAGGTGGATGGCCTAGTGGGTATGGACGGTGGCTCAGGCGTCGAGGGTAGTGTGGAATCAGCAGTTTTCAAGGGGGCCCCAGCATGAGCATTCAGGATGTGAACACTCGACATGATAGGCGATACAGGTAATACGGTATCACCTTTGGTCAAGGGGCCAGCAGCATGAACATTCAACAAGGGAGCACTAGGCATGGTAGGCAATACAGGTAATACGGTAACAACTTTGGTCAAGGGGCCAGCAGCATGAACATTCAACATGGGAACACTAGGCATGGTAGGCAATACAGGTAGCACGGTAACAACTTTGGTCAAGGGGCCAGCAGCATGAACATTCAACATGGGAACAATAGGCATGGTTTTTGTTCTGAATCTCAGACTCTGAACCCTGCTGGCAGGCTGCCTGTGGGAGGGGCTGGGGGGGCGTCGGAGCCTGTGATCGGGAAACAAAAAGAGGAGCTGGAAGCACCAAATGTATGCTACCAGTGCGCCCCATCTCTTCTTTTGTTTCTTAATGAGAGTATCGAGCTAACCCCAGTAGGCAGCCTTTTCATTCAAGGAGCCACATGGTTAAAGGGCTGCAGACAACCCTTTAGCCATGCTCTCCTCGAGTGAAAGGACTGCTTGCTGGGTGGTTAGCACCTCTCACCAAGGAAGAGGGCTGGGATGCACGGCCTCTCCTTTTGTTTCCGAGTGAAGAGCCAACACCCACCAGGCAGCCTGTTTAGCCAAAGCGCTGCATGGTTAAAGGGCTACCTGCAGATGTCAGCAATTCAGGTTGGAAAAACAGGAGCAGTGATGCCTCTCCTTTTTTCTAATCAGAAGTGCTGCCTCCTGCAGGCAACCCTTTAAACGGGCTGCCTGAGGGGTCGGCATAGCTTGGGCTAGTGCGGAGTGTGCCCCAGCATGGCACCGGCTCAGGAGCCCTTTTTGGAGACAGCCCGGGCTCTGCCCCCAGCTAGCCCTGGGCCATTTAAAGCCCCGTATTATGAGGTATTTGTGAGGTCACAGCTGTTTCGTCAAGGCAGCACATCTAGCTCTGTGGGTTGTGTGTGTGGCATCACCGCGCTGAAGGTTGACTTTCATAATCTTCTGCGCTGCCATCCTGCCTGGCAGTTCTGGATTTCGAAAGATGCATTGTTCAGAACAGCATTAAATGTGATTCATATACACAAAGGATATTTGTACTCTATGCCCACAATAAAACAAATATATATTATCTTCTTAGAATAAGATGCCCGGTTTTTTACTTTAAAACATTTTTTTTAACAGATTATGGTTTTAATTATGTTGTAGGTTACTAGATGGTGTGCCTAATACAGCGGCAGAAGAATTTGCAACAGCGGCATCAAGGAAAGAAATATGCCGTGCCCATGATGAGACAGGGGTGAGCCACAGAGCACCGAAGGAAAGCTCACAATCATGGACGGAAAGGTTGTTGTGTAGAGAATGAAAGAAACTGACTCGTGCATCCTGGATTACTTGCCTTCGATTGGTATCATTTCAGTTTCAGGATTGGAAATAGATAGATCATGACCACATATTTAAGAGTATAGGAGAAAGCAATTAGCGTGATTTATAAAATAAGGAATGTTATTTCAAGAAATGTGCTTTTGTGATAAAGAAACCTTTCAGCATTTGAGCTTTGAAACTCGTAGGACTGACCCCAGGGGGAGGGAAAATCTAGTAGATTTGCAAGCCTGCTCTGAGTAGATCTCCCCACTACTCCTATTACACTTTCAATAGGTATTAGAGTCCTCTTTCAGTAGGATATAGTCCTTCAAATGGGACAACAGAATCCACACAGTTCCGCCACCCATTGGGGTTCTGCCCTGTGAGCTGGCGGAGATCCAAGCACCAGTCTTTGGGCCTTATCCCGAGTTGGGCGGTATCCCGACTGGGATACTGGCCAACTTTATTTGCATTAGCGCCCACCCGTTCGGCAGCATTACTGCCGGATCATGGGTTGAGCGCTAAACGTTACTCCCCATTGTGTCCATTAATGGGGAACTTTCAGCGAAAATACCGCACGTTAATACCAGTGGCGGTAATTGCACTTAAAATTGGCATTGTTTACCCCCAGCTCTAAGCTGGAAGTAAATACGCCAGACTCTAAGCTGGAAGTAAATACGCCAGACTCGACATTGGACGGAGCGGTAAATGCGGCGGTAAACCTGTTACAGCCACATTTAAGGGCTACTGCCCAACCAGTGATGAGGCCCTTGGGCGGATCATCCGACAATTGTCGCTGCTTTGTTATTTGCCAGAAGGAAAGTGTAGATCAATTCTTCCTTCCAGATTGTGTTGTCCATCAACACAACAGGTTTTTATCATTAATTAATGTCACGGATGAGAAAGAGTGGCTGCCACATTTTCATGCAAAAGCCATTCTTAAGGTGTCGCGCTGCTCAGCATGTCCAATTGATTTTTTCAGAAACTGTCCAGGTGAGGGACTATTAGAAAAGGGCCTTAACCAGTGCCCACATCCACATTTCATCAGGGAGCATCTGTGCTGCGGGGCCGGGAGGGGTAACACATTGCGGTGGCACTATCGATCACCATCTTTGGAGTCACTGGCCTTCTGCAGACCCTGGGTCATGCAGTTGCAGTGGCATAATTATAGCCAAAAAAGAAAAGTCTGGCTTTGAAAGAAAGCTGCTCTACAGGGCGACACCTTATAATCCCAAAGCTAGAAAATCGAGAAACTAATGTTGATATGCAGTTATATCTGTGGGTAGATGGGTGTCGCAGGTCTCTGGAACCAGACGGTAGTAAAGCCTAACCATCACCACAAATAATGTAGAAAAGAAAAAAGTCCAGGACTCAGTGCCACCAGTTATGCGGTCATTTAATTGTGTTATATTGTCACACGTCCATAAGACTGTATGTCAATGGAGTGATAACGGGGTTAAATCCCCAAAACTCAATCTTAGATCAGCGGAGAGGAAATCACACACGTGTGATTTCCTCTCCGCTGATCTAAGATTGAGTTTTGGGGATTTAACCCTGTTATCACTCCATTGACATAGTCTTATGGATTGGTTCCTCGAAATTCGGCCCTGATTTGAAAAAGGCTCAGAGCGAGCCGAAACATGTTATCACTCATGGGCTTTACCTCATCATTTAATGTGTGACAATATAACACAATTAAATGACCGCATAACTGGTGGCGCTGAGTCCTGGACTTTTTTCTTTTCTGCATAATTATAGCCCCAAACAAAATTCAGATGATTCGGAAGTCAAGTGCCCCTAGGGTTCCGGGGAAAAGAAGGAGCCACAAGTTATGAGGTTACCTATCGCTGCTGCTTTGGCGGAAAGAAGTGTCGCATTGAGGATTGCTCTCCCGAGCCAGCCGACTTCCAACTGTGATTGGTGAGTTCCGTGTCAGGCACGGGGGACCATCCATGCTGGAAATATGGAAGTGCGCTTCTTGAAGATCTCTGGTGCAGAGCTAGTCCGTCACCTGAAGGAATCATGGGATGCAAGCCAGCTTCACCTTCGGAAAGACCTTTGTGGGAGACCCAGGGTGTAAAGGGAGTAATCCAATATATGCTCAGTGCAAAGAAGACTGCAAAGGCCACTTCTGATGAGTCTGGGAAGTCCAGCGGGGTGCAGAGGTGGGAGGGTGGTGTTACGGGGAAAACCAGGGAAAATTTGTTGAAAGATTGAGTTTGAAACCAGCGATCTTGATGGCTCGACCTCCAAGTCTCGAGGAGGAAAAAAATAACTCTCTGCGCCCAACTCCCACATTCCCCTTCCCTAATGGTATGGTCTCAGAGTTGGCTGAAGAGAATCAGTTTTGCTTGTTGGTCTAGCATCACCTGAGGAGGAAGCCTAATGGGATGGTCTCAGAGTTGGCTGAAGAGAATCAGTTTTGCTTCTTTGGTCTAGCATCACCTGAGGAGGAAGCCTAATGGGATGGTCTCAGAGTTGGCTGAAGAGAATCAGTTTTGCTTCTTTGGTCTAGCATCACCTGAGGAGGAAGCCTAATGGGATGGTCTCAGAGTTGGCTGAAGAGAATCAGTTTTGCTTCTTTGGTCTAGCATCACCTGAGGAGGAAGCCTAATGGGATGGTCTCAGAGTTGGCTGAAGAGAATCAGTTTTTCTTCTTTGGTCTAGCATCACCTGAGGAGGAAGCCTAATTGGATGGTTTCAGAGTTGGCTGAAGAGAATCCGTTTTGCTTGTTGCTCTAGCATCACCTAAGGAGGAAGCCTAATGGGATGGTCTCAGAGTTGGCTGAAGAGAATCAGTTTTGCTTCTTTGGTCTAGCATCACCTAAGGTGGAAGCCTAATGGGATGGTCTCAGAGTTGGCTGAAGAGAATCAGTTTTGCTTCTTTGGTCTAGCATCACCTGAGGAGGAAGCCTAATGGGATGGTCTCAGAGTTGGCGGAAGAGAATCAGTTTTGCTTCTTTGGTCTAGCATCATCCAAGAAGGAAACCAAGAATGCTTGAAGTATTTCTGATATGTCCTCCTCTACGGGTTAGATACGTTGTGCATCTGGAATATCAGATGCTGTAGCTGTAGAAATGATGTACACCCCTGGCCCAATCGGACTTGAATGCAGTCTAAGAGAAATGGTTCTGTGTGATTTTACCGAAAACCTTTTTTCGAGGCATTTTTTGCCAAAATATTTTTACTGAAAAAATACCGATTTTCGAAAATGTGTTAGGGGGGGCGCAGCCACCTTTCCCCCATGTTTTAAACCCCCCAATCCCCTCCACGCCTATTTTAATAACACATCACTCCATATATATATATATATTTTTTTTTTGTTTAAATCAGTATTTTTCGGTAAAAAATACATCAAATAAAAGGTTTTAATTAAAATCTCTGGATACCAGAGGAATAAGATACCTTAGGCTGTGCTGAAGGAAGAGGTCTTGATGAAATGACAAAGAGTGACTTTCCCTTCCCCCCTCCTTTATTCGATTACTCCGCAAAACAAAAAACCTCCATGAAGGATATGCCATCGTTCCATGAAGATTGGGCATGGATTGCAAAATCTTTAGCAACTCAAAAAAAATACTAGCAAAGAACAAAAAAGGGAGATGGAATAGTGAAACAAGCGACGCTCTTTTCATGGAACACTAGGGGTTTCCAACACCTAATGAGCTGCACAAATAAAGATTTGAAGGATGCTTCAATCATTTGTCTCCAAGAGACATGGATCCAGGAGTTGCCTCTCTGTGAAAATTACAAGGTTTTTATGAATCCTGCTCAAAAAGGGAAACATGGAAGACCTTATGGTGGCCTGTTGATATTGATTAGTCAAGGAGTAGGCCTATCAATACTAAACAAAGGGAATCCAAATTGCTGCCTACAATGGGCTGTCCTAGAATCCAAAGATCAGGATTCAAAAACCGAACAAAGATCTCTGCTTATAAACATCTACAGGAACCCTTTGAGAATTAAGACAAGTTTTACTGAATAAAATCGTGAGCATAATGAAGAAAGAGCAAAAGGATTAGATCTGATCGTAATCTTGTGTGGCGACCTGAACATTAAATGGCTGAACGCTCAGGGCCTCTCAATAACCGATACCTTACGTTCCAGATCATCAGATGCTGCAAAATGGGTACAGGTGGCTAACGAAAACAACTTAGCTATGCTAAATGGGCAAGTGAAGGGGGATTCCCTTGGGAAACCAACTTGGACCAATGGAATAGTCAGATCAACAATAGACTATATATGGACATCGAAGAACCATCAGTTCTTGATTAATAGCCTAGAGGTCTTAGATCAAGATGTGAGTGACCATAACATTCTATGACTGACCTGGTCAAAGGAACCGAAGGCAGATGCAAAGGGAAATGTCAGCTCCCTAGAATTGAATCCTGGAGGCAACCGACTGAGAATAAAGAAAAACAATGTTAATTATTTAATGGACAAATACCGAGTTCAAATATCAAAAGACAATGCTGGTTTAGACTGCTCCACTACTGAAAATCTATGGATCAAAGAAGTCTGGATCAAACTTGCATCAACTGATCCCAAAACACCAATATAGTACAGAGTGGGTAGTCACAGGGAAACAGCTAAGATGAGAGATCTGTCAAATAAAGAAAAAATCCAGTGGTGAAGCACGATTATGTCTAATTAGAAACAAGAGGCAACTATATAGGTATTGGTTAAGTGACTTTAAATACCTTAGAGACCAAGAACAGGGGGAAATGATGCTACGTGCAATGGCACAAGCAACAACAAGGAATATGTGGGAAATAATTAATAACCAGACTCTAAACCAATAATGTCGCCTCAATAGCAGAGTCACTGAGCGCCAATGGATATAGCACTACAAAAGGATATTTGGTAGTGCAGACTTGGCTAGAGAAGACACATCAACAGAGGGGAAGACTCTGTGGATCATCACGAAGGACGAAGAAATCATCGAACAAATGATTAGAAAGTTGAAAGACACAACAGCAGCCGTGCCTGATGGCTTAACCAATTTACATCTGGAAAAAAAAAACAGGGACGTGGTCCAAGTTAATAAGCGTCATCTTCAGGAAAGTTGAAGACAAAAAACAAATACCAGAGTCTTGGACGAACAGTATTACAGTGCCGATCTTTAAAAAAGGTACGCGAGACGATCCCTGTAACTACTGCTCAATATCCTTGCTTGATATCATAGGAAAGTAATTTGCAGCGGATCTACAAAGAAGACTATCGGATTGGGTACATAGTAATAAATTCATAGATCCACACCAGACTGGTTTCACCAAGGGGACTGGCACGGACCTAAACATATTCATCTTAGCAATTCTAAAACTTACTGCCATGTAAGCAAAGGAGACATTATATCTTGCTTTCATTGACCTAAGACAAGCCTTTGATGGAGTAAATAGGCTTACACTTTGGAATAAACTGAAAAAATTGAACTTCCCTGAAGAGCTACTGCAACCAATAAAAGCACTCCATCAAAAGACCTCAACTCGAATAAGGATTAACAACAAGGGCACATTGACTGCAGTTTTATTCATTAACAAAGCAGCGAAACAAGGGTGCCCATTGGCGGCAACACTTTTTAAGCTTTACATTGCCAACTTACCAGAGGCCCTAAACAACACGAGACATTTCCCCCCGAAAATGAATGCTCAGGAGATTTGCATGATTTGTCATGCAGATGACACTGTCCTACTTCACCGCACCTAAATTGGGCTCCAACAGCTATAATTAAACTGCAGAACTACATGACACACAACAGCCTAGAGATCAACACCAGCCAATCAAAGATCTTAACAATAGGCAAAACCAGGAAAGCCAGTGAGAAAACGTACATGGAAAATTGGTGAGGTCGCCCTGGGAAAAGTAAAGGAGACACGATGTTTGGGAGAGAGTAAACCAATCAATTGCTGAGAAAGAATGGGAAGAAGATTTTCACTCAAAAGCAAGAACACTCTGTGCCCAAGGCTTAATCCTGAATGGAAGGTTTGGTAAATTCTCCCTCATACCTGTATGCTCGTTCTATGTTCAGAAAGTGATTCCTATTCTATCCTATGGTGGAGAGACTGGGTTGTACCTCTCGTGGAGAACATGGGCTAAATTGGAGGCACAATTGTGGAAGCCAATACTTAAGGTGCCCAGATGTACACCAATAGCTGCAATTAGAACTGAGCTAGGGCTTCAATCGTTGTACTCCATAGTAAAATGGAAATCATTAGCCCTGTTAAGAAAGATCTTAGTGTTAACTCTGGCAATGGGATATGAAATACTTATATTACAAGAAGAGGGAAAGAGTGCTGCCTTGCTTAACTCTTGGAAACTAGAATGGACCAAGCAACTCAACATCCTAGACTCTACGCTAAAAGCTATTAGAGAATCCGAATCGTGTAAAGGAAAAACTGAAAAGACACGACTGGTTTTTCACTAGAGAAGAAAAACTCTCATGCAAGATACAAAATCCAGCAGCCAGTGAACACAGAAAGAGAGGCACGGATCCACAATACGTCAGAAGATTCCCGTCTAAACATCTTTGCGAGATACTGATGAAAACCAGACTTGGAGTATTTCCAACAAATTAATTCTACCATAAAACTGGTAAATGTGGAATAAACGAAGGCTCTTGCAGATTCTGTACCAATTTCAATTAAACAGAATCAACCAAACATCTCCTGCTTGAGTGTAATGCAGTGAATGTTGAAAGACAGAAATATTTTTGTAGCTATATGGCACCCTTCACAATCAAATCTTTGGATTAACGGTGGGAATTCTTCAAATGTGGTAAAAATGAACGATTTACTTATGCTGGGATATATTTTTTTGGACAATCTTCTAATAGAACAACAACAACTTCGACAACAATACATTAGGAGAATGGAACCATTATAACAAGAACCAATGAATATTGGCAGAAATGAAGATTTGGTTGACTGAAATATGAAAGAGAACGAAACACTACGGTTTTATGATCTTTTTTACAATTGCTTGGGATCAACACAAGAATGGACAATGTCATCCATGCAAACTGAAATGTGATAAACCTTTTTGTTTGTTAAAAACTAAATCACAATAAAATATTTATTATTGGATTACACAGGGACCTCATCTGTCTCAATTAAGAACAGTGTAGTTGTAACTAAAGGAAGAACCACCGCCACACAAGAATGTCAAAAAGGATTGATGCACCCGGGTCTGCATGCAGGAATGGGGGCCCCACCAGGTCATTCCTCTTTGAGGAAGTGTCAGCAAGCCAAGCTTAACATTTACAATGCCGCCTGTCTTCCAGCGGCCAGCCTCATGGCAAAGGTTCCAAGAATGTCTGAGCTGGGCCCACCACCTGTGAGATGCAACACAATAGGATCATGTCTGCTTTGGTCTGTCTACGTAAGAGGCCAATGTTGTGAGAACACTTCTTTCCTATGGAGTACTCATGTCATAAGGATGGAGATTCTTCTTATTATTGTCTGCCTTGCAGCGCTGCTCCAGCTTCTAAGCGCTTGACCAGGGATCAAACCCAGGCATCATCCTGTTTTTCGAAGGCAAGCGTGTTGTCCACTTGCTATCCTATGTGACAGCATTGTCTATGGGGCAACTCTGAATTTCGCATCACAGACATCCCATCAAAATCGCTATCCTTCCTTCAATACAATTCACTGTGTACACGCTGCCGACACGTGTTTCGCACCCGCCATTGCCCTTTTCAAGGCTGAGAAGTCACATTTTAGGTATTTTTGTGCAGCGTGATTGGAGACAGGCTGAAGGTTGGACCCAGTCATTATTGAAAGCTAAATTAAATAACTAAGAATATTTATTAAAATTAGTACAATGGCTGGTGAGCAGGGATGCATGGTCCAACATCCTACTTTTGGCCAGTCCAGCTTTCAGCCTACCCGCTATCGCTTGCACTGATTACAGGCGCCATCTTTACAAAACCCTTCAGGCGAAGCTGCAGGACTTATTGACTCATGAACAATCAAAACAAAGTGGTGCAGCACTGAATCCTTGTGCTTTGATCTCTTTCTATCCACAATTTTATTTTAATATGGGTTCATGTGCCCTCTGAAAGGGTGAAGTATCTGACCCGCCTTCCTTAACAGTGTAGCTGGTGAGCTGTGAAGAGGTTCCTTTACAGCAGACATCCTGTGTGCATCTGCTACCTACACACAGATGACGAATACATCCAGGTCTATACCCCTATTGGGGTGTCTGGGGACAGGGATACATGCTCTGTGAAGGCGGCCAGCCACTCCAGGGACCAGCCCTCCTCTGACTGGTTGAAGGATGGACTGACCGGTCTCGGGCTTAGTTCGCTGTATTCTCTAGTAATTCTGGAGAGGCAGTAAACAGCTTCCTATGACTAAATCTGTATTAAGAAGGTGGTATATGGACTACGGTAACATTTTCCCTTCTTGGCTTTATTTGCTCTGTTGGTACACAGCCCTATGCAAGACCAAGGGATCCAGGAATGGTATGTTTTTTATGTTGATTATCACCGCACACCACTACCATTTTCATCGTCTCCAGGCTTTGTGAGGAAGTGGGTAGGGGAGATTAGTGAGGGAAAGGGGGATAGGATAGAGGTGGTGCCCTTTTGTTGGTGCTTGCAGTACCAGGAGAAACTGACATCCGTGCGTGCCAGCTTTCTGAGTGTACTGGGATTGTGTGCACTGGGGTTATTTAAATGTATGGGTGGCTGCCTGGGTATGTGTGCCTGTATGGTGAAAGGGTGCACACTTAAATGTATGGATATGATATGATATGGCATTTATAACCTGCCTATACACAAGTGTTTCAAGGAGCGATTGGGTGTGCCTGTATGGTGAAAGAGTGCACACTTAAATGTATGGATGGCTGGGTGTGCGTGCGTGCGTGTAAATGGTGAATGGTGTGTGTGCTTGTGTTCAGGGGCGCAACAAAACCTACATTTCGGGGGGGGCTGATCCTTCAAATGTTGGGAGAGGTGCTAACTTCGCAGGCCAATGGGAGGGGCACACTTATTTGAGTGGGGGCATCTAACTTCTTTACACATTATAATGAGATTATTCTAGTGCAGCTTCAATGTTACAAGCAGTTAACTGTCTCCTTGAAGTGTGAAAGCACCCACTTATGAACTGCTGTGAGAATGAACGGTCTCCTGTTCCCTTTCTACCCTTCCAATCACTTCCCTGGCATGAAAGTACTAAACCCATATCACTATTTAAATTGGCATTTGAATGCACGTACTAACAGTGAAATGCTTTACATTAATAATTGCTGGGCCCTTGTTAACAGCGAAACCCAGGTGCCGTTTAACATCTGTGTCCTGTTCTGTCCGCCAACTGCTCTGAAGGTCAGCCAGGTTCAGTCAACATAGCCCAACATTTCTGGGGGTGAGTTCTGCAGCCCAGTCAACTCAATATTGTTAAGCCCCAACTTGTGTTTAATGCCTTAATTACTTATTGGTAATCATAATTACTCCTAGCCCTAGTCTTCCTCGTCCCTGTACTTGAGTAAGAGGCAGTACTTGTGTATGAGGCACTATGCCTCATACACAAGTACTGGGATGAGGTAGAGGTACATGGAGGTAATGCTTGATTTAGCTACCTGTATCTTCATTACTCCTTATCCCACTCTTCCTCATCCCAGCACTTATCTATGAGGCAAGGAGCCTCAAACTTAAGCTCTGGGACAAGGAAGAGGGACGTAAAGGTAATTCTGGGGCAAGGAGCTGGTTTTGGGGGTTGGGGTAGGACATGGGAGGGAGAGGGGATGAGTCGGGGTGGGATTGTGCGATAAATCATAATGGTTGTCCATGTCCAGGCTAAGCAGGCATGATATGTGGTATTAGTGGCTAGAGAGGCATTTTGGTGCAGCGAGTCTAGTTATTCCTCAGTTTGGTATGACTTTTCTTTAACTGCACATTTCTGATAAAGCAGTCCTGCTAAGTGTAATTACCTTGCTAGACTGGCATTTGGGTGCTTCCAGTCTAGCCGTTTCTTACTGCAGCAGTGTGTATTTTTTGGGCATCTGTGATCAAATATGATATAAGTCTATTATAGCACATCTGTACACAAGTGTTTCTAGGCACGACAAGACAAGGGAGGGAAGATAGAGGGAGGACAAGACAAATGATCTTACTAGACCTTGTGTCATTCAGATCGTGCAAGTGCGAGAACGAGAAATGCAAGGGGAAAGGGAGGGGGGAAGTGCAAGGAAGAAGGGAGGGGGAAAACAGGGCAGTAATGCTCTGAGTAAGTGCAGCCAGGGCAGTGCAGCTCTGGGTAGTGCAGGGAGAATAAGGGACTGTAGGGTTACAGTTACAGCCCCTAAGTGCATGGTAGGCCGGAGGCAGTGCAAGGGTGACTGATCAGGAAAGATGCTGGACTCAGTGAGACTCTGAGACAGAGTAGCCAAGCAACCTGTCAGTACAGCAGACAGGTAGGTCAGCAGGGGAGGGAGAGAGCGAAGGCAGAGGAGAAGAGGAAAGTTTTGAGCTGCTTCCGGAACATCAGGTGGTCTGCTAAAGTTTGAGAGGGGCAGTGAGGCCATTCCAGAGGGAGGCATCTGCACAGAAGAGAGATCTACCCCCCACCCTCTAGCTCTTAGAGAGTTGGAGGTATCTGGGGGAAGGGCTCGAGAAAGAAGGCATTTTGTAGTGTGTGCCAAACCCCAGAAAGCCTTGTGGACAATGCAAAGGGTCTTGAACTTGATTGTTGCAACCACCAGGAGCCAGTGGAGAGATTTCAGGGCTGGAGAGATATGATCCCTGGGCTTGTGGCCCAGGATAAGACTCACGGTCCTGTTCTGGATTAGTTGCAGAGGGCGGAGAGTAGAGGAAGGCAGCTTGAGAAAGAGGTTGTTGCAGCAGTCCAGCCTAGAGAGAAACACAACTCTGGAGACAGTGAGCTTCTGGGGGAAAGTGAGAAAGGGAAGAGTCTCTTTGAGGAGGAGCAGCTGGTAGGTAGTGGGACTTCTTGGCTGCATCTGAGATGCGAGGCGAGAAAGAGAGAGTGGAGTTGAAGATAACACAAAAGGTTTTTTGCCTCGCAGGAAGGCAAAGGAAGAGGAATCAAGGTGGGCGGCCAGGGTGAGAGAGGGAAAGCAGGGGGAGGGGTCCCAATTAGAAGGATCTCTATCTTAATGGTATTAGGCAGAGATCTTTAGAGGTGCACAAATCCTGAATCACAGATAGACAGTCAGGAATGAGAGAGATATGAGAGGCACCTGAAGGAAAGCTGAGTGCCATCCACATAACACTGAAAGTTAGAGGAGAAGGTAGAGATCAGGTGGGCCAAAGGGGCCAAGTAGAGGTTCAAAAACCAGGGTGAGAGGATAGAGCCCTGGGGAATGCCACAGGTAGAGAGAGAGGTGGGGGAGAGAAAGGGACCATGTTGGACCTGGGAGGAGCAGTCCAAGAGGAAGGAGGTCAGCCACTCCAGGACCTGATCCGTGATGCCCAGGTTCTCACGTAGTCAATTGATCAGGATGGCGTGGTATGACCGTGTCGTAGGCAGAGGAAAGATCAAGGAGGATGAAGATGAAGGGATGCTGGAATCAAGGTTAGAGAGCAGATTTTTACGGGTATTCAGGAGAGCAGTTTCTGTGCCTCTGGCAGCTCTGAAGCCAGACTGAGGGTCATGGAGACAACCAACAGATTTAATGTGGAGAGTAAGCTGGGAGATGGCCAGCTTTTTTACAAAAGTTTGCCCAGGAAAGGGGTGATGGGGATTGGGCGATAGCTTGCCGGACCGGTAGGATCGGCAGGCGGCTTCTTGAGGAGTGGGTGCACAAGGTAGTGCTTAAGAGGACAGGGGAACATTCTAGTGGTGAAAGAATGATTACAGAAATCGGCCAAGGCTGCAGCAATGGTGTCAATATGGTCCTTGATGGTTCTAGAGGAGCAGGGAGAACCTGTTTGGATGACACTTTCATAGGTTGGACTTGTCTAGAAACCTTGTCAGGTGTTGTCAGAGAGAAAGAGGAGAAAGGAGGAGGGGAGGTAGAGATGGCCAAAGGGGGGCCGAGAGAGGGAAAGGAAAAGGAAGAGGAAGGGGACATAGAGGACAGGATGTTCTGAATTTTAGCAGAGAAGTGAGAGGCCAGAGCCATACAGAGGGCCTGGGAGGGCACAGGGGAGGTAGAGACCGCAACAGGATTGATCAGTTCCATGCAGATTTTAGAGTTTGGCCGTGTTGTTAGAGGCCGCAGAGACAGGGGCTTCATCTTGATGAGTGTTATTGCTTCGACTGGCATTTGTGTGCAACCAGTCCAGGTATGTATGTGGCCTGGCATGCTTTACTGTAATGTTATTACGTGTCTACAATGGTCTACATTGTGCAGTCAGTGGGACATGTTTTCAATGTAGCATGGGATTTTTAATAGCTAAGTATTAATGTTCATGTGCACTGTTGATGACTTACATGTATTGGATTGGTGTTACCCTACAAAACAATTGCAAACACTCTAGCTTTTTAGCCAATTTTTCTCAGAAAGGGTGCTGTATATTGCATTAAAACACATATTTATATCTTTCTCCTAGTACAGTGTGCGGCATAACCCTTCAGCAGCACGTTCATGCGTATTGTGCAAGCGTGAAAATCTAGGCCAGCCCAGAGTGTTGCACGACCTGTGATTTGTGGCCGAGTTTGGCGGGGGGAGGCGGGGTCCTCAGCATGGCTCGCAGGGGGGCAGCCACATTTTGTGTTACGCCACTGGTTGAATAGCCAGGTTTTCAGTGGTTTTCTGAAGGTGAGGTGACCGGACGTTCTTATTTCCTTCAGAATTGATTTCCAGAGTTTGGCTATCAAATCGGAAAATGCAGTTCCTCTGACTTTCCTTTTCTCGTAGTGTTTCATTTAGATTTGGAGATCATTGTTCGATCCTCGGTTTGTTCGTGGTTGGTAGCGGTTGATTTTGGCTTGGAGGGATTAGGCTCACTGTCCGTGTAGGGATTTGTGAGTGATGCAGAGTTGTGTTCTTTACTGGAAGCCAGTATAGGCCTCTCTGGGCCTGTGTGATTTGGTCTCTTCTGTTTAGTCTCAGGAGTACTCTTGCTGCAGTGTTTTGGATGCGTTGGAGTTTTTTTGTGAGACGTTCTGATATTTCAAAGTAGAGGTTGTTTACATAGTCTATTCTTGATAATACCAAGGAGATGATTGCGAGGGTTCTCTGTGGAAAGGAAAGGTAGGGGAGTATCCCTTTAGTCAGTCGCAGGAGGTAGAAGCATTTCTTTGTTATTGCATTGACTTGTGGTTCTGGTGAGAGTCTGTTGTCCATGAGCATTCCCAGGTTTTTTTTATCATGGCGGATGCCTTCGGTTGAGTTCCCATGCATGGTGACCAGTTTAGAAGGGGGAGGGTGTGTGTGTTGTGTTACCCTCTGTGAGGCAGATCATTATTTCTATTTTGGGCGGGTTTAGTTTGAGATTGTTGATTGTCATCCAGGTGCAAATGTCCATGAGGCATTTGTTGTTGGTGTTGTTTGGGTCTTGGGTTGAGGTTTTCTTGAAGATCTGATAGGTTATGATAGGTTATTTATAACATGCTTAATACCAAGAGGTGTCTAAGCATGGGCCGGGGACTGAATCAGTGTTGCTCCGTGTTGTCTTGCTTCCAAGGCGAGAACGCTGCACTTGAGCTATCCTCCCAAGATGACTTGGGTATCATCTGCGTAGTTGTAGGCAGTTAGTCCTTGGGTTTGGATGAGTTTCCTTAGGGGGGGCATGCAGGAGTGGGAGAGGCTGGATCCCTGTGGTATGCTGCAGGTGATGTTTCTGGTGTTAGATGGAAATGGCAGTCAGTAGGTTCTTTCAGTGTGGTTGTTGTGGAAAGATTTTACCCATTGTAGCGTTTTGTGTGCCTGATTGTGTTGAAGGTGACTGATATGACTAGTAGTAAGAGGGCCAATCGGGTGCTGTTGTCTGGGTTTATTTTTAGGTCATCCCATATAGATAGAAGTGCTGATTCCGTTCCTCATTGGTCTGAAGCCGACTTGAACCTCACAGTGCAAGACGCCATGCTACTACCCTAGGAGGCCAGAGCGCAGAAACTCACTGTGCAAAGCGGCATGCTACTACACTAGGAGGCCAGAGCACAGAACCTCACAGTGCAAGGCGGCATGCTACTACACTAGGGCGCAAAGCCTCACAGTGCAAGGCGGCATGCTACTACCCTAGGGGGCCATAGCGCAAAGCCTCACAATGCATGGCGGCATGCTACTAGACTACAGGGCCAGAGCACAGAAACTCGCAGTGCAAGGGGGCATGCTACTACACTAGGGGGCCAAAGCGCAGAGCCTCACAGTGTAAGGCGGCATGCTACTACCCTACCGGGCCAGAGCGTCGAACCTCACAGTGAAAGGCGGAATGCTACTACACTAGGGGGCCAGAGCATAGAACCTCACAATGCAAGGGGGCATGCTACTACATTAGAGGGCCAGAGCACAGAACCTCACAGTGCAAGGTGGCAGGCTACTACACTAAGGGGCTAGAGCACAGAACATGATAGTGTGAGGCGGCATGGCACTAGAGTAGGGGGCCAGAGCGCAGAACCTCAAAGTGCAAGGCTGCATGCTACTACACTAGAGGGCCAGAGCACAGAAACTCACAGTGCAAGGCAGCATGCTACTACACTAGTGGGCAAGAGCACCGAACCTCACAGTGCAAGGTGGCATGCTACTACACTAGGGGGACAGAGCGCTGAACCTCACAGTTAAAGGCGGCATGCTACTAGACTATGGGGCCAGAGCACAGAACCTCACAGTGCAAGGTGGCAGGCTACTACACTAAGGGGCTAGAGCACAGATCATCATAGTGTAAGGCAGCATGCTACTACAGTAGAGGGCCACAGAGCGCAGAACCTCACAGTGAAAGGCTGCATGCTACTACACTAGGGGGCCAGAGCGCAGAACCTCAGAGTGTAAGGCGGCATGCTACTACATTAGAGGGCCAGAGCACAGAACCTCACAGTGCAAGGTGGCAGGCTACTACACTAACGGGCTAGAGCACAGAACATCATAGTGTAAGGCGGCATGCTACTACAGTAGAGGGCCACATAGCGCAGAACCTCACAGTGCAAGGCTGCATGCTACTACACTAGGGGGCCAGAGCGCAGAACCTCACAGTGCAGGATGGCATGCTACTACAGTAGGGGGCCAGATCGCAGAACCTCACAGTGCAACGCGGCATGCTACCACACTAGGGGGCCAGAGCACAGAATCTCACAGTGAAAGGAGGCATTCTACTACACTAGGGGGCAGAGCACAGAACCTCACAGTGCAAGGCGGTATGCTACTACACTAGGGGGGCAAAGTGCAGAACCTCACAGTGTAAGGTGGTATGCTACTACACTAGGGGGCCAGAGCACAGAATCTCACGGTGAAAGGAGGCATTCTACTACACTAGGGGGCAGAGCACAGAACCTCACAGTGCAAGGTGGCATGCTACTACACTTGGGGGCCAGAGCGCAGAACCTCACAGTGCAAGGTGGCATGCTCCTACACTACGGGGCCAGAGCGCAGAACCTCACAGTGCAAGGTGGCATGCTACTACACTAGGGGGCCAGAGCGCAGAACCTCACAGTGCAAGGCGGCATGCTACTACACTAGGGGGACACAGCGCAGAAACTCACAGTGCAAGGCGGCATGCTACTACACTAGTGGGTCACAGCGCAGAAACTCACAGTGCAAGGCGGAGTGCTACTACACTATGGGGCCAGAGTGCAGAACCTCACAGTGCAAGGTGGCATGCTACTACACTAGGGAGCCAGAGCGCAGAAACTCACAGTGCAAGGCGGCATGCTTCTACACTAGGGGGCCAGAGCAAAAAACCTCACCGTGCAAAGGGGGCATGCTGCTACACTAGGGGGCCAGAGCACAGAACCTCACAGTGCAAGGCAGCATGCTACTACACTGGGAGGCCAGAGTACAGAAACTCACAGTGCAAGGCAGCATGCTACTACACTAGGGGGACAGAGCGCAGAACATCACAGTACAATGCGGCATGCTACTACACTAGGGGGCCTGAGCGCCAAACCTCACAGTGCAAGGCGGCATGCTATTACACTAGGGGGCCAGAGCGCAGAACCTCACAGTGCAAGGCAGCATGCTAATACACCAAGGGGCCAGAGCGCAGAGCCTCACAGTGCAAGGTGGCATGCTACTACCCATGGGGCCAGAGCGCAGAGCCTCAGAGTGTAAGGCAGCATGCTACTACCCTAAGGGGCCAAAGCGTGGAACCTCACAGTGCAAGGCGGCATGCCACTACACTAGGGGGCACAGTGCAGAAACTCACAGTGCAAGACGGCATGCTATTACACAATGGGGCCAGAGTGCAGAACCTCACAGTGCAAGTTGGCATGGTACTACACTAGGGGACCAGAGCGCAGAAACTCACAGTGCAAGGCGGCATGCTAGTGGGCCAGAGCAAAAAACCTCACCGTGCAAAGGGGGCATGCTGCTACACTAGGGGGCCAGAGCACAGAACCTCACAGTGCAAGGCAGCATGCTACTACACTAGGGGGCCAGAGCACAGAAACTCACAGTGCAAGGCAGCATGCTACTACACTAGGGGGACAGAGCACCAAACCTCACAGTGCAAGGTGGCATGCTACTACACTAGGGGGCCCGAGCGCCAAACCTCACAGTGCAAGGCGGCATGCTATTACATTAGGGGACCAGAGCGCAGAACCTCACAGTGCAAGGCAGCATGCTAATACACCAAGGGGCCAGAGCGCAGAGCCTCACAGTGCAAGGCGGCATGCTACTACACTAGGGGGCCGGAGCGCAAAGCCTCACAGTGCAAGGTGGCATGCTACTACCCTAGGGTGCCAGAGCGCAGAGCCTCAGAGTGTAAGGCAGCATGCTACTACCCTAAGGGGCCAGAGCGTGGAACCTCACAATGCAAGGTGGCATGCTACTACACTAGGGGGCCAGAGCGCAGAACCTCTCAGTGCAAGGCAGCATGCTACTACACTAGGGGGCCAGAGCACATAACCTCTCAGTGCAGGGTGGCATGCTACTACGCTAGGGGGCCAGAGCGCAGAGCCTCACAGTGTAAGGTGGCATGCTACTACACTAGGGTGCCAGAGCACAGAACCTCACAGTGCAAGGCGGCATGCTACTACACTAGGGGGCCAAAGCGCAGAACCTCACGGTGCAAGGCGGCATGCTACTACACTAGGGTGCCAGAACACCGAACCTCAAAATGCAAGGCAGCACGCTACTACACTAGTGGGCCAGACAACAGAACCTCACAGTGCAAGGTGGCATGCTACTACACTAGTGGGCCAGAGGGCAGAACCTCACAATGCAATCTGGCATGCTACTACACTAGGAGGCCAGAGCGCAGAACCTCACAGTGCAAGGTGGCATGCTCCTACACTAGGGGGCCAGAGCGCAGAACCTCACAGTGCAAGGTGGCATGCTACTACACTAGGTGGACACAACGCAGAAACTGACAGTGCAAGGCGGCATGCGACTACACTAGTCGGTCACAGCACAGAAACTCACAGTGCAAGGCGGAGTGCTACTACACTATGGGGCCAGAGTGCAGAACCTCACAGTGGAAGGCGGCATGCTACTACACTAGGGAGCCAGAGCGCAGAAACTCACAGTGCAAGGCAGCATGCTACTACACTAGGGGGCCAGAGCAAAAAAACTCACTGTGCAAAGGGGGCATGCTGCTACACTAGGGGGCCCGAGCACAGAACCTCAAAGTGCAAGGCAGCATGCTACTACACTAGGAGGCCAGAGTACAGAACCTCACAGTGCAAGGCGGTATGCTACTACACTAGGGGGCCAGACCGCAGAACCTAACAGTGCAAGGTGGCATGGTACTACACTAGTGAGCCATAGCACAGAACCTCACAGTGCAAGGCAGCATGCTACTACAGTAGTGGGCCAGAGCACAGAACCTCACAGTGCAAGGCGGCATGCAACTACACTAGGGGGCCAGAGCACAGAATCTCACAGTGCAAGGCGGCATGCTACTAAAGTAGGGCGGCCATAGGGCAGAACCTCACAGTTCAACGTGGCATGCTACTACACTAGGGCAGAACCTCACAGTGCAAAGCGCCATGCTACTACACTAGATGGCCAAAGTGCGGAACCTCACAGTGCAAGGTGGCATGCTACTACACTAGAGGGCCAGAGCGCAGAGCCTCACAGTGCAAGGCGGCATGCTACTACACTAGCGGGCCAGAGCACAGAACCTCACAGTGCAAGGCGCCATGCTACTACACTAGGGGGTCAGAGCACAGAGCTTCACAGTGCAAGGTGGCATGCTACTACACTAGGGGGCCAGAGCGCCAAACCTCACAGTGCAAGGCAGCATGCTACTACACTAGGGGGCCAGAGCACAGAACCTCACAGTGCAAGGCAAGCATGCTACTACACTAGTTGGCCAGAGTGCAGATCCTCACAGTGCAAAGCGGCATGCTACTACACTAGGGGGCCAGGACACAGAACCTCACAGTGCAAGGCAGCATGCTACTACACTAGTGGGCCAGAGCAACAAACCTCTCAGTGCAAGGCAGCATGCTACTACACTAGGCAGCCAGAGCACAGAAACTCACAGTGCAAGGCAGCATGCTACTACACTAGGGGGCCAGAGTGCAGAAACTCACAGTGCAAGGCAGCATGCTACTACACTAGGGGGCCAGACCGCCAAACTTCACAGTGCAAGGCGGCATGCTACTATACTAGGGGGCCAGAGTGCAGAACTACACAGTGCAAGGCAGCATGCTACTACACTAGGGGACCAGAGCGCAGTACCTCACAGTGCAAGGCAGCATGCTACTACACTATGGGGCCAGAGTGCCAAACATCACAGTGCAAGGCGGCATGCTACTACACTAGGGTGCCAGAGCGCAGAACCTCACAGTTCAGGGGGCCATGCTACTACACAAGTGGGCCAGAGCGCCGAACCTCACAGTGCAAGGCGGCATGCTACTACACTAGGGGGCCAGAGCGCAGAGCCTCACAGTGCATGGTAGCATGCTACTACACTAGGGGGCCAGAGGTCCAAACCTCACAGTGCAAGGCAGCATGCTACTACACTAGGGGGCCAGAGCTCCGAACCTCACAGTGCAAGGCGGCATGCTACTAAACTAGTGGGCCACAGCGCAGGAACTCACAGTGCAAGGCGGCATGCTACTACACTAGGGGGCCAGAGCGCAGAACCTCACAGTGCAAGGCACCATGCTACTACACTAGGTAGCCAGAGCACAGAAACTCACAGTGCAAGGCGGCAAGCTACTACACTAGGGGGCCAGAGCGCAGAAACTCACAGTGCAAGGCGGCATGCTACTACACTAGGGGGCCAGACCGCCAAACTTCACAGTGCAAGGCGGCATGCTACTACACTAGGGGACCAGAGTGCCAAACATCACAGTGCAAGTCGGCATGCTACTACACTAGGGTGCCAGAGCGCAGAACCTCACAGTGCAAGGGCCCATTCTACTACACTAGTGGGCCAGAGCGACGAACCTCACAGTGCAAGGTGGCATGCTACTACACTAGGGGGCCAGAGCGCAGAACCTCACAGTGCAAGGCAGCATGCTACTACACTAGGGGGACCAGAGCTCTGAACCTCACAGTGCAAGGCAGCATGCTACTACGCTAGTGGGCCAGAGCGCCGAACCTCACAGTGCAAGGCGGCATGCTACTACACTAGGGGGCCAGAGCGCCGAACCTCACAGTGCAAGGCGGCATACTGCTACACTAGTGGGCCAGACCACAAAACCTCACAGTGCAAGGCGGCATGCTACTGGGGGCCAGAGCACAGAACCTCACAGTGCAAGGCTGCATGCTACTACACTAAGGGGCCAGAGCACAGAGCTTCACAGTGCAAGGCAGCATGCTATTACACTAGTGGGCCAGAACACAGAACCTCACAGTGCAAGGTGGCAAGCTACTACACTAGGGGGCCAGAGCACAGAACATCACTGTGCAAGGCGGCGTGCTACCACACTAGACGGCCAGAGCACAGAACCTCACAGTGCAAGGCGGAATGCTACTACACTAGGGGGGCAGAGCGCAGAACCTCACAGTGCAAGGCAGAATGCTACTACACTAGGGGGCCAGAGCACAGAACTTCACAGTGCAAGGCGGCATGCTACTACACTAGGGGTCCAGATCACAGAACCTCCCAGTGCAAGGCTGCATGCTACTACACTAGGGGGCCAGAGTGCAGAAACTCACAGTGCAAGGCAGCATGCTACTACACTAGGGGACCAGAGCACAGAATCTCACAGTGCAAGGCGGCATGCTACTACATTAGGGGGCCAGAGCGCAGAACCTCAGTGCAAGGCAGCATGCTACTACATTAGGGGCCAGAGCGCAGCACCTCACAGTGCAAGGCGGCATGCTACTACAGTAGGCGGCCATAGGGCAGAACCTCACAGTTCAACGTGGCATGCTACTACACTAGGGGCCAGAGGGCAGAACCTCACAGTGCAAAGCGCCATGCTACTACACTAGAGGGCCAAAGTGCGGAACCTCACAGTGCAAGGTGGCATGCTACTACACTAGGGGGCCAGAGCACAGAACCTCACAGTGCAAGGCGGCATGCGACTACACTAGGGGGCCAGAGGGCAGAACCTCACAGTGCAAGCCGGCATGCTACTACACTAGGGGGCCAGAGCACAGAGCCTCACAATGCAAGGCGGCATGCTACTACACTAGGGGGCCAGAGCACAGAGCCTCACAGTGCAAGGCGACATGCCACTACACTAGAGGGCGAGAGCACAAAGCCTCACAGTGCAAGGCGGCATGCTACTACACTAGCGGGCCAGAGCACAGAACCTCACAGTGCAAGGCGCAATGCTACTACACTAGGGGGTCAGAGCACAGAGCTTCACAGTGCAAGGCGGCATTCTACTACACTAGGGGGCCAGAGCACCAAACCTCACAGTGCAAGGCAGCATGCTACTACACTAGGGGGCCAAAGCACAGAACCTCACAGTGCAAGGCAGCATGCTACTACACTAGGGGGCCAGAGTGCAGAACCTCACAGTGCAAGGCGGCATGCTACTACACTAGGGGGCCAGAGCACAGAACCTCACAGTGCAAGTGAGCATGCTACTTCACTAAAGGGCCAGAGCACAAAACCTCACAGTGCAAAGCGGCATGCTACTTCAGTAGGGGGCCAGAGTGCAGAACCTCACAGTGCAATTGAGCATGCTACTACACTAGGGGGCCAGAGCACGGAACCTTATAGTGCAAGGTGACATGCTACTACACCAGGGGGCCAGAGCACAGAGCCTCACAGTGCAAGGCGGCGTGCTACTACACTAGGGGGCCACAGCGCAGAAACTCACAGTGCAAGGCGGCATGCTACTACACTAGGGGGCCAGAGTGCAGAACCTCACAGTGCAAGTGAGCATGCTACTACACTAGGGGGCCAGAGCGCAGAACCTCACAGTGCAAGGTGGCATCCTACTACACTAGGGGGCCAGAGCGCCGAACCTCACAGTGCAAGGCAGCATACCACTACACTAGGGGGCCAGAGCACAGAACCTCACAGTGCAAGGCAGCATGCTACTACTCTAGGGGGCCAGAGCGCAGAACCTCACAGTGCAAGTGAGCATGCTACTACACTAAAGGGCCAGAGCACAGAACCTCACAGTGCAAAGCGGCATGCTACTACAATAGGGGGCCAGAGTGCAGAAGCTCACAGTGCAAGTGAGCATGCTACTACACTAGGGGGCCATAGCGCAGAAGCTCACAGTGCAAGGTAGCATGCTTCCACACTAGAGGGCCAGAGCGTGGAACCTTATAGTGCAAGGTGGCATGCTACTACACCAGGGGGCCAGAGCACAGAGCCTCACAGTGCAAGGCGACATGCCACTACACTAGGGGGCCAGAGCACAGAGCCTCACAGTGCAAGGCGACATGCCACTACACTAGGGGGCCAGAGCACAGAGCCTCACAGTGCAAGGCGCGTGAATGGTGCATGGATTAGCACGAGACAGTAATGGATGGACCCTGAGGGAGATCGAGGGGCCAATTCCCCATCCTTAGATGCAGAATATGTGCTTCCTTGGCGCCCATTATCTATGTGGCTTTAGTCCACCTTTTCTTCATAGTGCTAAGAAGGCTTACGTCATGATTTATTTCGGTTATATTTTGGAATTTTGTATTCTCTTGTGGTGTCACAGCTGTGTCTAAAAATGTTGTATTTTATAATTCTGACACATACATTCTTTTGTACTGTCCTAATTTGTCCTTTTGGTCAAATTCAATAGAAATCACTTATTGAACAATGAATATCTATAATGTGACCTTGTCATAGTAGTCAAAACATCTTCTCCCTTCTGTAATCAAAAGCATTCTTCCTAGTCATATTTATTCTAAAGACCTCTTTGCATAGATTTTTAAAAGTGTGCACTTTTGGTCGAAATCAACCAATTTTATACATATATGTGAAAGTGAGGGCCAAAAGAGGTATGTGGGGGGACCCGACCCAACTCCCCCCCCCCGCCAACCGATTAAATAAATGGCCGAATTCATGTCGACACAAAGTACATAAGGTGTGAATGTCGATGTAATGTCAGATTCCCATATGGATATTGGGGTTCAACACGTTTATGTTAAAATATGTGCATTATTTAAACTGGGCATGAGGTGTGAAGTAGCTTTACTGGAAACTGACAATGATACTCTAACTTTGCTGTTCTAAGTAGGTTCAAATGCACATATATAAAACATGCAGTGTGATAGTTATTTGGCAAAGTATCTGGCGCCTTATAGTGATATTGCTACTAAGACTTAAAACCGTTGTCCTGAGGCATAGGCAAGAGGTCATTAATGAGTGAGAGACCACCAAGCACCCCATCATTCACATCTCCACAGTCTAGACCACTCAAGCTGAAACCAAAAAAGTGATGGGTGGAAGGTCTCAAATTAATCTGAACCACTGCCATTGCTCTGGGCAACCTTCCACGCCATTGTTTTTAGTCCGTCTGCGCCATTTCAAAAGGGGTACAGCCATATGCAAATCAGTCAGGTACTGCCACCAATGGAAACAGCCCAGCCTGAACTACTGGCCAGGTCCCCTCTGTACGGAAACACAAGCAACCCAGGCATGTTTCGGCCTCGTTGGGCTTCCACAGTGAGGTGCAGCTTGGTTCCCTATGGCACAGCGAGCAAAGGACCCACGTCTCGGCATACCCTCTTTCACATAGGGAGAAAAATAAAAGCAAAAAATTAATCGGTGGAAGATTTCAAATTAATCTGAACCACTCAAGCTGGCCCCTTAGCCACACAGCATTGTCCCACTCTTACCAAATGCCCACCCAACGTACCTGCCACAGACCTGGAAGCTGGCGGGCGTGACCCCGCTTGTGTGGCCATATTGAATTTTGAGACATATAACATTGCAGCAAGCCCAGAAAGTCATGCCTGGGTCTAGTTGCACCCCTGCTCTACTCACTGGCAATAAGTAACCAGTTCCAGCACCTTGGGACATAGCTAAGTGCCCCCCCCCACCTTCAAGAAATCATCTAGATGGTGTTTCCAGTCATGCCATGGAAGCCACCACAACACCACGCATGTAGCCTAAATAAGAGAGAGCTCCTTAGATCTAGGCTAAGAGTTTGAGATCCGGAGTTCGCCTCCCAATAGAGCTTTAATGGGGATCATTGGTGTGTTCATCTGCAGAGGTGCTTTGGGGCTGGCATCACAGAGTGGGCAGCATCTGTTAGCCCCCAGGGCCCCCCTCGCCGCTTTCCTGCCCTCATAGTTGGGACTTTGTCACATTTCCATTTTCCTTATTCTTCGGGTTTATCTGTTTATGTCCTTATCAGAGCGACCATCTCCCGACCCCTGAACCTGGTTGTGTATTTTGATCTCTCTGGCAGGGCTGGGGGGGAATTTAAATTCGAAAGATGTCTCCCTTATTTATTTTATTTATTGTATTGCTTATAGTGCAAACCTAGCTCGAGCGCAGCGGAGCCCATTGCAACGTTGGGAAACCAGCGTTGGGCACGGCTTTTCTAGGCCGAAGTGCAGAATGGTTGAACCGCGGCAGCCGTACAGGAAGTCCTGCTGGTAGAGCCAAGCTTTTGAGTTTTGAAGCACTGGAGAATGATTCGGGAATTCTCAACCTGCTGTTGGATAGAGTTCCAGACAGCTGGGGCATGGCAGGAGGACCGTGTGTGGGTCTTGCAGGCTAGCTTTGATGGATACGCTACAGGACGCGCCATTTAAGACCGCTTTGTAGATGATGCAAGCAGTTTCGAAGAGGATCCTGGCCAGGAGGGGGAAGTCAGTGAACCTCACGCAGGGAGCGAGCAATGTGATCGAATTTGTGGGTGCCTCTAAGGAGGTGGGCTGCAACGTGGAGGGCCGCCTTGAGGGCACCAGATGCTTGGCTTGAAGCCCAGTTAAGAGGGCATTTCCCCGTTTGGCCTGAACCGCTGTGTAGAAGTCGTATGGTGGGTGGGGTTTGATTGTGTGGAGTGTGGCGATCTGAGGCCAGGTCATTTGGCTTTGTCTGGCAAGGAGAGCCTCCTGCTGTCGACAATGAAGTCTAGGGATTTGGTTGAGTCTGACAACTGCAGTGTGAATCCCTCCAGTTGCAGATCAGGAAGCCAATTTTGGACACGTGCTGTTGTTTGGCAGAGAGGCAGGTGAGAACAAAGTGGGTCCTGGTGGGGTTAAGCTTGAGCTAGGTATTCAGCATCCAGGTTTGGATGGTGCCCAGGCATTCATGGACAAGGGTGATTGCCTAGGGCCCACTGACCTTGAGGTACAGCTGGGTGTCTTTTGCATACTCATGATTGGCTTTGTTGGGGTCTTTTAGGAAAATATACCAGAGGTTCCTTATAAAGGTTTAAGATGAGTGGGGAGAGGATGGAACCTTGAGAGACCCCACATGTCACTGGGCGTCACTTGGATCTGAGCGGACCCATCTGTACAGCTTGGTGTGGGCTGGATAGGTAGGAAGAGAACCATTTTATAAAGCCATCATATCAGCGAGGAGCGTGAGGAGTGTGCCCGATTGTTGACTGTGTCAAATGCAGCCGAGAGGTCTAAGGGGACTAGCAGGCATGAGCCGCCTCTGTCAATTGACTGCAATGAGTCATCCATCACTGGGGATGGTGGCCTTTTCAGTACCTCCTTTGGGGAGGAAGCCAGAATGGAAGTCACAGAGGAGGTAGAGTTGTTCAGGAGGTTTGTGATGGGTCTGTAGTTATCTAGGCCCTCCCTGGGGTGAGCATGGGCTTCTTTAAGTGGGGTCGTACAAGACCGGTCTTTCCCATTCATCTTCAGTTGATACTCAGGCCATCATCATTATACTTCCCCCCGCCCCCGCAGCCCTCAAATGACATGGCCCAGGTCAACAAGGCTCTCCATCTTTCTAGTGAGTGCACCTTTGCTGCGCCCAGCTTAGCCTCACTGGCTTTGCCACCCGCCTGCCTTTCAGCATTCCTTTCAGCATGTGGCACTCTTGGCTTGGCCATGCTTGTTATCTGCTTGGGGCCTTGCTGCCCCTTGGCTCCTCCAACTCTAATCTTTCATCTCCAACCCCTCCCTCATTACTCTTCTACCTCCCTTCTCCAAACTCTCTAGATGTCACCTTGCTTTCTGCTCCCTACTCTGTCTCTCCTAAAACACCAACCTCCCACACACCTCTTCCTGACCGTTCCCTTCTTTCAGCACCAACCTTTCCTTCCCTTTGTGCTTGCCGTACCCACTGTCTTCCTCTCTCTCTCTCTCTCTCCACTGACCTCTGTACCAGCTCCCTATTTCCAAACTCCCCCACCCAGGTGAGCAGGGGAAGCCTGTCCTTGTCCAAATGCCTAATCATCTGATGGTTTGGGGTCATGTAGGTAGCCCTGCTGCAAAGGCCGGGAAGGGGGGACATAGCATGGGGGACCCTATGCCTCTTCCAGGGCTGGCATCACAGAAGGGATGGGCGCCCCTGCTCCCCCAGAATCCCTTTCACCGCATTTGGTATCCTCAGGGATAGGACCTTGTCACAATGTACTTAACATGGTGTCTTTACTGCTTTTTTACACGCAGTGCTGTGTCTTGTAAGAGCAGCAAGTGTATGTTATATATTCTTACACTGGGCATCAAGAGGCTGCTCCATGGCGTGGGCGGTCTCTGCCCATTGGCAGAATGAAGCAGGCAGCATGTTGTAATGCAAGTCTTGTATCGTCACTGGCCAGGAGTGCATGCTGTTAGAATGTTGGTGTATGCATGATGGGCAGCTCAGGAGAATGATGAGTGTTCCATGAATGTCAGTTGGGGGCCTGAGCTGGGTGTGTCTCTGTCCCGGTCTCTGTTCTGTCTCTGTACTGTCTATGTACCTGTGATCTCTACCTGCAATTACCTGAACTGGTATTGTGCACACTGAGAGAAACTGGATCATGTACAGATGTAAATATGTACAACCAAGCCTTCCAGGATAAAACTACATGGCTCAACAGCTGGTCTGTGTATGTGACGCCAGAGCCCTACATGAAAACTTAACACAGCACGAGCTTCCTCCTGCAGAGCAGGGCTTTCCACACTTTCTTATGCTGAGGCCCTTGAATCAAAATAACGTTGGCGAACCCCCAACAAATGTGTGCAACTGCTTATATGTTCTATTAAAAGAGGTACCCATCCTCTCCATTTCAGTAGAAGCCTCGCCGCCCCCTCACCAAGACATCCCCTGCGCCGCCCCAGGGCGGCCAGCCCCACGCTTGAAAGATCACTGCCGCAGAGTGACGCGATGACAATGTCAGCCATTAAACATCAGAACTGAACAATGGAGGGCAACGCAAAGGTCACATGGCAATCGTAATGGTGGACAAAGGAACGATGTTATTGATGTAGTGCTGTTTCCAGCATCCACACCCCACTGGTGGCAGGGAGGTAGGGGAGGAGAGAGGGAGAAGACGAAGAACTTCTCCAGGGCAACATCAAAGCTTGTATCAGAACTTGGTGAGTCATGGTGGCCGGGGACTCGGCGAGGCAACACCAGTCTAGTGCCTTGACCTCATCCTTGACTCCCACTTCCACATTCACTGTGTCCAGGAAACTACAGCTATGGCAAAGGGCGAGGAGTCAAGAGACAGCCAAGGGCTTCAGGAAGAGAGCAACTCCCAATGGGTACCGAGTGATCCGTCTTCTGTGACAGAGGACAATGGAGACTTTAGAAGTGCCAGAGAACGGAGATGCAACCGGGAGACCGGTGCAGGCACGCCCAGGAGACCGGTGCAGGGCATCCCCAGGGGACCGGTGCAGGGCATCCCCAGGGGACCGGTGCAGGGCATCCCCAGGAGGCCTGTGCAGGGCACCCCCAGGAGACCGGTGCAGGGCATCCCCAGGGGACCGGTGCAGGGCATCCCCAGGAGGCCAGTGCAGGGAACCCCCAGAGATCAGTGCAGGGCATCCCCAGGAGACCTGTGCAGGGCACCCCCAGGAGACCCGTGCAGGGCACCCCCAGGAGACCGGTGCAGGGCATCCCCAGGAGAACGGTGCAGGGCACCCCCAGGAGAACGGTGCAGGGCATCCCCAGGAGACCGGTGCAGGGCATCCCCAGGGGACCGGTGCAGGGCATCCCCAGGAGGCCAGTGCAGGGAACCCCCAGAGACCTGTGCAGGGCACCCCCAGGAGACCCGTGCAGGGCATCCCCAGGAGACCGGTGCAGGGCACCCCCAGGAGACCGGTGCAAGACATCCCTGCGGTCAGCTGGAGACATTCATGCACCTGCAAAGGCCATGTGTCTGCTTCATACAATTTAGCAAATAAACAGTGTTCTCAGAATAAACAGGGCTCCCCGTTTTCCGTTTTGACTGATTTTACACCTAACTGCAGATGGAAATCACTCTGTTTCCTTTAAGTATTCATTTGTAAAAATGGAGGGCAAAAACGGAAAATATGTCTCGTGTTTAGGACTCCAGGCTCAGCTGTCAGTCATGCTTTGAAGGCCAACGTCTGTAGAAAGTAACACAACGCAGAAGCTATAAAAATGTATTTCGTTCCCGTTCAAGATCGTTAAATATATAGCACTCTTCTGCCACCATTGGTGGCCTCGCGGCGCCTGGTTCAGTACGAGAAACAAAAGCAGTGGGAGAGGCAGATGCGAAACCCTGTAGTTGGTGGGTAGTGCCCGGTTCCTGTCTGCCAATCCACTTTCTATGGATTTGGCGAAGAGGTGTGGGTGTATGTTATCCATAAAGAAGAACCCCAAGAGTTGATGGACTACAGAGCTTTGGGTCTGGTTAGGCACTGATGTGTGATAGGGCTAAAGAAGAGAGCTTAGTTTTGGTTTCGGATTAGTGCGGATGTTCCAATGGCTAGGCCTGTGGCGGGTGAGTGCGCGCAGTGTAAGTTTCTGGGGGATTTTTATCGCCAAGATGTTCAGTTGGCGAGAATAAGCCTTACATGGCAAAACAACCTGTAACCCTACACTCTGACCCCTGGCCTTTTACAGAGAGGTCCCATTTCTGTAGCTCACATTGCTCCTGCCAATCCCCCCTCCCCCTCTGTGTGTCTCTCTCTCACATAGATACATTGTATCCTATGCAGAGCAGAAACAAGCATGAGGGAACGGGGGTCGTCTACAAAGATTACCATAACTACCTGCCAAGGATTACGGGAGGGAAGAACATTTGGTTGAGGACGGGCTGCTTGAAATTGGAGGGTTGCAGTCACCCATTTTATCTTCCTTAATATGTTAATCGGTTGTATACGAATTGTTTGTTTTACAACTGTTCGAAATACAATTGACCTTTTCACAATTGACCAAATTGTGAAGGTCAATTGTAACATATATGTGGGGCGAAACCCCCCCGCAATCCCCACCCAACGCCAAAACCCCTATATATATATATATATATATCACCAAGCCGATATATATATATGGTCAATTGTGAAAAGGTCAATTGTGACCCTTTTAATAAAGGTTTCTCCCAGGGGTCTACCCTGCTGTCTCCCACAAATCCCAAAATCTTCTCACACAGTCCTCAATGAACATACATTCCCCTGCCGCCAGGTGTTGACTCGGTAGCAGGGCTTCAATATCAGAGTGACGTCGCAACCCTGGGGGGCGGGGGGGTTCTTCCCAAGGAAAATGAGGAGCAGAAAAGATACACATTGCACTGTGGATTCCTCAGAAACAACGCGCATCAGATTGGCCTAAAAAGAGTGGGGGGTGCAGTGGCAGCTGTCTGGTGAATAGCAGTAGGCTGGCAGCGACAGAAAGAGATTTGTGGGAGTGAGGGGGGGGGAATAGGGTGGACTTTCCAAAATGAATGCAATCTCATCTTTGCAGTCTCTCTGGCTTCTTGCTATAGGTAAGATTCCCGGGGGTAGGGGGCAGGAATTTCCTAACAAAGCTTTGTCCAACACCTTAACAATGGACCCAGGGCAGAACCGCCATGTTTTATTCATCCAGATTTTGAGGGCTGCCCTTCCTCTTAGGCGGGACTGCCATGGATTAGCATGTGTACAGGGTGTGAGCTGTCACAAAGGCCTCCTGCATCTGAGAAAGGTCCTGGCTCACCAATTAACAGCTATATACACTACAGAAGGGGGGCGAGGGGCTGCCTCTCTGAAAGCAGTGGAGTGTTGACTGAAGTGTGCTCTTGCATGTACAACATTTACACAAGTTGGTAAGATGCCAGGGGGAAATGTCTGGGGAGGCAGCACAGGTACCCCCCTGAACTGTGCAGCCGCACTGTATGCAATTGGTGACCAGAACAGCGATGCCACACTGCCCTGCCTCGGTCTCGTGTTAAGCAAGCTGAAAAATGTCAACAGGGGATGTGCAACACAAAGAAGACACTTTCAATACCTTGATAATTGTGCAAAACGGTATCTGTGGGGCTAGAATTGGCCACTTTATACATGCCTAGGTTACAGGATAAGGGTTCGATGTCTTAAAATCGCGGCACAAATGGCAATGAATACAAAGTATTGCGGCAGAAATGCTGTGGTTTTGCCACCACAATTATGTAAAGGATGCGGGGGCCATCCCTGCCCCCTTTAAATAGTATAATGGGGTACACCTTTACCAGGTCAAACCACAGCATTTTTGCCACGATTTTCTTTACCAGTGACATTTTTGCCACAATTTATTACCCGATAGCAGAATAAGCAGAGCCTAGGAGTGTAGAATGCTACCTGCAAGACCTTCATTAGTCTACCCCGCCTGTAAGATGTCGGGGGAAAATGTCAGAGAAGGCAGCACAGGTAGCCCCCACACTCGACCCTAAACTATGCCGCTGCTGTGTGTGCCCACTGTGACCACAAAGGCAATGCCACTTGCCCAGCTTCTGCCTCATGCTACACCAGCTGAGCAATGTAAAGGGGGGGCATGCAGTAGGAATGGCTGCAAAGATGTTGCCCCGGTCAGCAGCAATAGTAGGCAATTTGTTTTGAATGTGCAAATGAATCATGGCTTGATGTGCAAGAACCCAGTACTGGCATGTGCGAGTGTCCCATTACAGGCATCCAAGCACCACATTAAAGTACAGATGGAAACGTTGAAAAAGTAAATGCCATAAAACTGGGAGCTCCAGTTATAAAGCCCTTGCTTGCTTTCGCTTTTTTTCCGTCACATGCGCCGCAGAAATGATCAAATGTATAATAGCAAAGAACAGTAGTGTTTGGGGAGAGGGGAGGAAATAGGCACAGTAGGTTCTTAATTGACAGGATAGTTGAGATGACCAATTTAGTAATTTGTAGGGCGCAATTGGATTAGCAAGTGGGGCCACAGGGTTATGCCATAAGGGGTGCTGCTGCACGATTCATGCAATGTATGCCACCCTAAGCAAAAGAGGGCACGCAAAGGGGAGGCTCCCGCTTCCATCCCATCAGACCATTGACAGGGCAGCGAGCGGTGACGCAGGGAAGTGTGTGACCTCACTACCTGCCGGTTGGTTAGTGAGAGATGCCCTGCATTAGGTCTTTCCTGGATTTGTGGCAAAGAACCTTCAAGCATCTTTGGACCAGCTCTCGACATGGTGCAGCGTCAGGCAGATCCCACTGAACACCAGCAAAGCAACTGCTACACAGTTTACCAGGAAGCAGGAGCCCCCGCTCATCAGCCTCAAAGGAGCGAATATCACGTGGGAGAGCAGCAGCCGCTGCCTAGGGATAATCAACATCTATAAGGCAATTACCGCACTCACTCTGACCTATGCCTTCCTGGTATGCAGCCCCTCTTGGAAGGGCACTGGTTGACTCTAAAAGGGCAAAACAATGGCCCCTGGATAGCAGCTGGAGCCCCACTCTTCGCAAGAACAGCAGATCTGCACGCGGAGCTGGGCATCGGGATGTTGAACGAACATCTTGCGAAGTGGAACAGGACGTTCTGCCAAGGACTAGATCAGAACGCAAAACTACAGATCAAGAAACTTGCTACCATTACTGCAAAACCTTTTGATCACCTCTCATCGCAGCTCTGACACCGTGACACCAAAGCTACTGTGGCAAGATAAGAAAGATCAGGAAAGAAACCAAAAGCCGCGACTGCACATTCAGCCTGAGAAGCTGGAGTTAGGAGGCTCAGCGTCGGATTCCAAAAACACCACCGACAGATTGAAACTGTCAGCAAAATAAAGAAAAGCCAGCGAGATCGGAGCGGAAACGTTTGCGCACACGGTCGATCAGGGGACAACATTGCAGCTGCAACTCCATTTTGAGCGTGGCAAAGGGGGTTGGGGTTGCGTAAGGAAAGGGGGACGGAGTAAGTGAAGAAGGGAATGCAGGAGAACACTGAGCCCAGAAGGGCAGCATCCACTTCGGTGTTGGCAGCACTAGTGGTGTGCACGTGACCTGGGGATAGGCAGAAGTGCCGAATGAGGCCATTGAGGGTTGTGAGTAAAGTCCCAACTTTGCTTAAGGAGTCATCCAATCTTTTCAGCTCGCCTCTCACGGGGGTCTATGAAACATTTTAACACATAGCGGGGAGATCCCTATTGGACACCCCCACCTCCTTAGGTCATTATCATAACACAATGAAATGAATAATTGAATACACAGACAACTGTATTAAAGTTCTTTGGAAAAACACAAGGTCACAGTTTTTTTTGGAGCAAGACAACTTGGGACGGTCCCAGCCACATTACAAACAGTCAGATACGGGCGAACCATGTCACCACTTTAGCCACTGGCCAAACTGACAAAACTGCTGGTTATTCCAGCTACACTTGCACAGCCAGCAGGAATCAGGGGCACTGACCAGGATGATTGTTGGCCTAAAGCCCTAAGGAAGGGAGTCAGTGCCCGTCGAGGGATCGGCTCGAGCCCGGCCAATCCTGAGCCGCTGCAGCTGCAGCGTGAAGTACCTCATTGGCTAGGACCGCCCCGATACTCCGCCTGTAACAAGAAACGAAAATATTAGGAACAACTCAAACAACACACTAACTTATTTTATCAATACTTCTACTATGGCACTCTACTAATTCTATTGATGATGCAAAAGCGTCACCCTACTCCTACCACCGGTCTGCACGTATTACTCCAGTTTTAAAACTTACCAATCTTCAACCTGTTTAACCTCAGCATTATATTCTCAGGCGTGGGTGGGTGGGTGGGTAGTCAATTCACACTGGGCGGGAGCTGCTGGACAAAGAGACTGATGGCCAGCAGCTCCTGCCCTTATAAGTGTCCGCAGGGGGACCTGACCGGAAGCCAGGTCCCCCTGGGAACGCCTCTTCCCCTTCAGAGGAGGAGAGGAAGAGGAGAGAGGCCTGACCAGCGACCGGAAGGGGGTGGCCAGAAGGGACAGCCCGCTATGTAGGCTGTCCCTCTAACGCCCCCTGCGGGGGCCGGTCAGCCTCTTAGCGGGGAGATCCCCATTGGACACCCCCACCTCCTTAGGTCATTATCATAACACAATGAAATTAATAATTGAATACACAGACAACTGTATTAAAGTTCTTTGGAAAAACACAAGGTCACAGTTCATTTTGGAGCAAGACGACTTGGGACGGTCCCAGCCACATTACAAGCAGTCAGATACGGGCGAACCATGTCACCACTTTAGCCACTGGCCAAACTGACAAAACTGCTGGTTATTCCAGCTACACTGGCACAGCCAGCAGGAATCAGGGGCACTGACCAGGATGATTGTTGGCCTAAAGCCCTAAGGAAGAGAGTCAGTGCCCGTCGAGGGATCGGCTCGAGCCCGGCCAATCCCGAGCCGCTGCAGCGTGAAGTACCTCATTGGCTAGGACTGCCCGATACTCCGCCACGCTTTGATGGTGGCTGACACTGCCATCAATGCCCCCAAACCCTAGGACCTTGCTTCTCCTTCAAATTTACTAGACAATTACAGCTTACCATACTCACCATTTAATTCATCTGCAACGTGCCCTCTTTAGCTCGCCCAATAAAGCTGTTAGGAAAACATCGTTGCCTTTATCAGATAGGTGGACCCCATCTGCTTCAAAATGGGACGGCAAGGAGCTCAAACAGCAGTGCCCTACGTAACCCAGGCCCTCTGCCTTGGTGAATTTCGCAACACTTCTGTTGAGGCGCTTTCTGGATTTCTCCATGCCGGCTACAGAAATGGCGTCTCTCCATACTTGCCTTTGCATGACTTCTGACCAGAATATTTCTGTGCCTGGCAACTTGTGCGCCATTATACGCAAAGTAACCTGTATTTGTGCAAGCAAGCGTCCGCGACCCAACTTGGCCAGATCGTTGCCCCCCAAATGAATCAATGACCACCTTGGTGCCCGCCGCCACTGGAGTTGCCAGTGAATTGCCGGCAGCAAGGAATGCCACCTCATGCCAGGAGTGCCGAGCCACACACACTCGGTACCCTTGAAACCCAGGTTGTGGCCGATCGTCCATTGCCTGGCCCTTTTTTCAGCGCGTGTCGCAAATGAGTGGCCGATCAGCCATACTGCATCATCTAAGGGGAAAAAACATACCATACCATAAATTCTTTGATCCACCCGGATCCAACACCCACACTACTCCGCCCCGCCCTTGAGTGCCCTCTGTATCTAGTATTATTCAGGGGATGCATTATGCTGGGGGCGGACATACAATCGATAACGGCCCGACTCCCACCTCCCCACCTTCATGATTGCCCGTGGAGACATGCCCTGCTGAAAGGCAGTGGTAGCTGCGCCTATCCTGAAACTATGGGTGGACCATCCCTCCCCCTGAATTCCCAAGGCCTTCAAGGCCATTGTCAGCACCTTGCGAAATTGAAATACAGAGAGGGGGGAAGTGTCGGCGTGGGTTAGCAGGGGGCCAGCGCTTGTAGCTCTTATTTGTATAAACCTCTTGAAAAGGTGCACAGGGCAGCAATCCGCCAGGGGGGCCCCATGTAGGCATATGTGAAAACCTTTTCCCTGCTGGTCCGTTTTGCTTTTCCTCAACCATATACTGACCCCTTCACCTGAGTCTTTGTGGAACAGGGATACATCACCCAAAGCAATGGCCCACCCAGATGTGTCTTTCTTGGATGCAGAAACTAGCTCACTAATCCTAAAGGCCCCAAAAAAAGCCCATGCGAACGCCAACCTGAATAGCGCCGTTTCGTATTCACTAAAGCATATGCTAGGTAATGTGGCCAACAGCCTCACCAATAACCCAAAGTCAATTGGTTTGCACACATCCTCAGACCTTGGCTCCGAACGGGCCCAGCCTTTCAATGCCGAGCGCACCAAAAACCCCTTTGTGGGATCACCTCCCCCCTCCAATTTGGAGTGGAAGGCAACCGCCGCCAGATGCGACGCCGCCCAACTCTTTGACATTCCTTCTGAGTGTGCCCAAACCACAAAAGTGCGTACCTGTTCCTCCGTGGTCTGTTTTTCGCACTGTAGATAAGAAATCACGCTCTTGAACTTACCATAACCTTGCTGGTATCTGCATCTTACTCCGGGCGTGAGTGAGCGCTCACTCAACTCTGTGAGTGCCCTGTCCACACCACCAACTGCCACCATTCCTTTTTGAACTGTGCTCCCTCCAGCTTGCCCTCCGGGTGGGCATTCCGGAACTTGGACCACTGAAAGCGAGAAAGAGCGTCAGCAGCAACATTTGCAGTGCCCGGCACATGTCGAGCCCTAAATTCAATGTTATGATATAAACACACTTCCACTAGTTTTCTGAGCAAGCTCAACATTGCTGGGCAAGAAGCAGACTGTAAGTTAATGGCTTGTACTACCGCATTGTTGTCGGACCAAAAACGTACCCTCTTGTTGGCCAGAATCGTAGGCCATAACAACAATGCGACAACAATGGGGAACATCTCTAGGACCATTATGTTTTTTGTTCTGCCCTTCTTGTGCCACTGCTGCGGCCACTTCTGAGCACACCACTCAGGCCCTAGGATCACACCGAAACCTTCGCTTCCTGCAGCATCCGAAAACATACGTAGCTCAGCGCTGGTTTCCCACGGGGTTCTCCACATCTGAACCCCATTGAAGCTATCTAAGACTCTGCACCACATCTTTAAGTCTTCTTTGAGGGCAGCGCTTAATCTAATGTGGTGTTGCTTCTGAGCCACACCAGCTGTTGCCCTGGCCAGCCTTCGTGCAAAGACCCTCCCTGCTGGGATGACTTTGGCCGCAAAATTCAGCTTACCCAGGAGTTGCTGCATCTTTTCAAGGGTTGTCCTGTCCTTCGACAAATTATTCATAATCTCAGCGTTTAGGCCTTTGACTTTATCCTCTGGTAACCTGCAAGTCCCCTTAACAGTGTCAATCTCAATGCCAAGGAATGTTAAAACCCTACATGGACCCTCTGTCTTCCCAGGCGCTAAGGGAACCCCCATCTCTCCCATCAATTGCTGAAAGGCAGACATTGCACTTGAACAGACATCGGACCCATCCTTGCCAGTAAATAAAAAATCGTCTAGGTAATGGACCATAGCCCCCCGCTGCTCTCTTCTGCGCGCCGCCCATTCAAGCAACGTGCTGAATGCTTCGAAAAAGGAACAAGACACTGAGCACCCCATGGGCATGCATTTATCCACAAAGAAACCCTCCTTCCAATGGAATCCCAACAAATGAAAGCTGGCCGGATTTACAGGTAATAAGCGAAATGCAGATTCTATATCCACCTTGGCCATCAGAGCCCCTTTCCCCATATTGGCAACAACCAGCAAAGCCTGATCAAAAGAAGCATAGTGGACAGAGCATGTCTCAGGGCTCAACCAATCGTTGACAGACTCTCCTTTTGAGTATGAAAGGTGGTGGATGAGCCTGTACTTACCTTTTTCCTTTTTGGGAACTATGCCCAGTGGTGACACAATGAAGTTAGGGAGGGGTGGGGCATCAAATGACCCTGCAATCCTGCCTAGTTCCAGTTCTTTGCTCACTTTTCTATCAACTTCCCCCGGCAGGTCCCTTGCTGAAGGTAGGTTCTTGGCAAAGCGGCAGGTGTGGGGTCCCTCGTAAGGGATAACAAACCCTTCCGTGAAACCCCGAAATAGCAAATCCCTCTCGCGCTGTTTGGGGTAGTGGTTTAGATGTTCACCTAAAACCTGTAAGTTAACTGGAGAGGGGCCCTTAGTGGACAAATCCAGTCTCTGTGCTGCTGCGCTGATTGCCGGGGCGGGAGGGAAATGGTAGTGGACTTACTGGCCTTTCCGCTGACCTCTGCCAGCGGAGAAACCTTCCCGCTTGAAACATTTGACCAGGGGATGGTTCCCACCACATTTCCCACACTCATGGCTGTACCTACACTTCGGACCCCAGTTGCAGTGCCTTTATTAAAATAACGGCATGTTCTGTTCCCTGTTTTCTTCTCCTCTTTAGTTCCCTTTGCAATACCAGATCCTGTGGCTCCTGACTCTTGACCCCCCCGTCCCTGGGGGCATTGTGAAAGGGTTGCCCTTTACCCCCACTATTTTGCTTACCATACCAATTACTCTTACCGCTTTTTTGGACATCAGCCCATCCAATGCTCTTCCTTTGCTTACCACCCATGAAAGAGACCCAAGCATCCATCATCTTTTGGTCCCAAGTCATCTCGGGGCATTGCTCCATCATAAATCCAAATTTCCTGTCATAATCGATCCACCGGGTAGAACCGTACTCTTTTGCCTCCTCTAAAATGGATTCCCTATATTTGACCAAACCTGGTCCATGCTCAGGGTTCTTTTCCATCACTATTACTGACAGTATAGCGAACGCTTTCTCCCAGTTAGCGATGTTCTCCTCTGGATGATACTTACGGTGCCTCTTATTATTCTCCTCCGCACTTAAGGTGACATTGGGACCGGCATCTTCTATTGCCAAAAGGCTGAATATGTCAATATTCTTCCTAGCCCATATCTGTTCTTTAATGTCCTGTGGTATATGCCATGCCAAGGATGACCTGCCCGACAACAAAGGTGCAACTGTCACGGGCTGCACAGCACCCGAAGGTACAGTAGGTGGGGGAAGAGGTGGGATGACCGGGTTGCTGCCTGGCCCCAGGGCTGTTGAAGGGGTGGTGGGTGTGGAAGCGGTGGGTGGATTGTTATTAGTAGTGCCCACATTGGTACCCTCCCACACGCTCCTAGCCACTGGTAATTTGTCCGCTGCCACCACAGCAGGCGCCCCACTGCCCTTAACTAACAACAACAATTCCTCCAAAATCATCCCAAACCTTTCATTCCCAACTGCACCGCTGACTGATGGTGTCATCTCTGAGTTAGCAGCAGACACCTGTAACAGGGGTGGTGCTATGGTCAATTGCGCTTGATTTATACTCATAACCCCTGGCCCCGCCATCGCCACTTGCCCAAGTTCGCTTGTAGTTTGAACAGCAGACGACACCTGCAACACCTCTGTTTTCTTACCCTTCTGCTGGCGTTTTCTTTTTGCAGGTAAGGGCTTTAGTGTGATTTCGCTGGGGGGGGTGTCAACCACGGGGGTTGGACAGATTTGCGCCTCTACCACCACTTGTTGGGGGGGCAGCGGTTGCTTCCTGGCTAACACTTTCTTAGCCCAGCCCTTCCCCTCACTGCGCATCCTTTCTTGGAATAACGCCCATATGGCCCCTTCGTTCTCTTCCTCACTTGAACCCGGGGTGTTGGGCACTTCTTCAATTGAGTGGAACAGGTCCTGAGAATCCTCCACAGACGACATCCTATAGAAGTGCCTTGACTAGCCCCCTGTCGCCAACTTGATGAAAAAACAGTATTACATGCCCTGTACCTTACCACTCTTCTGTCTTTTGGAAAAAAAAGGGGGGGGGGGTTAGATCCCTCTTATCTGCAGCTTCTTTGCCCGACCTGTATTCAAAATAAAGCATGAAGTTCAACATAATGGGCAAAACAGAATAAACATGAAAACACCCCTGAGATGTTTCATCTTGTTAAATTATTCCATCATAATAATTTTGTTTTTATAAAGCGCTACAAACCCTCCGGTGTCTGAGCGCTGCCTGCTGTTACCCACGGTGTGTGGTGCTCATTCTTCGACCTCGGAAGGATGAAAGGCTGAGATTCGGCCCTGCCAGGATTAGAACCTGCGTTTGCAGGCATGTCAAAGCGAGTGCTCTACTCGCTGTGCCACTTGACCGGACAGTTAAGGCCCAAAAAGAAGAAACCCGAAAAACAACCTTGCGTCCCTTTCTTGGAGCAGCAGCTGTGTAAACGTGTTCCGCATTGTGAGGCATAGCGGCCCTAATCCATACCACGGGTTGCCCTCTAACTACATTCCTCGGCCTATTGAAGACCCAACCAGGCGACCTCGCCGCATCGTTGCCACAAAAAGTACATTAGAGAAAAACAAACATGCACCGGAGGTTCCGGACATTGGATTAGAACTCAGGTCCCCAGCATTCCGAGAGCAATCACGTACCAGTTGAGCCACTGCTGGACGTGCTAACATCTACTTACATTTGACCCTGCTGTGATTCGAACACGCAACTTCCTGATCTGCCACCGAGCCCGCGCACTCGAAACTATACATTATGTGCAGCGGGGCGATTACCCATGGTGTGTGCCCACGGGATGCGGGGGCGTGTGTGGTGCTCATTTATCGAACTTGGAAAGATGAAAGGCTGAGTGTGGCCCTCCCGGGATTCGAACCTGCCTCGACAGGCTCTGTAGAGCTGTACACGCGAGCGCTCTACTCGGTGTGCCATGGCGGCAGGAGATGACGACGAAACATTATTTGTAATCATAAAACCCATGCATAACACCTCGCATGTACTTTCTCTACCCTTTACGCCCATCAGATAAAAACACTTGAATCATGATTGCCAACGCAGTGTGGCACGGCAGCCATTTAACTAAACAACATCTTTAGAAAACGCACTAAACAATGTGGTTGTAACGCTCTCATCGCCACATGTTCGAAAATTAAACCTTTTACAAGTGGCCGCCCATGGTATTGTGGCAGAGGCCATTAGAATTGCTAAGGCGCGGCGGCCACCATTGTTGCATGTGGAAACCTGAGCGGCGGCCAGATAGCAAACCGCCGCATATGATATTGTTGTAATTTGCATATTCGAGCCACAGAATTGCGTGGCGCGGCAGCGAGAAATTAAAACATAAGGAAAACGAAAACACGGGTAAATTGCGCTCGGGAAGACATCAACTACCACAGCCTACTGTCGTGGTCACACTGTAGATGTAATCAAATTCCAACTTTAAACTACAAAAACCCGCGGCAGCAATATAGCGCCGAATAACGAAAAAATCGTAAACCAAATAACACCATCACATACAAAGATTGCAAACCATCGGCCATAATTATTTCACACAACACTTTCGGAATTTTGAAGCTAGAGGCTCAAACCGGCAACGTCTCCGGTACAGGCCACAACACTTACTGACCGCGCCACAGAGACTGGCTTAATACGTAACACGTATTAATACTGGCTTAATACGTAACACGTAAAAACGGGTGAATAGAGCTTGGGCAGTTATAACGTTGGCAGTCGCAACAGAAAAAAGGGGGGGGGGAAGCCGCAATCCGTTCCCTCCTTTACATAAACGGATCCGCTCAAGCTGGCACGGCGGCCAGCGAGTAGACCCCTTACCAAGTCCTTGCTGCGGCCGACCGAACTGCTGGGCACCGACGAACGTCAATTCATACTGGGCGGGAGCTGCTGGGCAAAGAGGCTGATGGCCAGCAGCTCCTGGCCTTATAAGTGTCCGCAGGGGGACCTGACCGGAAGCCAGGTCCCCCTGGGAATGCCTCTTCCCCTTCAGAGGAGGAGAGGAAGAGGAGAGAGGCCTGACCAGCGACCGGAAGGGGGTGGCCAGAAGGGACAGCCCGCTATGTAGGCTGTCCCTCTAACGCCCCCTGCGGGGGCCGGTCAGCCTCTTTGCTTTGTCTCAACTGAGCGTTATAATGGACACAATTAGGCATTGATGGCTGCACACTGCCGGGAGTGGCCCATTGGCAGGGGCTCTTCTACCTTAAGAAGCATAAATCGTGGGTGATGCAAAATAGAAAGGGTGCATAAAGGAGGTTTCCTTTGTCATCAGTAAATGGCGCTAGGTCTGTGGTTAGCTCGGGAGGATAGCTCAGGGGCATCGTGCTCGCCTTGGAAGCAAGACAACGCGGAGCAACACAGGTTCGATCCCCGGGTCCGTGCTTAGAAACCTCTGCGTTATAAATAACCAATCATAATCATATGGTGAGAGTTCACATGGCCAGTGGATGGCTGATGCTGTACGTGCCGTTTCTATCTCATCCACCTTTGTAAGTGGTAGGAGCCAAGGCCGAGCGGCCATCCAGGCAGTGGGTGCTTGGCGGGCCTCCAACAGAGGCATGTGTTGCCTGTTAACAGAAACAGAAATCACTTGAAGCGTGGCAGGCGGCAACCATTGGTGCAATCTTATGGACAAGGAGCGGGAGATGGAAACCTCCTGGGCAAGTACAGGGGGTAACATTGGAAGAGGACTGTTGGGGAAAGGCTCACCCACTCGTTAAAGGTGGACAGGTTGCGGGAAAGGCTGGGCTATAACCTGGGCAGTGCACGGTCGTTGCATCAGGGGTTTGAGGTTGTATTTGGATTTGCAATAGCAGTCCATAGGTTGGTAGAGGGACAGGGAATTTGAAAACCGTGGAGTGATTTTGTGGTGTAGAAACTGGAAATGGAAGTGAGGGACACTAGGATAGCGGGCCCAACTGCTCAGTTGCAATCGGACAACTTGTTAATTTTTCCATTGTGTTGCGTACCGGACAACTTGTTAATTTTTCCATTATGTTGCGTACCTAACAAATGAGGAAGGGGAATTTTGGTTGATTCATCACCGGTCGTGGCCGGAAGGATGGTCAAGCAATTATTAGATTGTTCCGGAAGACTTTTAAGGGAACTATTGAAGGATTGAAGAGGCAGTGAGGTTGGTGATTAGATGTGAACGGAATGCTGAAATGGGTAAGAGTGATTGCCACATGGCCGAGGGATCTCACAATTACTGACGTCAGAATAAGCTTAAAGGGTTCAATTAAACAAAAGTAAAGCGTATGACTATTGCATGGAAATTGGTTCAGGATGGCTGCAACAAAGCTTCTTAAAACACAGTCCTTGAACTCAGACTTAAGGCAGCAAACAAAAAAGGCATTCAGAAAGGTCCAGACAGGAAGGTCTCCTGTTTAAGTCGCTCCAGCAATCACTTCTTCTGGTGACCACAAGGCCTCCCCGCCTCTTTCGGGATTTGGGATGCCTCCTTTTGTCAAGTGTCCCAAAAAGCCCCCCCCCCTTGACTGTGGCAATCCTCTGTCTTTTTTCTCAGGGATATGCCCTGCTCACCCTTGTACATCCAGAGAATGATTGCCCTGCTCACTAATTCGCACCCAAAGATATAGCACCATGATCACTAGGTCGTACCCAGGGATATAGTGCCCGGTTTACGGTTTTCACCCAGGGATATGGTACCCTGCTCCCTCAATTTCTCTCTCTCTTCGCGGTAGCACACATCTCTTCTGCCTACATAGGGCTCTCCTCTTCCGCTACACATCCCCTCTTCGGGGGCCAAAGTCACTATCTCCGTCTCTACTTCTCACCCCTGCCTTCTCTTGGGCCGGGGTCAGTTTCTTTTGATCTCAGGGGGCGCTCCTCTACTCACTGATCTCACCCCTCTTCTGCGGTTGAAAGGGGTCACCTGTGCCTCACAGGAGCATACCCCTTTTCTGGGGCTTATAGAGGCTCTTCTCCCAGTGAATGGAGTGGACCAAACTTTTGGGGTTCGGGGGAGCTCTTGTCCACTCTCACTAGAGAACTCCCCTCTTCTGAGGTACAGGGGACTCCGCTCCAACCTCACTGGAGCCGACCCAATTTTTAGAGTGCAGGGGCATTACCTGGGCGTCCCACTGGCACCTGGAAAGGCAGAAGGACTTCACAAGGTGTAGACCTTACTTTGGATAGAGCTGGAACCCATGGTTATGGAGTCACATTTATAGAGGGTCAAGCTGGGGAAGCTGTGATCATTCCATATATGATGGGGCAGCAAAACCCTCTGCACGGTGAGACAACATGTACTGAAAGGGATTGACACCCTGCTTTTAATACAAATCTGCACTCTTCTTTCGCAATTTACATTTTTGTTAATGTGGTGTATTTCACTCTCCACTTCTCACTCAATTGTGAAATGTACATGTTAAAATAATTCCAAAATAAATAGCTTGAAAGGCGACATTCCTTTGAATGTGACAGCCAGAGGCACGCATGGAATCCATGAATCCCTGAGCGGGAGATCTGATCGAGACAAGTTCTTGTGGGAATTTGGGGGTGCTCTTTTACTCGGAGAAGGTGCGATAATTGCTCTGTGAGGGGACTGGGGCATAGAAGCATGGTGTGGACATTTCAGCGGTTGGGGCACCTCAGTTTTACTTGTAAAGTGGTGTCCCCTAGAAGGCCTTTCTGCAGGCGAAGGGCTACAGTAGGTAAGAAGACGCTGTATAATAGGGTTCGGGCGTCAGCCAAGTCAAAGGATGACCTGGAGGTGTGCTTTGAATTTTTGGAGACTTACTCTGGTGTGTTAATGTAGACACCTTTCAGGTCAGTGCAGCAGCCCAAGGTGACCTTGGGATTTACTGTAACGGCAGATATTGTGCAAATAAATGGCCTAAATCCTGGAAATAAAACAAGAGCATAACCTTTCTGTACTAATCCTCGGTGTTGATGGTGCTTCAATTTCGGGCCAATGGTTGGGCAGGGCATGAAGTGGTCGTTTGTGGTGGACAATGAGATTGGTTGAAGTTGTAAACATGCAATACACAAGAGGCAAGTGGGTGTTGTGTTGGAAGGGTTGGCTTGTTTTGGAGTTCTTCCAGGTGAACAATCTGCTTTTTCTGTGAAACACATTCTTGGCATGGACCGTTGCATGGCTAGTGCTTTGTCTTGTTCCCACTTAAGGAGGCTGCATGGGTTGGTGCCAGCAATGGAGGAATTGCCGACGCCAGGATAAGCTTAAGGCTGGGGACGTGGTGGTCATCCAGTTGCAGCAAGGGCCCCTCTCGCCGTTGACATGGATCGGGTTTTGGCCAAGAGGGAATCTCAAGAAAGTTGTTTAAGGAGTCTGAAGGGAGGCCAAGATCAGGTGTGCGGGAGGGCGGAAATAGAACGATATGTGCTGGGTCTTGTCACATGAGTTCTATCCATTTGGATTATTACAGCAAAACCTAAAGGCGTGGCTTTTTATAGGAAACAGTACTGGTATTATGAGCCACCTGGGGCAAAAGGTTGGTTGAGGGTTGGGCTTGGATACGTGGGGTGGTGGAGGATGGAAGGAGGCTGGTGCCTGTGGCAATCCTATGACGAATGTTGGAAAGCTTTGTGAACGATGGGCACGATGTGTCCTTGTTCTTGGCAATTTTTGCCGGAATGTTTTTTGGCGCATTTTGATTTTCTGAAATGGTAGAAGACTACCACGGCTTGAATTTGGGGGATGTACACGTAGGGGAGGTTTCAATGTCACTGCGGGTGGGGAGGAGTGCGATGAAGCATGAGTGGTGTGGCAGCATGACGCAGTTGTGGAGATCAGTGCAGAAAGAGGTGTACACAGGAGCAGGTTTTGGGATAGTTCCAGAAACAACAGGGTTGAGTTTCAGGGATATGTACACTTGCTTGCTTGATGAGAATTGTTACATATTGAGGTTAACAGTTGTTTTATCGTTTTTTAGAATTGCTGCCGCTGCAATTGCTGACATAGGAGGAACTGGAGATTTGCTGGCATTCGATTGTCATGAGGTCTGCTAAGCAGGCAGACTTACTGGAGAAAGGTGGGGTGCTCCTATTGTGGAAGCAAAATGTACATATGAACGGCCATGAAATAAAGCATTAGTGTAGGGACAATGAACCCTGGTTGCTGACGCTGGGAAGACCAGAAGGCATTCTGATTAGAACGCAGCAGCGTCTGTACGCCACTGCCGGGGCCCAGGACCACTCTTAGCACGTGACCAGATGGAGACGGGACGTGGAGGCGGAAAACACTGACACGCCGACGTACAAGCAAGAGGCGACAACGTGATTACAAAAATGTTGCTTTCCACAGGTCTTAAGAAAGAACTAGGGAGCTACGGTAATACGATGCTAAACGCCTATACACAAGCTTTGAGGTTCACTTTTCCCTACAGGGATAGTCTGACTGACTGCTTCCTTGCATTGCAATGAAAATAAAGTCACTGTTACCTGTTGCTAACCAAAATCGCAGTCTGGAGTTTTTCCCTCCAATAATGTGGTTTACATAAACACAGACAGTGGTCGACGCAAATGAAAAGTAGTAGTGGAACTATATCTACTGGCCTGTTACCCACAAACCCCATTGCCATGCTCCCTCCCACGCACAATCCAAACCCCAAACACATGCGCCTGCTGTTTAAGTTTAAGGGAACGTTCAGCGCAGTGCACTGAAGGTGCAAGTTTCAACTCCTTCCTACACTTATTTTAAAACGAAACCATTCCGGAATGGTTTCTTTTTAAAATAAAATTAAAAGTATAGGAACAGTCAAACTTCGAGAAAAAAAAGTAGAGGAGCACGCTCCCGTCCACTTCGACCAGTGCACAGAGAGGTAAAACACAAAGAAGGTCACCCCTGAAAACTTGTAACACAGGAAACAAAAAGACCCCAGACAAGTTGCAAGCCCCATTTAGTTCAGGTGAGATGAATACTGAGTGACTATAAACACATTAACTCATTGTAAACTCTGCAGTTAAAGCTAGTGCATACATGCCAACCCTCCCGATTTAGGCGGATGACTCCCGATTTTTAAGGGAAAAATATCGCTATTTTTCACGGTCGCCCACCTAAAATAACTGTAGCCCCAATGCATTCATATGGGGAAATATGCGTCTCCCGATTTCCCTGTGGAAATCTCCCTCCCAGGTGCGTCTGAAGGTTGGCATGTATGCTAGTGTGTCCTGTATGTTAACACTCGTAGAATTAGGAATCTCTTGATCTAACTAGGTCCCTGCAGTGACAAAATACAAGCAATTACCTTCACTGCATGCTTACCTTTGGTGAGGATGGAGTGTGTAATACACCATATATTTATGGATTTCTCTTCAGAAATAAACACACTGGTATCAGGGGAGTTGTTAAGAGAAGGTTACAACTTCATATGGATCACTGCTGTTTAAATCTGCGACACATAATAAATGTACATTTGGAAATATATGTGCCCTGAAAATGGGTTTGAGGATGTACTTGAAATGTGTGCTGTGGTTTGTCAATATTGTGCACACCATTTTTTAAAGAGATGAAATACCTTGATATGATATGGTATTTATAACGCGCCAATACAGAAGTGTTTCAAGGCGCGACGCAGCAAGGAATGGGGAACAGAGGGAGGACAGAGACAACGCTCTTACTAAGCCAAGTTACAGTGAGATTGCGCAAGTGCAGGGGAAGGTCGAAGGGGAAAAGTGCCAGGGGAGGGGGCAGTGCTGTAGATGGGATCAAAACAATAAGAAGTGCGGCCGGCAGGTGCAAGGGTAAGTGCAGACACCAGGTGTCCAAAGGTGCTGGTAGGGGGACTGTAGGGTTACAGATTGAGACCCAAGTGCAAGGGTTTCCTAGTGTCTGTCAGCTAGCCCACATCGTTGTGTGGGTGGACTGCCGTTGCGGTCCGTGCGTACAGGACGCTATGCTACGCTGGGGCATGGGTGGGGGCAGGATCCAGGGTTCGGCAGTTGCCACGTTGTAATTAATAAAGCAAGTTGTACTATCGAGCGGCTCTGCGTCTGTTCCTTTAAGCGCGAGCGTTCCAGGCCCGTGAGGCCTAGACAATAGCGGCGAGGGGAACACCCTCCATTTACATGACAGCGGGGCCTGCCGTCGGGCACTGAAGCGTGTCGGCGCGCCCCTACGAGAAGAAGGCACCCGGCACGCATCGCGGCCCGGTCAGAAATGCCGCCCTGCCTTCACAAGACCCCCGAGAAAGTCGGCCACAGGCGCCTCGGAGGAAAGCACCACATACCTCCTGGATGCAGGGTCGCACGCGGCTGTGAAGATCCTGCAGGGAGTTCCTCAGCTGCATACGTTTGAGGAGGCCCCGCCAAGATTACACGACACAGAATCAGCTGACAAAGCACATCCCGCGAGGGAACACGAAAGGTTTGTACCCTCACGTTGTAACGATCCAGCGGTTCAAGACACGCTAAGGCCAATTTTTAACTACGTTTGCACGTGAGACACACGTGTTTTCAAACAAGACATTACAATTGTTTCAGCAGTAAATCATCACAGCCAGAACACCAAAAGGGCCCCAGTTCCAGGACATTAAAACCATTTAAAAAATAAATTACCACGGCCAGAACTCAAAGAGGCCCCGGTTCTCAACTGAAACTCCTACGGCCAGAACACCCAAAAGGGCCCCAGTTCTCAGCGCAAATTCTTACGGTCAGAACACCAAAAAGGGCCCCCAATTTCCAGTGAAACTACACACTGTTATTGGGCAGACATGTTTGACCCAGCGCTTGCGACTGCATCGTCCTCAGGAGGGGCTGACAACACTCAAGGAATTGACCTACCACAGGCCACCGGCGGATCTTCGCAAGTGATGCACATGCCCAGCCCCTATGAGATACGCAACACTTCAAACCTAGGACCGCGCTGGACCACATGGCTGCGCGATTTCAAATTCTAGGCTGGAGCCATAGGATTAACAGACGACGAGAGACTCAAAAATACACTCTTCATGGCAGTGGGACCGGCAGTAAGAGACATTGCAGGTGAACTTTTGAACGTAGACACTGTGACATACCAGGAACTTCATGCCAAGCTGCCGGAATATTTTGCCCCGCACACAAATGTTGATTATGAACGCCATTTCTTTCACACGACAAGACAAGAAAAGGGAGAGTCCATCGACAACTTTGTCATGCGCCTCCGCATTAAGCTCAAACATTGTGAATTCTACAAATATTCCAACGAAGAGGCGCTCAGTTCACAAGTCATCGCCGGCTGTCTCTCTGAACCGTTCCGGAAACAATTGTTGCAGAAGCAGAGATCTCTCGAAGAAATCCTGGCACTGGCCCGCATGGAGGCCACAGTAGACTCACAATTAGATAACTTGGGGAAAGTCTCCATCCAACAACACATAGAAAACATTGACACGGTAAACGAACTATATGCGAACCCCACCCAAGGAAATAAACGCCCTGAAGCCACGTGCTACAAGTGCGGCTATGAATACCCGCACATGGGAGACTGCCCGGCACTAGGACAACAGTGCGCCGCCTGTGGGGGCATGGACCATTACACAGGGCCATGTGTAAAAACGCACCAGGGCCATCCCCGAACAGACATCGACCCCAAGAAAGGAGAAAATACACACATCAAAGCCCCATAGGAGCAAGAGGGGACTCTAACCGCCCAAGCTACAAGAGGGAAGAAAAGGACCAAAGAAACACCTACTCGCGCGAGGAGAGACGACCTCAGGAAGAGGTGAGACGCCCTCAAAGAAGACGTTTCGTTAGATACATTGAAATGAGGTCCCCTACCAGCAGCGAATCCCCTCGTCGGAGGAGGACCAGAGAAAAAAGGGATACATGTGGGCCCTCAACGATAACACTGCGGCCACGCAACACAGTCCCACCCTCATCCTACACGTCAATAACACCCCGGTGAAATTCCTAATTGACAGAGGAGCGATGGTCAATATTATCAGCGAACAAGAACTCAAGAGCTCACACCAATACCCAAAATTAAACCAGCCACGGTGGACATATATCCATATGGAGCCACGACACCCCTGCCCTGCATAGGCACAATCACTGCATGGTGCACTCATAAAGAACACTCAGCCAAGATTCCCTTACACATCTTGAAAACTGAAGGCAATAGTGGATGCATACTGCGCTTTCGCACGGCATTGGACATGGGCCTGGTACACATCCTATACCAGCTGATGGCCCACAAGTACTTTTCCAAACCGGACACCATTGAACAATCATTCCCTAATCTCTTCCATGGACTTGGAAAACTAAAAGGGAGAAAAGTTCGTCTTCACATCAACCCACTCATCAAACCAGTGGCACAACATTATCGAGGCATTCCCATCAATATACAAAAACAGGTGGAGGACGAGCTGGACAAACTGATCAAAATGAACGTCATCGAACCGGTCTCTGGCCCCACACCCTGGGTGTCGCCGATTTGTAACGCTCACCTGATTCTCGCAGAGGCACCGGTCTTGACTGGGCGACTACCGTATCTTCAAAGGTGATGTGTAGCACCCGGTTGGCTCTTTGGGCTGGACCTCTGTGCACTGTATGCCTGACGTGTAGAGTAAGATGTCTGCAGATAGAAAATATGGGGTTAATGAACTGGGGTTATTGGGGTGTCCCTATCTCTTTCCTCTTCTCCTCTCCTGTAGACCCCCAAAGGTTAACGCTCTCACCTTAGGTAAGTGAATGCCGAGCTCTCCATCTGCCTCGGGGCAGGGTGCTGTATCCAGTTTCTTCACTGGATAGGTAGCACAGGCCTCTTGACTTCAGAGGACTGCTGTCCGTCGTTTACTGCACGAACGGTAAGTTTCGAGTCATTCAAATGTCTTTAAAGTCTTTAGTAATGATGTCTCTTGTTTTGCAGGGTTCCGGCGATGGCGGATGACAGGCTGAAGTGAGTTGAAGATGGAGCCCGTGTGATGAATAGAAGCGCCTGGAAGCACGTAAGTAAGCGCTTGTTGCCTGCTTCACGATGCGCTCTAACTGTCTTTTTATTTTGCAGGTACGAGTTCGGAGCGGCTGCAGGGTGCTGGAATACCCACTGGATTAGATGTGGAAAGGAGTAATGGCACGTGAATATTAAAGTTCCCCAATGTCTTTAAACGCACCTTGTTTTGTCTTTCAGATGCGGGATGCAGCGCCGAAGGCCTCCGGAGCGTGCGAAGAGTTGGTAAGATTTTGCCTTTCAGATGCCGGAATGCTAACCTGTTCTTTCTTGTCTTTATAGGTGTTGCTGAAGACTGGATTCAGGATGGTAAGCCTTTGCCTTTCAGATGCCGGAATGCTAACCTGTTCTTTCTTGTCTTTATAGGTGTTGCTGAAGACTGGATTCAGGATGGTAAGCCTTTGCCTTTCAGATGCCGGAATGCTAACCTGTTCTTTCTTGTCTTTATAGGTGTTGCTGAAGACTGGATTCAGGATGGTAAGCCTTTTTCCTTAGGCCCAGGACCGGATGCAGAAGACACGATGAGCGTTCTGCTGCAGAGGTTGCAGAATAACGCAAAGCAAGATTCATCCACCGGGTGTGGTTTAAATAGCCTCCTGTAGTGCTTAGGTGTCTCCTTCCACAGCCACGCCTAAGTAAGAAAAGAGTTCCTGGTAAGAAAAGAGTTCCTGCCTTCCAGAAGAGTTCCAGTGTTCTGAATCTAGGGAGTGGCTCCAGCCCCACCCAACAGGAAAAGTAGTTCCAAACAGAAGAGGATCAGAGGCTCAACTGGCAGGCAAGTAAGCAGCATGGTCTGCTGAAGGTAAATCCACCCAAGCATTATGAGCCCGGCGCTTCCAGCGCTGGGACTGGGCATATTTATGAGCCTGGTGCCACTGGCGCCAGGACTGGGTCCAAAAGGTCCCAATTGGGACTGGTTGGCACTCGGAACCTGGGTTATGGATCTGCTTCCAAGGGAGTTGGGAAAACCCTGACCTTTTGGAAGCAGAGATCATGACAGTACCCCCCCTCAAGGCCCCTCCCAAACCGGGCTTCTCCGGGGGTTTTGGCTTGTCAGGAAATGTTCGGTGAAATCTTTTGATTAGGCGAGGAGCGTGGACATATTCAGCAGGTTCCCAGGATCTCTCTTGGGGGCCGTAGCCTTTCCAGTCAATTAGGTAGAATAGTTTAGATTTGGAGATCTTGGAGTCCAGAATGCTTTTGACTTCAAACTCGAGTTCTCCATCCACTAGGATAGGTTTTGGAGATTTGGTTAGTCGGGTTTGAGGTTGCACGGGTTTTAATAGAGAGACGTGGAAGACCGGATGTATCTTCATGTGCGGGGGCAAGTCCAACTTGACCGCTACTGGGTTTACTATGGTAGTGATGGAATAGGGACCAAGGTATCTTGGGTTGAATGTGCGTGGCCCTTTTAGAGATAGATATTTGGTGGATAACCAGCCTTGATCCCCTACTTGATAGTGAGGGGCTTCCTTCCGATGTTGATCTGCTCCTTTCTTGTATTGTTCTTTAGCCCTTTGAAGGTGAAAAACAGCTTCCTTAAAGGCTTGGGTGATTGTAGAATGCAGGTAGTCTACTGCTGGTGCTTCAAGATCTTGGAGGGGATCCAACTCCGAGGTTCGAGGGTGACTGCCGTACAAAAGAAAAAACGGGGTTTTCCCAGTTCCCGAAAGGACAGAGTTATTGTAGGCATACTCGGCTATCCAAAGGATATCTTTCCAAGTTTTTTCAGTTTGTTGCAGCATGCAGCGTAAATACTGTTCCAGAGTTTGATTGGTCCTCTCGGTTTGTCCGTCGGTCTGAGGGTGGTGACTGGTCGATAGTCTCACATGAATTTGAGCCGACCGACAGCAACTTCGCCAAAAATGAGAAATAAATTGACTACCTCGATCCGAAATTAGAACCGAAGGAAAACCGTGCAGTCGGACGATGTTTTCGAGAAATTCTCGGGCCAGAGTTGCTGCTGTTGGCAAGCCTTTGAGCGGAATGAAATGCGCCATCTTGGAGAATAAGTCCACGATTACTAGAATCGTATTGTATCCGGAGCATGGAGGTAGATCGGTGATGAAGTCCATAGAAAGCGTATGCCAAGGGCGAGGTGGGATGTCAATAGGGCGTAAGAGGCCTGCTGGTCTTTCCTTTTGACTCTTGCTTTGGGCGCATACTCCACAGGACATTATAAAGTCTCTGATATCTTTTTTCCAAGACGGCCACCAGAAGTAGCGCTTGATCTTTTCTGAGGTCTTGGCTATACCGGGATGACCTTCCATTAAAGAGTCGTGATAACAAGAGATTACTTTTTTCTGTAAATCTGTGCTGGGTAGGTATAATCGTTCTTGGAAATACAATAAGTTGTCCTTTACTGCAAAGTCCTTTCCCTGCAGATGCCAATTCTGTATGTCTGCTGGAGTTACAAGTTGCCTGGCTTTATCCTTAACTTCCTCTATGGATTCTGTGGCGATTACACCCAGAATTCTTTGTTCGGGAATGATTGGAGAAGGTTTAGGGTTGACCAAGTGTTCTTCCACTCCCATCCGAGAAAGGGCATCGGCTTTACCGTTCTTTGTACCAGGTCGATAGGTAATTATGAAGTCAAACTCGGCAAAGAATAATGCCCAACGGAGTTGTCTAGAGGATTGGGCTTTTGCGGTCTTCAAATATTGCAGGTTTCGGTGATCCGTAATCACAGTAACGGTGTGTCGGGCCCCCAGCAGATAATGCCGCCAAGCCTTAAAGGCAGACTTGATAGCCAGAAGTTCCTTGTCAGTAATCGTGTAATTGATTTCAGGAGGCGAGAATTTGCGGGACCAAAATGCCACGGGATGCAACTGATTGGTTACCGGGTCCTTTTGTGATAGAACTGCCCCCATGGCAAGGCTTGAAGCATCAGTTTCCACGATGTAGGGGAGTTCGGGGCGAGGGTGTTTTAAGATTGGTGCAGAGATAAATTTAGTCTTCAAATCCTGGAAAGCTTGTTCCGCCTCGGTAGACCATTCAAAACGTTTGTTTTTCTTTAACAAGGCAGTGATGGGCTGGACTATTCGAGAGAATTCGGGGATAAACCTGCGGTAAAAGTTAGCGAAGCCTAACATGCTTTGCACACCTTTTACGGAGGATGGTGATGGCCATTTGAGAACTGCATCGACCTTCTTTGAATCCATACGCACTCCGCCAGGTGATAATATGAATCCCAAGAATTCAACTTCAGTCACGTTGAAAACACATTTTTCCAACTTAGCGAAAAGTTTGTGTTGACGCAATCTTTCGAGAACCATTTTCACGTGTTTCCGATGTTCAGATTCCGATGAAGAATAAACGGGGATGTCGTCGATGTAAACAACAACACATACATCTATGAGCTCTCTGAGGACATCGTTCATAAAATATTGAAAGGCGGCCGGGGCATTGCAAAGTCCGAAGGGCATGACCTGATATTCAAATAGCCCATACTTGGTGCGGAAGGCCGTCTTCCATTCATCGCCCTCTTTTACTCGTAACAAGTGGTAAGCTCCTCTAAGATCCAGCTTTGTATATATGCATGCTTTTCTGACTTGGTCCAGGAGTTCAGGGATCAAAGGTAACGGATATCTATTCTTAACGGTGATCTGGTTCAGGGAGCGATAATCGATACAAGTTCTAAGGTCTCCTTCCTTTTTTGGAACGAAGAACAAAGCTGAAGAAGCAGGGGACTTGGAAGGACGAATAAACCCATTTGCCAGGTATTGATCCAGGTATTGTCGAAGGTGAAGGTTCTCAGGCTCGGTGAGGGCATAAATTCTACTACAAGGAGGAGTAGATCCAGGTATCAGGTCTATCTGGCAGTCATAAGACCTATGAGGAGGTAGAGAGTTAGCCTGATCCTTCCGGAAAACATCTTGGTATTCTAGGTATTCGGGAGGTAACTGGGGAGTCTCTGAAGAAATTGCGGCCAGTGCAACACCAGGTGGAGGGTGACAAGTAGAGACACATTCTGGAAACTGGACCGTTCTTGCTCGCCAATCGATCAGAGGATTGTGTTTCTCTAACCAAGGTATTCCTAGAATAATCTGAAACTGAGGGGCCTTGATCACATCGAACACGATCTTCTCATGGTGTCCATCTTGACTTACTAGCGTCACCTCTTGAGTGGTATGCGTTACTGGCCCGGAGGCTATCTCCGTACCATCCACCGTAGTAATGACGTCCTTTACAGCCTTGGGACAAAGAGTTAGATTCATCCTCAAAACCATTTCATGATCCACATAATTGCCGATGGCACCGCTGTCGACGTAAGCTTCAATTGCATGTAATCGATCCGGATTATCAGGGCTAATGAGGACCATAGGTATCACGAAATGCGAGGTCACGGAACTGGTTTTCACGCTCGGCAAGAGGACCTCTATTCTTGTCGGGCGAGGTCGTTTCCCTGCTCAGAGTTTGTAACTTTGGTAACTGCAGCTCCTACTGCCTTCTTGGCAGGTTTCACCGGACAGTCTCGAAGAAAGTGCCCTGAGTTTCCGCAATATAGGCATAATTGCAACTGTTTCCTCCTTTCCCGCTCCCTTTGTGTTAGAGGACCTTTCAGACCCCCTATTTGCATGGGTTCCCCGGAGTCTACTCCTTTAGAAGGAGTTGGCGGTTTGGAAAATACTCGAGCATCAAACTTGGAACGATCGGCCTTCCTGTTCTGCAGCCTGTGATCTATTTGAACGACCAAGTCTATATAATCCGAACAGTCTTGTGGGGGATTCACTACTTGGGCTAAAACGTCTTTGAGCTCTCCACGTAGACCTCTATAAAACAGCGTAATCCTTTTGTCCTCAGGCCATTGAGTTTCCACTATTAGTCTATTGAAAGATGCAATATAAGCCAAAAGGTCTTGATTACCCTGTCGCAACGAAAGAAGCTCATTGTCCAAGGCCTGCCCCTGTGAATGTCTTGCGAACAGTTTTTCCATACTAAGCTGAAAGGCTTGAAAATCATGGAGAACCGGATCATCTTGATTAACTAGAGGGATCGACCAGTCTGCCGCATTGCCACTAAGGTACGAAAGTACAAAAGCTACTTTTGCTTGATCAGTTGGAAAGGCTGCTGGCCGGCATAAAAAGTGCAACCGGCACTGATTGATAAATACTGCAAACCTCTTTGGGTCACCAGAAAATCGTTCGGGCGGAGCCAGAGGTACATTTCCAGGTAGGTTGATCTGCACTGGATTCATAGAGGATGTTGAAGGAAGATTTGCCCCTGATGCGGGTAACGGGGTCTGTCCGGCTTGTGACTGTAGCACTTGTCTAGCAAGATTGTCTGTTCTCTCCTTGGAAATAATTAGTTCCCTTCTTAGAGCATTCGTTTCCTGACGAGCTGCATGCACTTCTGCCCTTAATTCCCCAAGTAACCGGGCTAGGGGGTCAGTATCCGAGGTTTCCATAGCGCCTGGGCGAGAGTTTTGCGGTAGGCTTTGCGTTCTGTAACGCTCACCTGATTCTCGCAGAGGCGCCGGTCTTGACTGGGTGACTACCGTATCTTCAAAGGTGATGTGTAGCACCCGGTTGGCTCTTTGGGCTGGACCTCTGTGCACTGTATGCCTGACGTGTAGAGTAAGATGTCTGCAGATAGAAAATATGGGGTTAATGAACTGGGGTTATTGGGGTGTCCCTATCTCTTTCCTCTTCTCCTCTCCTGTAGACCCCCAAAGGTTAACGCTCTCACCTTAGGTAAGTGAATGCCGAGCTCTCCATCTGCCTCGGGGCAGGGTGCTGTATCCAGTTTCTTCACTGGATAGGTAGCACAGGCCTCTTGACTTCAGAGGACTGCTGTCCGTCGTTTACTGCAACTGCACGAACGGTAAGTTTCGAGTCATTCAAATGTCTTTAAAGTCTTTAGTAATGATGTCTCTTGTTTTGCAGGGTTCCGGCGATGGCGGATGACAGGCTGAAGTGAGTTGAAGATGGAGCCCGTGTGATGAATAGAAGCGCCTGGAAGCAGGTAAGTAAGCGCTTGTTGCCTGCTTCACGATGCGCTCTAACTGTCTTTTTATTTTGCAGGTACGAGTTCGGAGCGGCTGCAGGGTGCCGGAATACCCACTGGATTAGATGTGGAAAGGAGTAATGGCACGTGAATATTAAAGTTCCCCAATGTCTTTAAACGCACCTTGTTTTGTCTTTCAGATGCGGGATGCAGCGCCGAAGGCCTCCGGAGCGTGCGAAGAGTTGGTAAGATTTTGCCTTTCAGATGCCGGAATGCTAACCTGTTCTTTCTTGTCTTTATAGGTGTTGCTGAAGACTGGATTCAGGATGGTAAGCCTTTGCCTTTCAGATGCCGGAATGCTAACCTGTTCTTTCTTGTCTTTATAGGTGTTGCTGAAGACTGGATTCAGGATGGTAAGCCTTTGCCTTTCAGATGCCGGAATGCTAACCTGTTCTTTCTTGTCTTTATAGGTGTTGCTGAAGACTGGATTCAGGATGGTAAGCCTTTTTCCTTAGGCCCAGGACCGGATGCAGAAGACACGATGAGCGTTCTGCTGCAGAGGTTGCAGAATAACGCAAAGCAAGATTCATCCACCGGGTGTGGTTTAAATAGCCTCCTGTAGTGCTTAGGTGTCTCCTTCCACAGCCACGCCTAAGTAAGAAAAGAGTTCCTGGTAAGAAAAGAGTTCCTGCCTTCCAGAAGAGTTCCAGTGTTCTGAATCTAGGGAGTGGCTCCAGCCCCACCCAACAGGAAAAGTAGTTCCAAACAGAAGAGGATCAGAGGCTCAACTGGCAGGCAAGTAAGCAGCATGGTCTGCTGAAGGTAAATCCACCCAAGCATTATGAGCCCGGCGCTTCCAGCGCTGGGACTGGGCATATTTATGAGCCTGGTGCCACTGGCGCCAGGACTGGGTCCAAAAGGTCCCAATTGGGACTGGTTGGCACTCGGAACCTGGGTTATGGATCTGCTTCCAAGGGAGTTGGGAAAACCCTGACCTTTTGGAAGCAGAGATCATGACACGATTGTCCCCGTTCCCAAGAAATCTCCGGACGGATCCATACGCCTGTGTATTGACATGCGCAGGGCTAATGTGGCCATTGAAAGGGAGAGGCATCAGGCACCAAGAATCACGGACATGATTCATCTCCTCCATGGGGCGAACATTTTTTCAAAATTAGATTTGACCAAAGGTTATCATCAGATAGAAATTTCTCCAGAGTCTTGATATATCACTACATTTGTTACCCACCTAGGCCTTTTTCAATATAAAAGACTCAGTTTCGGCATCTCATCGGCCGCCGAGATATTCCAAGAGGAGATACACAAAGTAATCCGCCATGTTCCAAACTGTCTGAATTACTCGGACGATGTGCTGGTCTGTGGAAAAACGCAAGAAGAGCACGAACTGGCACTACATAGAGTGTGCCGAGCCCTTCAAGATGCGGGACTCACTCTTAACAAGACAAAATGTGAATTCTCAAAAGGGTCCTTAAGATTCTTCGGTCACATTTTTTCAGAAAACGGGATGAGACCGGACCCAGACAAAGTCAAGGCACTCAACTCTGCCACACCACCTGAAAGCGTCACTGACCTACGCTCATTCCTAGGACTTGCCAGCTATTGCGCAAGATATCTGAAGGACTATGTGACTGTGAGCAACCCCCTGTGTCTACTCACATTCAAAGACACACCGTTCATTTGGTCCCTGGAGTGCCAAAAGGCTTTTGAAACCAACCGAAATGCCATCTCACAGGCCGGGGACATGGCGCATTTTGATGCATGTCGGGACACTGAAGTCATCGTCGACGCCAGCCCGGTGGGACTGGGTGCTATACTCACCCAAAAGGAGCCTGCAGACCCTCACAACATATACATAGTGGCATATGCCAGCAGGAGTCTCACGGCCACAGAAAGGGCATACTCGCAAGCGGAAAAAGAAAGTTTGGTGGTAGTATGGGCCTGTGAGTATTTTCATCTGTTCCTGTTCGGCAAGGAGTTCACAATAATCACAGACCACCTGCGGGGGCATGGACCATTACAGGGCCATGTGCAAAAACGCACCAGGGCCATCCCCGAACAGACATCGACCCCAAGAAAGGAGAAAAGACACACATCAAAGCCCCATAAGAGCAAGAGGGCACTCTGACCGCCCAAGCTACAAGAGGGAAGAAAAGGACCAAAGAAACACCTACTCGCGCGAGGTGAGACACCCTCAAAGAAGACGTTTCGTTAGATACATTGAAATGAGGTCCCCTACCAGCAGCAAATCCCCCTCGTCGGAGGACCAGAGAAAAAAGGGATACATGTGGGCCCTCAACGATAACACCGCGGCCACGCAACACAGCCCCACCCTCATCCTACACATCAATAACACCCCGATGAAATTCCTAATTGACATAGGAGCACAGGAGGTACTACTTACCATATATGGCGACCCAAAGGCCAGAATGCCGCAGAGAATTGCCCGATGGGGCCTTTGCCTACAGGACTATAAGTTCACAGTGTGGCATCGCCCAGGAAAGGACGAGAATCCGGCGGACTACTTGTCTCGTCATCCGGCGGCATCCACGGAGACACGCCCTTCCATCACAGACGCCTACATAAATTACGCGGTTCACCACCTTCAACTGCTGTCAGTGGGGTGGACAGAGCTCACCACTCAATCTCAATCTGAATGTGACCCAGCCCTCCGAATCGTGTGACACTGTCTCCAGAACAACAAGAAGATGCTCATGAGACAACAAGCAAAGTCAGAGGCAGAAACCACTCAAGAAGATGTCAAATGGCTCGATCAAGTGAGAGACGAATTGACGGTAGTGGATGACCACATACTACTAAAAGGATGCAAGGTGGTCATTCCGAGAACTCTCAGGGACAAAACGGTACACCTAATGCATGAAGGTCACCGAGGGGTGGTCGCGACGAAGCGCCTGCTCAGACAGAAGGTTTGGTTCCCACACTTGGACAGACTGGTGGAAAACATAGTAGTGGGTGTCGCGTCTGTGCACAAGTATCCCCACCACCACACCCGAACCCATTGCAAATGTCACCGCTACCAAAACAAGTATGGGAAGAACTTGCCGTAGACCTATTTGGACCACTGAGCGATGGCACACACGTAGTACTACTCATGGATGAGCACTCACGATTCCCAGATGCGCAAATAGTGGAAAGCAGCTCAACGTCAAGCATCATCCCAGCGCTTGACCGAATGTTGTCGGCTTACGGAATCCCCAAGGTCATCAAGTCGGATAACGGTCCCTCATTCGTAAGCCACGACTTCCAAAACTTTGCCAAATACATGGGTTTCCAACATCGCAAGATAACCCCACGCTGGCCACAGGCAAATGGCATGATTGAAAGATTCATGGCCAGCATCAAGAGAACCCTCCAAATTGCTCATGTACAAAACAAATCATTTGAGCAGGCCCTAAATCAACTGCTCAGAGAATATAGGCACACCCCACATAGCACGACAGGGATATGTCCTGCGGACCTCATGTTCAGGAGACCAATCGCAACGAGGTTACCCGAAGACCCCCGGCCACGAGAACCGACGGCACTTGAGCAGGAGGCAAGGGTAAATGATGGCGAAAGGAAAGCAAAAATGAAAGAAGTCACCGACCGCCAAAGACGAGCTCGCGAAAACCTCATACAGCCTGGAGATGAGGTTTGGTTGCGACAACCAAAAACTTGCAAAGAAGAAGCTACGTACTCCCCCCACCCCCCTGGTGGTAACGCAAAAGAAGGGCATGATGGTGACGGCTCAGAAGCAGGACAACTCAACTGTGACCCGGAATATATCGCACTTCAAGCGAGTGACGGCTAACTGGGGAGAAGAGTGGGAAAGGAACAGGGACAGTGAAGAAGACAGAACCAGGGATGAACCCTACTTGGGCGATGGGGAAGAGACAGATGGTGAACGAAACACCATGACGCAGACCATCGAGGAGACAACCCCAAGCAGGACGAGACGACCACAACGGAGCCGTATGAAACCCCTACGCCTCATAGAAGAAATGGGCTAAGAAGCGAAAATGGACTCAAACATTAAAAAGGGGGGAGATGTCAGCCAGCCCACATCGTTGTGTGGGTGGACCGCCGTTGCGGTCCGTACAGGACGCTACGCTACGCTGGGGGGTGGGAGGGGGCAGGATCCAGGGTTCGGCAGTTGCCGCGTTGTAATTAATAAAGCAAGTTGTACTATCGAGCGGCTCCGCGTCTGTTCCTTTAAGTGCGAACGTTCCAGGCCCGTGAGGCCTAGACAATGTCCTCCAGATGTGGACCCCTTTCTCACTGTTCTCAGAGAGGCACCGCTGCACTTGACTGATGAGGCCCAACAAGGCTGAAACATGTGTCTGGGGTTGCTGTTGGTACACATTTTTAAAAAAAACTTTATTTAATGCTGGCAAGTTAGCATTGCAGGGAGGACATGTATCAAGTACAACAATATAGCATATATAAATGAAGTAGGTATATCCTTAGACAGTTAATGCAACTTCGGGAGACTGGGGAGGGTTAGGAGGGGGAACAGCAGAAGGGGGACAAGACACAAAGGGTCATACAGGGGGTGTTTCAGTTCGTATGGGTCTTGTCTTGTCTTTCTCTGCCTCCAAGTATGATCTTAGGGGGGCCCATATGTCTTTTGGTCTTGAGGTGGACTGGACTCCACGGACATAGGTTTCTTCGCATTCTTGTGTATTTATCAGTTCCCTTAGCCAGTCTTGGTGCGTCGGGGGGTTCTTGGACTTCCATTTCTTGAGGATATTTCTTTTGGCTACAGCTCCACTTATCGCAAATAGTCTGCGGGATTTAACTGATGTCTTCCCAATGTCTCCCAGTAGGTATTTCAGCGGTGTGGTCTTAAAGTTTGTGTTTAATATATTGTTAATAGTTTTTGCCACTTCGTTCCAGAATCACTTTATTGGGGGACAGTCCCAATACATGTGTATGGCTGTTGCATTGAGCTTGCCTCACTTGGGACATGCTTGTGGTTTTGTGGGGTCAAATTTGGAGACTTGTTCGGGTGTGATGTATATTTGGTTCAGGATTTTGAATTGGATACATCTAAAGTTTGCACATAGGGAGATGGCTTTGGTGTATCTGCAATAGTTTGTCAATTTCTGCTCATCTATTTGGGTATTCAGGTCTTTTTCCCCACTTGGTTTTACTGTTATCCTTAGATGGTGTGTTGGATTGAGTTATCCTGTAGAGCATAGAGACACTGCCCTCAAAGCCCTCCTCTGTAAGGATCTCAGTGAGGCATTTGTGGGTTGGAGGAGCACTTGGAAATGTTGGCCATTTTTTCTTACAGGACGCTTTTAATCGTTGGTAGTGTAGCGTTGTGGATAGACCTTTTCCTGCTCTGTTTTGGATCTCTGATGCCTTGAGGAAACGTCCTTCCAGGAAGAGGGCACTGACCTTGGCCTGTTTTCCAGGGTCGCATAATGTTTGAATTGTACGGTCCATTGTAGGTTCTAGGCCTGGGTATTGCCATAGGGGTAGATGTGGCCAGTATGCCGTTTCACATCCCACTCTCCTGAGTATCTGTGACCATGCTCGAACTGTCGATTCCATGGGGTCCGCCAGTGTTTTTTCTCGTGGTACCTTGGCGAATATCATGCTTTTGAGTTCTAGAGGGGATGCTGCAAATTTTTCTGTGTGTATGTGCGCACATTGTTCCATAGTTCTGGACCAGTATTTTGCAAAATGGGCTTGTGCCACATAGTAATATAGTTGGAAGTCCGGGGCTGCCAGGCACCTCGTGTCGTAGTTCTTGCATAGTTTGGGCCCCAGATGAATCGAGTGCAAAGTTTTTGCAGTGTATCGAAGAACTTCTTACCCGGCCAGATCGGGATGCCGTTAAATAGATATAGTAGTTTTGGTACTACCAGCATTTTCAGTAGGGAGGTGCGCCCATACAAGGACAGCGGTATTTTGGTCCATGCATTAAGCTTGTATTCCAATTGTGTCAAGTAAGGGGTATGGTTATTGGCCAGCAAGTTTTGTTTGTCTAGTGCTATTATGATACCCAGATATCTCGCAGTGGTAGGGGACCATCTCATGTCGTGCATGTTATCCGTCTGGGTAGTGGACTCCTTCAGTGGGATTATTTCTGACTTGGCTCGGTTAATCTTGTATCCAAAGTATTTGGTGAAGTTGGCTATGTCTTGTAGGACTGGTGCAAGGTGAATGTCAGGATTCCTGAGGTATAGTATAGTGTCGTCTGCGTATAGGGAGATGAACTGTGGGGACCCCATTATGCAAATTCCTCTCCAGGCATGGTTGTGGCGTAGAATTGCGGCCATTCCCTCAATGGTTAATGCAAATATTAGCGGAGAAAGTGGGCATCCTTGCCTGGTGCCTCTTTGTAGAGTAAAGGTGGATGATAGTGTTCGGTTGGTGTGGACCTTGGCCGTGGGGGCATGATATAGTATGTTTATAAATCGTAGGAATCCACCGCCGAACCCCATCTTGCCCAGAATTCCATACATGAATTTCCAAAAAACGAAGTCAAACGCTTTTTCTGCATCTAGTGTGACCGCCACCGTATGTGCCCAGTGGTCCAGTTGGGATGTAATGGCGAAGAAGCGCCTAAGGTTCAGAGCAGTAGAGTGTCCCGGGATGAACCCTGATTGGTCCGGGTGTACTAGTTTGGACATATATGGGTTTAACTTGTTGGTTATGGCCTTGGCGAAGATTTCTGTGTCGACAATAATAAGAGACAACGGTCTGTATGAGGAAGGGGAGTGTGCAGGTTTGTGCGGTTTTAGCATAACCATGATGATGGCTTCTCTCATACTAGGGGTAGAGTACCACTCTCCAGCGACTCCTCCCATACTTCGAGGAGTCGTGGGGCTAGGTCGTCTCCAAAGATTTTGTAGAGGTCACTGGGCAGGCCATCTGATCCTGGTGCTTTGACTTCCTTGAGGTCTTTAATTGCTTGTTGCAGGTCCTCGAAGGTTAGAGGAAGGTCAATGGTGGCACTTTCTTCGCGGGTAAGCTTGGGGAGTGGGAAGGAGTCATGGTATACCCGCAGTTCCTCTGCCGATACTTGATCAGCGTTCAAGTATAGCTCGCTGTAGAAGTTACAGAACACCTCATTTACTTTCAAGTGGCCCACATGTGTCGTGCCGTGATCATCCGTGATGCTGGTGATTAGTCTATGTCCCTGCTCTGTCTTGATGAGGTTGGATAGAAGCTTACCAGATTTGTTGCCCTCTCCATATCTTCTGGCTCTGATTGGCTGCGTAGTATATCACACCTCTTGTTCTGCTAATGTAGTGTATGTGTCGAGGCCTTCTTGTAATCTGGTGAGTGTTGCCGGTTCTGGGTTTCTCGTGTATGTTGTCGCTCGTTCTTTAATGTGATCTTCAGCTAGGGTTAGCTGAGTACGAATGTCTTTTAGAGTGCCGTGGACTTTAGAGATCAGGTGTCCTCCTAGCCACACTTTGAAGGATTCCCATATTGTGTGGTGTGATTTCACCGAGCCTTGGGTCCGATCAAAGAACTCATGTCTCTCGATCCCTAGTGTTTCGTGGAGTGAAACGTCACGTAGGAGGTCAGGGGCATTCTCCATCGGTGGTGTTCGGGGTTGGGGGTTCCAATCTGGATCTCCAGTACCACCTGTGAGTGGTCCGAAATTGTTCTGGGTAGTATGATGCATTCTTTCAGGCCGGGGGTGCTGTTTGTGGAGCAGAGCCAGTAGTCTATTCCGGAGCTTGATCCGTGGACGTATGAATGAAATGTATAGTCTCTAGTGTTATCTCTGATCGAAGCCCCCTCAAGACATTGAGCATCAAGCGTGGTCCAAGGCTCTTCACAATGACTCTGGAATACTGGCTGGTCAGTGGCCAGGGCAATTACTCTGGAAACACTCTGGTTGGCAGTGCAAGTTAACAGAGCTCACTGCAAACATATGGGCCCATTCAAGGAGTGTATGTCCTATTGAATCCTGCCATGACCCTAGGCTGGATGTCTATGGGATTGGATTAGGTCACTCATTGTAATGATTGTTATGTTACGTTAAGTTGATTTGTACTGCACACTGCTACCACCAAGGGGCAGTCTCCAGGCGCTCACGTGACTCTGTAAAAGAGGGGGGTAGGGGTACTAGTGGGGAAAATAGCGAGAGGATAGGCTCAGAACCAGGAGGAACTGGGCACTGTTGTTAAGAAAGGAAGAAGGCAATGAATATGGCAAGGGAAATGTGCACGAAATCACACAGTGAACAACTTTGAATCTAACAACGTGCATACAATACCCAAGACTCGTGTATACTAAAACCCAGGAGTGCAAATAGAGTGAAACAATAATACCAATATATGAAAAGGGATGTGGGGTAAGCACTTAGAACCTCCTTATGACTGAAAGGAAAGTCGGCAAACTCCTTACCCACTATGCTATTACAGATACTGACAGCACCAAACCCACGTAGAGGGCAAGCAAGGACAGGATCTGTGAGCTGACACTCTGGATGATACTGAATAAGGAACTTAGAAACAGTACTCATGAGGACCGGAAAGACCACTTGAATGTCAGTAAACCCACGAACCCAGTTGATCAAACAGGGACCCTAAAGGCTATAACAGCAATGGGTGGAGGAAACTAAATACATAAGACCCTAGTCAAGGGGCAAGTAGGAATAGGGATTATAGAATAGTGAGGAAAACAAAAGGCATTCACACTGGGACTAGTTACAACAGCACCCCACACCTAATAATCAATGGGAAATAAATGCAGAAGTGCAATGGAAAACATGGAATGGATCCCAATAGAAAGTAAGGATCAGGAGCAGGGAAAATGATATCACAAAAGGAAACCTTTCCCACCCATCCAAGGAGAAAAGGCAGGAAGCTAAATCTATAAAGGGAAAGACTAATGCATCAAGTTTTTCAGTAGCAAAGGACAGCTTCAAAGAAACAGAGAACACAGGCAAATTGGGCAGCATCAAAGGGTAAAGCACAGAGAAAGGCTGCCTACAGACAGAGGAAGACAGAAAGGGAAATCCAGAAAGCAGAAATCAATTAAGCACATAAATTCCAAATACAGGGCAGAGGAACAAGAAACAGGAACTAGGAACCAGGCACAAAAACTAGGAACCAGGAACAAGGGACCAGTCACAACAGGAACACTGCAACAATGACCAGCGCTGGACTGAAGTAAACTGAGGCTTTTAAAGCTGCTTAACGAGCACACCCCTCAGGTGTGCCGCCTGCTGCACCTGCAGCCACAGGTGTTGCCTATCCTCCACCCAACCTTGTCCTGCAAGGGAGGAGACAAGGCAGCGAGCCAAGCATTCTGGGAAGCATAGTCATTAGATTAAAGTAGCATTCTGGCTGCCAAAAACCTGGAATGGATCTGGAAGGGAAGTAACTTGGAAAATAAGGTTTTAGCGCTCCCAATTCATCGCAGCACTGTAGCATAAGGTTCAGAGGAAATGTCCAGTAGGGAAAAAACCCCAAAACATGCCCCTCAGTGACGGGAACGGGAGCGAATGGAGTGAGCCGTGACAACTGTTTGTGTTGTTTTTCATGTGGTAATTGGTGAGAGGCCTCGCGCATTGTAACCGTATGGGTAAGATTCCATGCCTCGGTGTGTGGCAGTGTTTTATGTTGGTATTCGTGTTGTGTGGTTATGATGGGTTGGTCATGTGCACTGGTTAGATAGAGTCCATAAGGGATCCAGAGTCACAGGTGGTCGTAGCGGTAAGGTAGGCTGGCATCTTGGTGTGTTGTTGCATTTTAGATAGTATTGAGCTATGTGGGTGGTTCACTCTGGATGTCGGCATAGTAATGGTTCTCTGTATGTTTATGAGTGTGGCTAGTCCAAGATCTGGGGTAGAAGTGTCAGTTATGTAGGAGGAGCAGGAAGGGAAAGATGGTTAGTAAAGTCGCTCAGTTTGTTGTGGTCTCTCTCTGGAGCAGCCCTTTGGATGCTGCTTGAAGGTATATAGCCAGATTCTTGTTTGCGGTTCTTTGGCCCCTCTTGTGGTTTCTCTGCGGGGTTGTTGTTGCTGGTATCCCTTCTAGGTTGTCATTGCCTGCTGAATAGCCAGGGTTTCAGTAGTTTACTGGAAATTATGTGGTCTTCTGTGGTTCTAATTCATTTGGGAATGTTGTTCCAGGTGTTAGCAATTAGATGAATTTCCTTTTTTCGCAGTGTTTTGCCTCTATGTGTAGGTCGTTGCTGGATCTTAGTTCCCTTCCTGGGCTATACCGGCTAATCTTGTCTTGGGGGAATTCTGCTCCTTGTCTGTGCAAGGCTTTGTGGGCGATGCAAAGTGCTTTGAATTTGATGCACTTTTTTTTACTGGTAACCAGTTTAGGCTTTTCAGTGCTGGAGTGATGTGGTCTCTTCTGTTTAGTCTTAGTAGGATTCTGGCTGCTGTATTTAGCACCCTTTGGAGTTTCTTTGTGAGTCTTTCGGGCATGCCTAGATAGAGGCTGTTTGCGTAGTCAATTCTTGTGAGTATCAGGAATATGATTGTGGGGGAAGGAGAGGTAGTGGAGTATTCCTCTGAGTAGTCGTAGGTAGAAGCAGCATTTTCTGGCGATTGTGATGACTTGAGGTTCCAGTGATAGTTGTCCATGAGTATTCCTAGGTTGTTTACTACATTGGTATTCTCTGGTTGCGCACCCTTGCCAATTGACCAGTCCAGTTGTGGGTTCCCTCTGTCGAATCCTGCGGGTGAGAGCATTATTTCTGTTTTGGCAGGATTCAGTTTGAGGTTGTTGATTGTCATCCAGTTGTTTTTGTCTGTAAGGCAGTTGTTGAGGTTATTATTTTGTTCCCGTGTTTTGTTTGTTTTTACAATCAGTTGTGCATCAGCTGCGTTGTTGTAGGCGGTAAGTCCGTGGAATCGAATTATTTTCATCAGTGGGCACATGTAGATGTTGAAAAGTAGAGGGGAGAGGCTGGAACCGTTTGGGTCTCCACAGGATATATTTTTGGTGTTTGAGGTGAATGGTGGTAGGTAGGTTCTTTCGGTACGATTTGTTAGGAATGAGGTAAGCCACTTTAATGCAGATTGCTGTATGCAACATTCCATCAATCTTTTTATTAGTGTTGCGTGGCTGATTGTGTCAAAAGCCACTGATACATCCAATAGAAAGAGGGCCGATTGGGTGTCGTCTGCGTTTATTTTCAGGTCGTCCCATATCGATAGAAGTGCCGATTCTGTTCCTCTCATCGGTCTGAAGCCAACCTGTGATCGGTCGAGTATTTCATTTGTTTTGACGTGTTTAAGAAGGATTTTGTAGATGTGGTTCTCCAGGACCTTCGTTGGGTAGGGTAGGTTGGATATCTGCCTGTAGTTGCTCAGATCTTCTGTGCTTTCTGATTCCTTTTTTATCAGTGATTTGATGTATGTTGATTTGAAACAGAATGGTACTATTCCTCATTTGAGGGATAGATTTATTTGTTTCTGGAAGAGTGTCGCTCAGGTTCTGTGGTTGAGGATTCCTGTGAAGACGTCGGGGGGAAGGGGTCCCTTGGACATCCTGCTAGGTTGGTGTCCTTGATCAGCGTGGGGAAAGTTTCCTCTGTGATTGGTTCTAGGCAGCTGAGTTTTGCTGTAATCTGTATTTCGTCTGGTGCCTGTGGTCCGGTGGCCGTGGTTGTATTTGCCTAAGCTAGGTTGATGGTCTCCTGTATTGTGTCTATTTTTGCTCTCAGATGGTTGGGGATGTTGTCACAAAGTGTTTGTGTTGTGGTGATGGAATGTTTACGGGAAGAATTTTTTTTTCATCCCTTTGATTTATTACCATTGTACGATGATACACAATTGAAATTGTAAGGTTTAGGACAAAGGCAATAAACTCGGCCCAGGCATTCAGTTAAAATTAATGATTTTAGCTGCTGGTAATGAAAAGATATCATATTATTTGCATAGAAATTTTTTGGTTTCTTAGGATACTTTTTTTGGCAGAGTGAAGAAAATATAGGTGAATCTTCATTGGCCTGACTAGTGATAGAGAAATAAAGACAATGCATTGGGATTCATTTTTGTGTTGAAAGCACAAAAGTGCATATTAACTACCGTGAAATCAAGAACCAGAAAGGGAGAAACCAGAAAGACCAGAAGGCATTGCGATTAGAAGGCGGCAGGGCAGCTCAGAAGGGCCCATAGCACTTGACTAGATGCTGTGAGGATGGGCAGCTGGGAGATACTGAAGTAGGGGTGTAGAAGCCGGAGATAGCTGCCGATGGCACCATGCTCCTAAAATGTTGCCTTCCACATGGTGAAGTGAAAGCAATATCTGCGGAATGGCATTCATTCCTCCCTGTTTGGTGGCAAAGGCCTTACTGAAAGGGTTTATTTTTTTGTCTGTGTGGGGGGTTCACTTTTTCTGACGGGGATACTCTGCCGGGTTGTCTCCTTGCATTGCAATGAACATAACCATACCCTGTTCCCTGTTGCGAACAGAAGTTTAAATCTGGCAATTGTTTGCTTTGACACTCCTCATGCTTAAGTGATATGATCTTCTTGTGGTGGAGTCAGCTGTTTACCATGTTATTTAAGCTGGGGGGGGGGGGTGTATGGCACATCGGTCGCGATTTATCTGGACAAAATATGTGACCCCGAAGAAGGGTCTGGAAATAAAGTGATCAAAAAGGACCTCGGGCCATTAGGATGATGTGACCAGCCAGGAGGGGGGCGGGGCGGGGGGAGGGGGGGTCAAAACAGTAGACTGCAGTAAATAAGTCACAAAAGGAAATCAACCACTTTTCCCAATTTACGGCTCTAGCAGCGTTCAAGCACAGGGATATTTCCTTATTATATTTGTTGTATTTGTTGGTAGCGCCCAGACCCGTAGGTATCACATGTTTAGTTTCCATATTAAAGTCATGTTTTAAGCAGATGGGGCGCACTTACACTTCTAAAGCAATTAGATTTCCCACATGAAGGTTGCAGAGTCATTTGTGAAGGTGGTGTAGAGTAGTTGAAGTTTGGGTGGGTAGAGGAACACTATCGGAGGAGGGTTCCTCTGGTTGCAGAGGAACATCAGGAAAAGGTTAACTAGTTAATGCTCAGAGGTTTTCTATGGTTATTTATGTTAGAATGTACAGTTGGGGGGGGGGGGGGAGATAGCAGATCTATAGATTTCAGAAGCGGACAAGTAAGCCCTGACGGAGCGTGAAGAAATAAAGAGAAAACGGTCCCTAGAGAAGAGAGAAACTTGGGCCAACAGGCAAAATCATTCGGGTACGAAGACTGGAGAATTGGCAGGAAAGAATGGTAATATAAGAACTGGCAATGTAGAAGGGAAGATGCGTGCTTGGGTAAAAGATTATACATCGGAGGGGCGTGCCCATTATCAGGAGGAAGATTGACAAAAAATGGCTTATAAAAGATGAACCTGCTTTAAAAGAGGAGGCATTTTTTTAAATCAAGCTTTGCTGCTCATTTGTGCTATCCTTCATAAACTGCCCATCTTGCTTGCCTCACAACAAGACCAGGTTTGAAGTTATTCCAGTCAAACTACTGCCCCTTCTGGGCGGTTTTATAGTATCAAGGAAGCCTAGAGCCACAGGTGCTTCATTCTAAAGTCTTCTTTTATTTGGTAACATCAGCAAGTCCACAATATACAGGAGAGGACCCACCTGTGCCCACCACCCCGGTCATCACATCTTTCTGTCTGACCTATGCGAAGACATCATGTAGTAGACACAGACAACTAAGATGTTAGTGCAAACCTTTATTAACTAAAAATGTAAGGGTTGGAAAACGGCCTAACTTGCCCTATACCAAGGTGGGATTTCCTTACCTAACTACAACTAATGATGGTCTGTGTCAGGAAGTCCAAAGCAAATGTTTGTGTCCCAAAGTTATAATTGCCCTCACACCTAATTGTGTAAAAATGTGTAGGGATGTCAGCATCAAGTAAGAAGTGATCCAATGCAAGTTCAGAGCTTCTTGCAGCTCTTGGGTGCAAAAAGGGTTTCCCTTCCCCAAGGTTCAAACGGTTCAATTTACAACAGAGGGGTTCCCTTCTCCAAGCTTTCAAGCCTATAATAGTTCCAAAATAACAGAATTCCTGAGGAGATTCAATGTTCCAAAATAACACAGTTCCATGGGACACTTCCCAGCTCTTCAGTTTGGTTACCTTTCACCAGTTCATAAAGTTCTGTTCCTTGCTTTCAATTCCACAGGTTCTTCTGTACTCACTCACAAAGTAGCTTCTCCTTAGGTGGGTGTATTCGGTCTAGGTGCAGTTGTCAGACCACACAGTCCACGCAACCGACACACCTTACTTGCATCTGGCTTCATAGGTATTTTGTTCCAGCTTCACAAGAAGGCTTGAGGTATTCCTTTCACTTGCCCTTGAAACTTTAATGTGTCTTCTTTTCTCACTATTCACTGGTATATTAGCATCCTTGTCCCTAGAGGGAGAATCCTATGGAGTCTTCATGAAAACCTTGCCTACAGTCTCCTCTTAGGGTGCCAGGGAAAGGCAGGCATGTCCTGATCCTGCCACTGGGGGTGGTGTTAACAAGGAGGATCACCTAGGAGGAGAAGGGACCCAGGGAAAAAGGATGACTTCATGGGGTTAGACCCGATATTGGTCTACCTCAAGGAAGGGAGTATCATTAATGTCAGTACATATAATGGCATGGTGTCAAAGAGAACGGGTACTCCCTAAAGTTAATTGTAACAGAGTAAGTTGAGACAATTATAACCGGTCATGTATTAAGGGTGAGAAAAGCACTTGCAAAATGTATAACATTTCCAGAAATAGGGAACCCTACGAGTCCCAGGAAAACCATGCAGAAAGGTAATTAAAAACGACCAAACTAGAAAAACCCCAATTCTCTGTAAAACCAAATATATCTTTTTATCCTTGTGATCCTCCTTTGATGAATATGCTTAAGGGGAAAAAGGAACTTTGTGGGGAAATATTATTGAGAAAACAAACTGACTTTTGTGTTATGGACTTCACGTCCCAAAATTCCCAGAGTACTAGGACAAACAAGAGGGCTGCAGAGGCACAAGGTTGCAGAGTGCAGCCCATTAAGGTTAATGACCAACACGTGAGGAGGGCCGAGAGGCAGAAACGGCCCCCTCAGGCGCACGCCATAATACCAAGGTGGAAGAAGGTGAGGCAGCAAAAGCAGCAGCATGAGTGCAGTACTAGTGTGTGGGGGAGTTTTGGAATCTCAATGAAGCAGCAGAGGAAGAAATAATGGAAGAGTCAGGTCGCCAGGACCAGAGTGGCGAGAGAAATTGATGCTGCCCCCTAGAGGGTCGTATGGCTCAAGACTTGAGCGGCAGAGGTTGCACAGCAGAAAATGCACCTTTGAATAACTTTCCCCATTGTGAAGCGTTCAACGGTTGCAGGCAAGCACCGTATTGCTGGGGAGATTTCAGCTGCGTTGGTTGCCCAGCAGAAAACGCATCTTTCTTTGACTTTCCCTATGGTGAAGCATTCGGCGGTGGCAGGCGAGCACCGGATTGTTGGGGGAGCTGCGAGGGCTCTGAAAGTAGCAGGCACGGGACGCTGTCCAGGAGAGGTTGCAAGGATGTGCAGGAGAACTGAAGCAGACGAGCTGGGAGCAGCGAGGTACACGGACACACGCCAAACCCAATGAGCTTGCTATTATATTTCGACTCCGGAGCACTCTGTGATTACCCGTTGCTTGAATCCGGTCTCCCCTTCTGAATATCGAACAGATGTAAAACAAATTACTGATGACGCATATCAAACTGATATAAAAACAAAGCAGACTTTAAAGATCCCACTTAAAGGAGGTGATTGTGATATAGTGGGTAATAATAACAACCAACCGCATGAAGGGGCAGTATCTCGAGAAGGGAACACAAACCACTATTGCCAAAGTCAAAAGAGACACACATTAAGGCAATTGATAAATAACCAGGCTTGCCTAAGCCAAAAGACGATAACTGTGTATGAGGAATATTGCCCAGATGTAGAGAATGTTTTAAACCCACATTGCTAAAGTTAAAGAAGTGTGAAGAAGAGAAAGAGTTATAATCAGCATTTGGTTAATAATACAAAGGTGAAACAAGATTGACAGGAGGGCTGCCTTTCTGATAAGAGGTTCAGGAGTAAGAAAGCATTACTTGTCTTGTGTGTGGCAAACAGGTGTAAAAACAGGATCAGTGTGATTCTTGTATCACTTAAAGAACATCCTACACATAATTGTGTTACGCAGAGGACATTAATAAAACCTTTGAAGTTGACTCTTACCACAGAAGTACTTAGGAGGTAGTAGTTGGACCTGGCAAGCGAGTATACCAGGTCCTAGAACTTTTGTGCCAATTGGTTCTGTTCAGGCCGGAGAGCATACCTGCACAGAGGATTGCAGTAGTTTATCTTGGCTGGAAAGGGAGTATACCAGCCAACAGCATTTGTAACCATTGGTTCTGTTCTGGCAAGAATACACCAAAGGTACTGTGGTGGGGTGAAGCTTATGACAAAGTGGTGCCAAAATATCTGACTTTTGTTTTTAAGTTAATGAAGTTCTGAAATATTAATTGTTGATGACAAGCAGCTGTCTCAAGACCTTGACTACAAGTGGAAACAGGAAAGCTTTATTAAACGATTGTGAACCATCCTTGGAATGAAAGATGGAACTTTTTGTGTTGTTAAGTTGTATTAGAAAGAGAACTGAAGTTGAACGTTTTATTGAGAGACTGGATTTCCTTATTCTTTTTGTACATTGAAAGAAAAGCCTGCTTGAATCTGGAGCAGTGGAGTTCTCCCAGGTTATCAGAAGAAGCAGCTATTGTGGTGTGACTTATATTGTGATATTTGTTGTTGTTAAACTGCCATATATTTCCTTATTGATTTATTGTGTACGTTAAGTGTGGGGACAGAAACCATTTTTGAGAGCTTTTTCCTTTAGTTTGTTTTAAGCAGGAAAATTTTCATCAGGGTAGGGATAGTGAGGTGTTTATCGAAGAATGTATCCAAACGTTTGAGTTCATAAAAATTGCATCTTTTGAAAAACCTTCACAAAGTTGTCTGCCTCACATTTCTGACCCCTCACAAAATCTCCCTCAATGATAAACAGAGGGTGTTGGAGCTACAATTTGATGTCTTGGGTGGCTCCATTGAGTTGGAGTGTTTGCAAAGCAATGTCAACCACTCACACTGGGGTAATGAGAAGCTCCACAGGACTACAAATCACATGGATTAACCTAAGTCAGTAGCCTCTCTAGGCTCACTAGCAAATACGCCATCTATTTTTAAAGAGCATTCATCAGACTCAACTTTTGATTAATCATTTTCATTGCCTTCCTCACAGACTATTCACTCTACCTTGGGGTTGTTGGATCCAGGGAAAATTAAAATTTAAGATAGCATCACGATCTGCACTTAAGGTTCTTTCATTCATGGTTAACCTATACAATAACATCTGAACTGAGGTTAAGCTGCATACACAGCCCCTTGTTTCTTCCAAAACGCATATGGATTTGAAGGATTCTGGACAAGAACTTTGCTGCTTGGGTCCAGCACATCACATAAAAAGGAGCCTAAATAAAGGTGAGGGGCAATCAGAGTTGACATATGTCAAACTCAGAGGCGCCAATTCTAAAAGTGGTAAAACACATGTAAAACCGCAATACAATCCGGTGAACCAGCATCCTAAGTAATTCCATCTGCAGATTACAGTCCTAGCAAAAAGGAATGGAAAAAACTGAAACAAGGGAAATCAAACCAGAAATCCTTGAGAAAATGTCTACATGCCTTATCCTTAAAGGAAGTCTGCAACAAAACACCACTTTTTAAGTCACTGAAACAAACTACAACCACGGATTGCAAAATCAACAAAATCGAAAAAGAAAAAACAAGTGCAATCAACTCTGGGGTCAGTAGAGGAAGTTGAAACCTGCTCTAGCAATCCTCTTCAGCGACAGTCTGATCTGATGAGCAGTACTAAAAATGTGGTCACTGAAATTACCGATGTAAAACTTAATTTTACAAATTTCACAGAATTTGCTAAAAACGCAAAACAAATTACTGAAATGATGTTCTCTGAGGCAACCACAGACAATTAGAGATTTGTGAGATCCATGAATTTGATGCAAGATCATGGCGGTCCTAATTCTCGCAAGGCCCGACAGAGGGAGAGTGGTACTGGAATGCATATTGTCCGACAGTCATAAACCCCTTTTAAATAGATCAAATGTGCTGGCTCTTTTCCTTGTCATAACAAAACTAAGGCTTATCACATCAAGAGATATAGAGCTGGTGGTGTATATGGATGCAAATCGCCTGGATTTGGTCTCCCTAGAAATTCCACCTAGAACAATTCCAGACATGTTCGATCTGAATCTGAAACTTTTAGATCTATGGTCTATGATATAGTTCCACTTACTGAGTGTCAGAATGGAGTCAGGGACCATCATAAAGTTATGGTTGTGACCTCAAATATTCAGTGCATAGCGGACCAATATGATTGGTCATGGCTCCCGGTGACTCTTCCGAAGAACCTCTAAATTGGACTGCAGCACCTCTTCTGGGTTTTAGCACTGAATACCTTTAAAAGGTTGGATCCTGGAACACAAGTGGACATTGTCAGTTGTCAAAAATGGCTGTAATTCCCACACGCATAATAGCACCTGCCACATGATGCCAGTTTTTTGGACTCCAGTCCCTCCGAGCAGCGTTCAATCAAAAGCACGTTGGGACCATAATTATGGTGAAAGGCGCTATAATAAATGGCAAAATGAATGAATGAAAGAATGTTAAGTTATGTGCTACTTTACATTATGTATACTTTCTATTATTCTTCACGAGGTTTGGGCTCCTATCCCCACCGCCCCTACTTATTATTGGACAATTAAAAGTGTATGAAGTCTATGCAAGGTAGAGTGAGAGCAAGTCTCTAGAGGCCAAGAGGAGCAACAACACCCTGCATCATTGACTAAAATAGCAGTAAATAAGCAGCTGAGATGGACACATTTGTGGTCTCTTCACATGTGACCCAGAAGTCAAAGACCAGGGCTATGTATTAGAGCCTCAGACAAAGATAGTGGTGGGCTCACACTCCCTAGAACGTTCTGGGGCAGTGAGCAGGCTATAAGGTCAATTACAGACAGAAGACTTTGGCTTATGGCTGACTGATGAGAGATGATGGACTAATTGGGAAAACGGTGAGTAGTCTGACGGGATTCAAACACCTAAGTTTCGTTTAACGTACGTGCTGCTAAAGAGCCAAAAGTCCAAGGTTGGGATAGCATGCCAACAAATCAGTGGGTTTGAGGGACAACCTAACATACAATGTTGCATAGACCAATCCACTGCCATTTTGTCTGCTATAATCAGTATAATACGTATTTAGAGGTAGTTCAAGGTGTGCCCTACAGATAATGGGAAGCAAATGAAGTACTAACCCATATGTATTCTATATGTAGATATGTTCCCTTAACCAATCCCTACCCTCAATAGGTTTTATAATTTGCCACGCAGAATGACGTCATAGATGACGCATATTGGGGTATATGACCTCTGTGTAATCAAGCTGCTCTGTGAGTGTGCATGCATCAGTCCGATGCCCGTCAAATCTCCCTGCTTTACTAAATTCAAAACAAGTAGTACTTTGCCATATTCCTTGAGTCTGTCCGATTATTTGGTCTGAGATCATTATTTGTAATTCCATATAGCACAAAGGACGCTTCAAGGTGCTAGAGCACAACCCTCTTATGAACAAACAGATAATTTGATACTTAAAGGATAGTTCCGGGACTTTTTTTTTATTGTCCCTACGGGTCGGCCATGTGTTTGTAAGCATAAATCGGTAGATCGTAGGAAACTTTCCTATGGACCTTACCCGACTTTTCGCCCATTATCGCACTCGAAATCAGCCTCCATTTTGTGATAATCCTATCATTCCGCCGCATCGACCTGGCTCACCTGCCTTTGCGGCACTAAATCAAATCCCCCGCCCCTGAAACAGACTTTATCAAAACATTCATATTCCCCGCCTCTATCCGTGACGTGACTGAGCTGCGTAGGCAAACGCGCCCAGGCGTCTTCTACGCGACTCCACACAGACCCCGGAAATCAACACAGATCAGCTCACAATACAGCGCACCACAATTCGGAATATGAAACTGTACTTTGAAATCAAACCGCAAGATTGTAAATGTGGTAAAGTACATTTATTTGACATCAAATGTTTAGAGAATATTCAGCGATTTGCATTTTTATTTGCTCATGTTCCAAAAAGTTCGTATTGAGGAACGCGATGGTCCTTTGCTGTACACAGGGTCTTAGAGCATCTCACAATACAGCACCACAATTCGGAATGTGAAACCGTGGTTTAAAAGCAAACGGCAAGATTGTACATTTGGCAAAGTACGTTTATTGGACATCAAATGTTTAGAGAATATTCAGCGATTTGCATTTTTCTTTGCTCTCGATCCAAATTAGTTCGTCTTGAGGGAAGCGATGTTCGTGTGCAGTACACAGGGTGTTGGTTTACGATAAAAATAAGCTCTTCTGTCGCACTGATAATCGCATGGCTGTTCCAACAACGAGGCACTAGGCCACCACAACGGTAGGTATGTTGCATCTAACCGTTAGTACCGCGTAAGGGCATACTTGTACTTGGCGATCGTCCCATAAAATGGTCAGGGTGGTAACGTTGTTCACGCGGAGAAGCAACTGGCGGCTGTAGAAGCCGTCCGCCGGTGTCTGGTACTCGTGACACAGACAGTAGTGAATGATGTACCTAAAAACATAAAAAATGAAATTAGTCTCACCATCAGATCCTTATTAAAATTATTCATTTCATAGCGAGGACAGCGCTACTGGGTGTACACAAGTGTTTAAAGGCGTGGCGAGGCATGGAGGGGGGGGGGGAGTGGAGTACAAGGTAAGTAGCATAAAATAATAAATAAATAGGGCCAGCTGGTGGCAAGTGCAAGGTAAGTGCAGAACAAGTGCTGGGAAGGGGGGGCTGTAGGATACTGAGACAGTCCCCCAGTGCAGGGGTTGACAGGGAGGCAGTGCAGGTGGAGAGTGGAAGGGCCCAGGACCGAGGTCGCAGACAGTGGACCAGTTGTAGCAGGGGAGAGGGAGAGAGAAAGCAGAAGCAAAGAGGAAGGTTTTGAGGTGCTTCAGTAAAAGCAGATGTTTCTCCTCCAGATAGTGCGCGGTAGAAAACACTATGCCACATAGAACGAACAAGTACAACTGAACCCGTCTTTAAAGCCACTGTATAGTAATGAAATTGCGGTATAAACTCATCAAAAGTTACTTACATTATATTTGCATTTTCCATTGTGTCTCTGTGTAGGGCAGACCCGAAACACCACTCCTTCTTTGCCGACGTTACTTCTTCTAATGAACGTGGCTCATCGTTTCGTTTCTGAAATTTTATTCATTATCTTTTCTTAGTCTTTCAGGATGGTCCCGGCCTGTCAAGGTCAAATCACAATAGAACCTTATATTGGGTCGTGGGCCGTTCCGCCACCCGAGCAAAACATCAAAGCAGCTGACCTTCACTTTGAGCGAGCACACATTTCTAGTTAGCTCCAGTTAGTGTAAGGGCATCTTGTCTGCGTGCCTTTTTTTTTATTGTCCCTATGGGTCGGCCATGTGTTTGTAATACGGAAACATTCTATAATTTTTGTAAAAATGATTTATATTACTGTTTGGTTTAATTGCAATGGGCCTGCAACATGAGGAGACTCGAGAGAACAGACAATCGAATTACAATCATTTAAACCGTGATGTGTATTTCTCAATGAGCTCTGCTTTAGGTGGACATGGAACAGAGGCAATGTTGGGTGGCAATGCAGTTGTCCCCTGCATAGGTTCGTTCACCACTCCATGTATGTGCCTATCGAGGACATCTACGATAAGTCTCTCAATAAACTCATATTGCATATCCTCAAACACTGGTTTGATCACCCATTGTTTACTTCTTTTAGTGAAGGCCTTATTGTAGCGAAGCGTCCCTAAAGTTCCGGTCGTCCTACTTTGTTGACGGCCAACATTATGGTTATGTGCCAAGACCGCTAGAAGAGTCCGATTTATCATGCCTTCCATGCCAAAATGCAATCTTTTGGGCCTGTACTTTAGGCACATATTGTGGAACACCTCCAAATCTCCTGTGTGGCAGAATTCCGTGAGTCCCCTCAAATCTCTTGTTATAGTTTTATCAAATACAATCTTTTCAATGGCCTTGTGAGTGGGTGATGAAGGAATCAACCACTTCTTCTTCCGTGCCTCCTCTGTGGACAAATGGCCATGTTCACATTTGTGGAAATGCTCATTTGTCGACCATCGATGTACGTTGCTACAGTGCAACATTACTGACCGCCATTTTTCCAGTAGAATTTCCAACGACCCTTCACATGTTTTTGAGCTCCACCAAAGATGGTTGCTGATTGACTTGGACCACTGTGAAATACCTTGCATATCTTTTTTTTTTCCTGCAGCCGACAATTTTTTATTGATTGATTTTGCAAGATGCCAAACGTCAAATTGGTGATTTATATTTTTGTACTGTTCTCTCATTGTCTTGGCAATTGAAACGTGTCTGTCCGTGGCTATCAGGTCGATCACCATTCCCCGCGATTGTAGTTCTTGCAATGATGCTACAAAGCCAACTTTCTCCATGGCCACTGAGGATGTACTTTGTGACACCTGCACGACCACCGAACTCACAATTTTCTTACTTTCCATGTCCTGAAAGTGGTAGGTGCAGTACTTGGCTGAAAATCCTGGACTGTCGCATTGTCCATCACCGGCTAGCCTGAAGCGTTTGCCCGCGAATGTACTTTCCATTGACATTTTTTCCATTCTCCAAGCTTCGCTGATGGCTGGAAATAGATAATCGGTTTGGTATTTGTAGAACTGACTTTTCGCAATGAAATGGATTCCCACAAACTGAAAGAAATACTGTAACTTTTTAAAACTTGAACCACTAAAAAGTGCGGCCGCTGCACAAAGTAGATTGCCTGCTGGCAGTTGCCCCAGCATGGGTTGTGCAGACCATGCGAACGGATGATATTGTGTACAGGTGGCATGTATTTTAAGGTTAGTGCCTCGAATTGCACGAGTCACATTAATCAATGGCTCCCCACATACTTCCCCACCAACCCAATGCCCACATTTCATCATCATAATAATATCCATCAAACAGCTATCGAATACAATGAATTTGGCCTCTTTCCTTATACTGTCACTCTGCATCCCAGCTGGTTCGGCCTGTAACGTTGAGGACATGTCACTCGCATGAAAGGTACAATCTCTGATATCGTCTTCCGCTATGCTGAGTGATATTGATGGTGTTTCATTGTCGTCCACTTCATTCTCTTCCATTGCAACATCTGTTCCTTGTCCGGAGATGGGAGAAAAAAACAATGTCTTCAACTTTCGCGTGCTCTTATTTTTTGCGGGTGTGGATTCTGTGAATTGATCTACGACTGCATCCAAACTACCAGGAGGACATTCACTATCAATGGCTGGTGGTGGTATAGCTCCGTTGTCAATCACTTCATATTCTTCCCATTGGCACGATGCATCTCCAGTCTCAAGTCCCTGCCAAAAGGTTTGACAAGCAACATCTCTCGTTCGCTTCACTGTCTGTGTAGATCTAGTTCTTACACCCACTCGCAACTAGAGGACAGATTAGAAAAGGGATGTTCAGTTTAAACACAACTTACAGTATTGAACTATTGACAGTGAAAGACAACATAATATAGTGAACAGGACACTAACCTTCTTTTGCTTTCTTTTCTTTGAAACTTTCTTTCCTCGAACTTCAACATCTGGACGCTGTTGCTCCGACTCGTGTGTGCATGTCTCCACTTCCTCTCGCGCTGCAACGACTATACTTTCATGATAAGCACATCCATCACTCACTGAGGCTCCATCGACTCGCTGAAACATAGAACTTTCATTAGTATGTATAATAATATTGAAAACACAAAATGTACTTGGGGACCAATACCCATACGTACATCTCAATAGCAAAACACGAATGAACGCATTGTGTAGAACATTCAAACGACAATAGTTCACGCATTGTTGATCTAGTTAGATTGAACTGTCAAGATCCATACCTCGGGCTCCGCATAGACTTCCATTGATGATATTATTGAAGATGACGCTTCAGCAACTCCCTGAAACACAGTAATTGCATTAGTATGGTTTTCTATTTTGTTTAAAAGAACATAAACTTTCTGCAGGCGTCAACGGCTCATCTAAATAGACCTGCACAAATGATCAGTTGTCTAAAATAAATAATGGATATCCAAATATGATTCGATTTGCTCCATCGTTGGAAGTGTCACCACCCAGAGATCTGCATCAACTACTAGGGGTGATGTTCTTGTTGAAGAAGCTCCGTCAGCTCCCTGAAACATAGTACTTGCGTTAATAAAGAAGGAAGTATAGCGGATGTAATCACGTCATTTGATCTCGCATGATTGATCTGTCAGTATCCATACCTCGAAATGCATAAGAACATCAAGGGACGCTGTAACTGCGGTGCACACTTCTGCAAGCTGTTGCGCCGACCCGTAACTGCATGCTCCCCCTTCCTCTTGGACTAATGCTCCATCGACTCCCTGAAACATAGGACTTTCATTAGTAATGAACACAATATTGAAAAAAGAAGACACATAGGAGGGCGACGACAGAAGGACATACCAATGGCTAAAAACGAAAGAAACATTGTGTGTAACAATCACGCTACAAGAATGCAAGATCTGATGATCTCCATCGATGGAACTGTCCGGAAACGTACCTCGAGCATCTGAGTGACATCTACGGTTGTCGTCAATGCGTTGGACTCCTCAGCATCTCCCTGAAAGACAGTACTTGCATTATTTTGGATAACAATAATTATAACTGAAAACAAAGACTAGAGGACGAGTACTGTGGTGTACCATTAGGTAAAATAATTACACTATCAATTAAAACTATTGATTTACATGCCTAAAACAAGTCAGTGTCAGAATAGCTAAGTAAGATTACCCGATAGGCGCTTGAAGTGGCTGATGACTGCAATAACGACACGGATGGAGAATCTTCAGCCTTCATATTGAGTGGATACATAAATGGGGAAATTATTGTTAGCTAATGCTACACACTACCGCAATGCCGAGAGATAAATACGTAAACTTGACTCACCAGTGGAGGGATGTGGACGAATAGAGTGGGAATAGCGGTTGAGAGCAATTTTCGCCTCGCTCGCGGTGTTTTCGTCCTTATTAGCAATGATGTGGAGTACATGTCTGGGCTAAAGTGCCTGCTGCAGATGCGGTATCGATCACCCCTCTTGTCCGCAAAGACTTCTAGGACTCTACTTTCTATCTCAGAGGCTGGATATCCGCAATATCGGACCCATTCTCTTATCTGATCTATTGTCTTAGGGAAAACATTCATTATAGTACCTTCAGATTTGTTATGGGTCTTCGAAGGGCAACCGCCAATGGAACAGGCAGGCATTATGGAAAGTTCTGAAAAGTAAAGATCAACAAATCTCTATGAATACCAATGTGTTAAAACATTAAATGACACATAAAAGGTTCAATGCAAGGTCCGTTTTGGTTCTTGGAACTATACACGTTATTCACATGCGGATAAGTATTTCAATAACTTTCAAAAAATAGAAAAAGTAATTTGACTAAACTCAGAACATGTGACTAGTTCCTTGCATGTACTGTCGTGAACGAAAAGAAAACATGGATGCAATTTGATGACTACTAGCAAATAGATATAAATTAAAAAATTGGACGCAAAATGATTATGGTACATGGACTTACCTTGACGAACAAACAGTTAGATGCAGGGATCAGAGTAGTTTCTTGTCGTAGAACAGGGAGCAGTTCACAGGTTGCAAACTGACGAGTTTGCTCAAAGTGGTCACGGAAGTTCACAGAGACGAAGAGCAGATAACCAGCACCTTCACGGGTTGACTAGCAAAGCGCAAAGAAGTTCTCATTAGAAATATGAAGTGGGTTATAAAGAATTCGAAACAGGGGTGTGTTTGTGAATGAATGACGTGTATATGTCGTGGCATTATGCGGTCTGCAGGGGGCCGTCCAGCGTGAGGGGGGATGCTTGGCAGGAGACACGGGGTCTGTAGGTAGACATGGGAACAACAACCCATGCTCTATAGACCACTTTGAAGTGTACATGGTCTTTGGCACCTCTTGGCCTTTATCGCTCCCTGACAGCTCCACTTGCCAGCACAAGTACCCCGGTGCGAACTGCCTTTGATAGGGCGGGGGGTGGATCGGGGCGGTGGTCGTGCAGACAAGACACAGGAAGACTCGTGAATGGAGACACACTTATGTGGATTGCAGGGGGCCGTCCAGCGTGAGGGGGGATGCTTGGCAGGAGACACGGGGTCTGTAGGTAGACATGGGAACAACAACCCATGCTCTATAGACCACTTTGAAGTGTACATGGTCTTTGGCACCTCTTGGCCTTTATCGCTCCCTGACAGCTCCACTTGCCAGCACAAGTACCCCGGTGCGAACTGCCTTTGATAGGGCGGGGGGTGGATCGGGGCGGTGGTCGTGCAGACAAGACACAGGAAGACTCGTGAATGGAGACACACTTATGTGGATTGCAGGGGGCCGTCCAGCGTGAGGGGGGATGCTTGGCAGGAGACACGGGGTCTGTAGGTAGACATGGGAACAACAACCCATGCTCTATAGACCACTTTGAAGTGTACATGGTCTTTGGCACCTCTTGGCCTTTATCGCTCCCTGACAGCTCCACTTGCCAGCACAAGTACCCCGGTGCGAACTGCCTTTGATAGGGCGGGGGGTGGATCGGGGCGGTGGTCGTGCAGACAAGACACAGGAAGACTCGTGAATGGAGACACACTTATGTGGATTGCAGGGGGCCGTCCAGCGTGAGGGGGGATGCTTGGCAGGAGACACGGGGTCTGTAGGTAGACATGGGAACAACAACCCATGCTCTATAGACCACTTTGAAGTGTACATGGTCTTTGGCACCTCTTGGCCTTTATCGCTCCCTGACAGCTCCACTTGCCAGCACAAGTACCCCGGTGCGAACTGCCTTTGATAGGGCGGGGGGTGGATCGGGGCGGTGGTCGTGCAGACAAGACCAGTTTGCCGCAGGGCCTCACCAAGGAGAGGCCATCTAACTGAATGTAAGAGGATGGCTGCAGGATCTACTACATGGAATGCAGGGGGGTGAGTTTATAAATACCTCACCCTCCCAGGAGAATATACACTAGATTCATTTAAAAAATCAAAACAACCATTGTTAAAATATATGTTGGGCTTTATTTTAGATTTTAATTAAACATAAATAATAAACATTACACATTGTAAAGTTGAGGTTGCAGCACATCGAGGGAAAATCCGCGGTATTGTCCACTGTCACTGGGGAAATGTTGTCTAATGGCAAGTACCGCACAGGCAGGTATTACTCTCCGAACGCGGTGTCCGAGCCTCCCGTGAAGCCACCAAGTGAAGCAACGATAGGCCACCAGCCTGTACCACCTGTGAAAAAAAAAGATGCAAACTGTATTAAACTGACCAAACCTTCTTATCAATGTCGATTCAGGTAACACATGTCATTTTTCTTAGAAAAAAATTATATCTAGAAAATGCACTATATGGAACAAATTTACATGCGTTCGAATGATATGTAAATGTAATTTTATATGTGGGAGACGACCATGAAATAGTGGTGGCATCACTGACATCACAAACAGAGTATACTTACTCGTTACTCGGATTACGCGGACGAACAGTGCCGCGAAGTTCGTGCATAAGCACCATCATCATCCTCAACACGGTCCGTGAGAGGCAGGCTTCCCTGAACTCTGGCAGCTCGGTGATGCATTGCGGACTTTGCTCGCCTTCCTGCAGACTTTGCTCGCTTTCCGAAATGTAGGCCAAGCACCCGGAATTTTCACGGCAGCAGCAGTTCTCCTCCTCAGTTGGCATTAGCTCGCACCGATTGCACGTGCACCAGGTGGAGACGCCGTCCATGCGACATGGTCCAGGCTCTTCATCCGTTGACTGGTCCTCCCAACTGCCGTCCGAATCCCCATCGTTTTCGCGTGCTTGACTTTCCAGTAGTTCTTCCTCGGTGTACTCGGGCTCGTACATATACGGCATTATTGTGGCCATTGTGCGGTAAAGATAGTAAAATAATTTACAGAGATGGTACAGGTGTTCACACGGGCTACAAGCGGCGAAGGTAGCTGACCAGAGCACTGAAACGAGTCACAGAATACTCAAAGTAACACAGAGAGGAATGGAATCGAAAATCTGCTGCTGTGTGTTGTGAAACGGTCTGTTTATACTTATTGGGGAAAGAGGCGTCCTGCCATTTCCATGGCAACACGTCAATAGCTGAGGCGCAGCGATTGTTGACACGAGACGTGCTTGAAATGGGCAGTACGCGTCTGCTGATGTCAGGCTCAGGGGCGGGGGATTTGATTTAGTGCCGCAAAGGCAGGTGAGCCAGGTCGATGCGGCGGAATGATAGGATTATCACAAAATGGAGGCTGATTTCGAGTGCGATAATGGGCGAAAAGTCGGGTAAGGTCCATAGGAAAGTTTCCTACGATCTACCGATTTATGCTTACAAACACATGGCCGACCCGTAGGGACAATAAAAAAAAAGTCCCGGAACTATCCTTTAAAATGAAAAAAAAGTAACTATGGGAGATAGTCTGTTCTCCCAATTATTACATTTTAAAAGTCCAAGGCAGTACCGAAAAGGATATATATGGCATCAAAACCATACTTTCCTTTAGTTCAGATGACATGAGTGTACTAGAAGTCTGAATTTGGCGTAGTGTCCTCCAACTACCAAGCTGCCTTCCCTTAGGCAGTGATTTGCTGTGAACCTGGTCTATTATCTCTTAAAGCTAGAGTGGAGTGGAATTCTCCCTTCTTATTCAGGAAAGTATTGCTCCCTCTGCCGGACTCATCATTACCACAAACAGCAAAAAGACTAAACCCCCAAGGACCAGGAAGGAACAAGTTAACTACCTGTAACTATTGTTCTCCATCATGGGTCTGGCATGGATTCACATGCTCATGAATATTCCCCATTGTCAGGCCGGTAATCCTCGGTAAAAGAAAAAACAGTTTCACTTTCAAACTGTATTTCTCCTCTAAACCAATCACTGTACTGTGGTCATACTGCCCCCAGCAAATGACAGTCCTCTCGCTAAGCTCCTCCACTGGTAGCCATCTTCAGATTTGGAAAGCACGTAAAGTGGCAGTATGACCAAGAAGAGCCGCAGAGGGGAAGTGTTACGCTCACCTGACTCCCACGGAGGCGCTGGCCTGGTTGGCGCTGCTGTGACCTCTTCTAAGGTGATGCTCAGGTTTCGGAAGAAGGACTGGACCGGGCCCCCAAATCTGGCTTGTCTGGCTCGCAGAAGTATCCTTCTGTAGGCGAAAATAGGGGATTAACTGTCTGCGGGGTAATGCAATCGGCCTCCCACTTTCCCCTCTCACCCTCCTTGAAACCCTTCTGTGATTTCTCGTAGCGTCTCACCTTAGGGTCTGGAAGGACAAGCTCTCCATCCTGCTTCTGATGCAGGGGCGCGTTGGTATCCAGTTACTTCACTGGATTTTCGGATTGGTGAGAACCAAACTTGCTTGGCTTCCAGGTAAGTTTTTTTGATAAGAGGTTCCCCTTGTGTCCATGCATTAATGTACTAATGCTAGTGTCTTTTTCCCCATAGGGGCCGGGGTACGGAATGCCGGGGAACAGGCACCGACCCGAGATGAGAGGTGAAATCCTGGTAGAAATCAGGTAAGTCTTTAATGAGCGTTTTTTGGTAATGTCTTTTCATTCGCTCATTAACGCTGATGTCTTTTTTTCCCCTTGGGGGCCCGGGTCCGGAAATGCCAGGATGCGGCGCGGACCCGAAATGAAGAGGGAATGAATCAACAGGTAAGTCTTAACATGGAGATTTAGCTTTCCTTATTCCCTTCTCTCTCTCACCTTTTGTTCTGGTGTTTTTCTCCCTAGGCGCTGGGGCGTGACTGCGAATCCGGATGATCGCTGCTGAACATGGAGGCGCCCTGTGAAGGTGAGTGGAATGCGGCGCTGCAGCGATCGACGCGATGAGCTTTTAAATTAAAATCTTCCTTTTCAGGATTGTCGGCGAGATGTCTCCGGGATGCGGATATTAGCAGGTAAGGACTTTTCCTTCTTCTGTTCTCTTCTTCTCTTCCTTTGCAGGTGATCCAGGATGCTGGCAGGCGTGGCAGAAGTCAGGATGCAGGAGCAGACACGGTGAGCGTCCAGCTGCTAGATGCAGAACAACGCGAAGCACGTGTGGCTGTTCGGGTGGTGTTTAAAAAGCCTTGAAAGAAGTTCGTTATGTATCCTTCCTCCAATCAGGTATGTATCCTTCCCCGACCACGCCCGGATGGTAAATTAGTCCCGCAGGTAAAGTAGTTCCTTTCAGGCCTCAAGGAGGCCGGGATCCTGCAGCATGGTCTGCATCAGGTAAGTGCACCCAAGCATTCCCATAATGAGCCTGGCGCCTATGGCGCCAGGACTGATGTCTTTTATGAGCCTGGCGCCATAGGCGCCAGGACACTGTCCAAAGGGCCCCTATATGGGGTTGCTGGGTCCTTCCTTGGGGACTGGATGTCCGCTTTCGGGGATGCCGGGCTTGAACCGGCTCCCCGGGAGCGGGCATCATGACAGGCAGGAGGGAGGGTTTGCATGTGAATCCATGCCAGACCCATGCTGGAGAATAATAGTTACAGGTAAGTAACTTGTTCCTTCTGCAGCATGGGGTCTGACATGGATTCACATGCTCATGAATAAAGAATACATAGCAGTACAACATTAAACAACCACGGGAGGTGGCAAGGCACAACAGAAGCAATCACCCTTATCTCTGGAACAGGCACACCTCAAGCAAACAGGTTGCGCAGCCCTGTTTGGCCGACTCTGGACTCCTGCCTGAAATCCCTGTCGACGCAGTAGAATCTCGTGAAGGTGTGTGTGGACCTCCACGTTGCAGCCCTGCAGATGTCCAGCAGGGACACACCAGACAGAAACACCGTCATCGTAGCGATTGTGCTGGTGGAGTGGGCTCTCGGACGTCTGGGCTGCGGTCGGTTAGCCAACCGATGACAGTGCATGATGCAGCCGGAGAGCCACCTGGAGATAGAAGCCTTGGACAAGGCCTTCCCATGTTTCGCAGGATCAAAGTTCACAAAGAGTTGAGACGTCTTCCGAAAACTCTTCATGCGTGCCACGTAGAGCTACAGAGCACCAGCAACGTCCAGCGAGTGCAAGGCCCTTTTAGCTGGTGATGAAGGCTTCAGAAAAAACACTGGTAACACCAAAGGTTTGTTGAGGTGGAATTCCAACAGAACCTTTGGCATAAAAGAGGGGTGCATCCCCGCAGCACCACCCTCGACTCGTGGAAAGTCAGATATGGTTGTTTGCAGGATCGGGCCTGGATTTCACCTACCCTCCTGGCAGAGGTGATGGCCACAAAGAAAGCCATCTTCCACAAGAGGAATTTGAGAGGGGCCTGATGCATAGGCTCGAAAGGGGCCCCCCATGAGCCTTGTCAGCACCACGTTGAGTTCCCATGCTGGGGCAGGAGGCTTCACCGGCGGGAAAAATCTAAACAGTCCTTTGAGGAACTCCTTGACAAGATGGTGGGACCATAGAGAAGATCTTCCTGGAGACCTGGTGTAGCAGGACATAGCCGCCAAATGCACCTTGATAGAGGCATGCGCCAGTCCTGCCTTGGCCAAGGATAACAAGTATGGAAGAATTTGGAGCTCTGTGACCCTCAGAGGGGTGATCTTCTACGACCGGCACCACATAGTGAAACGCTTCAACTTGTGACCGTAGCACTTAAAAGTTGACAAAGCTCTGGCCTTGGCAAGGACCTCTCTGCAGTCCACTGGCAACCCGTATGCTCCAGACTCTAGGGCTGCAGGAGCCAATACCTCAGGTTCAGCGATCCTGGGTCGTGATGCTGGATTGCGCCTCCTTCTCGGGTGAGCAGATCCGCGACCCCCGGCCGCTTGACCGGAGGCAACGGTGACAGGCTGACAAGGTCCGGGCACCATGCTGGGGCGATGAGTATCATCCTGCATCGGCACCGTTTGAGCTGATTGATGATTCGCAGCAGGAGAGGCAACAGTGGGAGCGTGCATAGAGCCAGGCCTTCCCACATGAAGGAGAACCCATGCTCCCAGTTGGTGGAACCTGCTGGCAAACTTCTGGCATTTGGAGTTTGCACCGTCGCAAACAGTTCAATCTGGGGCCTGCCCCACTTGATGAAGATGCGGTCCACCTGGTCCTGCCGAAGTTCCCACTCGTGGCAGGAGCGCATCTCCCTGCTGAGGGAGTCGGTAATGATGTTCTTAACTCCCGCAAGGTGAAAGGGGATGAGGAACTTCACTTGTCCGACGGCCCAGTACCACAAGTCCTGCACCTTTTTGGAGAGCACTGGGGATCGAGTGCCCCCTGCTTCATGATGTAGAACATCGTGGTGGTGTTATCCATGAAGATCCTCATCACCTTGCTCTTCGGAAACAGAAGGAAAGACTTGAGGGCCCAGAATACTCCCCTCAGCTCCAGGATATTGATGTGAAGATCCTTCTCCTCCGCCTGCCACAGGCCTCTGGTGTGCAGACGTCCTGTGTGGGCTCCCCAGCCTTCTAGGGAAGCATCCATGGTGACCGTGTCATGGTACGGGGGGCTCTGAAACCCTGTGCCCCGGGTGACATTGGAATCGCCACTGAATCGCCCGACAGAACTCACTGAGCAGGATCTTGTACGCGAAGCTTCCGGACATCTGAATTCATTGAGCGTCCAGGTAATCCTGAAGAGGCTGCATCCGTAACCTGCAGAGGTAGATGCAAGATGACATCATGCCGATAAGAGACTTGATGGTCCGCACTGTGGCAGTGTTCAGTGACAACAGTTGTTGCACCTTCCCCAGAATATCCGCTACCTCTCCTCAAGGACGACGCTAGGCAGGAGACTGTATTGAGTCTGGCTCCTAGGACAGTTCCTTCTGCGATGGCGTCAAGCAGGACTTCGTATAATTGATGGAGAAGCCCAGATCCGTCAGCAGCTGGACAGTCGTCTCTGTGTGTCCGACGGCCAACTCTCACGAACTGGCCTGACTGAGCCAGTCATCCAGGTACGGAAACACATGTATCCCTCGTAGACGCAATTGGGCCTCCACCGCCGTCAGGCACTTCGTGAACACCATGGGGGCTGACTTCAGGCTGAAGAGGTGGGCCAAGAACTGCTAGTGCCGTCCCTGCACCACGAAGCGTAGGAACTTTCAGTGTTTTTTGTGAATGGGGACATGGAAGTAGGCGTCCTCCAGTGACCTGTAATACTCGCAGCAGCGTGCATGATCTACTCCACCCAAAAGAGAAGTGGACCATTCAATATCCCGCCGCGATTGAAACACAGGGAACCCCGGGAGCAAGAAAGACCTGCATTTCGCAGTCTTCTGCACCCTACATTATAAGTGTTTTTTTGAAAAACACTGTCTGAAAATACAAAGAACACGAGAGAAATAGGACACCACTATCCAACTCACCATGATCCCGAAGTGTTGCAAGGGGCTTCCTATGTTGTTTTAAAATGTATGTCCAGGCCAAAATGCATGTACAATAATATTAATGAATCATGTTAGGGTACTACATCGTCATCAATATATGTCCTGTCAGAATTTTGTGTAAAAACGTATGCATGCATTGAAACATGTGGTAAAAATGTAATTTCATTTTACCCAAACACAGTGAATGGCATCTATCATATGAACTAAATGATTGTTTAAAGTGTGTATACCACGTTTGGTTACCCTGATCATTGTTTTTTTCAAACTTTGATCTACCTGGGTAGATTGGGTTTTGCCTGGAGCCCTATTCGTTACACAGATGGATAAAGACAATTTAAGAGAAAATTGCTGAGTTTGACTTCTGCTGCAGGAAAATGGATTAATGAGAGAGAGAGAATGACATTAGGAATGACACTAGCTAAAGGTGACGAAAAGAAATTTGCTAGCAGCTATTCTAGGAGACAGAGCTGATGACATTTGGAAACTAGCAGCATACACAGGTGTGACTGCACAAAAAGCGACGGAGCACCATTTAATAACTGCAGAGCAGACATATGGTGGGTGCTCAGAGTGCAATACCCCAATACATCAGACATTGGTGCAATTATGACTAGGAAAATGGGGGAGGATAAAGAGCCTGTTGCTTATATTAAAGATATTCAAGATAGATGGCGTTAGGAGAATCGTGAACCGTCAGATAAAATGGCAACATTATTTTACCACATTTTGTGTCAGGTGCTGCCAGTGCAACAGCAATTGAAGAAACCGGTGGAAATGGAAGCAAAGCCATGGCCAGAAATACGAGGAGAAGAATAAAAAGAAAGCCGAGAATAGAAAGCAGGAGCAAGCGAAGTTAGTCCAGAAGTTGTCAAAGTTAGCCATAGAGGGAGCGATATTGATGAGTAATAAAGGAGGGGTGGCACAGGAGATGCAGTCAGGGCAGCAACATAACGCAGGATATCACACAGATCAGAGTGGGTACAACGTTTGGCCAAAGGGAAGATGGAATGGGCCTAGAGGAGTAGGACAAGGAGGATTTCAAACCCCTCAGGGAAGAGGAGGATTTAATGCCGCAGAGCAGCAACAATGCTGGAATTGCGGAGAATAGGACACATATATAGGACATGCAGAAGCAGAGGAGGCATGCAACAGAATTGGCAAGCTCCAAGAGGGGGGATGGGTTATGCTCCACAATATAATACAGAACCACAGGAATATTAGGCCCAAGATCACACACAAGCTCAGACATATGAACCGCAACCACAGCAAATGCAGCAAGCAACATTGCAAATGCCAGTACCACAAGGGCAACCACAGCAAGTACCCATGCAAGCACAACAGGTGCAACCGTAGCAAGCACAGACAGGCTATGGTACCACAATGGAATATGACCCCAGGAGCCCAACAAGCACCCTCACCCAAAATAGGGAGTGTGACTGTGATGGGAGGAAATCCTTTCACAGGTACAGGGATGAATGTATGCCCACAATAGGACAGCCCACTGAGTGACCTGATGTGTTTAATACCAACAGTTATACCAGACCCCCAAGGGTCAGGGAACGATCGGAGGCAAGACATTTTCATTTCTTAGACACTGGAGCTACTTGTTCTTGAGTCCGTGAGGGAAACTAAGAAACAAAGTTCCCTCTATAGGGGAACTGCCGCTCCCTGCACACTATCAATGGCTAAGGTAACCAAACAATTATATGAATGGTAATTTGTTCATAGGTCATGTGGAAAAACGTAGACATGAGTCTGGCAATGTCCATTTCATTTTTCTTCCTTTATTATTGCAATGCCAACACGTTTCGAGCTATCAAGCTCTTCATCAGGGGATCAATATTACTTCCAAATAATCTTCATATATCTAGAATGTAACACATAATGGAACTCAATTAGTCCAAGTATATATGGAATATCAAGAATATTTCATTCATGTCTACTGTCGGCTATAGTGAATGTGAAGCATTCCGTGCCTCGACAAGCTTGACAGTAAGCATTTTCATACTACGCCTCGATTCTTGAGAAATACTTACAGATTGTACTTCTGCTAACCTATTCAAGGATGGTGAGCAATTAGCTTAATTTTAGGCACTAATCTATTCATTTAAATAACAGTAAAAGATGGTGACCCTCACATTTTCTGCCTACAGGCATTCAGGTAATTGATTAGATTCACATTCACTATAGCAGACAGTAGACGTGAATTAAATATTCTTGATATTGCATATATACTTGGACTGACTGAGTTCCATTCTAGATATATGAAGATTATTTTGAAGTAATATTGATCCCCTGATGAAGAGCTTGATAGCTCGAAATGCGTTGGGCATTGTAATAATAAAGTAAGAAAAATGTAATGGACATTGCAAGACTCATGACTATGTTGGAGCGGTGAAAAGACAACTAATGTTATATAATGATATGCTTTGTACATAACTATAGTATGAAATCATTCTGAATTGTTTACACTGATTTTTCCACATGACCTATAATTGTTTGGCTACCTTAGCCATTGATAGTGTGCAGGGGACGGGAGTTCCCCTATAGAGGTAACTTTGTTTCTTTGTATGTTGGCCATTCATGTGACAGGATCACGTTTTCTCCCCTGCACCTGAAGATTATCTAACACCTTGATTTAAGTCATCTATTACAACTATCTAAGTGCTCACTGACCTAGTGCACAGTGTTCATCCATTGTTATTCCGTCAGGGAAACTACTCAATGTCAGGTACTGCCATGAATGCTCAAATATTCTCTGGGGCGATGAGTTTAGTTCCTTTCACAGATGAATTGCCAATCTCTATAGGAGAACATGATATGCCAATGCCAGTATTATATACTAGGCAGACGCCAGTTAACATATTGGGATGTGATCTGATGACAAAGCTTAACATGACGATATCTTTTACTGATGAAGGAATTGTGTGTTCTACTCCAGGGATACACTATATGAATGTAGGAGAATTTATATTAGCCTTTAGGGGCCAGAAGTCATTACGAGGAGTTCCTTTAGATCCAGAGATATTTTTGTATGGAGTGACTATTCTATTATCATGGTTACCCAGATTGGTAGGTAACATATTGAGAATACCCGATGCATTCTTGTTTAGACCAGAGATTACCACGGACGATGAGTCAGGGCAGATTATTTCCTTAGAGTTAGAAGCAGCAGTGGTGGTTAGAGAAGAAAGGGTGATGCTTCATGGGACAGACAACGAATAAAGAGGTTGGAGAACAGTGATGGGCCTAAGTGAAGGATATAGACAGACAGATTTGACAGACAAAGAACTGTTTAGAGACGACTACTCTGACTATGAACTTTTTTTTATAGAAGTCTCACTTATTAGATTAAAGTATAGAATATAGAAATACTGCAGAGAATGACGCTGGTAAAAAGGAGACTTGGATAAAGTGCTAAAGATTTTATGGACCACAAGCCCATATGATGTGGGTCTATTAAAAGGGATAGGTGCAGTTAAAATTAAACTACAACCAGGAGCCCATTTATCACAAGCAAAGCAATATCCCATGTCCAGAGAGGCAGATGAAGGTATATTTGAGACCATTTCCGCTTTAATGAAGCAAGGCATATTAGTACCATCTAATTCATCATGTAACATGGCTGTGTACCCTGTCAAGAAATAAAAGGATCTGGGGGGTCGTGGAGATTTATACAGGACCTATGCTCCCTAAACTATATAGTCAAAGCTGAGTTTCCTTTAGTTCCAAATCCTGCGACAATACTATGTAACATCCCATCTAAGGCTAGATATTTCACAGTTATAGATTTAAAAAATGCATTCTTTTCGATTACCCTTCATGAAGACTCACAAGATATGACTTCCTTTTCCTATAGAACGATCTGCCTGAAACATACTCGTTTGCCCCAGGGGTACTGTGAGTCCCCCTCAATCTTTAACATAGTCCCTCAGATGGACATGTGTAATGTCCAACTCGAAAGTGCAATAATTCAATACGTGGATGACATTTTGGTGTGCAGTGAGACAGAAGAAAGATGTAGAGAAGACTCAGTTAAACTCACGACTATACTCTAGGAGAAAGGATACAACGTAGATAAAGAGAAGTTACAATATTGTCAGGAAGAGGTCTTGTACATAGAGCAGCTGATCCCTCACAAAGGGAGAAAAGTGACACGTGAAAAAGCAGAAGCAATCATGAAAACCGTAGCACCTAAAACAGTGAGGGAAATTCAACCATTTCTAGGCTTATGTAACTACTGCAGGGCCTGGGTTTTCAATTAAAGTACATATATGCGATCACATTTAAAAGGACTTAAAGAAGCACAGGTGTAAAAAAAGCCCAATAATATGGACAGATGAGATGAATTAATGATTTGAAGAATTAAAAAAGTCAATCAGCACAGCCCCTGTGTTGGGGATGAAGAATTCTATTTATTTTCTCATTCAAATGGAGAAGTTATGACCGCAGTCCTCACACAAACCATTGGCTTATAGTGGAATTTTAGATCCTGTTACGAAGGGACACTATTCCTGTGAGCAATCTTTAGCTGCTGCTGCATTAGTAAATGAAAAAGCTTCAAGCATAACAATGGGATGCCCAATAACGTTAATTGTAGAATATGCAGTATTTGTGATTTTAGATAAACCCAAAAGTACATTCACACACAGAGCATCTGGGTATGAGGTGATTATTTTCAACCCTGAAACAGTAAATCCAGCAACATTTATAGCAGAGCTCGTAGTAGAGGATAACTATGTACATTATTGCATAACGTATAATGAAAGTTATGATATTCCACAGGCTAGAGAAAATGCCCTCGGGGGGGGGGGGGGGGGGTAAAGTTGTTTTTATTGATGGTTGCTCAAGAATTGACCAAACGACTGGGGAAAGGCCTACTGGATCAGCGGTAATGAAGCTGTATCGAGAGGGTGAATTTGAGGTAGTGACGAGTATGAGACTGTCTACGAATTATTCAGCACAAGCTGCAGAATTTGTGGTGCTCATGGAAGCACTGCAGAGATTTGAGGATGAGGAAGTGATGGTGTACTCGGACTCTACCTATTTGACGTCAACTGTGCATGCAGGTTTATCACGCTGGAAGACGGCACTCCAGTGCAACATGCGGCCCCTATTGGATAGGCTTAAAGAAGCATTAGGTCTCACATTGACCCTAGCACTCGTAAAATGCTCTGCACATTCCAAAAGAACAGATTTAATTTCCAGCAGACACAAAGCCACAGATTTAGAGGCCACAAAAGTAGCCTATTATCCACCCATATCTAGTCTTGAAGAAAAAGATGTTAAACAAATGACAGGACAATGCATCTTAGTACAGGAGGGCTTTAACAACTGTCTATTGTCCAGTTAATTGAGATACAAGTTCGAGCACCACAATAAGAACAGGGTTTATGAGGAAAGCTGGGATGTTCTTTATCCCCCACGGAGGCCACACAGGATTGCACTGGAAAGCCAGTTATGCCTTTAGCATTATTGTGAGTAGCGCGGGAGCAGCAACACTACCCAGCACATACGACTCGAGAGAGTCTGCTGATACAATTGAAGAAGAGTGGTTCTTGCCAAATCTATTAGAGCATGTGGCACAGTTCATTGTAAATTGGATCATGTACCAGAAATTTACTGCAGGGCACACTTTGCAAACAGTAAGAGGAGCAATTCCTAGACCCAATGGGCCATTTAAGCATTTACATATAGATTATTTGGATAGGTTACAGACATACAACGGCTACAGATAAATGCTGGTCGTAGTAAGCCCCTTTTCTAGATGGATCGGGGCAGGTCCATGCACGCACACTGATGCCTTGTGTGCCGCCAAGTTCCTTGTATGCAAGGTGTTCTCCAGGTGGGGGGGGGGTGTGAGGTTTTGCAGTCTGACAATGGACCGCATTTTGTAAATGAGCTGTTTTAACAGATAGTTTCCCTATTAGGTATCAAACATGAGTTTCCTTCTGCTGACCACCCACAGGTGAATGGTATGTGTGAAACATATTAATGGAAAGAATAGTGAAGCTCAAAATAACCTTAAAGAAGGGATGGCTAGATCGCCTGCCCCTTGCCCTATATGCCTTGAGAAATGAGCCTGGCTCAGATCACCATCTAATACCTTATGAGTTAGTGACTGGTCACTGTATGAGAACCCCACTTGTTCCTCCAACTAGGGTAAGAACTGATTCCCATAGTGTAGCTATTAGGTGATGAGATGCATGATTATCTACCTCCTGTCCCGGGAGGATAGCTCAGCGGCAACGTTCTCGCCTTGGAAGCAAGATTACACGTAACAACACAGGTTCGATCCCCAGGTCCGCGCATAGATACCTCTGGGTATTTAAGCGCGTTATGAATATGCAACTAAGACAACAAAAACAACAAAAAAAACAATTACACAACTAAAACTAAAACAATTTCTGTAACAGAGCCTCGATTCCCACGGGCTGTGTGAGCGCTTTAAAAATGCAAAAATAAATGAATAAAACAATGACTGCACGTTTTTCTTTCATGTCTCAACAGATCAAGAACAGAAGGGAGGGGGTCAAAAAGAAGCGACAAAGACAATCAACCTCTTGAAACAAGAAGAATTGCTAAAGCCCCTAGGTTTGTATCCAGGCAACCAAGTGCTGGTGCGCAAATTCATACACACCTGGAGTATGCCTCGCTTTGAGAGGCCCCATTAAGTGGAAGAAGTTAGCCCACCACCATGAAATTAAAGGGACGAAGAGCGTGGCTGCATCTACACATCGTCAAACCTTATAAAGGTGAAACATCAACACCTCCTGCAACTACCCACAGTGAAGCAAGATAAGTAGTTCCGGGCATGCTGAAACGTTCAATGGCCAGAAGCAAGGATAAAGAAAATTATGAGTATATCAGTCATTTAGATTAGGGATGAACGTTTTCCAAAATTCGATAAGGAGAAAAAAAGACTTGCAGCTATCCTGCAACTTTTTTTAGATAGGATCAGAGACACGATGACAGAAGAATCTAGAGTTTGAAGAGAAGACAGAGGGCCTCATTACACGGATGGCGGAGAACCATGGCACTATTAGCGCCATGGTTCCTGCCGGTAAAATACCGGCACCGCCTTGGCGGAAAGGGGAATTACCACCCCATTCCAAGGTTGGCGGGGCGGTAATTCCCCATTCCACCATTGGCCTTCCCCATTCACATTTTTGCCCCATAGGGCTCAATGGGAATTGGGCAGGCGCTAATTACGGTACCGCAAATTGCGGTTTGGTAATTAGCTCCCTGGGTCACTTTGCGGGTTGGTTTTTAACGCCTGCAAAAAGCAGGCGTTAAATCCCCCAACCCGCAAAGGGACCTCGTAGTAAGGCGGTAAGGATTTACCGGTACCGGTATTTTACCGGTACCGGTAAATCCTTACCGCCATCCGTGTAATGAGGCCCAGAGTATCGTTCATTATGTATAAGGCCTAATATAGTGACAATACACACTCTTGTATGCTATATGTTCCTATTAAAGTCTTATTAAGCCCTGATCCAAAGAGGAGTAAACATTGTTATGTTTCTCAGAGATACCAAGAATAATTGTATTATTTGGAGAGTGATAATTGCAATTATAGTAGTGTTTGCTATAAAAAGTGATTCAGAAGGAGATAACAGATTTGCATATTAAAGTAAACACAAAATGAAGATGCTTAAAAATTTCATAGATTCACTACCAACTAGAAAGTCAATAGGTTTTCATGGACTATTGATGGTGATATTAGTTGGTATTTTGATTTGTGTTTCTCTCATAATTTTTTTAAATTTTTTTTTTATTAAGTGTATTTGGTTTATTACAAACCTTTCACAATCAACGAAAAGAATTTTGTTTCACAAAGAGATCATAACAATCAACATCAGGCAAGTACAAAAACAGAGGTCAGATGCAAGGGAAACCAGGAAAACCTTAATAGGCTAAATCTAATTTAAAAACCGTTCGAATTAGAAACGGAATACTTAAAACAAGTTTTTGTTTTTAAACAATAATAATATGTTTAGACCAAACTAGACAGTGAAAAATAAATAAACACTAAGCACTAAAACAACGCATCTTTTTAACCATATCAATTCACTATTTACAATGCATTTTCTTCATCGATATGGTCTAGCCTTTTAAGAGTTTTTTCTAGAAATTTGATCGTCACAAAATTTATTTTTGGAGTTTGGCAAGCATAAATTAGACTCCACCATTTCTCCGCGTCTAGGTCACATAGGTCAGCGATGTTGCTGGTTAGATACAAATTTGAAGATCTCTTAGTTTTGTGCAGAATAACACTAAGGGATTTAGTGATTCTTCACTTCTTTTACACAGTCTGCACTTTGTGCATATCTTTTCTTTGGTGTATCTTGCCTTTGTTGTTTTGTTTTGAAGGATATTAAATCTGAAGCGAAGTAGCAGATCTCTTTGTTTGCAATTTGGAAATTTTCTCAGATAGTCCGGTATGATGGACATCACACCACAATTGGTTTTCAAGAGTGTATGAGTTTTTGACAGAGCTCTTTTCATTTCGGTGTTCGACCAGTCCTCGGCCCAAAGCACTCTTTTTACAGCTATTGGATTTTCTGCTTATGTTTGGGTTTTGAGGGCAGATTCTGTCAGAATATGTTCATTTTCTCTTTTCCAGTCTTCTACTACTTTTTCCTCAAAGTTATTATTTTTACAAAATATTTCAAATTGGGGAGGCGTCAGGTTGCTCATTGTTTTTCTGTACAGCATCAGCTTATTATAGCGGATGAGTACGTATAGAGCTGTCAAACCAAGTTTGTGTCTAATTACCGTCATTGGTGTTGCTTTCGGTATCGGTAAGATGTTTTTCCAGAAGAGTCATTCCAAAGTGTTCCAGAACTTCTCTGAGATATTCATACAAGTCTCTGCTCCGTATGTTAATGTTGGTATTACTCTGAGCCTGTAGAATGTTATCACCGGTCGGAGGGAGAATTTTCCGTATCTTTTATTGATGATGTTAGCTTGGGCTGTTAGTTGTTTTGTTTTTGTCTTTAGCACCCTTTTCCAGGGCTCTTCATTTTTTATTCCACTTACTTGGATGCCCAGATATCTCATTTCGTCGCATGGTTTTATCCACGTTTTGTTAACTTTCCATTCTTCATTTTTGCTTTTTTTCCATCTTTTGTCACCGAATATTAGTATTTCGGTTTTATCTGCATTTATTTCTAGATCATTTTTTTCTATGTATTTTTCAACCTGATTTAAGGCTCTTTGTAGACCAATTTGTGTGTGATCTAATATTATCAGATCATCAGCATAAAGCAGATGGTTGACAGGTCTGCCATTTAGTCTAGGTGGAAAGGTCCTGCTGTTTTCCAGGCAGTATTGCAAGTCTTCAATGTAGAAGCAGAACAAAGTGGCGGCTAACGGACATCCTTGTTTGAGGCCTTTTGTTGTTTTTATATCCTTTGAAAGGTTGCCGCCTTGATCTAATTTGACTCTTATCGAAGTTTTGGCGTACAGTTCCTTGATGGCTTTCAGGAGATCTGTAGGGCAACCTTTGGAGGCCAATTTTTCCCAAAGCCGACTTCTGTTTACACTATCAAAGGCTTGGCGCAGATCAATGCTGGCTGTATACAGTTTTTGTTTGTTTGTGTAGGCTCTTTTTTTCATCAATCCTAGTATCAGGAGATTTAAATTACACCCCACATTTTCAACAAAGCCCGATTGTCTTTTGTCATATGTGTTAGAATCTTTGATCCATGTTTTCAGTTGTTTTAGCAAAAGAGTGGCAAAGATTTTCCCAACACAATCTAGTAGGGCAATTGGCCGATAATTTTTGGGGTCCATCCTGTTGCCTTTTTTGAAAATTGGGACGACAATGGCCAGCTTCCATGATTTTGGTATTTGTCCCTGCTTAACAATTCTCTTGAACAGTCTTTCACAAAAGATTGCCCATTTCCCTGGGTCTTCTTTTAATACTGCATTCGATAGACCATCTGGCCCTGGGGCTCTTGAGGAGCTTGCTCTCAGAATTAGCAACTTTATCTCCTCCTTATCAAATGAAATATCCCATGGGCCTGCTTTGTCTTCATTAGTGTTATTTTCAGTATCCGATTTTTCTATGTCGTTGAACAGTTTTGCAAAGTGCTCCATCCAAACAGTTTCTGATATTGGATTCGTGAGCGCCGCTTTTGATGATTGTTTATCATTTAGCAGGTCCCATAATGTCCTACTGTTTGTGTTATTCATGGCTTTTTGCATGGCTTCTGCGTCCTGTTGTAACAATTGTGATTTGTGGGCTTTCTGCCAATTTCTGTATTTTTGTTTTCTTTTTTGGATCAGTTCTTTCATTCCTTTATTCTTTTCATTTTTTAATGCGCATAGATCCTTTCTTAGTTGTTTCTTTTGTGTCGCCACTTCTGGGTCATATACATGTAATTTTTTGACTCTTGGTTTTGCATGGTTTCCGGTGCTTTGTCTAAATATCTGTAGTGATGTATCGTATTCTACAGACATTTTTTCTTCGGATTGCCACTTTTCCAGATTTTCCAATACGGTATCAAAGTCACTTTTTTTCAACCTTAAGCGGTTTTGTCCGTGTTCTAGCTCTATTTTTGTATCCCATGTTTGATTTGTTCTATTCTCCCAATGTGAGAATACAGCGATAATTGGTTCATGATCGCTGTAAATTGAAGGTGATATCCTGAAGCTTTGAGTTTTCGCTAGCAATTGTTCACAGACAAACATGTAGTCGAGTGTATTGCTCACATTGCCAATTGACCAGGTCTTTGCTGGCGGTATATCTCCCTTCGTGTTTCCATTTAATCTGTGCAATCTCCTTGCTTCCATTTCATCATTCCATGATTTCCCACGTTTGCATTTTTGACCATTTTTTTGATTTATGTCACTTTGTGTTAGTTTATTTTCTTCTAACCAATTTGCATTGAGATCACCACAGATAATGATATTTAGATCTTGTAACGCTTCTCTTTTTTCATCCAGGCATTCCATAATTTGATCTATGAAGCGTTTGCTTTCATTTTTTAAGGGATTCCAATAAACATTCAGTATTAACATCGTTTGTTTGACATTTGAGCTTCCAACTGAAATTGTACAACTGTTGCCTGTATATACGGATCAACATTTGTAGATTCAAGCACCATTATTCCAGACCCGTTTTTGATTAGGGTTAAAAGACCTGCAGATGGTCTTCCAAGCGAACCTCCTTTAGCCGGATTGCATAGCACGATGTATCCTTCCTTGAAGGGAGCGATTTTTAACCAAGATTCTTGTATGCATATTATGTCCAGCTCGTTTAGGAGGGATTGAAGTCATTGAAAAGGTGGTGAAATCCTCTGGTGTTCCAGCTTCCTATTTTCCAATGGTCGATCTGAACTTTTTTGGATGGCTACAGTTTTGGTTTAATAGCAAGAGTACCAGCTAGCCAATTCCAGTACTTCGGATCTTCTTTTGCTATTTGCAGTGAGTTGGTTGATTCAGCCATTTTTTGATTTCTTCTTATGGTTATTTTTATTTTATTTAGATGTTCTTTTTCATGCTTTTGAATTTGATCTTCATTTCCATTTTCCTTCAGTAATCTGTTCGTTGATTCTGAAGTTAGTCTTGTTGGATCTTTGCTTCCACCCAAATGACTCTGATCATAATGATAGTTCTTTCTCTGGTTTGGCTTTCCATTTTCAATTCTCAATTTGTTATATTGAATCTCCTCAACTTCAGAGAAATCACTCTTGAAGTGCTCAGTTTTGTTTTTTCCACTAGTTCCAGGCTCTTCATTGAGGTTTTGATGATCTACTGGTACTATGATCTTAAAGCCCAGTACTCTGAATTTTTCGTGGGCCTCTAGCATGATGGTAGCAAGTATTACCAAATTCGTCACAATTTCAACTAGATCGACACGAGCTTCATCGGGGAAACTTACTAACAGTATTTCCTCTGATTTTATTATTTTTAATTGTGGGATATACTGTAGAAGTTTCATGAGAGCTGATCTGTTTAGTATCAGCCCATCCGAATTTCTTGCTATTTTTTCGAGTATTACAACCGTATTTTTCGGTGGTTTTGGTTTTCGTTTCATCCGTTTGTGGTTTAGGCCAGTGTTTCTTAAGTTTCCTTGTTTTTCGCTCTGAGGTCCTGTCCCATTTCTTGTATCTTTTTGTTGTACATTATTCGAGTTGGTAGAATGCACTTCTTTCTGCGAAAAACTTTCCTTTAGTTCTTTTATTTTGGAATGTTTGGCTGTACATTTTTTTAATTTATCACTCAGGGTTAGAAAGTCTTCTTCATCTGGCACCCTGGGATCAATGCATACTTCTTTGGCTTCGTATATATTGAAATCCATGATCACCCTTTCCTGTGTTTCATTTGTTTGCGAATTTTCATCATCATAGACCGAACAGTCCAAAAGTTCTTGTAGACTTTCATCTTGTGAACTAGAATCTTCGGATGACACGGATACCCTCTGAATCTTTTCCGAGATCAACTGCAGGGAAGTCTCTACAGGTTTGCTGCGAGAAGCGGTGCTAAGTGGCTCTTCTTCCAATGTGACTTTTGCATTTCGCAAACAACTCCTTGACCCACAGATCTTTTTCTTTTCTTTATTGATCGCATTTTTTGTTTTACATGTACTTTTTTGGCCTTTCTTTTGTGTATTGTTTATTTTTACTTCTTTTGACTTTTTATTTGCGTTGGAATCAAATATTGGGAAAGCACTTGTAGCTGCTTTATCTGCATTTTCCAATGATTTTTCTGAAGTCTCAGGTAAGGTTTTTTGGCCAATTCCATTTTCGATTTGTGTTGGTTTAGGAGTCAATCTTGCACTCAATGACACAGTGGCAGATGCTCCTTGGTCTCCATGTGCAATGGGCTGTGTTGGGTCAGGTTCGACCACAGATGGAACAAGTTGGACGTCTCTTTGATCTTCGCATGTAATTGGTTGCATGATATCCAATCCTGATTCAGTCCTTTTTGTTTATGGCGCTTAAGTCGTGATTATTTCTCCAATTCCTTCTAGAAAATGATGTTTGTCAGTTTTTGCATCTTGCAATGAATCAAGAAATGTTTTTAGGATCACTCCATCCATTTCTTTCTCTCGGCTTCGCTTTTCTTTGATTGATTCCATGACTGATTCCACATAGATCATTTTACTATTCATTAGGGCAATCATTGTCGATTGATCTCGTTGGTTTTCGTTTAGACTTTCATACAGTTTTAGAAAAGGAGCCATAGTTATTGATACAGAGGATATGATCGCTTCCTGTGCCTCTTTTAACCACCTAGTCTCATTTGTTGCTCCAAAATTAGTACCATTTTTGCGTCTTTGTCGGTTTATTCCTTTATTTCTGTTGCTCTCATTTGAGCTATACTCTGATGAAGATGAGGAGTTATCATCTGATGACATGGTTTCTTTTGGACCGTTTTTTGTATGTGGTAAAAAGTTTTTAATTTGGTCTTGTAGTGCTTTTATTTCTACAGCACGTTGTCTATTTATCTCTACCTCTTCAAAAGACTTTTGCCTTTGAATTTCTGGATCAAACGCACCTTTGGTTGTAGGATCGATAGTCTGGGGTGCTTTTCTAACAGCATCTGGGGAATCATCCGGTGTATTTGTGGGAGAATTTTGCTCAGGTGAGTGAATTTGGGGACGTTTGGGAGCCCATGACTCATTTTGCGCCTCCTCTACACTTTATTTTGATGAGCTTTCTTTTCGATTTGTTTCATATGAACTTTTCTCTGAGTTAGCGCTCATAGCATTAGATTTTTCTGGGGTTGGATTTGATTTCTGTATGTCTATGATCTCCGCTGTGTTAGTTAATAAGTCATCATCTGTTATTTCTAAAGTAGCATTTCCTGTCAGTATAGTGCTTCTTTCCTTTAGTACTGTTTTTGAAGTTAAGCCTTCATGGCTGTTTTTAGTCATTTGGATTTTGCCGTTGTTTATGGCTTTATTTGCTTCAAAGTGAGCAGATTTTCCATTGAAATGCCATCTTAATGTGCCAATCTCGGATGTAGAATGGCACTTTTTTTTGTTTCCTCAGATTTTGTAGTCCATATGATTCAAGACCTTTTCCTTGCTCATCATCTAAGCCAGTGTTCATGTTTTTTGTGCTTCAATGTATGTGTTTCCATTTTGTTTTTGAGTCACTTTGCTTTTATGCATAGCATTTGGGATTGAGGATAAGTGGGTAGTGGCCTGGTTTGTCACAGAATCCGTTTGGAGATTCATGTCCAGCTCGCCACAGAGGCCCGTTTGCCTCAGCCTCTCAGTGAGTGTACTCTCTTTAGCTTTGCCGGCCGCGTCTCCAGGTAGCAGGGGCTTAATCCCGCTCTCTGCACCTGCAGGACGCTGAGCCAGCTTGGGCTCGGGGCAGGCTCCACCCACATCAGGAAGTGGATCGCACTGCTCCTCGCCTCTATGGGGCTCTGCGATCGCTTTCGCCGGGCTGCGCGCCGCTGCCTGCCAAGAGGCCGCAGCGGGACACGGTGGCCCGACACCCGCACCCTCCCGACAGTACACCCCCTCCCGCCCGCGGCACACCGTTGGGAGTAAGCCTCCGCCAGTGCTCGCCAGCGCCACAACGTCTGCGGGCGGTTCCGCGGCTCCAGTCATCCCGGCTCCATCGCGCCTCCCCTCCCACTGGTCGCTCTGGTCGCCAACTATAGCGGCTGCACTCGCCTCATCACAGAGGCCGCCGGAGCCACAGAGGCAGCCACACGCCTCCCCACAACCTGCCAACGACCTACCAGGTACCATACAAGCACCAAACAACGGGGAGGTGCAGTCCTTGGGCGACATAGGTGAAAACATTTCATTTGTGATAGTCGTACAGACTTTGTTAGAACACAAGTTTGTGGTTGGTTTTTTACATTGTTTTTCAATACTTTTTGTGGCAATCTTTGTAGTGGATGAAGTAGATATTGTGGTTAATGTTGTAATGAAAGGCTGCTTACCAGCTGCGGCATCAAGTGCACGTACCTTGCTCCGTGTTCTTGAGTGCATTTCTCCTGATATTTCGAGGTCCATTTGCTCACACATCGGCGAACACTCGGCAAACACTCCGCTACGCTCTGCATCTGTGAGTGGTTCTTATGGTTTCCAATTGTAGAAACAAAAAACAGACTCCAACAGAGTGCTTTCTTCCTTCAGGGTATAGGGAACAGAGCTACTCCTTCTCCACTGCCAAACACTCGGCAAACACACTGCTACGCTCCGCGTCTGTGAGTGGTTCTTATGGTTTCCAATTGTAGAAACAAAAAACAGACTCCAACAGAGTGCTTTCTTCCTTCAGGGTATAGGGAACAGAGCTTCTCCTTCTCCACTGCCAAACACTCGGCAAACACTCCGCTACGCTCCGCGTCTGTGAGTGGTTCTTATGGTTTCCAATTGTAGAAACAAAAAACAGACTCCAACAGAGTGCTTTCTTCCTTCAGGGTATAGGGTACAGAGCTTCTCCTTCTCCACTGCCAAACACTCTGCTACGCTCCGCGTCTGTGAGTGGTTCTTATGGTTTCCAATTGTAGAAACAAAAAACAGACTCCAACAGAGTGCTTTCTTCCTTCAGGGTATAGGGAACAGAGCTTCTCCTTCTCCACTGCCAAACACTCGGCAAACACTCCTCTGCTCGTTAATGTAGCGTGGCAGTCCGCCTCAGTCTCAGAATCTCCCACCTGCAGCTCGCACTTTCCTTGCCAGAAAGGCAGATATAGCTCTCGCGTGCTGTGTGTCTTTGCGGCTTCGGGCTAGCCAGACTGCCATATTGCTTCCACTCGACTTCTCCACTCATTTGCTCTGCGAGAGCAGGAGTGTTTTTAAACACTGCAGCTTCTTCTCCAACAACAAGCAGCCACTGAGGAAAGACTGTAAGACTGCTTCCACTCGATTTCTCCACTCTCTCATTATTATGGCATTTCAACAGGTTATAAAAAGTGATACAGATATGGAGGGTGTCCATGAAACATCTATTATTGTCCCCACTAGAGGTACAGACCACCTATTTTACAATATAACTAAGGGTCTATTTCAATTTAAAAGGGACGTTGAGGAGAACCATGAAGTTATAAATACATATCTTGAAAATTCAGTTAATTTAAAGAATAATTTATGGTCTCAGCATATGAAAGAGGTTGGTGAAAGAACGTCAGATGAAAGCAGTTATGTTTGTACCCTAATACCGTATGCCATGAATGTGGCAAGAACATTTATTGCAAGAGAAATTTCTACATAAAATAGAAAATGTCTCAGCCACCTAGCAGCATGCACAGCCAGAGGACAATTTGAAGGAAAATAATTAGCATTCCCATATGAAGACACCTATGTGAAAACAAGAACGATGGAAAATGGATTAGGATGGACAAGCAAGAAACATATGTATCCATCCCAGATTGGAGAATGAATAAAGGTTGCCCAGATGAAGAAGCTGAATTGCTCTGACATTACTGAAAAACCGGGAGAGCCAAGATGCGGAGAGAGACCTCAGCTAGTGATATATGGACGTGTTTTCACCAGTGCCGGATACGAAGCTCTATTGGCTTGCCCTACATGCTTATTGAAGAAAGAATCAGCAAGCATAGTGCAGATATTAAGTGACAAATCATGGGCTAAGTACTAAAAGTTACTTACATGGGTCAACAACGAAGCAGGACCAGTATCCATAATACCACTAAGGAATGCAACAACATGCTTCAAGAATGATGGCCTGATCCTGATTGGGAAAAACAAAAGGATGTGGACAGATAATTGAAGTCCGAGGAATGAATGAAGAACTGCAATGTTAAAGGATCGATAGTGGGACTGTGGATCTAGAGTGCACATGCAATTGTCCAAGAATTGGGGAGGAGTATGTTCTATAATAACAATACACATTCCAGCATTGGTGATTCCCCAAAATGATCTCCATATTGATGAATTTCCAAAAATGAATGAACACCAGAGGAAAAAAAACTTTGCCGGCTGAAGAGAAAATTATTTTTCAGAAAAAATCAATGTAGGCCTATGACAATATTCCAGAAGAGCATAAACTGTTCAGCAAGACAGCAATGATAATGACTGCTATATTTTTGCCATGACTTCAAGTTGCAGTAAACACCAAGTGGCTGCAGATTACAAGATGGGAGCTACTGCAAATGATCAATGCAACAACAAAAGGATATCATGCCACCAGAGAAGAATTGAGAGCTATCAGGCTGATGACCCTGCAGAACAGATGTGTCCTAGACCTGATTACAGCCCTGATTACAGCAATGGAAGGAGGCGTGTGCACCAAGATCGGACCTTCTTGCTGTACGTTCACACCATCTCATAATGAAGGAAATGGAACCTTGACAGAGGCAATAACTATGCTGATGCCCCTGCATACGAAAATAGCGGATGAAGCTGATGAGACAGCAGGAGATGATTGGTTTTCATCTTTATTGTCATGGATTCCAACCTGGCTGGCACATGCTTTTAAAATATTTGGAGCAATCTTAGTGATGGTGTTGCTAGGATTCTGTCTCATAAGGATCATCTTGGGACAATGCCAGAAGACAGCCAAAAAAGCTATCGGGATGAAAGTCGAGATTGATTATAGACTCTGGAATTGGTGAGCAGATGCAAAATGAGGAAACTACCCGTGAGAATATACCCTTGCACCTCCAGGAACCACGTCTACTACCCTAAGGATCATAACAAGTATGTAGGACGTTGGATATTCTGTCCATCATCGGGAGAGTGCTATCAAATGACCTGGAGTGTGGCTGAACATATAAATAATGAAGGTCACCTGAGGGAGGTGACAACGATATGACTATCCAAGAAACTATTGTATGAAGAAATAATAAAGGAGAATGAAAACCAGTATGAAGATGAAGACAAAATGTTGAAGAGAAGATGAAGATAATGGAAGTAGAGAATATGGTTGAAAATGTAACCTAAGGGGGGAATTTAGAGGAGCGGGTTGATGCTTTCACACTAGTTCCCGCCCCCTCACCACTGTCATATTGGAACAATAGAAGATCAGTGCATGGAACCCCTTGTATTGTTCCTATACCACATCCAGTCTATGAGACACATTATGCAGTCAGCCAGCCATACAGAATGTATCCTCACACTGAAGAAGTGGAAGGATGCTGCATGGAAGAATGTAAACACGCACCTATGGACATCATGGAATGTTAAATTAAACCCGACAAGAGCAGAGTGATGTCACGAAGAAAATCTATAAACCAATGCTGAAACGGTATAAAAATACTTAAGAGTAACAATGTAACTAAAGAACCAAGAGAAACATGTACCTAAGGCTTAAGTGATCGTGAATACAAAGAAGATGAAGTAATTTACTGGTCAATAACTGTAAATATGCAGTAACGTAAAGTAGAAAGGAAACCTATAGAAGCTTGCTATAGAGAATATGTAGCATGGCAAGGACGGCCATAATAGGCAAATGGACGCTGGCTCACGTCAAATTCAACCAAGCTACATCAGCGACAGTCCAAGGTTGCAGAGACTCTGGAAAGCTCTGTGTGCAGAACAGGAAGGCTATTTGGCCCTGAATCAAGGATGCTATTTTAAGGAATAATTGCAAGGCACAAGGGGAGTTAACCAGGATAAGCTATGCATGAAGGAGGCATTCCTCTTAGAATAAAGAAGAAAACCTCTGCAACAGCCAAAGTATTGGACAAAAGTGTATGAAGTCTATACATGGTAGAGTGAGCAGGTCTCTAGAGGCCAAGAGGAGCAACAGCACCCTGCATAATTCAATCAAATAGCCATTTGTGGTCTCTTCACATGTGACTCAGAAGTCAAAGACACAGCCTATTCATTAAAGCCTCAGACGAAGATAGTTGAGTATTCACACTCCCTCGAATGTTCCAGGGCAGTGAACAGGCTACAAGGTCAACTACAGATGGAAGATTTTGGTTTATGGTTTATGGCCGACCAATGAAAGAGGGACTAATAGGGAAACCGGGGAGTAGTCTGATGGGATTCAAACACCTATATTTTGTTTCACAAACGTGCTGATAAAGAGCGGAAAGTCCAAGAGTGGGATATCATGCCAACCAATCAGTGGGTTTGAGGGACAACCTAACAAACAATGTTGCATAGACCGATCCACTGCCAGTGTGTCTGCTATAATCAGTTCTATACATATTTAGAGGTAGTTCAAGGCGTGCCCTACAGATAAGGGGCAGTCAATGAAGTACTAACCCATATGTATTCTATATGTAGATATGTTCCCTTAACCAATCCCTACACTCAATAAATTTGCCACGTAGGATGACATCATAGATGACGCATATTGGTGTATAAGACCTCTATGTAATCAAGCTGCTATGTGAGTGTGCATGCATTAGTCTAATGCCCGTCAGGTCTCCCTGCTTTATTAAATGTGAATAAAGGAGTACTTTGCCATATTCCTTTAGTCTGATCCATTATTTGGACTGAGATCATTATTTGTAATTCCATCTAGCACAAAGGACGCTTCAAGGTGCTAGAGCGCAACCCTGTTACGAGCAAATAGATAATTTGATACTTAAAATGGAGAAAAAAAATAGTAACTATGGGAGATAGTCTATTCTCCCAATTATTACATTTTACAAGGCCAAGGCAGTACTGCAAATGATATATATGGCACCAAAACCATACTTTCCTTTCACTCCAATGACACGAGTCTACTAGGAGTCAGAATTTGGCAAAGTGTCCTGCGACTGCCAAACTGCCTTTCCTTAGGCAGTGATTTGCTTTGAACGTGGTCTATTATCTCTTAAAGCTAGAGTGGAGTGGAATTCTCCCTTATTATTCAGGAAAGTATTGCTTCCTCTGCCGGATTAATCATTCTTTGAGTTTTTATTTTTTATTTAATTGTTTTATTATAACATGCTTAATACCAGAGTTCAATTTCCAAGCGCAGATCCGGGATTCGAAATGTAGAGGTGGAGTCAAGTACCCCCACTCAAAGCTCCACCCCCATGATGCCTATATGTTGAGAGCCATAGTGTGAGACACATGCAGTGTCAGTGAGAGTACCTGTACAGAAAATAATCCTTGAAGTAAGATACCCATTGAGAAAGCCATGTGTGCACTCCCGACAATATGATGGCCATTTGAATGAAATCCCGGAAGAAGTGTGAAAAACAATTAAAGAGAAGATTGATGACGTCACACGAAGAAGAGCGGACATGTCCAGAGAAGAGAAAAGAGGCTGAAGAATGTAATCAGTCAATGAAGATCTAAGGAGGAGGTGTTAAAGATGAACAACATTTTGGGCTCGAGATGAAGACGCTCATGCTACAGAAACAATGAAGAAAAACATTTTACAATTCTACAGACACAGTAATGCAAGTAGAAAAAGTATTCTTAAAGGCTGGCTACGTAGTGAATAGATTGCGGTAATGCGCCAACGTATATACATAGTAATGAATAGATTATGGATGTTGTACAACGCACGATTAGCAGAGTTTTGCCCCAGTAAACAGACGGGCTTTTCCAATGTGGTGCAGTTGGAAAATGACTTCATGACTGAGGTAGATTCAAGAAAGTCTTGGCTGGCCCAGCACCGGGAAGTCAAGGTCACTGTGAGCTTGAATGTTCGCTCAGAAGCTACAGAACGTGTGAAAAGAACAAACCCCTGTTTGAAGTGAGGAGCAAGAACATTGAAGACATCAGAGGTTCATCGTTTAATAGTATTTCAAATACTGAAAAGCTCTGAAACATGATCTCTAGTCACATGGATGGATGAAAATAAATACTGAGTTAAGCTGTATTGAAACTAAGACAGAGTATGCCTCTACTCCCTTTTATTCTCAGGCACAGAGAACATTTCCAAGGCCAATGAACAAAGGGCTAATTGAACGGCAGACTGCAAGAGTGATGATGGGTGGCAGGCTAATGAGGTGGGAAGCTTTGGTTATGACCAGCCCACCAACACCTGGGTGCCAGCCTGCGTGCTGCTAGCGTGTGTGGAATAGTACAGAGGGACGCAAGGGTGCCAACCAATTGTAGAGGGACATGTATTAGAGAGCCCTATAGTTTGTATAACCAATGGGACATAGTGTATTTGATGACGTTTGTAGTGGCTTGTATTTAGTTGCCCCACCTGATGTTAGAGACCCAATCACCTTCCCATCAAGTATGGAAACGTATACTTAGATGTTCCCGTTAAGCCAATCACTTTCCCAAGTAGGTTTTTGTAGTTTGCCACGTAGACTGAAGTCAATGACGATGAGTTTTTACTATAAATGTTGTATTTTTTTATGACATTCGTTGAGTGAGAAGATCGAGCAGATGTTCGTTGTAACTCCCTATTTTAGATAATTGATATTAAAACAGACGTACTTTGCCAACTTCCTGAGTCAGTCTGTTTATTGATGTTTGAGTATATTCTGCATCTCCATCCATCTCAAAGTATTGCGACCTCGTCTTAAAGGGCCTAGTGTAGGGTAGACTGGTTCAGAACCTCTGTTGCTCTGCGTGGTCTTTCTTCGTAGACCAGCACGTTGCCCCTGTACTATCCTCCGTTCACACATTGCATGCACATTACTATGGAAATGGATGCGAATACCTGAAGGGAAGGCGAATGAAATGTACAACAATACTGGCAGATCTGGATCTTACTCCAGGTCAATTGATACAGACCTCAAAGATGGTAAAATGGCAATTGTGGGACTCTAATTGGATTACTACATGTATGGCACTTCATAAGTATAAGCGTTATGACTTGGCACAGGAACATAAAATGTGAGGAATCCTTCCATTATATTTGTTGAAATTTCCGAACCCAAAATAGAGGCAACAATTTATGACATTTAGGTTTAACGTAATCTTAACCCATGAAATCATAAATACAAGAATAAAAGGTGTTTTTCCAGTCTGTTGTGTTGTTTTTATTGGCAACTAAATGTAAGAGGAGCCCTGCCCTTTATGGTCTCAGTATTTAGTTCATTGAAAATTGTGTTCATAATGTTGCCCACATGGAAACTGTCTCGCTCTGGTCACTCATATTCACCGGTATTTCTGTTTCGATAACAGTTGCAGTGTTAAGATTCTAAGAACATTTGAAAAGGATTGATTTATAATATGGGATAACATTCCTACATGAGGTTTTAAAAAATATATATATTTATTTTCAGGACAAGCAACTATACAGTTAGGCATGCATCAAAAAGAAACACGAAGAAACCAATGTGTCAATGTCCAAGGATAGCACATGTATCCCGTCGTGGTGCTTCATGGTTCGCACAAATGTCCAAGTCACATACACAAATTGTATCCAGAAACATGCCTTCCCTGAGAGCTTCCTAACCAACCCCTTTCCACATGCCAACTGGCCTTAGTGCTATCTTGTCTTTCCCTCTCGATACAGTGTGTCCATACATTTCATTCTTACACATCTTGTCCCTCTCCCCCAGCATTGTGGCCCCTTTCTCCAGCCCTTCCAGATTGGAATAAGGTTTGTGAGAGTTCGACCATCACAATATATCATCCCCTGGGTCCTGTTGGTGCTTGCTGACTGCATGTCTCCATATCTCTGTCGCTGCTAATGTCCATTTTTGCAGATCCCACCACCACATCTCTACTGGCGGGCCTGCCCTAGATTTCCAGTTCATGGCAATGCAGCGCTTGGCCAACACGTAGGCTAGGTCTTTCAATTTGCCCAGTGATTTCCCAGACTTCCCACGTGGGCAGAGTCCCAACATGCAGGCAATGTTCTCCCAGTACTTTCATATAGTTGGGCAACTCCAAAACATGCGACGCATACCAGCATTACATTTGGGGCAAACGTGTAGATCTGCGCCTTTAAATGTTGTTATTATTTCCAGTGTTAAATAAACTCCATGTGTTATATTCAGTTGCAATAGCTGCAGTCTCGCATTTCTGGACACACACACATGATAATGTAGCGCCCTAAAGCCATTCCCCATTTGTAAATGTGTTGCCCAAATCGGACTCTCACTTCAGCCGAATTCGCAGTTCCAACCATGAGTGATTCTCTGGCAAGACTTCAAACATTCTCGATATAGCATGTCCCCCCCTCTGATTTATTTATTATTGTTTCTACAGCCTCATGCGCAATCATATCCCCTCCAATTGTTGGCCACCTCTTCTTTACCATATGTATAATAGTTTGGTGCAATTCTTGAAAACTTATTAAGGTATCATGCAACATTAGCTCCCCAATAGTGGCAATCCCACACGTTTCCCAGTTGAGTCACACACTGGCTCTCAGGCCTCTGCCATCTGTCATTAACGCAGCTAGGGGTATGTGTGGTGATATCAGGTGTTTTACCTTCAGCTTCTTACAAGCTCTGCGCCACATTTGCATACCCAATTTCACTAAATGTGGGCATTCCTTCGGCTCCTGGGATGAGGGGGGGACCCATAACAGTTCTTTTAAGTAGAAGTGTTAACGCCGGCTGCAACAGAGCCGTGTATATTGTTGGATCATCTGCAAGCCAGCCCACCACATACTGTAGCTGACATGCAAGGTAATACAGTTCCAAATCTGGTATCTCAACCCTCCTCTATCATAAGACCTCTGTAGAATACTCAATGCTACTCTGTGCCTACCATTTTCCACAGATAACCACTGCCCTCCCTATCCAGTGTGTTCAAATGTTATAAGGGACATTCCCAAAGCAAGGCAGCAGTCTGCAGTCTGGGTAGCGCCACCATTTTTAAGAGCACTGCTTTTCCCATTACTGACAATGGTAGCTTACCCCAGAATTTCATTGAATTTACAATGCCTTCCAATGCCCTTAGCGTGTTGCGCATATGCTCCTGCTATGGTGTATGATACATTTCTAACCCCAGATACCGGAAGGTGTATTTTTCCACAAAAGGGCCAGGGTAGGTAGTTCCCTACCGCCCCTATCAGCGAGCTTGGCCAGCGGAAACAGGCAGGATTTCTCTTTGTTAATTGTGATGCCCGACAACCCGCACATCTCGGATGTGTTGCAGATTTACCTCAGGGTTTTGTATGTATGAAAGCATATAATCGGCATACATGGACACAACATGACATGCCATTTATTCTGATTCCCGCTTCTAGATATTAACTTCTTAGGAATGCAGCTATTGGCTCCATGGCAGGAATATAGAGGATTGGGGACAGCGGGCAACCTTGTCTGGTACCCTTCTGCAATTCCCATTTGCCAGAGAAGACGCCATCCGTCTTCACCCTAGCCGCTGGGTTAGTGTAGTCCAATTTCACCCATTTAATGTACTTTGGACCAAAGCCAAACTTCCCCAGTGTTGTACAGAGTCAATCCCAATGAATGAAATCAAATGCCTTTGCTGCGTCTGGCGAGTCTACCGCACAATGATAGTCCCATGCCTTTGTGCTGTCAACTACATGATATAGCCTTTTTAAATTTCAAGTGATGTTCCTACCAGGCACATATCCCGTTTGATCAGTAAGTATCAGTTCAGTTATCACCCGTTTATGCCTGCTTGCCAGTAATGCTGTATGAACTTTACTATCCTGACTCAGTAGAGACAGGGGTCTGCAGGAGCCACAGTCTGTTCCTTTTTTGTGGGCATTATGGAATCACTGCTTCTCTTAAACTACTGGGGAGCAATTCTATGTCAGACGCTTCCATGAACGTTTCCAGCACAGCTGGTACGGGGCTATCTGCAAATTCACCCGGTAGTCCGTCCATGCCCGGGGTGTTTCCTGAGGGCAATGTTTTGATTGTGACTAAAACCTCCTCTACTGTTATAGGTTCATCTAACATCTCAAATACCTCTGCGCCAAACAGTGGCCAATGTATAAGGTCTAGTGCCTCCTACAGCTGTTTGACGTGCTACGCTAGCATCAGCGTATAATGCACTGTGATATTCGTAGAACGCTCTGTTCACTTCTGCCTGTGTATTGCAGAGGAGGCCTTTCTCATTCTGTACCGAGTGTATTTAAGTTTTCCTGCTATCACTCTTGTATAGCCATGTTAAGAGTCTGCTTGGTTCATCTCCCACTGCATGCATTTACTTGGTGTATTTTGTATAATTATATTTACCCAATCTATCCCATTGCAATAGGCACTTTTGTCTCAGCTCTACTTATTGTTGTAGGTTCTCCTCTCCGGCACTATTACTTTTCTCAACCTCTGCCAGCTCCGTTTATAGTCTATTTAACTTTGAGGTAATAGCTTTCTATATGCCTCCTGATTTGGCGATCATCTCACCCCTGCTCACTATCTTGAATGCTTTCCATATGGTGCCTGCTGATTCAACGCTCCCCTTATTGAGCGTGTAGAATTCTATTGTGTGCTTGCATATATGCTCTCTGAATACTATGTCTAATAGGGCCTCGCTTCTGAGTTTCCAGGTTGGTATTGCCGGTCCAGGTGCAGCTAAAGTCTATTTCAAACTCAATGGGGTATGATCTGACAAAACTCTAGCCTTGTATCCTGCCTCCTCAAACTCCCTCATGTGTTCCACCCAAGTGAAAAGGTAATCTAATCTTGTGTAGACTTTGGGGTGAAGTGTCCTCCCGATGTCTGCTAGATCAAAGGATTGCAGAAGGGTATTCAGGAATTTTGCCAAAGGGGCTGGCCTCCTGAACTTGTCATTAGATCTGTCTACGATAGGGTTCAGCGTACAATTAAAATCACCTCCCCTTAGCAGGACCCCGTTTCTATAGGCACCTATTCTTGCACATAAAGACATGAAGGACGTGGTGTCGTGGTTCAGGACATAAGTGTTTACAATCCATATCTCCCTGTTTTCCAGGTCCCATAGATTAGTACCATTCTGCCTTCATCATTAGTTTTGGTTTGAAGAATTTTCAGCGGGACAGTCGGGGCTACCCAAATTAGTACCCCTTTCGCCTTTCAAGAGCATGTGGATCCCGCAACTAGGCTACCCCATTTCTGCGCTAGCGTATTTTGTTGTGTCTTAGTGAGGAGCGTTTCTTGTAAAGGGCAATACCTATCTTGTTCCTACGCAAGTATGTCATGATCCTGTGCCTTTTCGCATAACTATTAAGACCACGGATGTTCCAGGTCATCACCCTAATGCTGTTAGCCATGATGTGCGTGTAGTGCTGAAAGATAATGTTGCATGGCTGTTTGCTCTTTCTGTCTCAAGGATGAGTGTCTTCAGACACCGGGACATATTAGTACTATAACAGGCCGCACCCCAATTCCAATTAACATAACCTCCCCCTCCTCCCACCCAAACGTCCCCTCCCCAACAATAATCACCCAGCTGTGCTACGCATGCTTAGACGTGCCAGTTTCTGCTACCTCCCCTCTTAGCCAAATGACCTGGCGTTCGGTGCCCAAAGAGTGGGTACCTGGTAACTAGTTCCCTAAACAAAAAGTAAAGGGGAGTTCAGAGTGTTACAGAATCTAGTACCACCCATCCTCTGAAGACTGTGTCCTTGCGGCCTACACTCCTGCTCAGTCGACCACTGTTCTGCAAAGCAACCATTGTTCCGGGACTTGCTTTCAGTTCAGTGCTCAAAGCAGTAATCCCCCAAACGAAGCCCCCCCCTAAGTCTGAACACTAGTCATCGTTATCGGGGTCACAACCCCAACTTCCCAATCACTGCCAATAGACCATATTCTCAGACAGGCTTATGTAGCTTCCGTGTCCTGTGTGCGTATCAGTCATCTCCAGTGCGGTCAGCTGCACGCTGTCAATCCAGTCTTGTGCCTCTGGGCTATCAAAGGAAAATGCCTGGCCATTATGTAATATCTTCAATCTAGCCGGGTAGATCAGCATGTATTTCATACCCGCCTTTCTCAATCTCTCCGACGTTTCTGCACTTGGAAGGTGTAATCCAGGTACATCGTCAGCTTAGTCGATGCTCTCCATATTGTTCCTCTAGTTCGAGAATTGCAATATCTCCTCGCTGTCCTTGTAATTCAATATTTTAGCAATGAAGGGTCTCGACAGAGCCCCAGGCGGTGGCTCCCTAGTCAGGAATCGGTATGCACGCTCTACTGTGAAATATTGTGTGAAGTTCCCTGGACCAATTTCTTGAAGGCGCACCTTTTCGATGTTTGTGGGGTCTGTTCCCTCCATACCTTCCGACAATCCCAGGACCCTGATGTTATTTCTGTGGGCACGGCCTTCTCCATCATCCGCTCTGTCTTCTAGTAATGTAACCTTCTGCTGCAATACTCCAACGTCTGCTGTTGCTTGTGTAACGCACTTTGTGTGTTCCTTCCCTATTCTTCAATTTGACCTGTTCGTTCTGCTAGTGAGCGCACAACTTACCTCATCAATCCCACATTGAGCATCACTGGGTCTATCTTGGCTTCTAGCGCTGTCTTCAATGCTGCTACGGCTGCCAATATTTGTTGCTCACATCCGTCCTGTGCGTTTGCCATGGCTTCCGCAGGCTCAGCTGTTGATTCTCCCTTTGCGCCTTCTTGTCCTTTAATATACGTCTCCATGGTGGTCTGCTTGCTTTTCCCTTTGTTGTTCTTGGCCAGCATTTGGGGTGTTACAAGCAGGCCGCCGGTAGGGTCCTGCTGTGCCTCTCACTTCACTGTGGTCCTCTCCTCCACAGCTCCATGTGCGCTTCCCACGGCGATTGGTCCATTTAGTGCTTTGTTGCAGCGACCGAGCTACCCAACAACAGCTGCAGGGAGCTGGGTTGTTTGCTATTTGGCCTGCAGGTCCCACTCTTCACCATTGTCTCCCTTCCGGCTGCGTACGCTGCACTTTCACCATGATGCCGGCCACCATCTTGCTTTCGCATCACAGCCCAATCGCAGCCGGGTAATGCTCTTCCTTCCGCAGGTCTTGGGCCTTGGTTCCCTTCTCAAGCGGCACCTTGCTGTTTCTGCAGCTGCTGTGCACGTTCTCGACTTTCAACACTTCATTTAGGTTGCTTATTTCTTCGGATCAATATAGGATTGTACAGGAGCTGCAGAAGACACGTCTTCACGCCATGGCTGCTGGCCACGCCCCCCATTCCTACATGATGGTTATTCATAAATTGAGTTAGCCTCTTTTGTACAATATTTATTAATTTATGCATGGAGATTATACTTTTTGTATTGTAGGAATTTTAATGCATTTTAGTTATGTAGTGATTTTATTCTTGGCACTGCATGTATATTTCTTTACTGTTTTACACTGGTTTTTGTATTTGTGAAAGGTTTATTATAGACCAATGCACAATGTGATTAGGTATGAAAGTAGATTTTAATAGTATGAAAATTAGATACATTTGACACATGCACTTTTTGTCATTAGCTGTTATTTATTTTATCTGGAGGACGGGGGGGGGGTGCTGAGATGCACTGAGCAAGCCTTTTCGTTGGCCTTGGATTTGGCATAAAATGGGAAATAAAAGAGGATGAAGTTCCAGCTGCTTTTTTTAAGGTTACCAAGAAGAAAATGGTCAACTACGTGAAGAACACGTCTCAAGTGGGCACTCCTAACCCCTAGTCTGGGCAATTGATTGATCCCATCGTTTTATTTTATATCTTTCCAAATGTGTCTACCTTCATGCCTTTGGTCTGGGAAAATTGGACATTGAGTAGCCGAAATGTTAGGTTTCCCCGAAAGGGGCGAGCATGGCAGCAGAAGAGAAAGCATGGGGCGAGCAGCCGACACAATCCATGAAACACGAGCAGGTGGGCAGCAGGTAATCAAACGAGGGTGGGGGAGCTCTGGGCAGGGGTATCCTTGTGGCTGAGTATGGTCGGTTAAGCTACCTTTCTCCTAGGCCTGGCTGCTTCGATATGGTGCGACACAGAGGATCACTAGAGCAATGGTTTATAGGAGATGTAGCAAGTGAGAGTAACTGTCAGAGAACTTAACACAGCCCTCTCTAGGGGGATCTTTACCCCTCAACACAACGTAGCACCAGCAAACATTTGTGTAAAATACACTCAGACCACAGGGATATCATAGCATTCCCGCTTCTCTGTAACACTATGAACACTTGTACAGAACATCCCTTATTGTGTTCACATAATACAGAGTTAAGATGCAAAGGTGTATTGCTTGACAGAAACCACACTTGGGTGCAGGGTAGAAACCACCTTTTAACCAGCATACTAAACCTGTATGCATGACCTTTAAGATTTCAAAGGTGAAACATTGGCATATTTGAATATCCCCACAATATGATGATGTTGAAGACAATAAATACACCCCTCATGTTTTTCTTCAGAGCAACATTCTTCATGCCACAAGAGAGACAGACTCTAATGAGGAGACCTTCTTTTCATACTTGGAAGCATTTTTGAGGATATGATTCAAGATGAAAATGAACACTGTCTATGGTGAGAGGTTGCCTGGCCTCTGCTAGCTCCAGGGCTCGTCCCAGTCGCTGGCTGTCTTTGCTTTCTTCTCCTGCACTTACCCCTTGCAGTCTTTCTTCCCTGTCAGCCGCTTGGGCTGGAGGGGATTGGCCTCTGCGATACCATGTGTCGCTTTAGGCCAGTGTGTCCCAGGCAGTGCAGCGGGCTTGCGCCATGCACGCCAAAGTCGCGCCTAGGTTAAGCCTGTCTGTGCCCGTCCGTGACATGGTCGGCACAGGAAGCATTGTTCCTTAGGCGTGCGCTGACAAAGTACATTCCTTAGTTTATTCAAAGAACCAGCTTCTTCTGCTTACCACCTCTGCTACGATACTGTCGAATGGCCTGAGGCTCTCAGACAAGGTTAGCTCTCATGGGTCCTCCCCTCCTTCCCCTTTTAAGGGCGTGCTTTTTAACTTCTGGTCACTCTTAGCGCACGCAGCCAATGGCATGATCTTCTTTGTAAGACCTTGCCGGATTTGACATGCATCACTGAAACATGGCTGGGGGAAAGGTGGTGGTCCTACGTTGGTCCAGTTGCTCCCCCCCAATTACGAAATCCTGCAGGTTAACAGTCCTCCTCAGAAGGCTGGAGGTGGCGTGGCAGTTAATTTTAGCTCCATCTGTGTAGGCTCGTTATTGCCCATCGGTCATAAGATTAGTATGGAAGCCATGCTAGTGGCTTCTCCCTTCATTCGAGTGTCTGCTTTCATCTATTGATAGTTTATCATCCTCCGGGTAACGATGCTCTGTTTGCTGCAGCCTTTTTCCATTTTGTGGCCGACATTCAGCAGCACCATGCCCACACCTTCTTGTTTTAGGGAATTTTAACCTCAGGGTTAATGATGCTGGCAATGATAGAGTCCCGAATTTTCTTTCTTCTATGAAAGAAATTGCTTTTATTCAACAAGTATCTGGACCCACGCACAAGTTGGGTAACACGCTAGATCTTATCTTCTCACCGGAGGCCTCTGCTTCGGTGTACCCTGCCCCCTACCCTGTGGCCTGGTCTGATCACCTTGTTGTTCCTTTTCTTTGGGAACTTAATACCCCCAAGGTGACACCCCGCCTGCCTACCACTATTCGGAGGGGGTGGCGGGCTACTCAGCCGGAGACTATTGCAGTGCAAATCCTTGTCCTTCATACGGATACCGCTCCAGTGCATTTTGGCTTACTGTGTAATAGCTTCTTGGCCACTGCCGATCTATTATCCCCTTTTAAAAAATGGAGGCCATCTACACGGCCTCTGCAATCATGGTTTACGGAGGATATGCAGGAAGTGCGCCTACAACGGAGACAGCTAGAGCACAAGTGAAGACTTTCCTATGCTCCTCCGGCTAGGCTTGCATTGACCCAGGCTACTCTGTTGTATCATCCTGCTGTTGTTAATGCCAAGCAGTTGTTTTATGCCTCTCTGATTCGCACGTCTCTTAACCAGCCTAATTAACTATTTAAGGTGGTCCGCAGCCTCTCTTCCATGGCTGCTGATCCTGTTCCACCCTTTTCTGGCTCTTTGTGATTCTTTATCTTCTTTTTTTGTTGATTAAATTAACACGATTCGGTCCAACATCAGTACTGGCCTCTCGTCAGTATCTGCTCCCCTACTGTTCCTGCGGTGTCTATGGCTGTAGCCAGCTGGCCGGCCTTTCGTCTATTTTCTTCTGCTGAAGTTGCTGATGTCATCTCTAGACTTAAGTCTTCTTCTCACCAAGATCCGATCCCACTCAGTATTGTCGAGGGTATGGCCCCCCCTAATTTATTCAGTTACTGACTAATGCAGTGAATATCTCTGTCAGCTGGGGTGATTCCTATTCCTCTTAAGTAAGCAACTGTTATTCCACTTCTAAAAAAGCCTTCTCTTGATCCTCTGGTACCTGCTAATTTTTCACCCCATTTCTCTTCTACCTTTTGCCATGAAAATGTTGGAATCATTGGTTTGCCCGCTGTCCACTACTTTTCTTGAAGATATTCTTTTTTCACTCTTCTCAATTTGGTTTACACCCGAGGCAGGGTACCAAGTGTGTTCTGGTCTCTGTCATGGATGATTTAGCTCAGGTCCGTGATGGGGGTGGCTTGGCGCCGTTTTGTTGCTGGTTTTATCCACTGCTTTCGACACCATTAACCATGTAGTCCTGTTGAGTTGTCTGGCAGAGGCCAGCCCCTCGGGCACCGTCCTGGCCTGGTTCACATCGTTTCTTACAGACTGCTGTCAAGCTCTTTCCTTGCCTCCTTTTCTTTCTTTGGTAGTCTCCCTCACCTGTGGTGTTCCTCAAGGATCTGCCATATCCCCAGTCCTATTAAATGTTTACGTTCAACCGCTGACCACGCTCATCCAATACCACGGCTTCCTCTGCTATGCTTTTGCAGAGGACACGCAGATCTTGATTCGCCTGGACTTGTCCATCCCCGAGTCAGCAGCCAGGTTCCATGCGTGTCTTGTCGCTGTGGGAGATTGGATGCAGAAGAACTGACTCAAGATGAACAGAGTCAAGACTAGGTGTTGGTAGTAGGGCCTCCTCCCCCTCTGCTTCTTCATTCTGGAACACGTCTCTCGTTCCCTTCCAGTCACCTGTCACCATGGTTAAAGACCTGGGGGTGAAACTCTCCACCTCGCTTTTCATGGAGCCTCAGGTCAGTGCCGTTTGTCAGCAGGGCCACTTTCAGCTTAAACTGCCCCGTCGGGTTCTTCCTTTCCTTCCTGGTCAACTTCATGCCCCAGTGGTTTCTGCGCTTGTGTCTTCCTCCATTGAATATTCTAATGGACTTTTCCTGGCTCAGCCTGCATACTTACTCCACCGTCTTGAGGTTCTCCAGGATTCTGCAGCCGGCTGGCAGCGTCCACCCCTCAGTGCTGCCACATCTCTCCCATTTTGATGTAACTTCACTGGCTTCCTGTGGTCAAACACATTCACTTCAAATCTTTGTGCCTGGTTCACCGTGCCTTCTATGGTCTGGGAGCTGAGTATCTTCAGGCTAATTTCGGCCTTAAGTCCCGAGATGCGCTTTGCGCTCGGCCGATGTTTGCCTTTTGCCTAGCCCGGTGGTGAAATACAGTCACATCGGTGGCCGTTCCTTCTCTGTGGTGGCTGCCAGATTGTGGAACGCTCCATAACGCTCCCTTAGATCGACAGTCAATCATCTGGCCTTTCGTAAGGCTTTGAAAACCTTCCTCTTCTAGTTGGCTTTTCTGTCCCTTTTTGCTAGGTAGCGACAAGATGCACCTGGGCGAATGTTGCGCTCTATAAGTGTTATTCAAATCAAGTTAAACTCTGGCTCTTGCCACGTTGAGGGACCCTGGCATACAGGAGATCAGGATCCTTTTCATTGGGAACAATGAAGTGGGTAAAATCCAAAAGGTTACCTAATGTTAGGTTCCCTCTGCAGGCTTGGCAGTCCACACCACTCCTCCTCCGAAGATTGTGGCAGTCCTGATGAGCTCGTTGGTATTTAGCAGCTGTGGCGAGAGTCCACCAGGGTTTGCCAGAATGGTGGGGGAGGGAGGGATCCTACCATGTTCCATCAATTGTCGACCCTGCTACACAGTGTCACCACCGTCACAAACCACCCATGCTCCCACTCCAGGATGGCGCTCCAGCAAGGACGCTGAGCCCACACCAAGATGGCTGCTCCTTTTGTAGTCCTCGTACATGTGATGAATCATGTGACTGAGGCAATACAATTTTAAACATGGAATTACAAGCGAGCAGCGTCTTGCAAAGCGGCAACACCCTCGGCTACTATACTCCTTTCTAGGTAATGAGCTGTTCCTACTTGCTTGTCCAGGATTTCTGAACTGTTGGAAAGTGGCGTTTCACAGTTCTTCATGTAATACTTTATCTGATGATTGGTGGTTAAGGCTGGGGCCTCCTATATTTAAGGTAACATTGAGGGGAAGGAAGGGGGACGGTGGGGAGCAGAACTTTTTGAAAACTGATACTATTCTAACTGTCCCCTTCTACAAATCCTGACCCCCATTACCAAGCATCTCTAAGAGGCTTAGTCTATCTGCCGCCTCGACTCGTTTGGGTAAAGTCCTGCTAGTGTTATTTGAATCACTGCATGCTTACCTAACTAAGGGGGTGGGGGCTGTGGGCCTAGTCCTCAGTGGCTCCCAGACAGTCTCCAGCTTCAGCTCCTGATCCTATCAAGTCAATCAGATACACAACACAAAACATGTAATCTTCTCATAACTTCATTTGCAGTTGTAGTTTTGGAAGAGATCTAACAAAAGCCATAGAGAACGCCGCGTGGAAGCAGAGTGTAACTTGCGGTCTCCCTTCAACATTGTTAGGGAGTTTTACTAAAGTCCACCTAGGGATGGACTGTAGAAGACTCCTTTTAGTGTACAGGGCTCCAACTCTTAATATAGGCCTGAACTACCCAAAAGGTTTGGTAGCTATGGCTGAGCAGCCAGCCTTAGTCTAGGTGGGAGAAGAGCTGAAGTAGTGCACAAAGACCTTAGAACACACAGTCAAGAGGACACTGACACACGTATAGTTATATAACGTTATTTATTAAACATACTAGGCAATGTTAACTTCACTTTTCAATTCAGGTAAGCAAGAGACACATTATACATATATACAGTAGGACTTTTGCAGTTGTAACTCCATTCAAAGGTAAACCTCATGTTAAAATTTAGGTAAGCAAAACAGCTTCATCAGGTTAGCAAAAGTACTTGACAATCACAGAATGAGAATACCAGCTTGTAAAATAGTTGGAAGCCATTCAAGTAGAATCACTTTGGCAATTAAACTCAGAATTACTGTTTCAGGAAATAAAGAATAGATCATTAACCAACACAGAGCAGGTAAGACTTGCATTAATTTCAGAGACCTTAGGCTTTTAAAGGCCAATCCCTATCTAGTTATGAGTGGCTGAGGCAGATTGAGGGGCAAAAAAACGATGAAGGCACAAACTGAAGAAAGTCAAGAGTTCCAGAAGGTGACTAGTAGCAAGTAAGTACACTTCTAGGTTCGGTCAAAAGGGTAATGAATTTCAGATAAGGCTCCCTGCAAGCACACAGGCTTTAGGTCTGGGCGAATGTGTATGGGTGAACTCCCAAACACAGGAATCAGCACTCCAGAAACACAGGTGCAGTTCAGCATCTCTAGGTAAGTTCTACCAAGAGTATCACAGTACCTTAAATGTGAAGATGATGTAGCAGGATTGACCCGCGATGCAGCAGCAGACATGGTCAATGGATTCTTGGTCAGGCATACTGAGGAAGGCACACTGTAATGGAATCCTGCAGTGGAAAAGGGCATGGGTGTTTTGACGTTCTGCACTGGAAGAGAGCCGCTGTAAGTGCGGTTTGCTGTCTGCTACTTGCCCCGCCCACTTGGACATACAAACTGACAACCCCCTGGAGGGCAAAGCCCGTGGGGCAAAGGGCACAGGTGTCATTGAGCACTGGAAGAGGAGAGACCCGCTGTAGGCTGTGTTTGCTGTCCGCCACTTGCCCCACCCACTTGATACGATGTATGTTATTTATAATGTGCCTATACACAATGTGTTTCAAGGCGCAACCATGCAAGGAAGGGAGGACAAGAAACGATCTAACGAGACCATGTGTCATTGAGATTGTGCAAGTGCGCAGACAAGAAGTGCAGGTGAGAGGGTACGGGGAGAAGTGCACCCAGAGCAGCAAGGCCCTGAGTTGAGTGCAAGGAGGATGGGACTCCAAGGGGAATCAAACCCGGTAGTGCAAGGGAGGCCAGGTGGCAGTGCAGGGAGGCCAGCAGGCAAGTGCAGGTGGGTTGGGCGAGCTGGTGTCTGTTAAGTCCCCTTTTCCATTTCAGTAGCACTGTTAATTGGGAGCTAAATCCCATTTCTGTTGTTGTGTGTTTAGTAGTGGGCTCAGGGCTGCGCGCCACGTAGAAAGGAAGAGGCGGGGTTACCGCCTGAAGCGCCAGTTTTCACGCAAATGATTAAAGAGATTGGAAGCACAGACACGGCTCCCGCGTATCATTGCTCTGCTTTATTTATCCTGCTTTATTGGTTCGATTGGTGCACCCGACTCCTGTCCTAATAGAACAATGGCGACGAGGATATTCTGTAGGGTTGGCAAGCCCAGCTGAAACCACCCGACCGCGCTGCAGCAAGGTGCAAGGGCTGCAGTCCACTTCAGCAAACTGGACGTTGACCCCAAGGCGAAGCCCGTCGAGACGGACTATACGCAGGCCCACTCGATGGATAGAAGAAATTAACTAAAGTCCACTGCTTCTTTAAGTTGCAGGGAGATGTTGTGTCCCTCTTTCCATTTCATTAGCACTGTTAATTGGGAGCCAAGTCCCATTTCTGTTGTTGTGTGTTTAGTAGTGGGCTGAGCCCCATGTAGAAAGGAAGATGCTGGGTTACCGCCTGAAGCGCCAGTTTTCACGCTAATGATTAAAGAGATTGGAAGCACAGACACGGCTCCCGCGTATCATTGCTCTGCTTTATTTATCCTGCTTTATTGGTTTGATTGGTGCACCCGACTCCCATCGGAATAGAACAGTGTCCAGTAAGACTCAGAGGAACAAGAAGCAGCCAGACAGCAGAAACAGTGCAGAGCAAGGGAAGGTTAGCAGGGGAGAGGAAGAGAAGAGGACGGTCTTGAGGAGCTTCCGGAATTTAAGGAGCTCTGGCTCAACGCAGAGAGAGGCAGAGAGGTCGTTCCAGAGGGAGGACTTGGACATAATAACTTCCACAACCCACCGCAGGAGAAAAAGGCATGGGGAAAAAGGGCACAGGGGGAAAGAGCATGGGGGTTGGCATCCCACACTGGAAGAGGAGAGAGCCACTGCAGGCTGAGTTTTCTGTCAGACATTTGCCCCGCCCATTTCGACGTAAAAACTGCCACAAACCCCTGCAAAGGCGAAGCCCGCGGGGGGAAAAAGGGCACAGGTGTTTGCGTCCCGCAGAGTGTCAGTGGCCTGCCGGGTTTGCAGGCAGCCCCGTGCACTCCATCGCAGAAAAGGCGCATCTAGGGTAACTAAAGGCGCCTTGAGCAGGAGACACGCTAAAGTAAAGGCTCAATTAAGGAGACTCGAGGGCAGAGACCCCCCCCCCCGTGACACCAAGTAAGTCTCAGACTTTCTCCTTTGTTGTGGGCCCACTTGCATTGCCCACACTGCCCACCAATTTAGCCACAATATCAGCAGGCCCCATGGCATAGAAAGGACTACAGGGTTAGGGTGGGGAGACTGACTATGGCGGCCCCCGAAGCTGTCGGGCGTGCCTCACCCCGAGCTTTTGTCAGAGCAAACGCTGGCAACTGTTCGGCTTGAAGTGACTATAATTTCAAAGATGTCTTTAGTGGACTTAATAAACCAGCCTGGAGGTCTTACTATCTGCACTGAAACATTGTGGACCAGCCCCTGATGCCTGAACTCTGATGCCAGTAACTTTAAAATTGCTGCATCCTTCAAAACGTTGAAATCCACTCGATAGCTACTATATGGATATTCCCTATACATATTAAACACATTCCCATGTATACCTTTTTATAAATAGTTTTGACTTAAATTGTATTTAAACAGCATTCACATTGCACTTTTGCACACTTACATTTCTCAGGGTTACCATGGACCAATTTGTGGGTATTTTAGTAGGTCCTTGGGGACCTCCTTATAGATCCAGCGGGTGTATAGTTTTATCTAGGCCCTCCTTTCCCCTTGGTGGTAACAGCAGGCCATTCCCGGCACAATTCTGTGTGAGTGATTACTATAAGCATAGAGGCTTCTTGCCTATAGCGCCAACAAGCTCCACTCTTTAGGATGGAGGCGGGGCACTGGAAACTAAATCTCATAATGGCTAAGAGGAAGGCAGAACATTCGAGTTCTCCTGAGGATAGACAGAGGAAAATATCAAGCACGTCCAAACCTGAACCCCATCATCGCTCAAATAAAGGGGTTTCTATCTGGTGTAGACGGAAGCAATATTATTACTAAAAGCCGCCCAATAGGAGGGGCGCCAAAGGTGAACAAATTGGCCCAAACGAGAAATGGGGGCTCCAACTGTGTATTATATATATATATATATATATATATATATATAAGCAGATGATGAATTAAAAGATATATAGATACAAATTACAAATAGTGCAATCTGTGGTCAAATTTTTCTTGGAAGATGTCTACACCTTCCATGCAAAATTTGACCATGATAACATAGCTCCTGTTATTAAAACTCCCACGCTTACTCCAGTATCTTCTGAAGTTGAATCGGAAGAATACAACGTCATAACAACAGATAAGGCAAAGTCGGCGAAGTTGACCTAGTTTTGACACATGCTATCTTTTCATTCATCATCTGGTTATAGGTGACAGCGCTTTACCGCGGAACAACCACCTTTGTTATTGTTTCATTAGAGTAGGGTAGGGGAGTCTACTGTTCCGGAGGTATTAGAGTAGGGGTGTCTACTGTTCCAGAGGTTTTAGAGTAGGGTAGGGAAGTCTACTGTTCCAGAGGTTTTAGGGTAGGGGAGTCTACTGTTCCAGAGGTTTTAGAGTAGGGTAGGGGAGTCTACTGTTCCAGAGGTTTTAGAGTAGGGTAGGGAAGTCTACTGTTCCGGAGGTTTTCAGCAACCCTTTAACAGCAGCTTAGCTTGACACAGATACCCGATCTCTCTACTACCTGGCACCCTATCTTGTTGTTTTCCTGTGTATTTACTGCTGATGACCATGACATCGTTTTTAGCCATATCACCCGACCCCACTCCACAAAAGGCCAAAATCCTGGTACCCCTTAGCAGGCACGCACGGCCTATAATCCATTAGCCAAATTCACAGCATGCCCAAAGCCTGGACAAGAAGGTGGGGACAAACTATGTTCTCCCAGAAAAAAAACACTGGGGTTGGGGATACCATACCAATTATTATTAAAATGTACCTACAAAAGGAGGGTCCAAAAATTAGAGTTGTTCATGTGGAGGCTGTGAGTGAGGAGGCGATAGTGGAAGAGGCCACTAATACACAAGAGGAATAGAGAGACTGGGGAAAAGAAAAAGCTATGTGCAGCCCTGCAGTCCCCTCACCCAGTTCCATTATCAAATGGATACGATCTTCTCTCGTATTATTTATTGAATTGGTAAGTAGCGCCCCGACCTGGAGGTATCACAGCGCTAGAGGAATTGTACATTACAGGTAAGAGACGTTACAGTTATATGTGGTAGGGTGTAAATGCTGCGTAGAAAAGATAGTTGTGGGAATTTCAAGCAGTACACATTGAGAGATTTGGGGTTGAATGCCCGAAGCGGAAATGTTCGAGGCAGAAAAGACTGAAGATTATTTTTTCGAAATAATCTTCAGTCTTTTCTCCCCTGAACATTACCGATATGCCCCAACCCCTACCCACACCCCCAACTCACCCGCTACTAACCTTGCATTCCGTCTCACGGTGTCCCTGCAACGCCTGTTTATTTTCACTTCCATGATCTGGAACCGGAGCCGCAGGGTCCTTTCCTTTTTTCCCCTTTCGGGTCAGCTGCGGGGGTGTCCTCTGCAACCCCTGCTTACTATACTGTATAGTATAGTATAGTGAGTGGGGTGTTGCGGGGGACACCCCTGCAGCCTTTTCTTTTCCCCCGTGACAGCTGCGGGGGACACCCCTGCAGCCCTTTTTATGTTCTACTTACCAAAAGTCAAAATTTTGGTAGGTAGAACATTTGGTGGTACATATTTTAGAACTTTTAGATGGGTATGCCATTTGCATTCGGTCTTTTTGGCCTAAACTCATTGAGAAGATAAAGTTGTGGAGTTTTCAAGCAGTACAATAAATGCAATTACATATATTTGTTAAACGGGGCTGTTTTTACTTTTTTTTTTTATGAAAGAGGCATAATGGTTCTTCTTGGATGAAGTGAGGTAGGGCATTCCACAGGTTGAAGCTGGAGCCTTTAGCTCTCTTTCTGTCGAATCTGGGGGCGATGCATAGCCACAAATGGCAAAGGGAGTAGTATCAGAAAACACAGGAAAAAGAAAAAGACCCCTCTGTTCCCCGGCATAAGGAGGGCGAACAGCAAGAGAAACTCAAAAAGTACGGACTCTAATAGGGACTTTGGTTGTCAAACTGTTTACACCCCAACCCCCCAGGGTTTGTGTGATGATGCGCCTGGAGAAACCCGCTCCATTAACGCAATGGTCATAGCAGCACTTTTTGAAATGAAGTCCCTCATTATGGTAAAAATAGAGAGCTGTCTGAGACAATTAGTGGGTCAAATAAAGTCACTCAAGGATAGGGTGGCTTTAGTTGTCATGGGGACTCTCAAATCAAGGAAATAATCTAATCTAATACCAATGGCCAACCCCTGCAGATCTCACAGGGCCTCCGAAAGATAACTACAAGTTCAAGGGGAAATCAGATCCCCCTCCAAAGACCAAGAGAGGGCACTTGCCGCTAGACCCACGCAGGGGATTGGCACACTAGTTGGGGGGCCGATCAACAAGATTCCCTGCACCACTTTCAGGCCCGAACCTTATTCCACTAAAACCTCAGGAGCACGGTGAAAGGGATCCGTGGACCAAAAGAGTATACAGCCCCTGAGATTTCTAGAGCCGGGTCAGTGCAGGCCTGCTCCGAAAAGTGATCTTGAAGAGTTGGACTGGCTGGCCGGTGCCCCACGCAGTCGACCCGAGCACCAGAGATATTGCTTTGTGTCATGGAAGGTATCAGGGGTGGCAATGGTCATTGATGACCCAGAATGGAACACCTTTGTCAGAAGCCACCAGATGGCTGTACTCCAGGAAACAGTCCTACTGATAAAATCCAGTACCAGGGGCTCCAAACGCTTGAGATTCCAGCTGTCAAAGGACCCAAGGGCAGACCAAGAGGAGGCTCCTGATCTGGATTGTTCTTAATTTAGACTGGGGAGTGAAAGAGTGTCAGACCCATTAGCCCGACCTGCAGTACCTATCTAACCAAAAGGATAACACAGAAGTTGTCTCACTGTTTAACATTTATAATAGGCCTTATGGACTACGAGGGATGGGGACACTAAAGAACTTTTATGAATTGGCATCCCTTCAGGATAACCAAAACACACACACGCATTACACATTAGTTGTGGGTGACAAATCTCCAGTTCCAGCCGTTTGGAGACCTGGAAGGATTGTCGGAAGATCAAGATCTGGCCTGGGACATGCGCACCCCGTTAGCAACCGTTCCTAAAAAGGTAGGCCTATTAGTCTTCGACACAGCACGAATATTTGTGAACCTCACTCTAAGGGCTTGTAATGGCCGTCAAGAGGAAGGACCGGAGGCGAAATATACATTTAAAGGTTATAACAGTAATTCCAATATAGATTATATATTGATCTCTGGCAAAGATTGGGAAAGGATGGGAAGCTGAGTTCCTGGAGAGGTCAGAAAGTGACCACAACCCTTTGAGTGTAAGTATCATAAAGACAAGAGCTGCAAGGGAGGGGTCTCCATTAGCATCATACACCCATATAATTTCGATCAGGGCATGCCCCTAAGGCACTCATCGTGGGCTAAAATCAATGACCATGCAGTAAAAGCAGCCATATATGAATCAATCTGGGCAGAAATGGGCACTATATGTGGAGAGGGGAGCCCTGCCATAGAGATTGCTCAAGAATTTGAACGCCTGAATTGGAATTTGATCCCCGATATTTAATCTAAAACGGGTACTATAAAGAAAAGGGCAACGGGGAAACCCCCAAAAAAAGTTATGCTGGAGATTGTAGGGTAGCCAAACAAAAAATAAAGGCCTGTGTCGGAGAGGGGCTTAAAGTGGACAGAACCAATCTCAGATCTGCTAGAGGTGAGTACAAAAAGTTTACAGCATCTTAAAAAGGAAGATTATGCTGAAAACCATTGCATAACCCTTTCAAAAACACCTGAAGATAGGGATTCTGTCCTTTTCTGGGAACTGATCACCGATTCCAAATTAAATGGGGACCAGACGCTGCACTGCTGTGTGCCAAGCAGGGGTGGACTGGGAACTAAAAGAGGCCCTGTAAACAATTACTGGGGAGCAAAAGAGGCCCTGGAAATAAAGTTCAAAGTGGCCCCATATGACACATTTTCAGCAAGCCCAATGCTTTTCCTATGAGAACATTTGGAAATGCCACACAAAAGAGGCCCAGGGTGCAGAGGCCCACCGGGAAATCTCCAGAGTTCCCTATAGCCCAGTCCACCCCTGGTGCCAAGTGATTCCAGTTCTGAGGAAAAGACACCAGCTGGGAGAGCCACAAGGGTGATGCCAGCACTGGGGAGCAGAAATTTAGTGTTCACCACAAAGGAGGTGGGAACAGCTTCAAGGTCACAAAAGGGTGGGAAGGTTGCGCCCCAGATCTCGTCTCAATTAAGGGAGAGGACATCTGGGTCCCTTGTCTTGTGTACAATTTTTTATGCTATAGTATTATCTGGGAAAATGCCAGACTCGTGGAGAAAAGCAATAATTGTCCCCATATATAAAAAGGGTGTTAGGGACTCCTCAGCCAATTACCGCCTATCTCATTGCTAGCAAAATCTTCGGTAAGGTGATTTTTTTTTTTTTTTAATTTGGTTTTTATTGGGTTTTAACACAACAATTCTCTTAATGGAAAAGAAACAAAATAAAAAAGTTACATATGGATTCGTAGGCATTAAACAGGTGGAAATAAAACCAGAGTACATTGCACAATTTCGTAACCATGAACCAAACTGAATAACAGTGAATGTTTTACTTGAATTCCTCGTTTTCTTCATTCTCCTACACTTTCCCCCCACAACCCACCCCCCAGCCCCCATGGACTAGGAAGTCGTGTTGCCAAGGAGTCGTGCTTGTATGGTCATGTGGTCTTTGTCACAGCTTGAAACTTTTTCGATGTCAAGTGTGCAGGGGCTCTCCATAGGGAGGGCTTCTTATCCTTCTTATCTTGTCGTCTGGTCGGCAGTTTGGGAACAGGATCAAAGCGGAGGGCGGAGGGAGGACAGCATCAAGAGGGGAGGGGCCCATTCGAGCCACACGGACACTGGACCTTGTCCCCACTAGGGTGGATGTCTGTTTGATGTGTGTTTGGATAAAAAAAACGGACCACAGGGTCTCACACTGTGTTGCTCTGCCATGGAGTGAGGCTGTGATCTTTTCCATGGTGCATATGTTCATTACAATGTTTATCCATTCAGTCTCGGTTGGGGTCATAGCCGATTTCCACTTGGTGGCTATTAAGGCTCGGGCTGCAAGCAAGAGATGGGGGGCCAAACCTTGTACTCTCTTCCACTCATCGTCTATTTTCTCTAGACCGAAAAGGACTAGATGAGGGTCCACCGTCCTCTGAATCCCGTCCAGGTGTCTAATCCACCCCAAGACCTCATCCCAATAGATCTTAATCTTAGGGCATCCCCACCACATGAGCCAATAGTCCGCAACTTGTCCACATTCACGCCAACAGAGGGGGGGGGGGGAATGACTGGTACATTTTGGATAGTCTATAGGGGTCATACTGCCAGCGATGCAAAGGTTTGATGGAATGGAGCTTGTATTGGCACGATATGAAAGTGCGCGTTGCCATGCGGCACATATTATCCCACATGTCATCATCGATTTCTAGCCCCATATCTTTCTCCCAACGCGTCCTGAGATTAAGTGTGTTCCCTCCACCCGCTTCTACGAGTAATTTATACATGGCGGAAATCAGGCCTTTCCTGTCAGTTTTGGAGTCCAAGAGCTTTTCGAAGGGGGTGAGTTCTCTACTTAGTTTTGCCTTCCATGCCGCCTTCGTTAGGACCCCTTTGATCTGTAGGTAATGGAAGGTGGATAGTACGCATATATTAAGGGCCTCTGTAAGTTCCGGGACAGTGATGAAAGAATCACATCGGAGGAGCTGTCCCACCCTCTCTAGCCCCGCCTCATACCACGCCTGGAATCTTTCAACATTGGGGATGTAGTTATTAATGCCCGGGGACCACAGGTGACTCATGGGGGACGGCCACATCGTGATTTCTTTCATCTCTGGACCCTCTCTCCATATTTCCCATAAGGTGGCAAAAAGCGGATGCTCCCTTGTCTTCCTCAAGACTCTTATTCTTGGGGACCATGGCCACTCCGAGAGTGTCGTTGGGTCTAGATAGTGGTTGTCCATCGCTATCCACTGAGGCTCTTTATGGTTGCGTAAGTGAGGGATAAGCACTCAGAGTTGAGCCGCAACATAGTACTTCTTAAGATCTGGAAGGCCTACCCCTCCTTTGTCTTTGGACAATGCCAATATGCGGTAGGTGATTCTGGCTTTCTTCCCCTGCCACAAAAACTTTAGGGTTGCCTTTCGAACCTTGGCGAAGTATCGTTCCGGAATTTTAATGGGGAGCATCTGAAAGGGATAGAGGAACCTCGGGAGACATGCCATTTTTATAGCATTAAGTCTGCCAAGCCACGAGATGGTTAGTTTGTCCCACCTGGCTAGGTCTGCATGGAATCTCGCAAGGAGTTTTGGGAAATTTGCCTTGTATAGGGTGTCTATTCGTTTTGTAATTTGAATCCCTAAATATTGCATAGCGGCATGTTCTAACGTCAATCCAAGGGAGGAATATTTTGTTTCATTCGCCTCTGGTGTGCCCTGGAGGGGGAACAGTATGGATTTAGATCGATTGACCTTAAATCCTGATAACTGGCCATATTCCTCAAGGAGAGATATAACTCGTGGTATGGATCTGGAGGGATTGACTACATCAAGGAGTATGTCGTCAGCATATAATGCCAGTTTGTGTTCAGTGTTACCCAGGTGCATCCCTTCTATGCTGGGGTCCGATCGTATTTTATGCGCCAGGGGTTCAAGCGATAGGGCAAACAAGATGGCCGATAATGGACATCCCTGTCGGGTTCCTCGCTTCCATCGGAACCACCTAGAACATGTCCCGTTTACAAATACCGAAGCTGTGGGCCTCGAGTAAACTGCCTGGATTCCTTTCCTAAGTTTAGGGCCCATACCAATCTTGCGAAGAACTCCCATCAGGAAGTCCCAGTCTACCCTATCGAACGCTTTTTCTGTGTCGATGGAAAATAATGAAGGATCAGTATCCAGGTTGTGGGAGGCATGTATCAGGTGCAGGGTCTTACGCATGGTGTCTGCACCCTGGCGGCCCAATATAAAGCCAACTTGGTCGGGGTGGATGATGCGGGGCATGAATGACTCAAATCTAGCAGCCAGGACCCTTGTGTATATCTTCGCGTCTAGATTGATCAGGGAAATGGGGCGATATGATCCACATTTTTTGGGGTCTCTCCCCTCTTTCGGGATGACAGTTATGAGTGCTTTAACAAATGGGTCTGGAGGTTTCCCGGTCTCTAGGATTTCATTAAATAATTCTGCAGGAAGGGCGTAAACTGGGTGGCAAATGTCTTGTAAAAACCTGCAGTGTACCCATCTTTGCCCGGGGATTTACCCAGTGTTAATCGTTTTATGGCCTCCTGGATCTCCTCCTCAGTTACGGGGGCATCCAGGGCCTCTGACTCAGTGGGCGACAGTTTGGGCATATAGATGTCAGACAAGTAGGAGCGAATACCGGACGAATCCGGTACCGTCTCTGGGGTGTACAGAGCTTCATAAAAGTCTGCAAAGGCTTTGGGAATGGTGGTGCTAGTTATCAGGGTGTTGGGGCCTCCATCAACTATTTCCTGCACTCTGCGTTCTGCCTGTTGTGCTCGCAGCCTGGCTGCCAGCAACGCATCCGCCTTGTCTCCTTTCTCATAAAACTTTTGTTTAAGGAAGAGGAGTTAGCGAGTTATTTCATCATGTTCCAGGTGACGGAGTTCCTCTCTTTTTGTCCGCGCTTGGCAGGCTTTTTCATGGTTTAGCACATCCCTGTCCCTCGCTTCATTTTCTAGTTGGGTGATTTCTCTGCAAAGTCTGTTTTCGATCAGAGCCCTCTCTCTTTTCTTTTTGGCTCCCTCCCTTATAAGGATTCCCCTCCAGGTCGCCTTGCCCGCACCCCAGACCCCTTGTCTAGAAACCTCACCAGTATCATTCAATCGAAAGTATTCAGTGATCTCAGTTTCCATTTCTAGTTTAAAGATAGGGTCTTTCCATAGGGTTTCATTGCATCTCCAATTCCCACCTCTAACTGGCAAGGACTCCCATACCATATCAGCGATCACCATGTCATGATCAGACCATGTGATTGGTGTGATTTCTGTGTGTGAGGTTGTACCAAATAAGTCCCTTGAGAAATAGAGGTGGTCAATGCGGGTGAGGGTGTTGTGTGGGGCTAGAAAAAAGGTGTAAGCTTTCTCTGTAGGGTGCATTTGTCTCGACACATCAGTCAGTCCATTGAGTTCCATCATTGACCTGAACTGAGCGTGATCTCCTCCAAGTTTTTTGCGTGTTTCTGGATTACCAGGTTTCCAATCAAGCGTGGGATCTGCCCAAATATTAAAATCTCCCCCAAGGATGACATGACCTGTTGACTAACATAATCTTGGGAATTGTTTTGGAGAGAAATCTGACTTGCCCTACATTGGGGGAATAAATCGTGGCAATCGTGGTGGACACATTCCCAATGGTCCCCGAAACCAGTAGGGCATGGCCCTCAACATCTGACCAGACCTTTGTGATCTTGAAGTCCAACCCCTTCCTAATGAGGATTCCCACCCCCACCCCCCTCCTCAACGGTCCCAAGCCCCAAAATTCCATCCCGGAATGCCTCCCCAGGACCACCCTCTCCTCTCCTTTCATATATTTAGTCTCCTGCAATAAAAGGATGTCAATTTTTGATCTGCGAAATTCTCTGTAGACAAGTGATCTTTTTGTTGGTGAATTAAGACCTTTGACATTTAACGTCCCCACCCTTATGGCACCCCTGCAATATGATTCAGCGGTCATCATAACGACGGGATCTAGGACCATCCATATTTTTTGACTGTTGTAACTCACTTCCATGGTATCGAAACAACCACATGACCGTTGCACTGCTCATAGTTCTTAAGTTTACATTTGATTCAACACACGCCCCAGTCCCCTGACCCCACCCCCCCTTCCCTCCTACTACCCGAGTTCAGTGGCCTCCGATCGGGCCAAGTTAGCTTCACTCGCCCTGGACCGAACCACCAGTGGAGACCGTTACCTCACGGTCCTCTCGTGGAATACATCAAAATAACTAATGAGCCCCCAGGAACCTCCCCCCAGAGTGAGCTCAATACTGCAACATGAGTGGAAGTCTCTACCACATTTCACCCAAAAAATAAAAAGCAACCATGTTGTCCTTATATCAAATGTCAGTTCAAGCAAAGAGTACTATACTTGTCGAGGCTTAGCTGCCCCCCTTCGGAGAACCGTTCCCTCTACGGTATTTCCTCGAACCTTTCACCTTCCTCCTCTTCGGGCCCTGTGTCTGCCATTCCGACCCATCCCTGGGGGGACGGTCGCTGGATTCCTCGCAATCCTGCGGGCCTAGTAAGTCAGCGATGCAATCCTTGATCTGTTTTTTGGAGCTCAGTCTGATCTTCGTACCTTCATGTTCGACGGAGAGAGAAAAGGGATATCCCCACCTGTAGCGCGTGTCCCGAGATTTGAGCCACGTGGTGAGTGGTTTGCACATTTTCCTCAGGGCGGAGAGGTCCTGATATATTGTTATTTGGGCCCCACTTAGGGTAATGGTGCCCCCACTCCTTGCCTTTTCCACCACTCTCAACCTATCTTGGTAACGGTGGAATCTTGCCAGCACTGACCTCGGGCCTCCAGGTGGGCCTCCCGCTCTGTGAATGCGTTCCGTTTTGGGTTCATCCGTGTTGTCGTCCGCAACAAGTAGCTTAATGATGTCGTGAAGGGTTGTTTTTAGGTCGTCCTCTGTTTCTCCTTCCTTCTCAGGAATCCCAAAAAAGCGCAGATTATTTTGTCTTTCGCGATTCTCCAAATCGTCCATCTTGAGTTTAAATTCTTGCTCCCTCCGTTCTAGTTCAGTTAATCTGTGTGAGAGCTGCATTTCGAGGACATCAATTGAGGCCTGATTGTTCTCAACGCCCTCAACCCTGTCCTCTATGTTATCGAGGCGCTGTGTGAGCTTATCGATTTTTCCTCCTATGCTGGCACCCATATTTCTTATTTCCGCCAGTAAATACGCAATATCTACTTTTGTCGCGGCGGTTTCTGTGCCTACAATTGATGTAGCCATTGTGGGCCCGTCGTCAATTCAGGGTGCTAATCCGTATGCGTATATGGCAAGTTTCTGGCGGGCGTTCATGCACCTAATGTTGCAGATTCAACGTGTCGTAAGTGCAAAAGCTCAAGTACTTGGTACCACAGAGGAGGCACATGCCCCTAGACCAATTTTCCCCTTCTATTATTTTGGTTTTTATCCAAGACGGACCATTTTAAGGGTGTCTCCGGGGGCCTTACCCTCTGTGGGGGAGATGCGTTTGTTGTTACAGTCCAAGCAAGGGCCTTATTGACTTGAGGGAACAGGGTTGTTCGCAGTCTCTCAACGTCCCGCGGACACCGCCACGTGGGGACCCGCAAAATCAGACGCAAAGTGCACCCATCGTGTGCCCGCTTCTTTGTTATCACTTAGGAAAGGAACCCCAAGGGCACCACGCGCCTGGGAGGTAGCGCGTTGCCTATATTCGGTTTTGCGGATTTCCTCAGAGCGAGGGGCGCCGGCAAGGCCGCAATCAGTTGTGTCACAGTTTTGAGCTGCTCCTTGCAGAGGGAGGCGAAGAAATCCTCCCGCGGGAGTACAACTCAGCAGAAGAGGGAGCACAGGGCCCGTGCCTCTGTCGTCTCCGCGGGGCGACCGGCTTCGCACCGTGTTAGCTTGTTTCAGGCCCTTTCCCCGCTACTGCTTCCCATCGACTGTTCCGCTGGGTGCTCGCTTCCAGGAGTGGTGTCGCGTAGATGTGGGGGCTCAACCTCCGGTGGGCGCTCCTCTTGGTGCCAGCGCAGTAATCGTTCCCGGTAGGCAAGAAGTCCCGAGCCGTCTCAAGGCCGCATCCAGTTTCGTTTTCTCCGCCACGGGTTCTTGGCAATATTTACTGGAAGCCTGGGCTGTTTTCACCCGGGATTTCTCCCGTGTATGGCCGATACCTTCATAAACCGACGTCTCGAGTTTTAACCCCGGGGGGGTCCAAAAGTGGGGGCTCATTCCACTTTTTGGGACCTCAGGACGGGAGCTCACGCAGGAGAGGAACTCATCCGCGCGCCCCCTGGTGGCCACCGGTAAGGTGATCTTTAATCGCCTGTAAGAGTGAGCAGACTCCAATGACATAATTAGTGACCTCCAAGCCGGGTTCAGAAAGGATAGGGGGGCTATTGACCGTTGCTTCCTGCTTTTGCTGCTGGTCCAGAAATACACTATGCTCAAGAAAACTAAGTTGTACGCTGTTTTCCTGGACCTCAGAACTGCATTTGATGCTGTGTCAACGAATATTCTCTGGCAAACATCAATGTCCAGGCAAGCCCATCCAGAGTTGGTTTGGATTATTAAGTTGTGGTACTCTGAGAACCAGACATGGCATCTGCATTTGATGTGAACATCGGTGTGAGACAGGGGTTGCGTAATGGCAAGGAGTGCCTGGATTGTCCAAAGATGGGACCTGAAAAATATCTGGCCCTATTTTATTCCGACAATGCTGTTATCCTCTTCAACTCTTCGCAAGGTCTCAAGGCGTCACTGAATGTCTTTCAAAGAAAAGGTGCTGAACTACATTGCAAACTGAACACCGAAAAGACTAAAAAGGTGGTCTTCAGCCCGCAGTACTCCTCTTACTACACTTTGCAAATAACAGCTGAAGGAACAACCCAAGAACAGATTCCAAGAGTATGGGGATTGGTCTGATCAGATCACAAAAGTCAACATCCCTCTGGGAAAAGACAGCGGGGCAACGAAGTTGTTCTTCAATAAACATCGCAGTGACACAATTTCCCCACCTTTAGAGCCATATAGAAAGCAGGCACTTCCGGCATTTATCTACGGTAAAGAAATTTGGGGTTGCGCAACACTGGTATACTTGAAATGACGGAACACAAGTTTTTAAAACAATTGCTCATACTCCCTTACAGTGCACCAAATGCATTAGTTCACCTTGAGCTCGGCCTGGCCCCGATACAGGGATAATGGACTTGAAACCAGTCTTATAATGTATTATGTTATGGTGCCCTGAGGGACTGGGAAAATACTGCAAGGCACTATTGCACCTTAAGTCCGTGGAGTGCAGAAAAAGCTTAAGATGGGTCTCTTTTGTTAAGAATACCCTCATCACACTGGATGAGGGTGCTCTCTGAGAAAAACCTTACAACCTAGATGGCCAAGCACCTATAAATGTAAAGAAGACGACAAATACTCAATACACAATGAGTTACTGATAGAGAAAGCAGAGAGTTTGAAACTTGCACCAGCCTATTTAAACCTCAGAACTGAACTTGGCCTTGAAGTCTATTTAGACACAATTGTCCCACCCTTTGAAAAGTCACTGTTTGTCTGACTTAGGTTATGGATTTTGCTGTTGGGGTCCTTTACAAGATCCTGGAACCACATGGGAAATCAGAGAATGCCCCTTGTGTGGGGAAGAGAGTGAATCTGTGCCTTATTTTCCACTCGATGACCGCTCTTTTGTGGTTTGGAACGTGACCATAACGGTACATGTCAAAGGTAAGGCCACTAAACAGTGAAACTGACACCATCAGCTATGACTCCCTATATTTCTCGTGTCACCGACAACCAATCCAACTTTAACTCAGCTGAAGAACTGGCCAAAGTATAACAAACTGGAGAATATGTTTCACAGCTTGGCCCCAATATAATCTCACCTAGCAGGTACACAACCTCATAAAATCTCACCTAGCAAGAACAGAACCCGATAAAGCTTGGTTCTCGGCAGATATTCGCAAGCTGAAAAAGATCAAGAATAAGGCACTGAAACAGTGCACAAAAACTACATTTCCTGACGAGAATGCCACCTATACTGCTGCCACTAAAGCGTACAAATTCCACATCTGTGAGGCAAAGAAAAATATACTTTTATCAAAGAATTTTACGGCATTGTCCAACTCCATAGAATTCTTAAAGAGCTGGAGGATCCTTGCCCATCTCGGATGATCAAAGACGACAGGTGGTGTACGGTCATTCAGAATACGTTCATTGACAAGCTGACACTTATACAGATGGCATTGCAGCTAAACAGACCTCAGGCAATAACTGTAAAGTGGAACTGGGAACAACAAGAACATCTATTAAATTTTAATTTCAGCTGGTTAATGAAGACCAAGTGATAGAAATCAATAAGAAACTCAAGCCTACAAACTGTAAAGGCGATCTTTGCCCGGCACTTACACTGAAAGCATGTGCTTCTCAGTTGATCCTGCTTATTACCAAGTTCATAAATGCCTCTTTCAAATAAAATTGTGTTCCACCTTTTAGTAAAAGGAATGGGTCTCTCACTTGATTAAAAAGTCTTCATTGAACCCCAATGAACCGAGTAATTACCAGCTCATTACCAAAGTGCCTTATCTCTTGAAAATCCTCGACAAGGTGGCCCACATACAAATAGAGGGGTTCCTCTCGAAACACAAGATCTGGTGAGAGAAACAATCAGGCTTTAGCGGTGCACATAGCGCAGAATCCACCTTACTAGATTTGAAAAAAACATCTTTAAATCCATTGAGACGGGCAATGCAGCATTGCTTGCATCACTGGATCGATCTGGTGGATCATGCCATACTCACAGATCGTCTTCAATATATGGCCTTTTCTCCATCAGCAACTGAACAGATAAAAACATTCCTTTCAGATCGTACGGCCAGGGTCTTTTTCGAAGACACCGAGGAATTTTCAGTAACATGCAGGGTTCCACAGGAGTCATGTGTATCGCCAACGTTGTTCAACATATTTTTGCTACCATTGTTTGAACAACTGGATAAGGCAGGCATTGTGTACGCCAATTATGCAGACGACATGCAATGCTTGGTCCCTCTCCCCTTACCGGGAACCATGCTGCTGACTTACTTTCCATCAATGCTACTTCTAATCAGTTCCCAAGCTTGGATGGCTTTCAACGATTCCAAGACTGAGCTGATGGTTGTGGGTAGCTCCGCGCAGCTCCGGATGTTCGACCTAGAATATCAGAGCTTTAACATTGCAGGCTGTATCATCCCTACTCAAACTAAAATCAAGACGTTAAGAGTTACCTTTGGCCAAGAACCGAACATGAAGGCCCAAGTAAGTAGCCTTGTTTCAAGCTCTTCCTACCATCTCAAAATGCTTGCCCACTTAAGACGATTCTTAAATCCTACCAATTGTGCCACCATACTGCGAGCTAGAATAGAAGCCAAACTCGATTACTGCTCCAGCCTCCTGATGGCCATTGTCAAGGGCGAAGTGATGCGGTTGCAGGTTGTTCAGAACTACGCTGTTCGTATCACAGAGGGACTAAGCAGATCAGAGCATGTGTCTGCAGCTCGCTCGGCTTTACACTGGTTCCAGATTAGCAGCAGAATCTCTTTCAGAGTTCAGTCTATCACACACAAGTGCCTATATGGTGTAAGCCCCAAATACCTGTGAAACTTTATAACTTGGCTACCAGCCCGCAGGGTGCTGAGATCCAACAATGCCTGCCTTTTGGATACACCACGGCAAGGCTGTCCAGTGTTGCCCAATGGTCTTTTCCCTAAGGAGCCCCCAAAACATGGAACGCATGGCCCCCTGACCAGAGAGCTTGCGCCTCTTTTTCGGCCTGGCTCTATTTAACTAAACCAATCTTGGTCTCTTTTGACTCTGCCATTTCCTCTCAGTCCCGATTTGCACTTTTTGTTTTACGTTGCTCTATGTCCTATCTAGGTGCCCCTATGCCTAAGGGCTTTCATTTCTGCCCCATACAAATGCAATAAATAATGTCCCACGACTATTAGCTTGATAGGATGCTATATAAGGCCGATTATCAGATTTGTTGGGGTCCGTACAATTAACGAAGCAATGCATTTTCTAATCTCTGCCTCAGAACCGCTTGTGGTCTTTGCAACCGCTCGTTATCTCCATAGAGTATGGATTTCAAGAAAAAGGGTTATAGGCTTGAACAATGTTGATGTGAAACACTAAGCTGTGTCTGTGCCAAGGATTTTATGTACCATGTTGTAACTTCAATAATTTAAGTAACTTTTTATATAATGATGCATAGCGTTCTATTTTTACTTGCTTGTTGTTTTGCTTTTAATGTAGCGAAATGGCTCTCAGCTTTAACATTTTTCATATATTTATTTTCTCATTGTTGGAACTGTAATGAAAAATGTTCTTTTGTGGTTTCATTTTCTGTACTTGAAGGTTGCATAAAGAATAAAAGTTGTTTGATTGATTGGAATTCAGCATCAGTCTAGTGAAGAGGCTCACAGCAATGGATTCTCCTTGGTTTTTTCACCCTTTTCAAAGCACTAGTGAAGAATGGTTACCACCCGATCGATTCTTCTCGTTTTCCTGGTCCAGCACTCAAGTGAGGGGACTTCAAGGAGTGGAGTCTTTCCCCAGGAGGTCCAAAAGGAGTCCAAAGCTCCGGGAGCATTCGATCTTCGGAAGGCGATGCACTGCAGAGTGGCCACAGATACCAGAGTATTGGCGAATTGCAGCCAGAGAAGGTCACAGCTCGTCGTGTGATGGCTCGAAATGCAGGTCACCTTGAGACTGATTAGGCCCACCAGTCTAAGGGAGGGGTAGTCCTTTTCAGGGTTCCCCCAACCCTTGGAAGGGGTCGGACAGCAGCAGTTACTCAGAAGGCATCTACGGACGTCTGGAAGTGGCTGCAAACGTCTACTCTTCTTCGTCGGTTCTTCCGTTTCACTGGTCAGCTTTCTTTCAGCATCAGGATCCAGGACTCTTATCCAGAACCCAGCCAATCAGCAGACATGCACCATGCATACATTGAGGGTTGGCCGTCCCTTATCGGCAGCCAGTCTCCCAGCTTGAACTGGCACCAGTGTACAGGAGGGCGGAGCGACCTCTGATGGGCCCATGGGATCAGAGATCATCCTAGAGTACTTTAAGACAAGATAGCTGCACCTTGAGGTGGATGGGGTGCGGGATTCTCTTACTCCAACACCAATCAATAAGGACAACTCAATGGTTTGGCAAAGGGAAGTCCGTTTAATGACAAGTACAATAAAAAAAACCAATAGGAAATCATCAGTGATGCGATCGCCCGTCTCGCTTCAACTCCCGAATTCTTCATTAAGATAGCAATAGTAATAGCAATTTCTCGTCATCATTGACGTGTAAAAGCTCAAAGTTTGTCATGCAATTCTATTGGTTAAAAAGACAACTTAAGTATAGGTACTATATCTGTATATGGTAACGCAGTGTGGGGATTGGATAACTTATCGGGTGGGCATCTAATCCCATCCCTCTACATCACTCGTGTTAGACGGCACAAAAGATACAACGTCTCATTGGTTCTACTAGCTATAGGACCCTTGATTATTTGGTCCATTGTGATTGGGTCGGTTACACCCCTAGGCATAAATCTCCACTTTAATTAGCAGCATGCAGAATGATCACCCAGATGCGGTATGCCCCAAGATTCACCCTGCCTCCCTTCCATCAATCAGTACTTTCAGGCTATGTGTCAATTAGTTGGCAGTGGATGGCCTCGAAACTGTAGCTTATTAGGAGAAGTTATGGCATCCTCTGGGTTTGGATGACATCAAACGTTGGTACTTCTTCGCACTTTGCTGGTCATGTGTCTGTGCAACGTGAATCTGCTTCACTTTCCCTCTATTTGCATATTTGATTCATCTTTTAGCCTTGCCACCTGCCCGGGCCTCCTTATCTCGACCTTCACTGGCAGGCTGCTATGCTCTTAAGTTTCAATTCTTCGAAGTTGCCGCTCTCCTCCCTTCCTTGGGTGACCTCGAATTCCCAGGCATGAGCTGCTTCTTGCTAAGGTTCGATTCTCTCTTTCGTCTGGCTTTGTGCTGGTATATGAATCTGGGCTTGTTTGACCCCTGCCATTCTGAGCTTAATTCTGCTTTTGTAAAATGGAGTCGCACTTGTATAATGTGCTTCTTTTGGAGGTAGATATATAGTTGGCACTTGCCGCTCTATTCTTCTACTAAGCATAGCAAGCAGTACTGTTTCCTTAGCTTCTTGCATTCCAAGCCTATTTACAGGCGTTTAGCCAGTTGCATATTTCCATCCTGCTTTATGGTTACGTTTCTTTATATTTCATCATCGTCTCTTCTTTTAAGTCCTTTACCTCTTTATTCATATAATTTAATCTTTGCTTGTAATCCTTTGGTTATTATTTCGTTCATTTGAACGTCTGTCCGGGCCCTTGTGTCGTCACCATTTGCCTTCGATTAAGGCCCTTGGGGTCTCTTCTGGGACAGTATGTAAGTAGTCTTCATTTCGTGTCAGCTGCAGGTACGGTTGTCTCAATGGGTACCGTGCTGCCCATGGTTGTCTGGTTATTGGCACTTCAACAGGTATTGCTCTTCTGATGGGCACTGGGCAGAGCCCCAGTGTGGCTCTCTGTTGATTTGCTCCTCATAGGTCACATATCTCGGTGAGTATGTTCCTGGTATTTCAAAATGGGTGGCTGGAGTGCAGGCCACATCTGGTCGGTTCATCGACCACTTCTTTCTCCTTTGGATTAGTCTTGCTTGGTTCTTCTGTATCCACTTCTTCTGGGTTTGTACATGATGGTGTGAATGTGTGGTTCTTTGGAGTCCATATTTTTATAACTCCTTTCAAACTTCCTGCTGTTTTTACATATTCGTCTTTGTTCCAGGTCATTAGCTGGCACTGTCCATTTGGACTGCAATAGATCCATTTTCCTTCTTAATTTCTACATTTTCTGGGATACACAAACTTTGTTCCTTCCGGCGCATATTCGCTGGCCTCCACAAAGTTGCTTATTTCTTCATCAGTCAGGTCTTCCATCCTGGTTTGACATCGATCATGATCTTCATCCCTATGGCTTTCTTCGCAGTGTTCTGGCATTGTGAGATAATTATCTCGATAACCCAAAATCCTAATAGTATCCTCAAAAGCAGGGCTCCAAGGAACATGAATATGTTTGCCATCCATTGTGGGACCCATGAGAACAGTGTTCCAAATCAGCTGTCGTCATCAACTTTGTCAGTTTCATTGATCATCTGGTTCTGTACGTTCGTCAGCATACTTATGGCATCCGTTAAAGTTCCATTTTCCTCATCGTGAGAAGGTATAAACCTGCAACATGATTCTCCGATCTTTGCGTAAACACCTCCATCCATCGCTGTGATCATGTCAAGTACATATTTGTAGAGTCATCAATCAAATTGCTCTTAATTCTTCCTTAATCGCATTGAATCCTTTTATGGTAGTGTTGATAGTCTGCAATAACTCCCATCTGGTTATTTGCAACCATTTAGTGTTTGCTCCAACTTGGAATCTTGGCATGAGGATTGTTGAGAACACTGATGAGGTGAGGCTGAAAAGCCTGTGTTCATACTGGATTGCATGAAATGCTTCTGATTTGGCAGAAAAATAATTTTCTCTCTTCACTCGTTTTGTCAGTTCCGCAGATCTCCTTTCCCTCAGGTGGGCATCTGCCTTCGGGAACAGTCAATATTCAGGTCGCCTTTCGGGATCACTAGTGCAGGAACATGGGCGTTCACTATTGTGCATATGCCTCCCCAGTTTTTTGGCAATCTTATGTATGCTTTGGAACCACATGCCCAGTAATGATCCATAATAACTGTGGTTCCGCGAGTCATTCCTGGAGCTTCAAAAATGTGTCCGCAGATCTGATTCTCTCCCATCTTCCTTGTGCCATTGTTCCCGAAGCACAATTTTGGGCTCTCCAGTGGCACTATCTGCAAGGGTCCTCCTCTGTCTTCGACCCATGTCAGTAATTTTGTGAGTTTTGGCCATAGAGGTTTGCACAAGCTCTGAGTTTTCTATTGCTTCTTTGCAGGCTCCAAGGACCACCCATGCTCGGCAGATCACCACTCCTCCTTCCCATCCGTTTGGTGAAAGCACTGTTCCCCAAATCTGCATCTGGCCTCTGTTCTTCCAAATTTGAGCTTCTTCTGGAGTTTTTCCTTGTACGTTCAGTCTTGGGTTAATTTCCCAACTTATTCCTGCTCCTTTAACTCCTGGCTTTTCATACCTTATCACATGATTCCTAGAATGAGCTCTATTTCTTGTATTAATGTCCTGGACGTAGTAATTTGTTTCGGTTGCCCTTCCCATAAACTGTCCTCTGGTATTGCACATTGCTACATGTGACCAACAGTGTGCTGTTGAGACATCAATTTCTACAGCCACGAAGATCTTGGATTTCCCCTTGCTATACAGTAGAAGTGCACAAACGAAGCATTCTCCTTCTGATTTCCTTCTTCCGACTTCTTTCATGTGTTGATACCAGATGTTGTTTCCTAGATGTGCTGTGCTATGCAGGTAATCGTTCAATTCATTGTTATCTTCGTGTGGGCTTCTCTTGATTCTTAGTGTCTTCCTGTAGTTATCTAGAACTACGTCTCTAAACGCGTCTGTGTGACTTTTCCTTGCTGGGGGTCTCTCGGGCATTCTGTTCCACGGTGCAGGTTTCTTTATCTGTATTGACGAGGTAGGTGGAGGTTTTGCAATTCTCTCCTTGCATTCTTTTTCTGCCCTCTATAAGTGCCTTTATCAACCACCAGCATGTCGCCGGCCCAGTATATGGCTGCATCGTGGGCCTGGTACTTGTTCCTTGTGTTGGAACTTGTGTGCTGGCAATACAGTCTCTGCAGTCTTATTTTCCAGTTCCTCATGCCGCTTCTTCACTTTGGCTACAAATGGGAATAAATGATCTATTAAAATTTTTGTCCTTGCAGTGAATTCTCCTACAGCCGCTTCTGTCTTCTTAAGGGCTTTTGTTAAGTCTTCTTTTGATGGCCTTTCTCTCGATTCTTTTCGGTGTCTCATTTTCTGGGACTGATTGTTCGGTAGGCAGTCTTCTCATGCTCTCGGTTGCCTTCGTTTTGAGGTTCTGTGGCCATTGACACATGCCCTGGTTCGTGTGCATTCAGTGTGTGGGTGCGTGTAGTTGTCAGTGCTAAATTTTGGTTCATTCCGTGCAGTCCCTGTCTCCAGCTATTCTCTTCATTCGTTACCTCAAGTGTGTATGTATCACTGCTAATTACATTCATTTTCAGTTCATTTGCCTTACCATCAGATTTCCTCGGGACTGGGATAACTATATAGGGTCTGGGTGCTTTTGTGGGACTCATGCGTACACCATCAGGTGGGTGCACTGAAATTATACCGCGTTGTGCACCAAGAAAAAATGCAGTTTTGATCGTTAATGATAGCAAAATAATGATAAACACAATGCATAGATACATGATAGTGCGGTAGGTTAAACTGCAGCATTTCCTTCCAGAGAAACGAGGGTGCCCCTCTGCTTGTGGGAGGTCCAGGTTACTGTTCTGGGCCCCCATCTTGATTATTTATTCAATGACAATGTTACTGTTTTCCTAAATTTCGATTTAGTTCTCGAACAGTTTGTGTCATAAAGTGTCTGGATACCACCAATCACCACACAACCGGGTGTATTGACACTAGCAGCGGCGCAAGTCATGTGGAGGCGGGAGGAGCATGCAAGGTTATTAAGGGAGTGGTCGGAGGGGACAGCTAGATCCTCATACAGCCTCGAATGGAAAAATGGGCACGTACCTCCTGAGGCTCAGGGTGTACAAGCATCCCGTCGGGTAAGATTACACAAGCCCAACCGGTTCAGTCCAGGATAGAGATGACTAACGAATACTATTAACAATTTCCTTCTCTGCATACACCTCTCAAACTCCAAACCAAACACAACCACAAACCTCTAGCGCAGCAAACCGCACGAACTTCACTACACTGCAACAACAAAACAAAAAAACACAGACTCGCACATCAGCACACGACTACCGGCCGCATACACCCCAGGCCCAGCCGACGGAACCACCGGGCTGAGGCTGCCAACAGCACATCTCTGCAATCTTTCACTTTTCCAGCCTCCATCCACTAACCCACCCTCCCCTTCTCTTTCAGAGCCGCCAGAGCGCCAGGGGACCACTCCGGTGGTGATAGTGCGCGGTACAAATGACCTTTAACATTAACATAAAGTGTCTGGTGCTTCACAAGTGTCCCCCGTCTTGAGGGTGACAAATGTCTCTAGATACAGGATGCAGTATCCTTGCTAGACTATGGAAAAATAGGTTAGACTAACACTTCGATAAGTCACTTTTACTGTGCATGTTCAAAGTAGGTGAGTTCCCAGTCCACCCCCCCGAATCTGCTTCAGTCCTGAGGACATGCTGGCCACTGGTCACTGAAGAAATGGGAAAATGGCACTCAAACAACAAAAGGTGCAGTTCTTGCCTCTGCTCCCTCGATCTGTCCCTCGGCGGGATGATGACGTGCTTGACTCTGCTACCTCGATCTGTTCCTCGGCAGAAGGAGTCACTGGAATCTCCTCAGATACTCTCTCTGAAAGTTGGACAGTTCCACTTGTAGCATGATACCATGGGGGAGCGTTCCCATGTGTGCGACGTTAGCTGGATCTCGGACGAATGTGAGGACGTCAACGTTGATAGGTCTCCCCACCATTTCTGGAAAAGTCAGTGATTAGGCAAAAGAGGACGTTGTGCGCCAGTCGGCTGTCCTCGGGTGACAGGGGCATTTGTCCTGCCTTGCTGGGTACAGGATTAAAGGCCCTTCCTTTGACGTGAACAATCCTTGCACTTTCCTGAAGCGTGGATTGCAACTAAGTAACCAAGTTTATTCCACAGCTGGCTCAGATGTTCGGAGTTTGCTGGATCTCAAATAAACTTGAGAGTATCTGTGGTTCTCCCGACAATAGCTGGGCACTCCTCTATGATGCGAAAGAAAAGTGTTGATGAGTTCATCTAAAATCGCCTGCGGTGGAAGCATTTGTGTCTTTATCACTGTAATCGGGCAGTACACTGAAGGCTTCCGCGATGACGGTAAGTAGCTGCCAGATTATCTTCTTGTTGGCAGGATCTTGGATAAAGTCTGAGACACTGGTGACCCTCCCTACCAGCAACGGATAAGTTGCCAATACAAAATGGAAGTAGTTGAGCACATCCTTTGTGATGTCTCTACTGGGGGACACCATAAGTGCTGCCAAACAAAGTCTTGGTATTGGATGATTCAGGATACTGTATTTTGATCTTTAATAAAAGTCCTTGATCATTGTCTTTTAGGGTCATGTTTCTCAACAACGCTTAAGTGTGGTTTGATTTACAAGTTCGTGTCAACAAACATGTTGTGGCTTAAATACGCAATTTTCTTCTTCACCCAGCAACTAGGATGCACAGAGTGTCTGGTTATGTCCTTATCCCCTTTTGCTTAGAGGAAATGTCCAGTTTAAGCCACAACTTGCACAAGGGTTCTTTCTGTCTTGGCTTTGCTACTCATGCGTCCTTCTTCCTCGTCATGGATCTTGTCTGCACGTGCTGTGGTTCTTCCCCCATTGTCTGTGGTCTCTTCTCAGTGGGGTGCAGCTAGAGGGTTTCCTCCGACATAGGGCTTAATGTCATTGAGAAAAATCCATGCTCTCCTGCCCTGCAGTTTTACAGCTGAAGGAGTGCAGTCCTCTACGATGAAAGGGCCATTGAATCTTGGCTCGTCCCACCTCTTCCTCGGGTGGTTTTTTACTAACACTGCATCTCCAGGAAAGACGATTGGGGGAACACATAGACCTTGAACTGTGTCTGTTTCAGTGTCTCCTGCTGTGTTTTGTGCTGTGCTGCACCCTTTTCGTCGTTGCTGCAGTTGGTCTGAAATTACAGTAAGGCTGGATGTCATGCAGTTCAGATATTTGCTCATTTCGGTTCCTAGGACCTCTTGGATTGACTGGGCATCACATCTAGCTCTGTCTCGAGGGGTTAGGGGAGTATTCATTCTCCTTCCTTCTCGTGCATCGTAAAATGATGGTCAGAGCCTTGTTGGTTCCGAAGAGCACACAATGCCAGTGGAAGGCAGTGCAACCATCCCCTCTTTAGAGTAAGCTTCAACTTGGCTATCCATTCCTTTAACAAGCCGTTGAGCCTCTCACAAATACCATTACCTTCCGGATGATACGCCGACGAGAACTTGTGCTTTATACCAAGCAACAAGCTAATCTGCTCAAAGACTGCATTTACAAAATGAGCCCCATTATCTGATCTCATCACTTCACACACCCCCCATCTAGGGAACACTTCCCTCACTAGGAATTTGGCCGCACAGGTAGAGTCTGGGTGTGTACATAGACCTGCTTCTATCCATCTAGAGAATGGACACACCACTACAATTAAGTATCAGTACCCGTTACACACTTGAATCATGTCGACATAGTCAACATGTAAGTACTGAAAAGGCCCATTTGGCCGGGGGATCACTCCTCTTACTACTTTTAATGTGTGCCCAGCAGTGAATTGCTGGCAGATTATGCAGTTCATCATAAAGAAAGCAACATGCTCTGCTAAATTCGGTATAAACCAGTCTTCTGCGAGCGTTGCTGCTAGATTCTCTTTTGACATGTGTAATGGGGAATACAATTGCTCCAATGCTATTTTTAGTAGAGCTACAGACATTACTGCTTTACCAGTGCTGATTTGCCACCACAATCCGTCAGAGGGGTTTAAAGAACACCCTCGATGTTTCCATAGGTTTTTCTCGTCCTGCAGTGCCTCCCCTTGAAGCTCCATTAATTGCATCTGCCCCAGATTACTATAGGTTTCGGGTGTGGGACATGCCACAATCGTTCTCTCATGGGTGCACGCCACTTCCACCTCCATGATCGTTTCACTTTTGGAGGCCATACGCCTGGCTTCCTTGTCTGCTGTGTGGTTTCCGCGTGACACGAAATCTGTCCCTTTGGTGTGGGCGTGCATTTCACGACCGCTATGCCCACTGGGAGCTGTAGTGTATTAATCAGCCTGTCCAATAAGGCTGCATGCTGCACTGTCTGCTCGGAGGTAGCCCCTCCTTTTCCAGCGTACTAGCCCTGCATGCACATAGGCTGAGTCACTGTACACCGTAACTTCGTGGTCTGCGTGATTCTCTATGGTGAGTATCAACGCCACTAGTTCTGCAGCCTGCGCTGAATAATGAGACGGTATTCGTGCGCTGACGAGTACTCGAAATTCTCCGTTTGCTATGTGTTTCATCACAGCAACGCCTGTATATCTTTGTCCGTCTTCTTTGTCAATTCTCGAAGAACCATCAATGAAAACGATCTCTCCTCCCGCCAGGGCATTTTCTTTCATCCTGGGGATTTCATCATAGAATTCTTTGCACAGTCATGTATTGGCTCTCCTTCAGTGACTGGCTCAGCTATAAACGTGGCTGGGTTCACTGTTTTACATCAAACTATTTTGATCGATGTATTAGATATAATCACTTCATATGTAGAAGCTCTCTGAGATGTCAATGTGCCCTTTGGTTTCTCTAAAATGGCAAATAATGAGTGCTCGTCGTATAACGTCATAGAACATCCCATTACAATGGTTGTCACCTTCTCTATGGAGAACGCTGCGGCGGCTAAACTTTGTTCGCATGGGAATTGCCCTTTCATTACTGGGTTCAGGTTTCCACTGTAGTATGCCAGGGGCTTGTACCCCAACAAGGTTTTTTGCGCCAGCACTGCCGTCATAACGCCTCCTGTTGACAATATTGCAACATTCCTTGTCAACCTTATATCCTTTCTCAGCCAGTATAGTCAATAGCTGAATAGAATCGCGTCTGCATTGTTCTTCCGTGGAGCTGCAGATCAAGATGTCATCCACATACTGCAAGACAACACTTTTTAATGTAATATTGCTTGGGTCCATCTGTAGGACTCTGTTGAAAATGGACGGGGACTCAAAGTACCCCTGTGGCAACCTTGTGCTTTTCAGACGCATTTGTCAGAATGTGAATGACGTCAGATCATGAGTGTCACGGTGCAACGGAATTGAGAAAAGGGCATTTTTCAAGTCAATCACCGTGAAATATTTTGCCTCGATGGGTATGCTACATAGGATTGTAGATGGATTAGGGACTAGAGGGAACTCGGCTTCAACAATGTCGTTTAATGCTCTTCAATCTTGTATTAAACGCCAAAACTCTCCCTTTGATTTCTTGACGGGATAAATCACTGTATTACAGGGACACTCTGACGTCACTAAGATGCCCTGGTCCATCATGGCGGAAATTGTCTTCGCGATCCCTTCATCCGCCTCTCTGGACATGGGATATTGTCGCGCTCTCTGTAAAATTGCTCCTGGTGCCAGCTCAATTTTCACTTCTCCCACCCCCTTCAGGAGGCTTACATCATATGGTCCAGTAGTCCATACTGAGAGAGGCACCTGGGCCATGTCGTCATCAAATTATTCCGGACGTATCAGTGCCAACATCATTCTCTGAGGCACTTCTCTTTTGATCATTTTTACCCAAAATATGAGACTCACTTCCACCCTTGTCTCTTCCGAGTCTGGTTGTTCTTCAAACAGATCGCCATCGGTGACGTCAGTCACTCGATACCCTTCTTCAATGGCGATAATTGCGCACCATTGTCTGCCTTCATTATCGTAGCCTTGAACCAATAGTACTTTCCCTCGCACTGCTGCGGTATGTATCATCACGGGAAATACTTGTCCCTCCTCTTCATGCATAGGTATTCTTGGTCTGAATAGAAACTCATCAGGGGTTCTCATAGTTCTAGCTGCGAGGCTTGGTAATCCTGCCATAAGCACACATGCACCATATGTGAAAACTTCTGGCTCCAATGGTATAGCTCTCATGGCTATATGTCCTGAGTACGCCCTATCATTTCGCACACGTTTGAATAATTCATTCCTGGAGTGGAGCATACTATGCCCTCCTCCGTGAACGAGATCGTCATGTTCAATTTTGTCATTAAGTCACAACCCAAAATGTTCACTGGCGTCTGACGTGAATATAATAAAGGTACATTAATTTTGCACTCCCCTATGGAGACTGGGAGTGTGTCTGTAAAGGAAACTCAAATGTGAGCTCCTGTAAAACTCTGAGTATCTATGGCCTCACCGGACAAGGAAAACTTGCCTTCTCATATGCACGAGCGTGTTGCACCCGTGTTAACAAAGAAGGGATATTCTTTAACCCCTATGACGACATTCACCCTTGGTTCCCTATTAGGGTCTGGTGTCACTGATAGGATAGAGCACATCATGGTTCCCAGTGAGCTGTCCTAGTTCATATATACGTTCGGCCCACTGTACACTTGTGGATTCTCTCTACTCCCTGGGCTGCCTCCCCTTCCGGAGTTTGTGCCCCGAGACATTTGCGGTGGTGCCTGTTGAAATTGCCATTGTGGCAAATTCAACATGTTTGGGGGTTGAACCCCTTGCTGCGCACACTGCTGCACGCCTGGTGCTTACTGTTGCACTGTGTGGTTTTGTGTATTGCCCTGTTGTAAGATCGCAGTTGGATTCGCCGTGCCTGCTCCCATTCCTTGGCTATTCTGCCATGCATCTAGGCTTCTACATGTGCGCGCTAAATGCCCAGTCATTCCACACAGCCAACATATGGGTGAAGGTCGAATTATTTGTCCGTTTGACATATCTACGCTGCCCGTTTTGAAAACATCCTCGATTACTTTGGAAACATCCTCGATTACTCTGCCATCCTCTTCCTCTAAATCCTCTTCCCCTTGGGTACTGTCCTACATTACCCTGGTTATTCTGTGGTGGGCTAGCCACCTGTTGTATGTTCTGTTCAGCTGGGTTTGTTAGCATGGCTCCTTCAAGAGCATACTTTGATAACTTCTTTTGCACCAGCTTCGCTTCCTCACCCTTTAGAGTTGCCTCCTTTTTCCGATTCTTTTTTTGGAACAATCTACAGCAATGTGTGATAGTTAACTGTATTTCAGCCTAAGATTTAGCCTCAACCCCTACCAATTTCTTGAGCCGTTTCTGCACTGGTTCTGGCACCCCTTGGCATAAGATTTGGTAAAACACTGGTATAGATTTTGTCCAGGATTCATGCGTTTCGAGCACCCACGCGTCTTGGAAATATAAATCAACCGATCTTCTGACTCCTTCATTTTCAGAGTCATTATAGCTCCCATATCGGAAGTGTCCAGGTAAAGCACTTGTAGCGCTTCCCATACAGCTGCTATGCAATTATTAAATGGCGCTCCGTCGTGTGCAGTGTTGATTATGGTTACGCCAGGGTACCCTGCCCGTGTCCACACATCGTCTGATCTCTCGCCAAGTATGGCGATCAAGAGATCTTTAATGTCCCCTATAGCTAATGTGACACCCCCTGTTATTTTTTCTAACTCGTGTATCCACTTCCCGCATCCCGATGTCCGCATTGGAAGCTTGTTTTTCAGGTTTTCTCGATCCATGTGTGGCCATTGAATATATTGCGGTCTTGCTCCCCCCTTTTCTAATAGCGGAAATTGGAATGCACAGCCTTCCTTCTCTTCCCCCATAGCTCTCCTGTCTACCGCTGGGGTAATATTCCTGCATCGCCGTCTGCCTGGCAATGTCCTCAACCTGTCTGCATAGGCGGGTGCCGACACCCTCCTCTGACCATGGGGTGTCCCTTCATGCTGGTCGGATTGCGTGGCAGACTCTAATGCCCTCGGTGCGGACTCGCCAGCGTCTGACCATTTTACCCCTTTGTCCCTGGGGAGCCGCTTTTCGCACTGTCTCCCTTCTTTGTCTCGCACTCCGTATCTTCTCCAGAGTCAGACACTGATTGTTCCCAATTCACGCAACTCCTTGTGTCATCGTTTTTACTGATTTCTAGTCTGTCCAAGGACAGTCTCCTGCTCCCACTACTTCGGGTGACATCCTCAGTGTCATACAGCTGAGTGCTCTCCAGGCGCTCGTCTTCCCTTTCCCCTTGGGATATTTGTTCTAGCGCCATTTCATCATATATCTTATCAATCGTTTCCCTGATGCTTATGGTGTCGAAGTCATCTTCAATATTTGCCCTGGTCATGCCTGGTACTGAGTCGTCCGCAGGAAAGAATTCTTCAATGTCTTCCCAGTCTACAACTGGATCAGGTTTTTTAACTTCCCGTTCCAGATATTCGAGATCGCGTGCCCTCTGTCTACGCTTACGTTCAATGTCATAATCAAATTCTTTGCACTTCCTCGCCTCTTCTCTGACCTGATCTTCTTTCCTTCTCCTTTCATTTCTACGTTCATCTGCCCTTCGGACTTACTCATCTTTTCATCTCCTTATCCTTTTTTCACATAGCCTTTGCTCTTCTTCTAACCTTAACTGTTTCTGTCTGTACTGGTCATAGGCTGCTTTCTGTTTGCGATCGAGCTGCTTTTCTTGCTCCTCGCGATATAGCTGTTCTTGCCTCAGCCTGTCTTTCCTTCTTATCCTTTCGTCCCGCAAATCCTTTTCCTTCTTCTTCCTTCTCTGTGCCTCATCTGACTTCTCTTTAGGTCTCACATCCTCACTTCCTTTTCCATCGAGTTTCAACAATATCTGTCCTCCCTTTCATGCGTCTTTTGCGAAAGCTATCATCAGTTCTGCTTTCACCTCCTTTCTATTTCTTTCCCTCTCTCTCCTTATTGAGGGATGCACTAATCTGTGCCTGATCCTTCCTCTCATCATCGTGTCTCTCCTTGTCCCTCGGGACTGCGGAGACAAGATTCTTATCCTGATCCTTCTCTTTATTTTCGTCACTACTGTGCGTAGGTGACTCATATGCGGGGTTGCTATACTATATTTATTCAATTATTCTCAAGTCATTATATATATATATATATATATATATATATATATATATATATATATATATATATATATATATATATATATATATATATTCTTCTCTACTTCTGGCTATTTTGTTTTCTCCACCTCCCTCCGTTACCTTTTCCCTTACTTGTTCTAATGCCTATGACATTTGCCAAAGCATTACATTTTTTGTTTCACTCACTGCTCGCATGGTTCCTCTCTGGATCCTCGGGATCACCGCCTCTGTAACCGCCTCCTTTAGTCTTTCGTCTGTTCCACTGCCCGTAGGAATGGAAGGGTTTATTTTTATAAAACGGGTTCCTTCAGACCCACTGCAGTTTTGGGATAGATTTAAAATATCATTGTCCACAGGAAGCTTCACAGTCTACTCGGCCAAATGGCGAAGGACTCGTGATATTGCCGAAGACCTACATTTACTTTGTGTCGAAAGTCAATAGGTGTCTTATTTTAATCAATAATCAATAATGGGTAGTCAATATCCATCCTCTCCGCTACCAAGTGTACAGGAGGGCGGAGAGACCTCTGACAGGCCGATGGGATTAGAGCTCACCCTCGAGTACTTTAAGACGAGATAGCTGCACCTAGAGGTGGATGGGGTGCAGGATTCTCTTACTCCAACACCAATCAATAAGGACAACTCAATGGTTTGGCAAAGGGAAGTCCATTTAATGACAAGTACAATAAACGGGGAACAATAGGAAATAATCAGTGATGCGATCGCCCGTCTCGCTTCAACTCCCGAATTCTTCATTCAGACAGCAATAGTTATAGCAATTTCTCGTCATCATTGACGTGTAAAAACTCAGTTTGTCATGCAATTCCATTGGTTAAAAAGACAACTTAAGTATAGGTACTATATCTGTATATGGTAATGGAGTGTGAGGGTCGGATCATTTATCGGGTGGGCATCTAGACCCATCCCTCTACATCATTCGTGTTAGATGTCACTAAAGGTATGACGTGTCATTGGTTCTACTAGCTATAGGACCCTTGATTATTTGGTCCATTGTTATTGGGTCGGTTACACTCCTAGGCATAAATCTCCACTTTAATTAGCAGCATGCAGAAAGATCACCCAGATGCGGTATGCCCCAAGATTCACCCTGCCTCCCTTCCATCAATCAGTACTTTCGGGCTATGTGTCAATTAGTTGGCAGTGGATGGCCTCAAAACTGTAGCTTCTTATCAGGAGAAGTTATGGCATCCTCTGGGTTTGGATGACATCAGATGTTGGTACCTCTTCGCGCCTGGCTGGTCATGTGTCTGTACATCGTGAATCTGCTTCACTTTCCCTCCATTCGCGTATTTGATTCTTCCTCTAGCCTTGCCACCTGCCTGGGCCTCCTTATCTCGACCTTCACTGGCAGGCTGCTATGCTCTTAAGTTTCGATTCTTCGAAGTTGCCGCTCTCCTCCCTTCCTTGGGTGACCTTGAATTCCCAGGCATGAGCTGCTTCTTGCCAAGTTTCGATTCCGCTCTTTCGTCTGGCTTTGTGCTGGTATATGAATCCTGGCTTGTTTGACCCCTGCCGTTCTGAGCTTAATTCTGCTTTCGTAAAATGGAGTTGCACTTGTATAATGTGCTTCTTTTGAGGTAGATATATAGTTGGCGCTTGCCACTCTATTCTTCTAATAAGCATAGCAAGCAGTGCTGTTTCCTTAGCTTCTTGCGTTCCAAGCCTATTTACAGGCGTTTAGCCAGTTGCATATTTCCATCCTGCTTTATGGTTACGTTTCTTTATATTTCACCATGGTCTCTTCTTTTAAATCCCTTACCTCTTCATTTATATCATTTCATCTTTGCTTGTCATCCTTTGGTTATTATTTCGTTCATTTGAACGTCTTTCCGGGCCCTTGTGTTGTCACCATTTGCCTTCGAATAAGGCCCTTTGGATCTCTTCTGGGACAGTATGTAAGTAGTCTTCATTTCGTGTCAGCTGCAGGTACGGTTATCTCAATGGGTACCGTGCTGCCCATGGTTGTCTGGTTATTGGTACTTCAACAGGTATTGCTCTTCTGATGGGCACTGGGCAGAGCCCCAGTGTGGCTCTCTGTTGGTTTATTTGCTCCTCATATGTCGCATACCTCGGCGAGTATGTTCCTATTATTTCAAAATGGGTGGCTGGAGTGCAGACCCCCTCTACACCAGGCAGGCACAGCAGAAGACAAAGACAAGCAGAGTTTCAGAGTCCTCCCATGTTTCCTGTTCTCGGAGACATACTAGCGCCTCGGCTGGCTTTTCCTATGGAAACCCACCAGAGAGAAAAGTCAAACACGGATGAAGAAAGAACAAGCCATCTTGAACTGGCGAAAAAAGAAAGTGCCACCATTTTGAGTCAATGGTAACCCTTCTATGCATTACCGCGACTGTGGGCCCAGCATGGGGGTAGAAATTGCGCAAAAGTAGGTACGATAAAACCACTGCCACTGACTATTTAGATTAGCTTGTCAATGTTACCAAAAATGTACAGGCACAGTGAGAAAGGGGATACATGTAACACCCTCAGCACTGCATATAAGGTGTGGTGTGCTTAGCTCACAATAGAAAACATTAAGGATAACAAATATCCCACTGAACAGGAGTCCCTCCCACTCCCAACAAGGAAAATACCAGAAAATAAAAATGGAAGCCCAAAGCACTCAGCAACCCTGCACAGAGTGTGCTGTGTATTGCAAATGTCACAATCACAGTCACTGGAGGTAAGAGATCGACACTCTCCTCCGAACCACGGAAGCCGAATTAACTCGACCCTCCCACCGTGGTTAGCACAGGCGCCTGATTTAGATAACAGGTCACCACATGGCAGCCAATGGGGGGAAGAGGGGTTAGGGAGAGGTTGTGGATAGGGAGGGGAATTTAGGTAAACCAGTAAGAGGATGAGGAAATCCTTCAGTGGATGGGAACGGGGAAGCACCAGGAAAAAACCCTACTCTGTTTAACATACAACAAACATTACTTTCACCAGTACTCCTGACATGTGTTTAACTCCTGAGTAGTACACCTTAATACATGTACTATACCCTGCTTACATCAGACTCTGACTGAAACACATAAGCAAGCAATATGAACACATAAGTGAAAACTTCCCAGAAATGATTAAACAGTACACATGGCCCGTAGGGCAGCGTTAGCAACGTACAACATAAATACACTTCCCTCAGTTTCATTCACTAGTGAAGAGGTATGGTCCATTTGCAATAAGTCCGGAATGACCCAAATACACACATTTAGAATGTTCGTGTGCCACATGCGTAACCAAGACACTTAGTCCCAACATGTAAAATACAAGAAATGCGGTTGTTACTTATCTTAGATCTGGGGGCCCCTCGGGACCTCCCAGACACAAATGAAAATAGTTGAACAATCACTTCAAGCTGTTTTGCCAATAGTGTCCCGCATTGCCCTCATGAGTACTTAACTGGAGCCTGGGAAACCCTGAGGAATTTCCCAGATGAAGAACTTCAAACGTTGTATTGCCGGTGACTCAGCGCCCCTCCTGCTTCATACTGCACAGTGAACGCGTAAACTTACGAGCGTGCCTTACCTCAGTAGCACGCAAATTCCAACTCCTTGCGGCCGCACGCGGCCGTCTACCTTCCGTCGCACAATGAAAAAAACAATAAGCCACACCTGCCGGTAGCCGTTGCCTGCCTTTAAGCTGTGTTGATTCTTAATGCATTGCAGCTGACAAGGCGTGCGCAGGCCGAACTACCCAGAGCCACCAAGGATGCTGTGAATTGTAGTTTTCATATCCAATTCAGCCCATAATGTCTCAATAGGCGTATTTACACACTCCACGCCTTTGCCAGCCCTGATTCCTGACAGCAAAAGTAAATTGCAGATGCCAAAACACTTTGAGGAAAGCATGGCTCCAAGAAAAAGGTATACAAAGAAATATAAAAAGTTCCTCATAAGCAGAGTAAAAGAGTGTGTGGAAACATTTTTCCACTCACTTACGAGAACTGAACAAAATCCAGGCCCATAGTTGGAAGAGATTGTGCATAAAAATGAGAATCTAGCTAACAAAAATAATGGCCTCATTATGAGCTTGGTGGTATCTGCGTTAAATCTGCTAAGATACCGCCAAATGGATTTACCATTACAACCACTTGGTCCAGCAGATTCCATGTGGTGGTATGGTGGGGTTAGGCTTCATTTATCCATAGTCCATAGCACTCCATGGAGATTTCAGCGGAATTACAACCAGTAGCAGTTCTGCCGAAATGGCAGATTTTAGGCAATAAGGTGTCAATTACTTTGAGCATTTTGCTGGAGGTTTTTCCTCCGCCTTTCCCCCCAAACCCATAGTACGGCGGTGTGGTAATACGGCGGTTACCACTGCATTACCACTATCTGTGGCCACACTGCCAAACTCACAATGAGGCCTAATGTGCGATTTGCATCCACATCATTGTCCAAGAGGAAAAGGGCCCAAAATTAGGGTTAGGCATTTATTTCAGTTTTGACTGCTGGTAAAGGATTACAAAGGATTTCCAGCCTGATGACTCAGAATATACAAATTGTCTGAATATATAAAACATCCGTTGCTGGAGAAATGCTCATCTCTCTGGAGTCATTCACTACCTTTGCTCTCCTAACAATCGGATTTGAATACGCTCATATGGCACCAGTAAACCTTTGTGATAAAGCTCAATTCATAGCTCATTAGTGTTCAGAAAGATTTCACATTAGGCAGTTTTCCCTCCATAGTTTCTATGGACCCCCAATCTTTTTGCTTTGTTTTTTTTAACCTGTTCTGACTTTGAGGGAAAGTTAAGTCTTCAGCTTCAATCCCACTGCCTTTGGCTCATTTGTTGTGGGGAAACTGATCAGTCATTCAGACTATCAGTACTGGGAAACTATGCTTCCCTTTTACAGTTTTGTAACTTTTTAACATTGCACACAATATCTTCCAATGCAGTGCAATGGGGATACTTTTGTATCATCCTAGCTTTTTACACCTGGGATTTTTGGTTACTTTACTTGTCCCTAAATACAAGCTGGTTGCAGCAGATGAACAAGTTACTTCTTACCTGGTAACGTTCTTTCGATGGGATGTTCCTCCGACGTATTCCTTATCTTTGATAGATCATCTCCCAGCTTGCTGGCCTCGGAAATTTTTTTCAGTAGAGGGCGCTGCGCGTCGACGTCCCTCGAGCCGATGTCCCTCGACAGCCTCTGTATCGGCGGTGACATCATCACGCGTATAAATAGACTCGCGCAGCATCCGTTGCTCAATTCAGTTTTGACGCTAACAGTTTTACATGAATTGGTTATTGACCTTGAAGGAGCGTAAACTGCAACCACAAGGGAAGAATTACTGCGGGGATGGATGGGAGGGGCGATAAGGAATACGTCAGAGGAGTATCCCATCGAAAGAACGTTACCAGGTAAGAAGTAACTTGTTCTTCAAAGGGATTGTGTCCTCCGACGTATTCCTTATCTTTGATAGACTCCCATAGCAGTGGTGTGTAATTGGAGGTGGGAGTAAAACGCCATGTTTCCTTTTAGGAATGAACAGAATGTAATACAGCTTTGCCAAACCTAGTCTCTTGACTAGAGGAGGAATCCAGGTTGTAAAATCTTGTGAAGGCATGTGCGGACGACCATGTGGCAGCCGCACATATTTCTCGAACCGGAACCCCTCTTTGGAGGGCCAAGGAGGCTGCGATACCCCTGGTTGAATGAGCCCTAAGATTTTGAGGAGGCTCTTTCCCTGCTAGTTTGTAACATTCCAGAATGGCCAAAATAATCCATCTGGAAATGGTTTGTTTTGTTATCGGTAGTCCCAGTTTGTGGCCTGAGTAATCTACGAACAGTTGGTCTGCTTGCCTAATCCTAGCAAGTCTGCTGATGTAAAAGCTTAAAGCCCGCCTTGGGTCCAGCCCATGTAGCCTTTCTTCCTCTTTCCCCGGATGGGGAGGCGGATAGAATGAAGGTAAGGTAATTTTCTTAGTGATGAGGAATTCAGACACCACCTTTTGGAGGAAATTAGGCTTCACCTGTAGGACAACCTTGTCTTTATGAAAAATTGTATGAGGGGGTTTACAAGATAGAGCTTGTAATTCGCTCACCCTTCTAGCAGATGTTAACGCCACTAATAAGACAGTTATAAGAGTGAGAAATCTAAGCAAACAAGAGTTGAGTGGTTCGAAAGGAGTACCCATCAGGAAATTTAAGACTAAATTTGAGTCCCATAAAGGAACCTGGAACGATCTTGGAGGATAGACATTAGTTAATCCCTTTAGAAATTGTACTACTAAAGGTAATTTGAAATACAATGGTTCCTCTGCAGTGCGCTTGAAGATCGATAGCGCTGCGAGATAGCCCTTAATAGTGCCAACTTGAAGGCCTGAATTTGCCAAGTATCGTAGAAAGGATAACACCGTTGGTGTACCACATGAAAAAGGGTCGATATTCTCTTCTCTACACCAGCTGCAAAATTTGTTCCAACGGCAGCGGTATAAAAACTTTGTTGCTGGCCTTCTGGCCGAAAGAAACACCTCCATAACGTCATCAGGGAGGTCCCAATCCTTGTATCTCAACCTTTCAGAAACCAGGCGTTAAGGTTGAGGGTTCTGATGTCTGGATGGAGAACCTGACCTCCCTTCTGTGAGAGAAGATTCTCCTTGAGTGGAAGACGAATTGGAGGGCAGATGGACATGTCCAGAAGGTCCGGGTACCACGTTCTCCTGGCCCAGTCTGGGGCAATTAGGATCATGGTCCTCCGGAACCTTCTCAACCTCCTGATCATTTGAGGAATGACAGGGACTGGTGGAAACGCGTACAGGAGTGGAAACTCCCAGTCCACTACGAACGCGTCCCCTAGAGCTCCTCTCGGGGGAAATTCCCTAGAACAAAACAGATTGCACTTCCTGTTGGTACTGGTGGCTAACAGATCCACTTGAGGGGTTCCCCAAAGGGCAAAGATCACCTGAAGGACTTCCTGAGCTAGTTCTCACTCGTGGGAGACTGTGCCCTGCCTGCTCAGAGCGTCCGCCGTCAAGTTCTTCTCTCCGGCTAGGTGAGCTGCCGATAGAGAGATTCCTTCTTGAATTGCCCAAAACAAGAGCTGCATTGCCTCTCTGCACAGTGGCAGTGATCCTACGCCTCCTCTTTTGTTGAGGTAGTGCATGGCCACTGTGTTGTCCGTCATTATCAGGACATTTTTCCCTTGTACAGATGGCAGAAAAGCCTTCAGCGCTAGTCTGATTGCTCTCAGCTCTAACAGGTTGATATGTAGTCTGGACTCCGATGGAGACCAACGACCGCTGATGGTCAAGTCGTTGGTATGGGCCCCCACCCCGTGAGTGAGGCACCTGTCACTACTGTTATCTCCGGCCATGGTTGCCAAAACAGTTCTCCCTTCAAGATGTTTTCCTGGCAGGCCCACCATTGAAGGTCTCGAGCCACCTTGTCAGGAACCTGAAGGAGGTCTGTCATTCTCCCTGAGAATTGCGACCACTGAGTTCTCAGTGCCCACTGAAGAGATCTCATTCTCAGGCGAGCCTCTGGCACAAGGAAGATGCAGGATGCCATGAGGCCTAGCAACCTCAAACAGTTGAAGGCTGGTAGACGTTGGGCATTTTGAAACTTGGTGACCATCTGCAGAATATCTTGAGCCCTCACCTCTGGTGGTGAGGCTTTTCCCAGGGAAGTGTCCAGGACCGCTCCAATGAACTGGAGTCTCTGTGATGGTATCATCTTCTTTAAATTGAGGGAGAAGCCCAGTTTGTAAAGGAAGTGGCAGACATAATCCAGCTGAATCTGAGCTTGTTCCAGAGATACAGCTCTGATCAGCCAATCATCCAGATAGGGGTAGACGCGAATCCCTTCCCTCCTTAGACTTGCAGCCTCTACCGACATTAGCTTGGTGAAGACCCTCGGGGCGGAGGTCAGCCCAAATAGAACTCGAAATTGATAATGAGAGCCGCCAATTGCGAACCTCAGGTATTTACCGTGTTTGAGATGGATTGGCACATGGAAATAAGCATCCTGGCGGTCCAGAGATAAGTCAGTCCTGGAGCTGGAGGGCTTGAAGGATCTGAGAGAGAGTTACCATCTTTTTTTTTTTTTTTTACAACTTTATTTAACTTTGCACACAGATTAAGCAGTTACATTTGCGACATTCAATTTCAGTGATCATAACACACGTATTGGCTGATTTTACATTACATTTACATCCTCAGGGGGTGGTAGCTCTGATAGATACTGTTTGTACCGTGTCCATATATTCCTGGGTCTAGAGGGGGTCATTACTGAGTCTATATACAATTCTTCAGTGTCATTAGCCCACAACATGTCTCTGTTCCAGTCCTCTACTGTTGGCGGGCAAGCGTTTTTCCACCTCATCAGAATGACCCTTTTTGCCAGCAGCAGACTTAAATTGAGCAGTTTTCGTCAAGTTGGGTTCATTTTTCCAATCGCTCCTAATATACACAACTGCGGTGTCCATTCGACCGGTTGGTCCGCCATCTCATCTAGAGCTCCACAGACCCCGGCCCAGTATTGACTTAGTTCTACACAGTCCCACAGCATATGGTATATGTTAGCATTTTCAGAGTTGCATCTTGGGCAGTTGCCAGAGAGAGTAGGGTATAGACGCTTGAGTTTCGCTGGCGTGTAGTGGGTTCTATGGATGATTTTATAGTGTATCAATTTGAATCTAGAGTTGCAGGATACCAGCTTAGTCAGTGCACAGATCTGGGACCAATCCTGTTCTTCTATCGGCTGGTCTAGATCTCGCTCCCAGCCGGCCTTTGCAGTGTGGGGTGGTTTCGGGCGCGTTTGCATTATAGTTTTGTAGAGAGTGGAGGCCGTAACCTTCTGAGTCCCCCCCGTGAATATGTAACCAATACCCATGTTTATTTCGGGTCCGTTCGGGAATGATGGGTAGATCCGTTGTGTGGTTGATGCAACCTTGTCGAACTGCTGTCTGTGTGCGTTTGTGTTTCCTACCGTGTCTTTAATCTCATCCCACTTCAAAAACTGTTTACCTCGAAACATCTGTCACCATTGTGTGATTCCTCTGGCAGTCCAGTGCATTGCCACCGCACTGTCTATGGGGAAGGGTGTGTGAGGGTCGCCCCATATTGGCATGCTCTGGTGGTATGGTTTGCCGGCTCCAAACATTTATTTTGGCCCATGCAGTGATTGTGACATTGGATGGATGTATAGTGTTATATTGTTTACGTGTGGGCCAAGTGATTTTCTGTAGGTCAAGTATCGCTTCCTGTTCCCTCGTAGGAGAGGGTGGGGGGCCAGGGTTGAGGAAGCATGTAGCCCAATCAGCAGCATATTGTGCCTGCGCTGCCAGGTAATACAATTCCACGTCGGGAGCCATTAGGCCACCTCTGGGATACGTATCTGTTAGCACCCTCCAGCTCAGTCTCGAGTGGCCTCCCCATACAAACGCTATGCATGCACTATTTATTCTGGAGAATAGTGTGTGGCCCGGCCACACCGGTACTGTACTGAACAGATAGAAAAGCTTAGGCAGAATGATCATTTTAATGAATGCTATCCTACCCATCATTGATATTGGAAGGGCATTCCAGCGCTTTATTTTGGTGCAAAGTGCGTCTGCCAGTGAGCTGTAGTTTAGTGTTCGAGAGAGTTGAGCGGATCTGGCGAAAGCCGCACCTATGTAAACAATGTGTAATGGGCTCCATATAAGGTTGTGGAGGTCCTGGGGCTGCATAGTGGCATCTGTGAGCGGGAATATCTCTGACTTATTGGGATTTAGGCGAAGACCTGAATATTCTCCGAACTCTTTCACTGCAGCCAGCACCTTGCCCAGTGTGCGGTCTGGGTTTTTCAGGTATAATAAAATATCATCCGCATAAAGCGTTATAATATGTGGCTTACCTTCTAGCCATATCCCGAATGTGCTATAACGGAATCTGAGTATGTCCGCAAGGGGTTCAATAACCAGGGCAAAGAGTAGTGGGGAGAGTGGGCAGCCCTGCCTAGTGCCCCCCAGTAGTTCAAGTATGTCTGTGAAAGATCCATTAATTCTGATCTTAGAGTATGGTCGCGTGTAAAGAATTCGGATCCACCTTATGAAGTTTGGGCCAAATCCATAGTTTCATAATACCCCGAACAGGAACGGCCACGAGACAGTATCAAATGCTTTCCGCATATCTAAGGAGACCGCTATTCCTTGGGTTTCTGGGGGTATCGTGGCAATGATTTGGTGGCATCTCCTTATATTCGTTGCCGTAGATCTGCCTAATATAAACCCAGCCTGATCTTCGTGTATCATATATAGCATCAGTGGTGTAAGAACTAGTTGCTATTATTTTGGCCAGGATTTTGGCATCAGTGTTTATTAGGGATAAAGGTTGGTATGACCAACAGTCCCCAGGGGGCTTCCCTGATTTCAGCAGGAGAGCAATTATAGCTTCCCTGGTGGTTTCGGGGAGTTCTCCTGTGTCCAGTGCCTCCATCCATACAGCGTGGAGCCTGGGAACCAGTTCACTACTAAACTCTTTATAGAACTCAGCACTTAGCCCGTCTGAACCCGGCGCTTTCCAGTTGGGGAGAGCTTTTATTGCATCGAGTATTTCAGGTTCGGTGATGGGTAGCTCAAGTGATTCCCTAGTGGTATCCGCTAAGAGGGTTGTGGGAATCTGGGCTAGGTAGCTCTCAATCTCGTCATCTGTTGCAGTGCTTTGCAGGGAGTATATGTCTTTGTAATAAGCATAGAAGGTCTTCATTTTGTCCTGGTCGGTGGATACCGCGCCATCAGGCATCTGTATGCATGGTATGGTCGTGGGGCCCTTCTCTAAACGTACTGTTCCAGCTAATAATTTCCCCGGGCGTTCCCCTTCCCCATATCTACGGGCTGCAGCTGGCCGATTAAAGTATCTGACCTCTTGTTCTGCGGTCTCGGTGTATTCGTCTAGTTTGGTCTTTAGTTCAGAGCTGATCTGGGGTGACGGGGAGGATGCGTACTGTGATGATTGCAGGGATGATATTTGAGATTCTAGCCTAATTAACCTATTCCTAATGTCTTTAAGGATTCCACCCTCCACGGATATTGAGTGACCTCTGATGCAGACTTTGAACGCCTGCCATAGTATAGACTGGGTCGAGACAGAGTGTTCGTTGTTATCGAAGTAGTCCTGTATATATTGTTTCATCGAGGTGTTATAAAGCAGGTCTTTCAGGGCTGCCGGCTTGAATCTCCAAGGTGGTCTGGAGAGGACACGACCAGGGATTCTTAGTGTCAGCTGTATCGGTGAGTGGTCTGAGTACATTCTTGGGTGTATATGGGAGTCTGTGACCCATGCCATGCTGTCCCCATCTATGAGCCATAAATCTATCCTGGAGTGCATGTCATGGACTGTGTAGTAATAGGTGTATTACCTACTGATCGGATTCAATGTTCTCCAGGTGTCTTTTAGTTGTAGATCAGCCATATGTAGGTGTATTACTTGCGCGGCTTTAGTCAGTGTTCTAGCTTGCGTAGATGTGCGATCAAGATGTACATCTAATATTGTGTTAAAGTCCCCGCCACATATCACCCAGGCTGTCGGGTATCTTGCCAATTTTTCAAACACTGAGGCATAGAAGTCTGGTTGGTCAATGTTTGGACGGTACAAGTTCAGAAAGACAAATTCTTTATCATATAGGTTGCCATGAAGCATGACATATCTCCCCCTCGGGTCACACTCAACATCAATACATTCAAAGGACAGTGTTTTGTGAATCAGAATTGCTACCCCTCTTGCCCGGCTGGAGTATGTCGTGAAATACTGATGTGAGCCCCAGTTGGGCATCAATTGTCCTCCTTGTCGCGGACCAGAGTGCATTTCCTGTAAGAAGATCACCCTGGCCGCATGTCTATTGAGGTAGGCCAGTATCTTCCTCCTGTTAATGCTAGATCCCAGGCCCCTTACATTCCAGCTAAGCATATTAATGTTGCCTTTGTCTAAGCTAGCCATTGTCTATGGGGTGTTCAAAGCCATGTGGCCCCTTATAATCTGCCATTGTGAGATGGAATGACGACATGTCTGACATCTGTGTGCTTTTTCTTTTATAACAAAACCCTGTAACTCCTGTGTAAGGCCCTCCCCCCACCCTCACAGTTCCCCAAACTTCAACTGTGCCATTAGATATCCATCCCTCCCCGCCCAACAATATTTGAAGCACCTGCTACAGGGGGGGCTGCGGCATCTCCAGAGCCCAAGCCAGCTTCACTTCTAGGTATCGTGTCCGGTTACGCACGTTGCTCTCGCACATCCTGACTTCTGGGATGGTGTTTCCATAGCCGATTAGACATGTACATTCTACTTTAGTATCCCAGATGCGGGCCTCCAGGGTGGAGGCCTCAGGCGTTGCTGTTCCTTTTCGCTTCAAGAACGGGATGAGGATATTTAGGTCTCAGTCTTGTTCGAATCGCCCACACTTTAAGCCTGTCCCGTGTTCGGAGGGATATGCGTTTCTATAAAGGTTGCCGCTTCTTCGGGAAATGTGAAAAAGTATGACTTGTTTTGATGCTGGATTTTAAGCCTGGCGGGGTAGAGCATTGCGTATTGAACTTGCCGTTCGCGTAGCATTTTCTTGACTCCTGTAAAGAGCTTCCTTTCATGTTGGACCGCCAGGGTAAAGTCTGGAAAGATGCGGATAGCATTTGCTTCCCATTTGAGCTCTTGTTTTTCCCTGGCGGTTTTAAGGATCAGATCTCAATCCCTGTAGTTTAACATGCGTGCTATGATGGGCCTGGGGTATGCCCCGGGTTTCGGTTTTGGGGCCAGTGATCTGTGCGCCCTCTCGACTATGAACATCGGTGACCATCCGGGATCACCCAATAGTGTGCGGAGGAGATCTTCCACTGCCTTCTCCATTGATCCTTTCATGGCGCCTTCTGGAACGCCAATAATGCGGATGTTGTTTCTCCTAGATCTCGCCTCCAAATCTGCACATTTGGACTTCACCGTTCCAAGTTCGATAGCCATTGTGGATACCGTGGTTTTCAGGGCCTCTAAAGCGTCCTCAGTGCCAGATATCCTAGATTCCGCCTCCGTCATGCGAGTGGTTGTCTTGTCAAGTTGTGTCTTAATGTTGGCGACACTTGCCGTGATCCCATCGTACTTGTCCGTGAGTGCAGCGAAGCCCTGCTGCATCGCCTGAAAAACGGCCTGGGGGTCCATCATTGTAGCCGGGGGTGCCTGCTTCTCCTGCACCGGCGTTTCCAGGTCTGTCTCGGGCGCCGCTTCCCTCTGCATCGCGGTCGTGAATTTGTCGACGGTTCCTCTGCCTTTCTTCGGGCCAAAGTTCTTGGGCATCGTCTCCGGAATGGGAGATGTGGGTTATCCAGGCGCTCAACGGGAAGGCCGTGTTGGTTCCACCATGATTCGCTCTGCGCTATATCTGCCCGCGGTGGTGGGATCAGTGCCCCGTCGCAGCTTTATTAGAAGGGGCAGACGTTTCTCACAGTTCTGTCATATATGGACGAATGGAGCGCTAGTTTCGGAGCGCATACCGTTATCAGTCCCTGGGGGATGGTGGCCTACGTAGGCGGTGCGGGGAGGCCCCCCTACGACGCGCGTGAATGCGAGGCACCAAGCTGTCACCAAAATGAGTTTATTAACCGCCTGTCCCGCAGACCCCGGGGGATAGCTGGGTGGCACGCTGGTTATAAGGCGAGGGGGCCTACCTCTTCAAGTGCGGTCTGACCACGGAGCAGGCCTTCACCCGTCTGGGCCTCTCAGGCTCCCAGGCGAAGAAGGCGGCAGGGGGGGCCAGCTGGCGGTCCATGATATCCGGGGCAGCCGCGGCTTCCTCACGCTGGATGGATGGCAAGAGTGGCCCGATGTCACTGCGCCGGGGCGGGGCTCCTCTCTCCTTCCGCCGGTCGCAGACCTCCGTGCCGCCCGCGGATCATCCGGGCCTCTATCTCTGGAATCCCCGCACCGATCAGCCTGAAATTTCGTGTGGGCTATCCGAAGATATTATTACCCGTCCTCTGCAAAAATCGCGGGTAGCCGGTGCCTGCAAATTATCTTTTCTGGCTTTGCGGCCCTGGGTCTAGCCGGAGCACACACGAGAGCCGCCATCTTCTCTCGTGCGCAACAGCACCCCCCCGAGAGTTACCATCTTGACCTTGTCCTTCCTGAGGAACTTGTTCAATTCTCGTAAGTCCAGGATAGGTCTCAGTCCTCCGTCTTTCTTCGGTATGAGAAAGTAGGGGGAGTACCAGCCCTTGTTCCTCTCCGCTACAGGTACCGGTTCTATGGCACCTTTCTCTAGCAGGTCTACAATTTCCTGCAAGAGGAGCAGATCTGGAACTTTCAGAGACCTGTTCCCCGGTGGATGACTGAGGGATGCGTAGAAAAGGCAGGCAGTAACCTTGGGCAACTGTCTCCAATGCCCAAGCATCTGACGTAATAGCCTCCCATTCCGTCAGATGTTGAGTTAACCTGCCCCCTACTGGTGTTTTGTGAGGAGAGTCCTCAGATCGGTTTGGAGGCGGCTGATGTAGATGCCGAGGGTAAAGAGGCACCTGCTGCGGCTTTTGTATTTTTAACCCGTCCACCTCGGGTGAATTTTTTCTGACCCCTTTGAACCGGCTGTCTTCTGCCTCTTCCGAATGCAGACTAGAAGTGAAAGGACTTACCTCTCCAAGAGGTTCCTGAGGGGCGATACGGTGTCTGATGGATTGCAGCTCCCAGGGATTTTGCTGCTGCCTTTGATGTTTGTAGCTTTTCTAAACTGTTTTTCGCCTTCTTACCAAACAAAGAAGAGCCGTCAAAGGGCATATTCAAGAGTCTGCTTTGCACATCTGGAGCAAAACCATACTTTCGCAACCAAGCAAATCTCCGGGTTGTTGTACTTGCCGCCATGGCCCTGCTGATGCTGTCAGCAGAATCGATGCCAGTTTGAAGGGATTCGCACATAGCGTCTTTACCATCCTTGATGATGTTTAGGAACGCTACCCTTTCTTCTCCCTTCGGGAGGCAGTCAGCCACTGATGAAGCACACTCCCAAAGTGTGTGGCTGAACCTTGCGAGCGTACAAGTAGCATTAATGGATTTCAACGCCATGCTACATGCAGAAAAGACTTTTTTGGCCATAGAGTCATATCTCTTATCATCCCTGTCCTGTGGAACAGTAGGGTAAGCCGAATTTACTACCTGATGAAGTAGCTGCCTGAACAACCAGACTCTCCGGAGTTGGGTGTTTGGATAAATATTCAGGGTCAGTAGAAGACACCCTATATTTAACTGATAATTTTTTGTTTACTGCCGGGATTACCTCAGGTGTTTCCCAGTTTGCCAATATTCTCCTTTGTAATGCCGCATGAAATGGCACCACAAGATCCTCCTGTGGACCTTTAACCAAGATGTCTGTGAGGTCGTCTTGCTGAAAAGCAGGTGAGGGTGTGGACCACCCCATAAACTCCATTATCCTTGCCATCAAGGTTCTATAAGGAGTTTCAGCATGTTCCCCTGGGTCTGGTCTGGCAAATTCCACTTCTGGGAAAGTGTCCAACCCACTTGCTTCCTGTAAGGATTCTTGGAGGTCTTTCAACCTACCTTCCTCAGAGGTAAATTGCTCTGGCACAGGAGATGCAGATCCCTGCAACTCAAAAGGTCTTTCCTGATCCGAATCCTCCCCTTCTTCAAAAAGACTCTGGAGTGATCAGGTCTTGAAAATGGTATAAATCCCATTTCCAGAGCAGAAGGGGCCAAATTCGTCATGATTGGCTGAGAAAACGTCGACGCGGATGTTAAAGGCTTCAAAGCCATCGAAAAAGGTGTCGAGAAAGGTGGTAGAGGCCTCGATGAACTTGTGAGTATCGGAATCCTACTCGAGGTTGTCGACGACATTCTCGTGATCGAGGCTCTGGGTATGGCCTCTGGCTGTGAGGTGGCCATCGGTTTGTCCTTTCTCGGCGTCGAAGACGGCGTCGACTCGACTGATCTATGCGTCGAAGGTATCTTCGACGACAGCGTCGAAGATGCGACTTTGCCTTTACTCGAGGGTTTGTGACGCTCTCGAGTGGCTTCTTTGGCCGGGTGCTGCAACTCGCGGCAGTTTGACTTTTCGGGTCTATCACCCTCAGCAGCCTTCGAGGGGGTCGAGGCCGCTTTCTCGAAGACCCTAAGCATCTTTTTCCTGAACTCCTCCCACTCAGCCTGAGACCTATGTTTTGTGGGGCAGGAGACCCTTTTCGGGGAAACGGAAGACGAGGAAGGGGATCTTCGACGTCTCTTTTTTGAATGCTTAGATCTCGAAGAGTGATAGGAACTGCTTCGAGACCTAGACCGAGAATGTCTTTTGTGATGGCGAGGATACGAATGTCTCGACTCTGCCGAGGAAACTTTCAAAGAAGTTTTAACTGCCTTACCTCTCTCGAGCTTCCCCTTACGCTCCTTCAAGGCTTTCGCCGTCATGGACATGCAGTCCTCGCACTCCGAACAATGGTTCTCGACTCCCAGGCACCACAAACAGATCCTGTGAGGATCCGTCAACAACATTTTCTTTCCACAGTCTCGAAATTTTTTGAAGCCGGACCGTGGAGTCGTCGGTTCGGACGAGGAAGCCATTGAGTACGAGTCGGTATTCACGAGGAATAATGAAGTATATTTGACTGAAGAACTGAGCAACGATATTCCGAGGCCCCACGAAGCGCGGAAAAACGGAACTGAGCAACAGACGCTGCGCGAGTCTATTTATACTCGTGATGACGTCGGCGCCGATACGGAGGCTGTCGAGGGACATCGGCTCGAGGGACGTCGACGCGCAGCGCCCTCTACTGAAAAAAATTTCTGAGGCCAGCAAGCTGGGAGATGATCTATCAAAGATAACGAATACGTCGGAGGACACAATCCCTTTGAAATATTTTTACCATTTTTGCGTTATTTCTAGTTTGCACATTCGCATTTAGCAAATGGCCGTGCAACAAGATTTGCGCTTGTTCTATGACCATATTGTAGTTTGGCCTTCTTGCTGTCTTGCCAGGTCAAGAAATCTCAAAGGTCATGCACTTGCCCTGCAAAACTGTTGCTTTCTCTGACTGGTGCTGCCTTTGTGTGCGTATGGCCCAGGAAGTGGGTGGGACAGTCTGGTCCCACTCCACATCTGTGGTGCATGAGTGAAACTAATAGTTTCCCCTGATTGGACAACTACTGGATGTTTGAATGGTGCAGATCCTTACCATTGGTGGGCTTGGACTTGCTTCCAGGCTGGATTTTGGATAAGAAGAGGACTCCTGCAGCCATTTTTTCAGATCAGCATTGGAGCCAAGAATCCCTCGTAAATTGAACAGCTGACTGAAGATCCGAAGACGACTCCCAAAGAGGCCTGGCATACCTTTGTGCGTCGGGCTGGGAGAAGCCTTGTTGAACTACCTGATCTCTGAACACCCTGAGCAGTGCTTCAGCCCTTGGACTATTGGGACTAACTAGTCTTGATGCATTCAAGGATACAGCTGGCCTGAGTCCTCGAAAGTGTACCTGGACCACACAGTGGACTGACCAACTCTCTTGTGGGGTACCTCGCCAGAAGCATTGCCGTTACACATTTGCACCCGTAACTTTGGTAGTCACCAGCTTGTGGTACAAGGCACCTTTCCAGCAAATATCAGCCTATAAGCCTCAAGGGATCCTGTACTGGAGAAACATCTTCAACCACAACTGGAAGGACTCCTGCCGTCATATGTGTGTGTGTGATGGCAGTCACTAGAACTCACCTTGCACGGTCCTGTGAAGTTTTCTGAAGGGGCCTGTATCAGTAAATGTTGCATTTCTTCATCGCCGGTGGTTGCATCTTGCATCTGGACCTAACCGGAAGAATCCTTCTACTCACAGCTCCTAGGCACCTCTCACCGGAACCAACAGTGGAACATCCAACCTCCAGCGACACCCAGTCGACCCATCAAGTCATCGGGGAAAATAAGAGGCGGGGGAGTAAGTAAACACAAATTTGTCGCCGCCTTAGGAGAACATTGAGAAAAAGTCTCTTTGTAATCTACCATTCTATTCCACTGCCTTTTGGTAATCGAACCTGTAGTATCATCTGAAATATAAGAACACATTTTACTTACCTAGTGACTTTGTTGCACCTCTTCTTTTGAACAATCACCAACACATGTTACTTACCTGCTACAGATAAATTACAGAGAGAAGAATTGTGTCTCCTGTGACTTTTGGGCACAAGACCCCATTCTTTTTAGGGATTGGACTGTTGAAGTCAGGGAAATCCACTTGTCACTTGGTTCCATCTTTACTGCATTAATTTACTTAACTCATTGAAAGGGATCATCAGCATATTTAAAAGACTGAGATGAAAGGGATCCCCAGCTTATAAGGACTAGGAGGTAAGGGATCCTCAGCCATGACAGCTTGAGAAGGTAGTACCACACATTCTTCTTATGACGATAAAAGCAATAAGTGGTATTACGTAGTGACTCGGTATAAGGAATGGGCCTGGATGTTAGTCAATTTTTTGTATTTTTTCTCTTGCTGTCTTTTCTGGTAAAAAAAGGAAGGAAGGTGGATGAGTCACAGTTTGTGTGTGTGTGTGTGAAATCAAAGTGAGAAAAAATAAGGGGGTGGGGGAAAGTGGGTTGATCTGTATCTTTGTATAAAAAGATAAAGCATGCATAGCAATAGAGTTTAAGTGAAGGATTAGGGTCGTGTGCAACATTATGGAGTAAGAAACTCAAATAAAATACATGCATAGGGTTCTGGCACTGTATTGTGACAGAATAAACAATTTATAGTAGAAACAAAGGAAGGGTGGACGTCCTGCTGCTGGCCAGAGCAGGGTTCCCATAAGAGAAACATGCTAGAAAAAATGTCCATCTTTGTAGCAGCAAAATATGAAGGGAACAAGTAAAAAAAAAAGAGAAGAGATTCTAGATCTCTGGCAATTAGTTGAGGATATGGAAGATCAGGAAGGTGAAAAAGAGATCCAATGTAAGGGGATATACCCTGTAACGCCTAAACCTGCAGTTGGGTATAAAAACCAAGTCTATAAGCCTCCAGTGGTAGAGAGTCAACAAGATTATCCACAAGTAGACCTAGACAGCGAGTTAGGAGTATTACAGGAAAGGTTGGTCAGGTTACAAGAACCTGAAGTAGTATCACCAGAAATAAGGGTACCGGTACAGAAAATATTGGAAGTCAGGAGATTTTTTTGTTTAGATTGAACCCTGGGGCAACAAGAAATGTTTGTGTTGAAAAAGATGATGGGCAGAGGGTATGGACGGTCCTGGGACGAGAATTAGAACAAGCAAGGGAAAATGGAGGGGAAGATCAAGGTGGTAGAAATAATGAAGAGGCAGGGCAAGAAGGAGATCAAGGAGGGGAGGCAGTGAGAAACCTGTCCCTGCCACAAGAGGCAGTGGGGATGGACAGACCAAGAAATAGACCAGATTTAATCATGGTAGTACAAGATCAGAAGAATATTAAAGGGGAAGAAAACAAAATAGACATGCAGATGCCGCTAATAAATAAAAGAGTAGGGATAACGCAGTATGTGCCATGGCCTCAAATGGACCAGAATAATTTGATTAAAGCTCTCCCCCCCAGCTTATAGACAGAGCAAGTAAATGGATGTATGAATTTGAAAAACAAACAGCAGGGGCAGCCTTAGCACTAGGAGACTTTACGAGTTTACTGGTCGCCATAGTTGGGGACCAGGCTGGGGACATATGGGCAAGGGTTGGGGTAAGTCTTGCAGATAATGGACATGATGGAGCAGCCTTTGATGAGGTAAGGGCAAGGGTCTGGGCTGCCCTACGAAGGATGTACCCAGATACCCCTGACTTACATTTTGTAATGCAGTGCAAAATGGGTAATGAGGAGCCAGTTAGGTTTATTTTTAAAAATACAGGAAATGTGGACAGTTGAGACAGTGCCATTTTTCTATTTTATTGTAAAGAGGGGACTACCAAAAGAGGTCCAGAAGGCACTAGAAAACATTGCGGGAATTGAAGCCAAAGGGTGGGCAGAGATACAAAGTATAATAGTCCACAATTGTAAAAGAATCAAGGAGCGGGACAGTTCGGAAGCGGCAAACAAACAAGGCAAAACTAGTAGAAAAGAAACTAAATAAGGTTGTCGTTCAAGCACCAGTGAAGGCACCAGCTCAGGGGGAAAGGACAGGAGACACACAACAAATTGGGAATGCCACAACTGCGGCACTATGGGGTGAAGGAGGACAGGGACAATGGGGTGGGGGTGGGTGTACCCCAACCCACAGTGGCAGTGTCGATGAGCACCAAGGGGAAAAGGAGGATTTCGAGGAGCAAGAGCAGGAGGCTTTAGGAGGATAGGGCCTCTGGGAGGAGGATTGGGAACAGCACAGTGCTGGTATTGCGGGAAATGGGGGCATTTCGCAAGAGAATGCAGGAACAGGACTGGGATGAGATTTAATTATGGGCCATCACCTCCAGGGCAGGGATTCCAAGGGCCTCAAGGAAGGAGCCAACAGCAATCTGGCGAGGGGGTCAAAATCAGTTCCTTATGGGGCTGACAGGTAAGGGCAACATGGGCAACAACTACACCAGGGTGAGGAAACCCAGTTTAACATGATGGCAGGGGGAACAAGCGCGATTTCAAGGAGTTGCAATGGCGGGGGCAGCCCTTTTTCATTCCCCAGGGCAAATACATATTCTGATTAGGACAGCCCATAGAAAGCACTTGCATGTCCAATTGTATTGATAACCGCTCACCCTGAAGAGGAGCCCTTGGTGGAAGAGGAAATAGGAAACAGACAGTTTATATTTATGGACGATACAGGTGCAACCAAATCATGCATCATGGACGGGAACTTTCCATGATCAGGTAAAACTCTTTACATGCAGGGATTCTCTGGGGCTATTTCTACAGTCCCATATGCTGAGGAGCTGGATATAAAACAGGGAGGGGAGGTAGTACAAGCCCCCTTGTTATATTCAGAGAGCTCCCCTGTGAACTTGTTGGGTAGGGATCTGGTCAGTACAATAAATATAACTATTATTCACAGATCAAGGGGTAGTGTGTTCCACTCCATGGATGTGTGTAGCAAGCAATGGTAACAATCAATGGAATAGCAAGGGAGCCAGTAGTCCATGGGGTTCTTGTGGTCCTAGATGACATGCATTACATACCGTAAAAGCATTTCTGATGGTTGTGTCTGCTTAGATTCACATGCTGTGCATATGGTCCGACATCCAGTGGTAACCGTAGAGTATTGTATCTTGTCTTTCGAGAATCGAAAGGGGACACCGACATGGGCGTGCCTGTAACACTATCCCTACATGATGTGTAGTGTACCCAAGATCCCTCACACGAGGACCCTCCGATTGTATTTTCAGCCGTGAGGGAGCCTTATGACTATCGTGATTGAGTACAGAAAAGAGAGAAAGTAGTAAGACGTCTATGTTCCTTCCATCGGAGCAGGGAGGAAGGTTGGGTGCATGTGAATCTAAGCAGATACCACCATCAGAAATGCTTTTACGGTAAGTAATGCATGTCTTCTGATGTTTGTTAATCTGCTTAGAATCACATGCTGTGCATAGACTAGCAAGCAGTACCCGGAGTTGGAGGTGGGTTGTGAGAAGGAACAGTAGTGAAAAGATGTCTTAGAACTGACTGTCCCACCTGAGAATCAGTATCGAATGAGTGTCTAGGCAATAGGGTTTTTTAAAGGTGTGTACAGAACTCCAGGTTGCCGCTTTGCAAATAAATTCAAGGGGAACATTTGCAATGAATGCTATGGACGCCCCAGTGCCTAGAGTGGAATGTGCTCTAGGGTTGAAGGGCAGCTCTCTCTTAGCAAGAGTGCAGCAGAGTGTGATACGGAACAAGTTACTTACCTGTAACTGTTGTTCTCCAGCATGGGTCTGGCATCGATTCACATGCTCATGAATATTCCCCGTCAGGCTGGGAATCCTCGGTAAAGAAAAAAATCAGTTTCAGTCTCGTTTCTGAACTGTCTTTCTCCTAATAACCAATCACTGGTCTCTGGGCCATACTGCCCCCAGCCAATGACAGCCCTCTACCTAAGCCCCTCCTCTGGCAGCCATCTTCAGATTTGGTAGCACTTAAAGTGGCAGTAGGACCAAGTGAAGAGCCGCAGAGGGGTAGGAGGGAGGGGTTGCATGCAAATCCATGCCAGACCCATGCTGGAGAACAGTTACAGGTAAGTAACGTGTTCCTTCTCCAGCATGGGGTCTGGCATGGATTCACATGCTCATGAATACAAGAATACATAGCAGTACACACATGCACAACCACGCGAGGTGGCAAGGCTCAACATTAAGCATTTCTTACCTCCTCACCAGGCCCACCTTCAGGCGAACAGGTTGCGCAGCACTGCCTGGCCGACTCTGGACTCCTCCCTGGAATCCCGGTCGACGCAGTAGAATCTCATGAAGGTTTGCGTCGACCTCCATGTCGCAGCTCTGCAGATGTCCAGCAGGGGCACACCAGATAGGAACGCCGTGGTAGCAGCGATCACTCTGGTTGAATGGGCTCTGACGGCCAGGCAACGGTCGGTTTGCCAACCGGTGACAGTGCATGATGCAGCCGGAGAGCCATCTGGAAATGGAAGCCTTCGAGAGGGCCTTCCCTTGGTTCACAAACAGCTGTGATGGCTTCTGAAAACTCGGTGACAAAGGCGACGGGAAGAAAACAGCTAACACCAAGGGCTCGTTGAGGTGGAAGTCCGAAGGCACCTTGGGCATGAAGGAGGGGTGCGTCCTCAGCACCACCCTCGTCTCGTGGAAAGTCAGGTATGGGGCTTTACAAAAGGGCCTGGATCTCTCCCACTCGTCGTGCGGAGGTGATGGCTACAAGAAACGCCGTTTTCCACTACAGGAACTTCAACGGTGCCGAATGCAGAGGCTCGAATGGCGGCCCCATGAGCCTGGTCAGCACCATGTCGAGTTCCCACGCCGGGGCCGGAGCCTTCACCGGCGGGAAGGATCGGAACAGTCCCTTCATGAACTCCTTCACCAGGCGATGGGACCACAGGGATGAGCGCCCCGGAGTTCTGGTGTAGCGGGAGATAGTCGCCAGATGGATCTTGATGGAGGCATGGGCCAGCCCCGCCTTGGCCAGCGATAGCAAGTACGGCAGTACTTGAGGGGCCGTAATCCGCAGAGGGTTAATCTCCTGTGCACAGCACCAGACAGAGAACCTCTTCCATTTGTGTCCGTAGCACTTTAGAGTTGTGGACGCCCTGGCCTTTGTAAGCACCTCTTTGCAGTCTGCCTGGATATCGTACCCTCCAAACTCTAGTGCTGCAGGAGCCAGGCCTGCAGGTTCAGCGACCCCGAGTCGAGTCGTGGTGGGGGATGGCGCCTCCTTCTCAGCAGTTTGACTGGGGGGACGCTGACATGTCCAGAAGGTCCAGGAACCATATTTGTCTCGGCCTCGCCGTTGCGACGAGGATCATCCTGCACCGGGACCGTCTAAGTTGATTGATGAGTTGCAGCAGCAACGGCGGGAATGCATAGAGGAACAGGCCGTCGCAGGGGAATGAGAAGGCATCACCCATGCTCCCCGGCTGGGGAAAGCTGCTGGCGAACCTCCGGCACTTGGCGTTCGTCGCCATCGCGAATAAGTCGATCTGGGGATTGCCCCATTGTTGGAATAGCAGATCCACTTGATCCTGCCGCAGTTCCCACTCGTGGCACGAGCATAGCTCCCTGCTGAGTGAGTTGGCGATGGTGTTCTTTATTCCTGCCAGGTGGAAGGGTACCAGAAACATCCCTTAGGCGACGGCCCAATGCCACAGATCCTGGGCCTCCTTGGATAGGGCTGGGCATCTGGTGCCGCCCTGCTTCTGGATGTAGAACATCGTGGTGGTGTTGTCGGTGAAGATCCTCACCACCTTGCCGTTGAGGGAAGGAACGACCCGAGGGCCCAGAACACTGCTCAGAGCTCCAGGACGTTGATGTGTAGAGACTTCTCCGCCAGGAGCCAAAGGCCTCTTGTGTGGAGATCTCTGATGTGCGCTCCCCATCCCTCCAGGGAGGCATCCGTCGTCACAGTCTACTGGTGTGCAGGGGTCTGGAAGTGCATTCCCGCCGTGAGATGTGCGCGGGTGCCCCACCACCGGATTGCTTGGCAGAAGGTCTTGTTGAGCGAGATCCTGTCTTCGAAGCTGCCCGCCGCTTGCATCCAACGGGCGTCAAGGAACTCTTTCAGTGGAAGCATCCGCAGCCTGCACAGGCGCACGAGGTAGATGCATGAGGACATCATGCCGAGAAGGGACTTGATGGACCTCACCCTGGCCACATCCATGGCCGACAGTCGTTGCACCTTGCCCAGGATGGCCTTTCGTCCTTTCCTCCGATGGAGAGGCCAATCGCGCCACTGTGTCGAGCCTGGCTCCCAGAAACAGTGCGACTTGTGATGGGACCAAGTGGGATTTTGCGTAGTTGATGGAAAATCCAAGATCCGTGAGCAGCTGGACGGTCTTCGCTGTGTGTCCGACGGCGAGTTCTTTTGTTGTTGCTCAGATGAGCCAATCGTCCAGGTAGGGGTAGACGTGGATCCCCTGCAGGCGCAGCCGCGCCGCTACTGGTGCTAGGCACTTGGTGAATACCCTGGGCGCCGATTTCAATCCGAAGGGGAGGGCCTTGAACTGGTAGTGCCGTCCTCGGACTACGAATCTGAGGAACTTTCGATGTCCTCTTAGAATGGGGATGTGAAAGTAAGCATCCTCCAAGTCCAGCGACGATAGGAAGTCGCCCTCCTCCAGCTGTCCCAGCACGTGCTGGAGAGTGACCATCCGGGTCTTTTGGGACTTGATGTGCTTGTTTAAGCAACGAAGGTCCAGGATGGGTTGCCAGCCGCCGGTCCTCTTCCTTACGAGGAAATATCGTGAGTACACTCCGGAGCCCTGGAGCCTCTTTGGGACGAGCTTGATGGCTCCTTTCTTCAGCATCGCCCTTACTTCCAGCAGGAGTTGAGGGACGTGGTTTTCCTTCCTGGCCACGGGAAGAATGCGGGGGCACTTTTTTAGAAACACAAGAGTGTGCCCGCGGGGCAGGGTAGCCAGCACCCATCGGTCAGTGGAGATGGACTCCCACACGCTGACGAACTTTGCCAGCCGGCCTCCCACTGGCCGCTTTAATCGTCGTCGTCGCCGCCAACGAGATGACCCGTCGTCCCATGGCATCCAATTTCTTCCCTTCGCCGTCCACTGGGGAGGTCGAAGTTGAAGCCGTTGCCCTCGCTGCTTTCTTCTTGGCCACCGCCGAGACGACCGAATCCAGGTTCGGCTCCGCCCTAAGGCACATGGGGGTGGAATTCGAGACCCGGTACTTCTTCTCGTACCGGTCTCTCTTGGCAGGGGTTGTGGATGGGTTCTTCAGGAACTCCAGCCCCTTGTCCCACATGTCAAGCAACGGGACCGAGAGGACCGTCTTCCTCTTGGCCTCACACCGTTGATAGAGCAAACCTTCCTTCTTCTGTTCCACTGGGCAGAGCTGAAAGAGCTAGGATGCCCTGGCGATCATGGCTTGGAAGGAGCCAATTTCGTCAGGCGGGGAAGCCCGGGGGGGGTGGTGATGGAAGGCCCATCCCGTCGGCACCACCGTCGTCATCCATCCCCGTCGTAGCCTTCTCTGTTCCCGTGTCATCCCTCGGATCCGGGGAAGGAGATGAAGGCCTTGAGGGCCATGTAGGCTGGAAGGGCGGTGGGGTATCAGTTCTCCTCCGCTTGCTTGGAGGGTTTCCCCGACGGTCCAGGACCCGCTGGGTCGTCCATTGGGGGTAAGAGCAATCTTGTCCTTATCTCTGAGCACAAGGCCTGGATAGCCATCAAGATTGCTCCTGAGCTGTCCTGTGGCTCAGGCACCGTCTGCGACAGGCGCAACGGTTGGGGAGTGGAATCCTCCGCCTCGATGGGAACCTCGTTGGTGTCACCGTCACTTTCTTGGTCCACCTCGTCGGGATCCCTCCCATGGGACTGGACTTCCTTGGACCTCTTGTCCAGGATCTTCACGACTTCAGCCAGCTCCTCTTCAGAGGCTGTATCCGTGTCCGTGATGGCCACCGCCCTCCCCTTTTTTCCACCAGCGTTTTCACAGGGCTCTTATTGATGGGCTGAAAAGAGGATTCCCTCTGCGGTGGCAGGGAAACTCTGGGCCCCGAGGTCGCCTCCACTGGGGTAGCCTCCACAAGCTTTGCCAGGGCCGCCACGACTCCCTCAATAGAGGGCTTAGCCGGGTGAATCAAAGCCTTGACGACTTTGGATGCACTTGAGGCCTTCACCTTGGGTGGAGGGTCGCCGCCTCGCTCCCCCTCGGCTTTCTTCACCGCGTTCTCAGACTTCTTTTTCCCTCAGCCAGAGCGTTGGCTCGTGGTTGATGGCGTTGGTGAAAGTGCACCCTGCCTGGCAGCCGAGGTGCCTGACCGTTCGGCGCTCCCGGTGCCCGTGGACTCGCAGTGCTTTGCCTTTTGTTGGGCCCCCATTGCCGGAGCGCCCTCAAAGGTCTTAGAAGACTGCTCGGACCTCTTCTTCTCACCTGCTGCTGGGCTCTTCCCCTCCAACCAGTTGGTGAGACGGATCCACCGATCCTTCATGGACCGTTCTGACATGTTCTTGCAAAATGCAGTCCTTCTCCACTTGCGTTTTGTCTTCGTGAAGACAGTAGAGACATCTAGAATGCTCGTCCTCCTTGAAGACATTCTGTAATCCACATCCATGGCAGCTTCTGAACAGCTTGGATCCGGGTGTCGTGCTCCCTTTTTCCTGGGCCATGTCCATGCGGGGTAGGCCTCAAAGAATCTTCTGGAATCCTCCAAGAAGTGGGACTCGATGAAAAACTTTGCCCTTGAGGGGCGTAGAAATATCCGAAACGGGTCCCCATTGATCGGAAGTGGAAACGGTGGAGCTTGAGGCTCGATTGACCGAAAAAATGAGGTTTAACTCGTTGAAAAATCGCAAAACGCAGTAAAAGCTCAAGAGCTATAGCACGAGGACTCCCAACACTTGTACGTGCGGTAAAAATCTGAAGATGGCTGCCAGAGGTTTGGCTTAGGTGGAGGGAAGTCATTGGCAGGGGGCAGTATGACCCAGAGACCAGTGATTGGTTATTAGGAGAAAGACTGATTTTTTCTTTACCGAGGATTCCAAGCCTGACGACAGGGAATATTCATGAGCATGTGAATCCATGCCAGACTGCATGCTGGAGAAATGTAACAATCCACCTAGAGATTGTGGATTTGGAGACCGCGTCTCCTCCTCTTCCTGCTGCCACTGAAACGAAAAACTGATTAGTCTTTCTAAGTGGTCGAGTTCTTTCAATGTAGAACATGACAGCTCTGTGCACATCCCGTGTGTGCAGGGTTCTTTCTCCCAGGCTTGAAGGATTCTGAAAGAACTTTGGTAGCTCTATTGACTGGTTCACATGGAACTTGGAAATGAATGTAGGCGCAAATCTAAGGTGAGTGCGCAGAACCACCTTATCTTTGTGGACTGTTACAAAGGGATCTAGGATCGAGAGTGTCTGTAGTTCACTTACCCTCCTGATGGAGGTAATAGCTATCAAAAAAGCAGTCTTAAGGGTGAGGTCTTTAAGACTTGCCTTGTGCATGGGTTCGAAAGGAGCCCCCATAAGCCTAGTCAACACCACGTTTAGGTCCCATCCGGGAGCCGGGTTAGAAATGGGAGGGTGAATTCTCTTCACTCCCTCCATGAAAGCCTTAATAACTATCTTCCACCATTACGCTTTCTGTTGTGATGTCGTGTAGGCTAAAAGTGCAGCTAGGTGCACCTTTATGGAGTTGAAGACCGGACCTGAGTCAAGTAAATGAGTTGGGTACAAAACAATGTGTGTGGGAGACCAGTTAATCGGGTTAATGCTCTTTGAATTGCACCAGATGACAAACCGTTTCCATTTACTGGAATAACAGTATCTGGTGTTCGGTTTTCTTGCTTCCCTGAGAATGTGCATACATCTCTGAGGGAGTTGCAGGTGTCCAAACTATATGACCTCAAGAGCAAGGCCACTAAATTCAATGTCTGCGGGCATGGGTGAAGCGTCTCCCCTCTGTCTTGCGACATGTTGTACGGGCATGGCAGTTTGACTGGAGGAGATAAGGATACCTCCATCAGATGAGCGAACCAGGGTTGGCGGGCCCAAAAGTATCATCGTGACTGGTTCCTGGTGCATCTTATGCACGATCTTGTTGAGAAGGGGAGTCGGGAGGAGGGGGTGGGGGGGTGAAAGCATAGACAAATTTCCCTGACCATGTTATCCAGAGTCTGTTCCCCTTGGAACGGTTCTAGGGGTACCTGGAGGCTTAATCTTGGCATTGAGCGTTCTCCAGAGTTGCGAACAGATCGATCTCTGGGAAACCCCATTCTGTGAAAAACATTGGAGATGATGTCTACGTGTAATTGCCATTTGTACTCCTTGGGCAATGGGAAGCCTCTGCGCTCAGTACATCTGCCAGAAGACCGAGTTCCCCTGGAACATGTTGTGATAAAAGGAACATGCTGCGTTTGAGAGCCCACTTCCAAATGTTCTGGGACAGTTTGGACAGCCCTGGAGAATGAGTGCCCCCTTCTTTGTTCAGATAGTACATAGCCGTGGTGCTGTCTGAGGACGAGGACCGTTTTCTCCCGCAGTTGTGACTGGAAAGCCTTCAGTGCTTTGAACACTGCCAATAGTTCCAACAGGTTTATGTGGTTGGATCCTATGTCTGAAGACCAAACTCTGTGCGCGGTTTGTTGAAGCAGGTGAGCTCCCTACCCTGTAAGGGACATCTGTGGTTAGAGTGGCTTCCACTGCGGGGCTGGTAAAGGGTTTCCCTTTCAAGAGGTTGTATTGCATTGTATTTATTTGTATTTGCCCTGAGGCAACTGGGCACATTTCTTGGTACAGGAGTTACAGTATTTACAGTTACAGTCATATTCATGAACAACGTTTGTACACTTAGCAGGTAATATGGTTATTAAGGTCATATAAACCCCATATATACACATCAAAAATATTTACACAGAACTGCTAGAGTAACGTGGGAGTTCACCAGCGTAAATTATATGGCAGGGTCAGCAGGATTAGTTTTCCCTCGACCACCACTGCAGCGAGAGAACAAGGGCCGGCGAGACGACCACTAGATCGTCCCACTGTCCGCTGGCCTGACACCACTGGCTGTTGAACCACTCTTGCATTGGGCGCATACGCAGGCACGATTGAGGAACCAAGTAGATACATGACTCCATCATTCCTAGCAGTCTCCTAGCCTTGCATACACAGTCACCTCTCGACTGGCTACATACTGAGGGATATCAAACAACATGTTTTGGACCCTCTCGTTGGAGGGGACGACGAGGCCGTCCTTTGTTCGAATTAGAGCCCCTAGGAATTGTTTGACCTAACTGGGGTCTTTTTTTCTCGTGGATAGAAAATCTCAGACTGAATAAAAGATACATCGTCTTTTGGGTATTTGGCAGACATGTTTCGTAAGAGTCCCCTGTTATGAGCCAGTCGTCGGGGTAAGGGTACACCAGGATGGATTGCCTGCGCAGATGTGCTGCTGCCACCGCTAGTACTTTTGTAAATACCCTTGGTGCAGATGCTATGCCGAAGGGTAGTACTTTGAACTGATAACGTTTGTCTTGTATCATAAATCTGAGGTAGTTTCTGTGCGCTGGAAACATTGAAATATGAAAGTATGCATCCTTCATGTCCCGTGTTGTCATGTAATCTCCCTGTGATAGCAGTGGGATTACCTCCTGCAGTGTGACCACGCAAAACCTTTGTGTCTTTACAAATTTGTTCGCTGGGCACAGATCTAAAACAGGGTGCATGGTTAGATCCTTTTTGGATACAAGGAAGTACACTGAATAAATGCCTTCTTTTACCTGTGACAAAGGTATGATTTCTATGGCTCCTTTCTCCTGTAGTGTCTCGACTTCCTGCAGAAGAATGCGAAGATGGTCTGATGTCAGTCGTGTTGCTTGTAGAGGTCTGAATGTTTGGGACCAGCTGAACTCGATACAGTACCCATGGGCCACGGTCTTTAGCACCCACTGGTCTGTAGTTATTCCCTCCCATGCCTGAAGAAACGATGTTAGCCGGCCCCCGACCGGGGAGGCATGTGAGGGAACCTGAATCTTCGGGTCATATCGAACCTGAGGCCGGGGAGCCTCTGGGTGTAGAGTTCCAGCCTCTCCCTTTGCCACGTTGCAGACCCGTCTAGGGATACGGGGTGGTGTATCCGCTATTTCCCTGTGTAGAATTCCAATTGTTTCCCGATGAATATTGTTGTTGAGGGATGCGTTGGCCACGAAAAAGTCGTTTGGACCCAAATCATCTTCTTGTAGAGGGTTTTTGTGTAATCTGGTCCAGTGTTTTTAAGGTGTCATGCTCTTTTTTTGCGGTCTCGAGGGCCTCATCGACCGCCTTTCCGAACAGATTGGATTCTTCCACTGGTTTATCAGTGACGTTTGCGTCTCTGGCTTGAATCCAGAGTTCCGTAGCCACGCATGTCTCTTCAGGAGTGTGCCCTGAGCAAGGGATCGACCAGCCGTTTCTGCAGAATCCAAAGTATTCTTAAACCCTCAGTGACAGTGGTGAGGAGAAGAGTACGTAGGGGTTCTGGAACCTCCTGTATGCCTTCCTGTATTAAGGCATACTGAGCATCGGCATAGCTGGCCAACAAGGTATTGCTGTTGGCAATGCGCTTTGAGAATGCTGCTGCAACCGTGATCCTTTTCCCAAGGGCATAAAGTTGCTTACCTTCCTTACCAGGGGGTGCCTCGCCTGTTGACAAAGGGTCCCCTGCCCTCTTTTGTGTCGTAGTCGCCACCAGTGAGTCTAGGGTGGAATGACCTCTGATATACAGAAGGTATGATGGAGAAGGGCGAAAGAGTTTTTCTATTCGTGGGTTGACCCCTCTTGTGAGAGCAGGTGTTGATAAGGAGGGTGCCAGACACTTCTTGATTGAATTGAGAAGACGAATAGCCTGGCTGGCCAGCGGTTTCTCTTTAAGGAAGTCAGCTTCGGGGACTGCTTCATCTGTAGCAATTTTAAAATGATCAGCTGCTTTACGCAACATTACGTTAAAAGTTAACTGGTCATCCACTGGTGAGGGTTGTTGCCTAGTGGGAGTTAACTGGGGAGAGTCCAGAGACAGGGCATCAGGGTCTTGATGATCCGGTGACTGCCAAGGTTGAGGGTCACCCACATCTGGGTTTTCTTCCCAGCCTTCTATGGGATCATGCATGTCCTCAGAGTTGATGAATTCCTCATCCTGAGTGTCAGCAGGAATGTCCTTCTCAGTTAGGTCGTAATTGTATATATCCTCTTCTAAGGAGGGGTCAAAAAGTCTTGGAAATTTAGCTTTGGGGTCCGTAGGGCTCTCATCCCTTGGCCTCCTTGGTGTAGGTTGTTCTCAACGGGAAACACACCTGTCCAGCCTTTCCATACAGTTCTCAAACTTTTCTCTAGTCCAAACCGAGGACCTAGAATGATCTAGAGGTGGAAAAAGGTCTTGATCGTGTGCATCCGTCGAAAAGCGTCGAGATTTTCGTCTCATTGTCGAAAATAGCCCTTCTTCGCCCTCGGAGAACTCCTCTTGAGGTACAGACAGAGGTGAGACATCTGTGCTTCTCTTTCAGTTTATGGGCGGGTTCTGGTACCCCCCCCCCCCTTAGGCCATCCTTGGACCTCAGTGGATCCTTGGGCCTCAGCGCATCCCCGGGTTGCTGCTTCTGAGAATCGGCAGCAACAATACTAGCTAAGCTGCTGGCGACGTCCTCTGCGGTCGGGAGGCGTGTAGCTTCAGACTGCGATTGCGAGGGGGACAGTGCCTTGTCCTCAGCGGCTGCCTTTTTCAGTAGAACCGGAACTCTTGTTGCCGGACGCCTTCTTGCAATGTGTCTCGATGGAACCTGGTATATCAGGGGTAGCGCCCTTTGCTTTCGATTGCCCGGTCGCTAGGCGCATTTGTGGCTGCGGGGAGGGCTGCCGATCCCAACGGTCGGCGGGTGCCGCCGAAGCTTCTGGTGTACCCTGTGGCGCTGAAGTCTTCTTCGACCTGGGCGAAGAATGAGTTGGGGTTGTGTGCTTTGCGCGGTGTACATGTTCGTCTTTGTCGCCGGGGTGCGACTTCCCCATAGCAGTGCCTAAGCCGTGCCAAGCGTTCCGTCGAAGGTCAGCAACCTCCGGTTCGGAGGTATGATCGTCACTCTCGCCGTAGTCACATTCGGCAGCAGCGGGAGAAAATTAGGCCTGCGACATACTGTAGGCCGGCCACTGCTTGACTCTTCGCTCCTTTCATGTCTTAGGACGGAGGAGCTTACGATCCACGCATCTTTTTTCTTTGTGATCGAAGGGCAAGCACCGGTTACACCGTCTGTGCCTATCTTTACAAGGGAATTTGCTCCTACAATTAGGGCAAAACCTAAATGGAGTCCTCTCCATAGATGAGGATGGGTAGAGTGACAAAGACCGAAAGGGAAAGAGGAAGGAAAGGCAAAGACATTATCAATTTGTAGAGAAATGTCTACCCCCAACCCCACTCTCCCTACTGTATAGGCCAGCAGAAAGCCCGACCACGTGGTCGGCAACGCCGACTGGATCACCATCCGTCGAGTTCTTGAAGATCTTCGGCGGAGGTCTGTAACAGCCGTCAAAATAAGGGACGGATGGGGTGATATGGATATTTTATATAATTATTCGACCAAAAGGTCGATGGGACAATAATCAAGTTTTACGAGCTCCGCATCAAGGCGACCAGTATGCTGGGCGGAAAAAAACAATCTGAGGGACCTCGACGCGTGAGCGATCTTGGGTACACTACACGTCATGTAGGGATAGTGTTACAGGCACGCCAATGTCGACGTACACTTTCGCTTCTCCAAAGACAAGATACAATACTCTGCGGTTACCATTGGATGTCGGACCATATGCACAGCATGTGATTCTAAGCAGATTAACAAACATCAGAAATATTTATTTTATTGGTATTAAGGTATTAGTAAAAGCAGTGCCTCAAATTGTGACAAAGTGTTGGCAAGTACCTACAGATTTTATTTTCCGACCCATGGTACCACCTGAGATGGTGGCAGGGACAATATTGTCATTAGATTTACAAGGACTAGTAGTGTCAGACAAATGAGTAGTCCTGATGGGACCAGACCATGTTGCGAAAGGCGCACAATATTATGTATAGACCTGACAGTGTAATTAAAGAAAATGACTGACGAGTTATTTGAGGACAGTGAACAAAATGCAAAATGGGGAGATTATTTTGGAAATCTGCATCCCCTGTGATATCATGGTGCAGTATAGGGAGGTACAGTGCCCCCTGATGGCAGTGGTAACTCAGATTTTTTTTTTTGAGGAGGAGGACATGCAATATGTGCCAGCACAATTATGGACTGTTAATCCACATGATGTTGGGTTACTGAGAGATGTGACCCCCATTACAGATTACATTGAAGTAAGGTGCTTAAAACAAATCATACAGTATGTGGATGATCGGTTGGGATGTAGTGAAAATAAACATCAATGCAGGAGGGATTGTGTTGCATTATTGTAATTGCCGGCTCACAAAGGGTACAAAGCTGATACAAAGAAGCTACAATATTGCCAACAGGAGGGACTATACTTGGGACAACTCATTTTGGTAATGGGGAAAAAAAAATGTATCAGATAGGGCGGAGGCAGTACGCACTGCCCCTAGGCTTAGTACTGTGAAGGAAATGTAGCAGTTTTTTGGGCTTATCTAATTATTGGAGTGCATGGATCCTAGACTACACAGTCTACACAAGGCCACTGTTACAAAGTCTCAGGGAAGGACAGAGGACTTAAAAGTACATTTTAATGGATTGACAAAATGACTAGACAATTCTGATGAACAGCTCATGCATTGACGGAAGGAGACATATTATATGTTGATGGGTCATAAATAATTGACTTGGGGACAGGACAGAAGCACACATGGGTGGTAGTGGCATGCCGTAAAGGGGGCGGGGGAGAAATAGTGACCACCCCTGTAGAAAGCGAGACCATGGTTCCATACACAGCGTTGCCCTTATTATAACTGGGCCATTCTTATCTGGGGATCTGATCAGCCTCAGGTTTAAAGGTCCGTATGAGGTGGCGTTCTGTACTCCTCTCAGCGTTCTTATGAAGGAGTTAGTTATTGGGTGCATCTCTCGGATGTCCGAATAGCACCTGAGACAAGGCAAGGTCTAGTAAGGGCATAAGCAAATAAGAGACAATTTTGAGGATCCATGCCAGGGTGGTGTGCACTGGCACACGCCTGATTTTGTTTTTGTTTCTCATTTTGTCATTGTTTTTTCTTTTTTATATTTTGTCAATTTATTTTTTTGAAGGTCTGGAGCCCAGTCGTCCATGGTGCAAAAGGGGTCTCTCTTTCTCTCTCCCTCCCTCTGTCTCTCCCTCTCCCCTTCGCTCGCTTGCTCTCTATTTTTCTTTACCTCTCTTTTTTAGTAACCTTTTTTCTCCTCTCCAGGAATAAGCAAAGATGGCTGACCGACCTCTCTGTTATGTAGGGATAATGATAAATAAAGATGTAATTAAGTCTAGAAATGTAGTAGTATTATGATGTTTTGTATGACATTGGTCATGGTTGTTGGAGTGGATGAAGGTATGTCTGTTATATGGAGTGGCCATATAAAGGGGGTGATGGACAATTGGAAAATAATGCTATTATAAATATATCTATGAAACAGAAACACAATCACAAAATGTCTCACTTTTTGCTGACCACCCCTACAAGCTTTCTCAGACGAATGAAACGGGAAGTATGAATGACGTATGATTTATATAAGGAGTTGGGTTTTGATACTATTTCTGACATCCAGCATTTAGAAACATTGAATAGCTGGTACCCTGATATGTGCATTTGCAGGAAGGAATATAATCAAAGAAAGCTGTTAACATGTGTGCACTTATCCGTCACACATCAGGGGCTCCTAAGGTTTTACTTCCACATCCAGTCCCAATTACAGAGGAAAATGCTGGGTACATCTTGCACTATACGGAATAAAGGGCACATTCCAGGCACAGTGTGCAGTTAAAGAGCATTGCTCTAGACCCAGCATTATGCAATGGCAACACAAAATACCGCCAGTGTCTACAAGGACCATATTTCTCCTTGGGAGGTTACTCAAATGACAATGACAAATGGAAGGGTACCACAGTGATGTGCCTGGCAGATGGGCTGATCGAGTACAGTGGTGAAGCAATATCCCAAATAGAGAGTATGTGTGCCCAAACATGGTCCTAACACATCACAAGGCTGACACGGATTGCACCAATGAATAAGCCAGTGCAAATAGATATTTTGTACTTTAATTTAGCAATGAAGGAACAGTTCCTGGTGGCGCAAACACACAGTGCAACCTCACTCTTGTGATCCCTGGTATGACTAAAGCTACAGCTGCAGTGATAGATTACTACTGGGTTTGTGGCCAACGAGCCTACCTGCAACTCCTACCATCCTGAAGGGGCAAGTGTTCACTGGCCACCCCACAATCAGTGCTACTAGTAATCCTGGAAGAACACCTGAGGGGAGAAGAAATGCCTGTCGAGGTGCCAACAGCCACTCTAGCACCTAAAGAAGCAGAAAGAAGCTTGCAGATCACACAAGAATTTGGTATGCTGCCAGAAAAAGGACGATTTCAACGGCAGGGAAGAAAGAAAAGCTCTAACTGTCGCAAAAGACTGTTTTGCACTGCTCAGAGGAATACCTGACAAGTATTGACTTTTTAGCTCAGCAGAGACTTTCTTTTTCATCTTTTTTGGCTCCTGGGGTACAAGCAGCTGCTGCACTTTCCTCCCCCTGGAGGATGCGGAAATTGGGTCACTATCCCACGTCATCAAGGCGGTGCACAGTCTAGGCGTTCAAATAAAGAAAAAAGGTGGGGTTCAGAACACAAATTGGCTATCGCTTGCCTTTGATTGGGTCCTGTCATGGCTGGAGGTAGCAGTAAAAATACTGGTTCCTGTGGTCGTGGTCTTCTTGGTTCTCTTCTGCACATGCCAATGGGGTCTCCAATGATGTGTTCCTATAGTCCCTAATAATGCAAAGATGATATCAATTGGGGGATCTAAACACCTTGCCATACAATAAACAGCGTAACTCAAACTCATTTTTCTGGGGTTGTACATATGTGGGGTGGGGATGAGTTTGTTACTGTAGAAATAAGGAAAGGGGGACATATTGGGAAGGAGCCTAGTGCTATGCTTCATTTCCAAACTTTCCAAGCGCTTTAGAATTAGGCAAGACTTCTGTTAACTGTTTTCTAAGCACTACAAGAGTCTGGGGGGCGGGGGGAGGAGGGTCACTAAATAAAGATAGTTAGGATTGAAATATAAAAGGTGAAAATAACTATTCAGATGGATATATTTGTAAAACTGTTAAATTGTAGTTAGCTTTGCTCAAAGCACACAGTGAATTGAACTTGCGCTAGAAGGTTTAAAAGAGATTGTAGGACCACATAAAAATATGAGTAAGATGTGTGGAGTATGAATGAAAATTAGTTATAAAAATGTTTAGTTTTTACTGGGGGCTAGGCTTCAGTTTGTAAAAATCTGCAGGGCTGCAATGTGCGTCTATGTAAGGTATTCATATGTTAAGTAGCATGGCTGCCAGGAATTGCTGATGATGAAGAAAGGAAGACTTTTCAGAATCCCTTGAATGGCAACAAGAAACGTTTTGGATGAGCTCCGTCGGTATCCAGTAACCAAGTCAAGAGTATTTAAGCTCCAGGCCCAGCACCAGTCTTCAGGACCTGGGAGCCAGCCACGCACAACAGAATGCTTGTCGGAAATGGCAGAGTTCTCTGCCATTCCCCCAATCCTCATGATCTATAAAGATTAAAATTTGTTATCTATTGCAAGATAGATTAATGACCTTAATTCCCTAGAGGGGTGTATTCACCCTGGTTTGAGCGTTATCAGGGGGTACCAAAAATATTTAAGGGTTGCTCCTGTAAGTTGGGGTTCACTTTCAGTCTAAATCATTTGAATGCATTTTAAGAACCCATGGTGAATGTATATATATTTATTATTGAATATTGTGTGTTATTACTTTTTCAGTGTGTGTTTCAGGCCTAGAATATTGTATTTGTATACATCCCTGCCTAAATTGCATTATTGTGTGCTTCACTGTGGACCCATGACCCCACTCCCACAGCCTTGACTGCTCTCCATGTTTATCTTTATTGAGTTTTGGCCAAACTCAGAGTTCCCGGTTCACTATAACTTGGGTGGCCTCCTAAAATCTGTTCACCAAGGTCGATTCTAGAAATCCATCTTAACAATGAGGAAATACAAACATAACAAACAATAGGACAAAACCAGAGACCTGAAAAACATATTTTAGCAAAGAGAATCTTAATGGCAGAAAAACAAATGAAGAAATAACTGATCCCCACCTCATATTTCACATTAGTTCTCACAAAAAGAAACACATTCAATAAACAGACAAAATGCTTAGTTGGTTTCTGGTATTTATTGAAAACTGAGCAGTGATAAAGAGGACATTAAATACAGTACAGCAGCTGCAGCGGCATAACAACATCAGGAAAGTGTGTTGAGCCTCCCTCGCACTGGTGTTGAATGGCAAGTCTTAATGGAAACTGTCTTGTATAAAGGAGTATTTAAACTCTGGTGAAGCAATCTTCAAACAGGGTTGATAACACTGCAGGAAAATAAGACAAATAGAACATTAGTGATAATTGTACAAAGGCAAAACAAACCATTAGCGCTCTCAATACCAAACCTGGGGTTAAGTAAGAACAATTACTGAGAGCCCAAAACATGCATACAGCTGGTAAGGGACAGACTGGACAGTGTGGAGGCCTGTGGCTTTTAAAGTGCAAATTAGGTTGAGAAGAAGAAAAAACTTCCCTGTGACAGTTTGCTTTTTTGTTTGTGCATTTATATAGCGCTACGTATCTGAGCGCTGCTTATTTCTCACGGTGTGTGGTGTTCTTTCAGATGGATGTTTCGCCTAGATTCCTCATATTAGATACTATATTCCTGCTTCAGTTGGATTAGGGAAAACTTAACCAGTGGGTGCACTGTGCGAAATCGGGATCCCTCGATGTGTCCAATCCTAGATGAAAGATGTGATGTTGGCATCCACATATAGCATGTACCATACCTTCTGACCTCCTTCCGTTTCCTCCTCTCTCTCCCCCCCCATGCTCAGCTGCATTGGGAACCATCAAGCAACTGGAGGATCTCCCCATCAGAGGGTTAGGTTCAAAGTGGGACAAGGAACTTGTGGGAAGAACCTCCATAAGAAAGAACCTTAAAAATCTGCTCAATTTTTTTTTCTAATGGTTGAGGTCCTGTTAAGGCCCTGTTAGGGAGTTTAACAAATGTCCAGCGTAGGTAGGACTTTAGAAGACTAACACCTCGGACACAGGGCTCCAACTCTTAGCAAAGGCTTGAACCACACACGTTTTATTGGTAGAAATGGCTGAGCAGCCAGGCTAATCTTAGGAGGGAAGGAAGGACTGCAGGCAATACAAAGAACGTAGGCCAAAGCAACACTAACATTTATATAAAAATACTAGTTCATTTTATATATACACCAAGGTAAAGATGATTCTTCAAAAAGGTAAGTACTATAATATACAATGAGAAACTTAGGAGAACCAATGCAATATTCACAGTAAGTAAATTACTTTTGTAATACTTGTACAATGGCAGTTTACAATACAAAGTAAGTAGAACACTTTGATTCTAACTCTCAGAATATCAGTTTCAGGTCAAAATAAATGAAACGGCTCCAAAATAAAGCAGGTAAATACTTGTTAAGTTTTCACAGAGGCCTTTGTGTTTAGGAGCCCATCCCTATCTAATTATCAGAGTCTCAGATGTAGATGGGAAGGTCAAACAAACAAGGCCCAAGCTGTAGAAAGTGCAAACTTTCCAGAGGAATACTTTAGTAGCAAGTACGTACACTCATAGTTGGGACAAAAGGGTCAGGGACCTCGGAGAAGACTCCCTGTAGGCACACATGTGTTAGGCCTGAGCGAACTCCCAAACACAAGAATCAGCACTCCAGCAACATAGGAGTAGCAAAGCAACTCTAGGAAAGTTCTACCATGGGCCTCTCAGTACCTTATTTGTGAAGAAGAGGACATAGTACGATGCCCTCACGATGCAGCAGCAGCAAACCTGGTCACAGGATTCTTGTCAGGCAGATGAAATAAGAGATACTAGAATAGATCTCGAAGCAGCAGTCGAGTGAATAGGCTCCAGGAAAAGGACTTCAAGGTTCTGTGATTTTGGTGCCCTTTTCAAAGCACCAGTGAAGAACGGGTACTGGTTGGTTTATTTGTCTCACTTTCTCAGTCCAGCACTCGAGTGAGGGGACTTCAAGGAGTGGAATCCTGCCTATGTCGGTCTGGAAGGAGTCCACCAATGTTTCAGGAGAATTCGATCTTCAGAAGGCGATGCACTGCACAATGGCCACAGGTCCCAGGGTATTGGCGGTTTGCAGCCGGTGAAGGCCACAACTCGTCATGGGATGGCTCAAAATGCAGGTCGTCTTGAGACTGATTGGACCCGCTAGTCTAACAGAGAGAGCTGTCCTTTTCGGGCTCTCCAGACGCTTGGAAGAGGGAGTGGGACAGCAGCGATTACTTAGAAGGCATCTCCGGTCATCTCGAAGTGGCTGTTGACATATTCTCTTTCTCATTGTTGACTCATCAGTTCCAGTGTCTTCATCCTCAGAATCCATGCTGCTTATGTAGGAATCTAGCCAATCAGCACCCATGCACCATTCAAACTGTGGGTGGTGGCTATCTTTTCAGGGCAGCCAGCCTCTGAGTTATACCTGGTTCCAGGCAGGCACAGTAGAAGACAAAGAAGAGCTGAGATTCAGAGTCCTCCCCCGTTTTCTGTCTCGACAGACACACTGGTGGCTTGGCAGGCTTCACAAAGGGATCCTGCCGAAGACAAAAGTTAAACCAGGACAACCCCCCTCACACCCTGCATCTTGAATTGGTGAAAAAAGTGAACACGACCACCATTTGGGTCAACAGTGACCCTTCTGTGCACTACCACGAAAGTGGGTAAAGCCGGGACTAAGAATTGCACAAAAGCAGGTAGGATAAAACCACTGCCACCAGCCATTCAGATTAGCTTGTCAATGTAACCAAAAGGTTACAGGAGCAGTGAGAAAGGGGATATAATGTAGCCCCTGAGCAGTCCACATAAGGTGGGGTGAGCTGATCTCAACAGGAAAGGATAGGAAGGATACAAATACTCTTGTAAAAGAAAATAAAAAGGAAAGCCAAAGGGCACCGAACAACACTTCAAAGAGAATGCTGTGAGCTGCAAACGTCAAAGACAGATGCCATAAAACCTGGTGGAACGTATTACTCCAACAGAAAGGTATAAAAAGAAATATAAAAGGATCCCAAAGATAGGTTAAAGAATGAGTGAATGGGGAGGGGGGGGGGGGAGTGGAAGGCGGGAAGGTCCCCACTCATTCAGGGGAACAGACCAAAAATCCAGTAGTACAGCAATAAGTGCTGGGAGGCCGAGATTGTGCATACAAATAAAAATGTATGTAACAGAAAGACCCCTACAGCATTATATATAATCGTTTTCTGAGGTGAGAAGAGGAGTGCGACACCAGAGAAATTATCAGACCAAAATCCTTTGGATGACTACTCTGCTGAAACAAGCGTCTTGACCAGGCAGAGAATCCATATGATAGTGCTTGGAAAAGGTATGCAACAATGACAAGGTTGCAGCCTGATAGATATCCAGCACAGGACCCCATCTCTGAAGAGCCAAAATTGTTGCTATTCCCCGGGTAGAATGCACCCAGATGTCCTCAGGCAGTCTTTCCCTGCCATCGAGTTAATTTTAGAGATCCAAAGAACTACCCATCTGGACAAAGTCTGCTTTGTGACCGAACTGCCAATTCTAATACCAGTGTATCCAAAACAGATAGAATCTTATAGCTTGCTTGCGATCCAAACTTTGGAACCTCTCGTCCCCCTTAGATGGATGAGGGGAGGATAGAACACTGGCCTCCGGATCTTTTGAGGCAGATGAAATTCCGAAACCACTATAGATAAAAAGGAAGCTCTTACTCTGAGGGTAACTATCTCTCGAGAAGACCATGTATGGAAGGTTGGAGGAAAGGTCTTGCAGTTCACTCCCTTCCTTGCCGATGTAATAGCCACCAACAGAATGGTTTTCTGTGTTAAGAATCCAAGAGGGAATGGGGGCGCTGTTGGCCGCCGACGGTAACGGCCACCTGATCGAGTAGCTGTGCCGTGGACAGAAGATCCGAACTGAAATCCTGCGAATTCTGGGTGTAAAGCCATTAAATTCGACTTGGACTGTGTGCCTAAACCCCTGGTGCGCCTGTTGCTACATCCAGATTGGCCCAAGCCTAGATATTTGTGGAGATATACCGTCTGGAAGAGGCTGCAGGCTCCCTGCGTGAGAACTGTGGCCGCGCTGTACTTCCCGCCCCTCCCCCTCCGAGGACTGGCCGCATGTCTGCTGGGGGTGGGGGACCGCCCCGCTGGATCCCCACTGGCGGTTGCTGCCATCGACTGCTGGCAGTGAGGTGGGCTGTGTGTGATCGGAGCGGACGGGGCTAGTGGGGAGTCAGGTTCTCCCGGAGGCGCGTGGGGGCGGTCTGTGCCTCCCTCTCCAGAACGAGTGGCTGTCCGGCGGGAGCCGGGGGAAGCTATCTCCCGTTTCAACAGCTGTGTGCCCTGCTGCGGAACGGGGCCGGGACTCTGTAGGGGTTGCCCGCTGCGGAATGCGGAGTCCCCCCCAGAGTCATCGGGATAAGCTTTGGAGGACCACATCCTGTGCATCATTGTCGCCATCCGGTGGGCCAGCGCCGCTTTGGGCCGATTCCTCTTGCCGGGGCCAGGGGGGCGAACACGAGGGTGCAGGGTCCTCGCTGCGGGCCTTCTGCGCCGACCTATGGCAGTGAGAGGAGATCCCTCCCTGGCTGTCAGCTATACCCCTGAGGCAGACTGGACCCTGGGTCTCACGACTGCTTCTGCCACTAATATGAATCTTCCTGGCCAGCCCAAACCAACCTGTACACATCAGTGAAGCCGGCAACTAGAAATCGCGCAACCGGCAAGGACAGCGCCCACCCCTTGGGGGCTGCCATGTGTGGTGGGGGGGTCGAGTGGCTCGCGCCTGAGGGACTGCCCCCCCGCCTGTGAGGGACTGTCTCCCCACCTGTCGTCTGATTGCGGGTAGGGCAGTCATCCCTTCCCCAGCGGCTGCTGTGTGCGAGCGGCAGGCCTGCTGGGACCAGGGTATGGCCCCTCCCCCCACCAGCTTCCACAAGTGGGCTGCCAGGTAGGTCGTAGCAATACCCATCCTAATCCAATCCCCCCACCGGTCAGGGGTGCAGGACATCCTGAAACTGAGGCCCACCTGCATATGTACCAAGTCACACGGGTGGGGTGCTCACCCACCTACAATCACCTTCTAGAAGTACTGTATTGTGTGGAGGGGGTCGTTGTGGTCTGGTGACTTGGTTCACGCCTACACCCTGTAATTAATGCCAGACTACATTGGGAGAGCTTCCTAATACTTTAATTGCCACAGACACGACAATTGATCATTAACGGCCTGATACCCCCTCACTGAGGCACCCCCCGCCCCCGATACCTGCATCCTAACCAGCGCAATACCATTACGGAAGGCATGACCAGAGGCAATAGAACCAACATAAAAGGCCCAATGGATGTATTCACGAGTACAACACAGGGGGGCAGGAGCGACGAAATCCTACATTCCAGCCAATCGGTGCCTCCAGGCCCGGCTGAGGGCACATCTGACCGATATATGGCAGCCCTCTGGGCTGGTTTTGAGACTGTAAATTCCAAGTTGGACGATTTGGGGTCCACAATGACATCAATAAAGGCGGACTTACACAAGGTGAGCACACGAATGGTGGAGGCAGAGACTAGGATCGGTGCATTAGGAAGATGGGGCTGCGACCCATGGCAAAGATATTGAGTCCATCAAGAAGAGCCTTTCCCAAGTACAAATAAAATGTGATGACCTCGAATCAAGGTCAAGCCGCAATAATATACGTATAGTCGGGCTGGCAGAAAAACAAATCAATACCCCAATGGAGGTGTACGTAGAGGAGGTGATACGCACTGTCTTCCCCGATGCCCAATTTTCACAACAATCCTTAGTAGAAAGGGCCCATCGAGCTCTGAGTGCTCCTCCTAAACCTGGGGCCCCGGGGCGCACTGTCATCGCCCGGCTCTTTAATTACCGCGACAGGGACATGGATCCTCCGCCTCTCTAGAGAAAGGGGCACATTGCTGTACGATTCCAATAAAATACATTTATATCCCGACTTTTCCAACGGAGGACAGGCTGCACGCCGCACCTTCGACGAGGTCGTTCTATCCCATACACAATGCTCTTCCCTGCCAAATTACTCCTTCAATACGAAGGGAGGGCAACGTTCTTTGAATCCCCGGAGCACGGCATGAGATACATTGAACAGAATATCCCGCAAACACAGAGAGATAAGAACTCACAGTCTAATTCAAACACTTGAATTACGGTCACCTGTATTCAGATGATAATGGCGCAGCGGCCATCATAACGGTCTGGTCGGTTGAGTGACAAAGGCAAACCTACCAACCAGGGCCGCCTGAATATCTTGCTCAAAAGTTGAAGTTAAGTTTGGGTCCTACACTGTCCAGTTGGGGGGATAGTGAGGGAGGGAGACTATGGGGCATGTTGCCCACGAGTTCTAACGCACAAGGCACATCACTGCGAAGTACGTGAGATGGAACATAGTTTTGACCAAATTGACTCACATCGCGGAGGAGAGGATAACATCACAAACATGGACATGGGGTACATCAATGAATCAGCGCTACAATCAACAATGCTCAAATTATGGGAGGTCTAGGACACCGAGTCAAATGGCAACTAAGGGACAAGGTGTTAAATTTCTAACCTGGATCATCAGAGGACTGGCCCACCCGATTAAAGGCAAGAAAGATATTGGCATACGTGAACCGCCACAAGGTGATCATTCTCCTCCTACAAGAAACCCATGCCACAAAAAAGATCAATACATTTGCACTAAACTGGGGACCCTTGAAGGTGGCCACAAACTACTCCACAATGGCTAGAGGAATACTCACAATTGTGTACAAACGCCTTAACTTTCTGGTGACTAAATCCATCATAGACGAAGAGGGGTGCTATGTGATCCTATGGGGGCAACTAAATAACCAGGAGATTATTATTGTGAATACCTATGGCCCAAATCTCGACAACCCTGCGTTTTTACCTTCGAATGGTGGAGCTGCTGTCGCCTGTTGGCACCGCAACTGTGATTGGGGGAGGGGGGGACGTCTTAATCTCATATTTGACTTGCGTCTAGACCGCTCCACGGGCCATTCCAAGCAGCTCTCTAGGGCGGCGCTGACCCTGCGGCAGGCAATGGCTGCTCTACCGCTGGTGGATACATAGCGTGAAGTTCATCCACTTGAGAGACAGTATACATTTTATTCTGGACCCCACGGCTCCAGCTGAAGAATTGATTACTGATTATGCTCTCCTGGGGTGAAGTGGAGCTCTGTGAAATCCTTCCGAGGACCTTGTTTGACCATTCCCCGGTCCTCTTGCAGCTAGCAGCAAGGAATGTGACTCATACCACCAGGACCAGGCGCATGCCCCCTAACATGCTGAGAGATGCAGCAGTTGTAGAACCTCTATGAACTGAAATCGAAGAATTCTTTCTGCGTAACGAGGGATCAGTACAATCCTTGCAATCAGTCTGGAGTCTTTCAAGGTGTGGCTGAGAGGACAGCTGATGGGAAGATCCTATGGTGTTTTGAGGGAAATAAGAAAGGAACTCACCCAAGTTCAGAGAGAGCTCCGTAGTCTCGAAGTCCAGCAACCCGCCAATGAGGGGAGGGAACAGCTACTGAAAATACAAACCCAATTGGACATTTATAAAGGCCTAGCCAACAAAGAACTGCATTTCATCTCCCAGCCTATACAGGCACGAAGATATGGTGAAGGTAACAAGGCTAGTAAATCCATGGCAACTCTAATTAAAACTGAGATGGGAGCTCGACAAATCACCAGCATCTTCGACTCCACTGGGTCGGGTCAAACATCCCCGGAAGCAATCAATGAAGTGTTCAAACAGTTCTATACCAAACTATACACCAATGTAGATACAGTGGGTCTAGAAAATCTCAAAGACTATATTGACTCTATCCCGCTGCCCAGTTTGGATGAGGATGAAAAGCTTAACTAGACCTCCTGCTGTCAATTGATGAGATCGAACATACCAATGCCGACTTACGAGCTGGAAAGGCTCCGGGGTCTGACGGGATTCCAGTCGACTTCTACAAAACTTATAAGGATGAAATGGCCCCTAGGCTGCTCACAGTCTGGGAAGACACACTAGAGAGGAACATGCTGCCAACCACCATGAGGGAGGCAGTAATCTCAGTTCTGCTTAAAGCACACAAATCCCCTCCTCCCCAACCCCCCCCCCCCCCCCCCCCCAAGACCCCTCATCATATCGCCCTCTTTCCCTCATTAATACAGACACCAAAATCTATGCCAAAGCGATAGCAAACCGTCTGACCCCTTATATGAATAAACTCATCCACACTGATCAATCGGGATTTATCCCAACACACTCAACCGCCTTGAATCTTCTGATGTTTTTCGCCATCACATCACAACTTGATCCCAAAGTCAAAGCTGCCGCAAATCACCCTCGACGCTGAGAAAGTTTTTGACTCTGTCTCATGGAACTATAGTTTTTGATCCTAGCAAAAATGGGGTTTGGACCAGCATTTATAGGGTATATTTGTGTATTATATAACCAGTCGACTGCAATGGTGAGAACAAACACTATGTCGCCCCCTTTCACACTAGGGAGAGGCATCCGTCAAGGCTGTCCGCTCTCTCCCTTCATATTTGCCCTCACAATTGAAGGTATGGCAGCCAAGTTCGGACACAAACACATATGGAGGTGTATACATATCAGAGGTTCCCCACAGCTCCTTTCATTATATGCCGATGATACTATGATCTGTCAGATACCCTGAGACACACCTATCATGAAGGAAATCTCCATGTTCTCCACTTACTCTGGCTACAAAATAAACCAAGCAAAGTCGGAGGTTATCCCGCTGACTCCAGCCACCATGCAGTCTCCAGCTTTGACGGGTTTAACTGGGCCCCCACTACCGCGCGCTACTTAGGGATAGTAATGTCCACAGACAGACAAACACTCCTCACAAATAATCATGAAGCATATCTACATACTCTAGAGCAAAAACTCAAAATCTGGGGGACTTTACCGATATCTCTATACGGCCGGGTCGCCCTGCTTAAAAATGGTGGTGGTCCCTAAACTCCTTTACTTGTTCTGTGGGGTCCCCGTATGGCCGGGAAGGGAATTCTTTCAAAAATTGCAAAAACTTTCCACCGCCTTTGTGTGAGGTGGGAGAGCAGTCAAGCTCAATTGGCCCAAGATGTGTGAAAGATACAAAACCGGCGGCCTGATGGCCCCCGATTATTTACTATATTATCACGCAGCACAGGCCCACTAAGCTCAATACTGGGCTACCACAGCCGAACCGCTTGCCCATCTATGCGCAGAAAAGTTTGCAGCAGCCCCCTCCAATATTCAGGCGATGCCGTTCACTACAATTAAAGGTAACATCACAGATTTAGACTCTGTGGCCACTACAGTGCGAGCCTGGTCGTCCCTATTCACTAGATTGGGATGTGAAACCCCATATTGGCCATTCCTCTCCCTGTGGCAATACCCTGGTTTTGAATCCACGTTCGATACCGCACTGTAAAACAGATGGGACACCAATAAGGAGATGAGAGTGGGAGATCTGTACCCTGAGGGTAAATTTGCTTCATTACAGTTAGTGCAGGTTAAGCTGGGTGCTGGTCTCATCATAACCCTACAATATTACCACCTAAAAGCGGCATGCAAGAAAAAATGGCCCATATTTCCGGATGCACCAATACCTCATCAATTCATAACGGCCACCATGACGCAAGATGGGTTCACTGGAACAATATCTAGCCTGTATAGGGCAGCACAGGCACATACCCCTTCCAAAAACTGTATGAAACAAAAATGGGAGCGAGATCTGGGAATCATTATAGAGGATTGAAAATGGTCCAAATATTGCCAGCACACTAAATCCATCTCGCTCAACGCCAACTTTAGATTAATACAATTTAAGATCCTGAATCATCTTTACATTATACCTCTCAAGGCATCCAAATTCGACCCATCATGAGACCCAAACTGCCCCAAATGCAACTCCAATATGGCAAACTATTCATATGGATTGGAACTGCCCCCCCGGTCAGGGCATTCTGGGAAGAAGTTGCCGCGACAGTCAGCTCCATCGTTGGGCTTCTTGTGCCGGTGACACCACTGAAGTACCTACTCAGCGACATTGGCAAGGCACCAGTTAAGATCCGTCGTTTTGTGGCTATCGCAGGGGCGGTCGCCAAAAGGAACATATTGCAGGCCTGGAAAGCTAAAATAGCCCCAAATCACGAGACATGGTTGAAGGACTTAATGAATGTCCAAGAGAACGAAGAGAAATATGTTCGATCCGTGTCGACGGTGTGCAGACCTAAGGACATTTGGGCCCTAATGCATGCATACCTATCAAACATTCAAGCCAGTGAAGACAAGACCAACTCTTGAACACTCCAGTAGTCTGTCTGATGCGCTCATCTGAATATCACGTGCAGTAAACTTAAAGTCTATGCCCAATTGTGCTGTCCAAATTGGTGATGTGGAAGTGTGTATGCGACCCTGTTTGTCAATGTGCCCGTTATACAACTCAGTTAGGAGGGGAAGGGGGTCAGGTTTTTCGGGGAATAGTAGTTTATAATTTGAAATGACATGTTCATAATGTAACCAACCTAGAGGTGGGTTCGGGTGGTTCGCTGGTAGGGACCATTAAAGGACAATAACTATAGTAATCTAGATCCTTCCATACTCAGCCGGGGAGCGTATACTATGATTTCTGTTTGCATCTATGTACGTACCTGTGTTTTATCATTGCAATCTTCTGATATTTTAACCCATAATGTCAATAAAAAGATGTAAAAAAAAAAGAATCCAAGAGGGATGGGATTAAAGGAAGTCCCCATCAGGATGGCAAACTAGGTGCAAGTCCCAGGTAGCACAATAAATTGGACAGGTGGGAACATGCTTATTAATCCTTTTATACATTTTATTTTTGAAAATCAAATTTTATTAGCATTTTGGTTATAACATTACACAATATTAACATTATTTAATAATCCCAACGTTGATACAACACCCCCACCACCCCCTTGCCTTGGATTCCAATCGGAAACTTTAGTGATACTGCCTTTCTAAATCCGGGCCTTATCCCGGAGTACACCTGAACACAAGGCTCGTGAATCTCACCCCAAGACCCCACCGTTTGTCATCTTTTCGTTAATCACACTTCCGCGTGAAGAAATGTCCTTCTCCCAGCACGCCCCCACCTGTTCCTCAGCTCCTTCGATCTGGCCGCCCGTATTTCTCGAAAAAGGGGAGCCAAGCACCCTCAATGTTAATCCTAGATTCTGCCAAAAGGTTTGTGAGGTACTCCATATCATAAATGGCACGTATCTTGGAAACCCACTCCCTCGCCACAGGCATGCGTGGGCTCTTCCACAATTGGGCAAGGCAGCACTTTGCTGCTATCAACATAATATGAAACGTGTGTCCCTGTTCCGCTGCAGATCCTTCCTCCACGTCTACCCCAAAGAGAACAAGCCACGGGGAGAGGTACCTTTGAATTCCATCAACCCTCTTGATCCAAGAGAGGACTTCCCTCCAGTATGCCCTCACCTTAGAGAAGCCCCATCACATAAGTATGTAGTCCCCCCTCTCACGCAGGCATTTTCAACAGTGTGGGCCGTATCTGTCTCTCATCAGAGCTATCATCACCGGGGGGTAGTGCCACTGATGCAGGAGTTTCAGGGCCTTGTGTCTGTACTGAAGAGAAATGGTGGAACGTTGGGACCGCCTGCACATTTGGGCCCACAGCACATGCCTGATATCCCTGCCCAGGTCCCGTCCCCACTTGATTCTCGAAGAGGAGGGCTCCATCGGGATTACCAGGAGAAGTATTTTGTATAATGCAGCTATCAACCCTTTGGACCCCTTCTGTGTTATCAAACATTTCTCAAAATTCATTGGTTCCCTCCTGAGGTTTCCCCCCCCACCTCTCTTCCAACAGGGCCCCCCCCCCTTTATTTGTAGAAAACTAAAGGGCGACAGCTTGCACAGACCTAGGGCCTCCTCCAGCCCTCCGAGCGATATGATAACACTTGCCTCCCATATATGTCCTGCCCTACTAAGCCCCACCTCATACCATGATTGGAATGTCAGTGGTTCCCCTATCCCATCCCCGAGTGGGGGCGCCCAGATGCAACTCAAAGGTGATGGCCACGTCGTGAGCCACTTGTTCTCCCCCCCCCTTTCCAAACAGACCACAAAACCTCCAAAACCAGGGGGTGCAGGGCTACATTCGGGATGCGCACTCTGGGTACCTACAACCATTCATCCAACGTGACTGGGCCAGTATCTCATTGTCCATTGCCACCCATTGTTTCTCTGAGCCCGGGCTAAAGATATTTATCAAGATTCGCAGCTGGGTTGCTTTGTAATATGTTGCCAAATCTGGGTATCCCACTGCCCCCTCCTCCTTAGGCCAGGTTAATGTCTCATAAGACATCCTATGCTTCTTCCCCGCTCTGAGAAACCGAAACATAGTCCGCTTCACCTCAAGCAGAAAAAACTTGGGCACAGGTATCAGCAACATATAGAACAGGAATAGGAATTTGGGGAGAACCACCATCTCTATAGAGTTGATCCTCGCCATCCAGGACATCCCCAACCCGGCCTATCTCTCCATGTCCCGCTTCACAGCTGCCCAGAGGGGAAGGAAGTTGCCGGGGAAGAGGTCCCCAGGGTGTCGTGTCACCTGGACCCCCAAGTAGCAGAACTTCATCTGCACCCTGAATATGAGCCCTGCCACAAAGTCCCTTTCCTCAGCTGATAATAACCCAATTGCGAACGCTATCGATTTCCCCAGGTTGATTTTGAAACCGGACAACTTCCCATAGCCCTCCAGACTTTCTAGCACACGTGGTACCGAGTGAGGTGGGTCAGTAATATAAAGTAGAGCATTGTCAGTAATATAAAGTAGAGCATTGTCTGCAAACAGGCTAAACTTACAATGTATCCTGCCCACTTCGACCCCTCTGATCTCCCCATTTTCTCTAACCAACCTAGCCCAAGGCTCCATCACCAAAGGGTAGATCAGCAGGGACAAAGGACACCCTTGGCGCGTACCTCGCCGCAGAGGGAAAGGCCCTGACTCACTCCCATTCACCACAACCCTGGCATTGGGCTCTGAATAGAGGGCTGATATCCAGCCCGTCCATCTAGAGCCCATTCCCAAAGAAGCTAAGACCTCCTTCATAAAAGCCCAGCTCACCCGATCAAAAACCTTTTCGGCATCAATAGATAGTAGAAGCGCCCCTTCTGACGCACTACCTGTGAGCTCATGACATGGAGTTTTATGCATATTGTCTCGCTCCTTGCCTATTCAGAAAAAAGCCCACCTGATCTTCTGGGTGGATCAGTTGGGAGAGGTACGTTTCCAGACGCAACGCCATGTTTCTGGCAAAAATCTTGGCGTCCACATTGAGGAGGGAGATTGGCCTGTATGAGGCACAGTCAGCGGGTCCTTGCCTGGCTTTGGTAAGGCAGCTATCAAAGACTGGAGGAAAGATGATGGCATTGTGTCCTGCCCTCCAATCAGATTGAACAACTTGGCCAAAGGTTTCTATAGTGATTGATATTGCTTATAGAAAATCGGCATTCCCCACCTTCAACCTTTTAATGGCTTCTAGCACCTCCTCCCCAGTCTCCTCCCTCTACAAGACATCTCTTTCCGCTCCTATAAGCATGGGAAGGTTGCATTCAGCCAGATAATTGCTGTATGTCTTCCACAGATTCCTGCACCGTCCTGGCATATAGTTCTTTGTAGAAACTTGCAAAGCATCCCGCTATGTCACTCCCCCCATTCCGGGTCTGCCCTCTTCCATCCCAGACACCCTCAACCCTCCTTTCCTTTCTACAACCCCTAATCCTATTAGCCAGGAGGGTCCCTACCATGCCCCCTTTCATAGTAACTCTGCTGAGTGTATCTCATTCTCTTAACGACCTTCCCAATTAGGACCGTATGAAGCTCTCGTCTCTTGTCCCTCATATCACTCAGTTGTGCCTCCCGGTCTACGTCCTTCCGATTCAGCTGTAGGTGCATTACTCTCAGCTCCTCCCAAAGCCCAGTTTCAATCAGCGCCCTTTCACGCTTCCTGCGGGATCCTTCTGCAATAAGCAGATCCCGAAATGTGGCCTTAGCTTTTTCCCACACCGTTGCCATACTCGTCTCCCCATTGTCATTAGTCTCGAAGGCCCGCACCCCCTTCCCAAAAATTCCCTGAATACTTGGTCTCTCAACAAGGTGTCATTACTTCTCCACCTGTAACTCCACTGGATCTTTGGTAGCCGCCAGGTCACCAACACCAGTTCATGGTCTGACCACGTAATAGCTTCCACCCATGGGACACCAACCTCACCTTCTTGCTCCATTGGAATCATAACAGATCAATCCTTGTATAGGACTGATGTGGGGGTAGAAGGTGTAGCCCCCCTCACTCCCATCCATGAACTATGCCACACATCCACCCAAAAGTGACTCTGCAGAAGATCCCTGAAAGCGAGCTTATCTTTCGTCACCCCTCTCGGCCCCAGGCACTTTGCTGACCACCACCTGTCTAACTGGGGGTCCAGTATCAAGTTAAAACCGCCCCCCCAAACAACATTGCTCCCTCTGCCCACACATCCATCACCCTAAACACCTGGCGTAAGAACCCCACCTGGCCGACATGGGGCGCGTACAGGCTGACTAGCGTGATCCGCGTACCTTCATACGAACCCTTTAAACCCACAAATCTCCCCCCCAAAACCCTCCTAGTCGTAATCTCCTACAGACGGAACAACTTGCCCAACAATATACCAACCCCTTCCTTCTTAGAGGATCTGTGAGAGGCCCAGAATTTATCACCCATCTCTTTCCCTTTTATCCGTGATTCCGCCGCCCCTTGCCGATAATGCGTTTCTTGCAGGAAGAGAACCATCAGTTTCTGTTTGCGAAACATATTACTGATGAGAGATCGTTTATTTTTGGAGCTCAAACCCTTTACGTTCAGTGTACCAACCACTACCTCAACCATTACCCCTCTTCACCCATCGTCCATTACGCCCCCTGTGTCCAAAAAGGCCCATAGCCCCCCCAATGTATGGAATCTGTAGCACACTCAACCCCCCCGTTTCCTCCCTCCCTTCCGCCACCCACCCTTCCCCTAGATTGAGGAGTCCGTCCCCCATCTCCCAGTCATGCTGGGGATGATCAACGAACCACCAGGGGCCCTGCCCCTGCCTTGGGTGTCATATGAAGCAGCTCCCCCACTCTTATACCCCCTTAACTGGTCAGGAGGGGGGGGGGACACTTACGCCCACTAAAGGCTGAGCTAGGCCCCGTATCACGCCTCTTGTCGCTTCTCACCCCTCCCTCCAAACACTGTGCCTTATACCCACAGGAGAATCTCTGTGACACAATTATTCAAAACTTGGGCAACATGAACAAATCGAACAGCTGGTCACCCTCCCGCTAGCAAAGAGCAACTCAACATTGCTTCCCTAATTTTTCAAACCGCTCTTTCAAAGCCTCTCGGCATTCAAGGGCATCACAAGGGGGGCGTAAATAACCAACATAGTTCAGCGTCTTACCCCCCGTAGGAGTCCCCGCTCCGTGGAAGGGGAGTATTCAGCTTCTGAAACTTGCGGCCTCCTTTCCCCTCACGCTTTCCTCGCGTTGAGTCCGGGCCTCTGTGTCTCAGAGTAGTGTCCAGCCCTTGCTCACCATGTACCGATGAGGGACCTCCCCGTCTACCGACCAGGTCCTCTGTGATCCTCTGGATGTCTTCCTCTGCCACCAGATGATGCCTTGCCCCCTCCTATTCCAACACCAGTGAGAATGGGTAGCCCCACCGATATTTAACCCCTTTCTCCTGCAGCCACTTAGTAAGGGTCCCACTCTTCTTTCGCATCAACAAGGTGTGGGCTGAGAGGTCTTGGGAAATTGCCACTTTTGAGTCACCATGGTCAATTTCCCTGAGACGTTTTGCTTTGTCGAGGACCTGCACCTTGTCTCCATAGTAGTGCATGCGTGCTAGGACCGACCAAGGGCCCTGCATGCCTCTGCCCAGTGCACTCTATCGCGACCCTTCCGCCTTCCTCCATACCCAGGATCCTCTTTACTATGTCCTGCACCTTGTGTTCCAGGCTCTCCGGGTTCTCATCCTCTGCCTCCAGCAGTCCAAAGATCCTGAGATTGTTCCTTCTCACCCGGTTTCCAATGTCATCCACCTTGAGGTGCAGCTCCTCCTCGCGTCATTCCATTTCCATAAAGCGAGCCTCCATCTGTGTTTCCAGGAGCCCCATAGACGTTTGGTTGGCCTCAACCCCTTCCATTCTGTCTTCCAACGTGGAGACCTTGGCAGACAGGTCGGCCAGCCTAGCCCCCATGTCTGTCCTCATCCCCATAATCTCCTACAGGATGGTCTGTATGTCTGACTTCATGGAGCCTAACTCCGCAAGCGCTGAAGGTGCGCTCCCAGCCTCCATTGTGGTGGTCTCAGTGTGATACTGAAATTTCGCAAGGGACTCCTTCCAACTCATAAGGCGTCCCCACCCCTTCCCTCCTTATCCTCCAAGGAGCATAAGTATGATACTACCAGTCTTCAAGTGCCCCCCCCCCCCAGTGCTGGGCAATGTACCAACGTAAGCGGGGTGGACAGGAGGCACTGGTCCCACCTTGGATATCCGGTGGCACCAGAGGGGCTGTCCTCTGATATCCCACCGTGAGGGCGTCTCCCCCAGCAGATTCCTTGCCCCCCCGAGTGATTGCTGTGTCTATCCAGTTGGATAGCCAGAGGGTGGGCACCTCAACGGGTGGTGCACGTGTCGCAGGGGATCCACCCCTTGAGCCCTTTGAAGACCTCCCCCAGTCCTTTTCTTATTCTTACTCCCAGAGATGGGATGGTGCCCCCAAGAGCCTTTTTCCCTTCCGACATGTACCTACAGGGGGGAGTGGACGCATCAGGGCAACATCTTTTGAGGTCTCAGCCTCTTTGCCCTGGCGAGGAGCACGAGGCAGCTAGGGTCTCCCGGGGCGCCACTCCGCTATCCACCCCACGTTGCAGATGTATTGGCTCCACTTCCTCCTCCCCTATATGTACTTTGGACCTTTCTAGCCACCTCACCTGCAGTTCGTTACTCAGCAACCTGGCCCTCGGGTTGCCGTGGCTTTCTCTCCACACCGGAGTGATGTTCCAGGAAGGCAAGCTCCTGTGTTGCATGATCGTCGGATCTCGCCCCTGGGGGGGATGTGAGGGAGCCTGTTCTCCCTGCACGCCGCCACACACCGCCACCCGAAACTCCACAGAAGCTGGCACTCCCCGTTCTCCGCTGGGCAGGGGGAGCCAATTCTAGGCCATCCCACCCTCCGGCCTCCGCTTCGTTTCCAGTGCGAAGCGTGGGAGGCGGTGCCGGCACGCACCAATCTAGTCTCGGGACTTCGGAGCTGCAGCAAGACTTTCCTCTCAGCCCTACCGGGCAGCTGTGTTTTCAGATGTATAATTCAACACTTCACAAGAACGTAGGGGATCGCTGAGCACAATAACTCCAATTGTTTTCCATGGCTGGGGACGCAGCAGTGCAGTCAGACAGCCATCTTGCCTGCACCCCCTGGTGGCCTCCTCCTTTTATACATTTAATTACTTTGAGTATTGAAAAATATGAACCCTGCGCAGGTGTGCGTTAGGTACGTTTTTCTACAGTCCAATTGGTGCTGGACTCTACAAGACTTATCCCTTGGTTTTAGGGCCCACACTTCTAATATAGACCCGTATTACCTAAGGTTGGTAGAGTGGCAGAGCAGCCAGGCATACCTTAGGAGGAGGAATGTGAGCTGTAAATCAGTACAAGGAAATCAGAACATACATAGACCCAAAGAAACACTTACACACACACACATTTGCAGTTAGATCAATTTTAGCTATACACAAGGAAGTTAAAAACGGAAGGAATGTTTATCAACTAGCAGCATCAAACATACATATAGGATAGTAAGGAGGAATAAAGCAGGTGAGTAAATGGTTATATAATTTTCTTATCCACACACGGAGTGACTTTAGTTAAGGTCAGTAAAAGTACTTGTTTTAAATTAACTGTATTATTCAAGTTTAGTTAAGTTGAAGAATGTAAACAGCAACAATCACAGGTATCACTACATAATATCCCCAACAAAAATATTGCCGTAGATATGGCCGTTTGGTTTGAAAATGGGGGATATTTTTGTTGGGGATATTATGTGCGAGCGGGGTTTGCGGGGATGTCCCTCGCACATTAAAAAATGATGCTGGGGTTGCGGGGGTGTCCCCCGCAGGGTCCATGTGTGAATTTTGCTGCAAAAACATGGCGATATTTTTGCATCGCAATATTTTTGCGGCGGAATTAACACATGGAACCCAATCACAGCTAAGCAATACTCATAAGGTTTAGGCAGTATTTTCCCTAACAAGAAAGAAGTTCTTCTATTCAGGTTTTGGTGGGAAACTAGCAGTGCCCAAGCCAAGAGGTTCAGAGGATTTACTTTTAGAAAACCAGCAGTGCTCAAGTAAATAGGAATGCGACAATTCTGGTGCAAATCTTTTTAGCAAAAGTAACAAGTTAGTTGGTCTTGTTAAAAGTTAGGTGCTTAGGGGAAGCCTTCCTGGAGAGGCACAGGCTGTTAGGCCGGCTGTTAGGCCTGGGCGATTGAAAATGGGTGAACACCCAAACAGTAGAAACGGTGCTGCAAAAGAAAAGACTCAACACAAACTGCTTCAGGTAAGAATCCCTTAAGCCCCACAGAACCTTGAGAGTGGAGAAGCTGATGCAGCTGCACGCCTTCAGGATGCAAGGCTGCAAACCCGATGATCTAGTCCTTGGTTGTGGTGACAAAAGGGGGGAATCTGGATGGGCTCCTGCAGTAGTTCAGAGAGGGACTCGCCAGCAAAGAATTCTTCATTGTCCTGGTACAGATCGTGGTTTGGGAGCCTTTTTCTCAGCACCAGTAGCTAACGATCACTGCTGGTTGGAATCTTCTTCATTTCTAAGTAAGGCAGTCTGGTGAGGGGACTCTGAGGAGAGGATTTGTGCTTCTGGAGATCCATACGGATGCCACAGAAGTTCCAGCATGATTTGTCAACGGCAAGGCAATGCACTTCAAGTTGGTCGAGGTACACCGGGTATTGGGATTCTGCAGCCCAGAAAAGTCGCAGGACAGCTCAAATTGAAGAGTTTCCTGAGGCTAGTTAAGCCCACCACCACGGAGGAGGAAGTCGTCCTTGGTGGAGCTTCCCGGTCAATCCAAAAACGAGGTCAGGACAGCAGCGGTACTTCAGCAGTGCTTCTGCAGTTACTGGGGGGGTGCAGCAGGTGTCTCTGGTGGACTTCTTCTTCAGAGGTTCAGTTCTAGTGGTTGACTTAGCCTTTTGTCCCAAAAGCCTCGCATTTTATGCAGGAACCCATTTATTCAGTCCTATGGCCCGGTCAATCACCAGTTGGTGGCTGTCCTAGCAGGACAGCCAGCTGCCCAATTCAAACTGGTTCAAACCAGGCATACCCTAACACAAAGGCCAAGGAAGATTCGGGCTCTTCCCTCACTTCTTGCCTTAGCAGACACACTGGAGCCTTGGCAGGCTTCACAAAGGGATCCTGCCAATGGCAGAACTTAGGAACCAACCCCACCTGGAATGGTAGAGGAAGGGCCAAGAAAGAACACACCAACAGAAAATGGTGATAAAAGAAGACTGGGACAATTTTGGGAAAATGGTCACCCATGGGTGCTGTTCATCAGCTGTGGAAACAGCCTGCGAGTAACTAACACAAAAAATGGTCAAAAGGCATCCACTACTTTTAGGTTTGTCTGTTACTGTAACAATGAAAGTTACAGGAGCAGTGGGAAAGGAGTTACAAAGTTGCCCCTCAGCACTCCACAAGGTAAGAAAGATACAAGCATCCTACTATCCTTGAGAACAGTAGTTCTAAGGAAAAAGTAAGAATAGGAGGGGAAGCACAATCATAATGTGGGGGGCAACCCCCGCACTCCCACCTCACCCTACTTACCTTAACTAATACCCTTGCCCCACCCACACCTATTTACTTAAAATATACAAAAATCCCTACCAAATTCGATTAAAAAAAACTCAGTCATTTCTACCTCTTTTTTTTTTGCATTCTGTCATTTCTATGGATACCCAGTTTACCACCTCCTTGAAAGAATGAAACAGGCTTGCGACCTTGCTTGGTGCTGCAGGCTGTTGCCTGGACTGAATGGCCCTGGTTAGAGAAAATCTCCAATAAACAATCCTGACACTTTAAAGCATACATCACGTGTTTGAGTCTTTGATGCATTTTTCACACATGGTTAACCATTACATTTACAGTTCCCTGTGAATGAAAGCATGCCAACAAGTAAACCATTTAAAAAACAATATCATGCAATACTATTTGTTGGCGAGTATGTGCCATTCTTCATCATTGATTAAATCTATAAAGACAGGACAGTTTGAAGATTAAATATTTTGTAAATTAATCTGATTTTGTCACAAAGTCAATTACCTTAAAACTAAGATTGCTGTTGAGGATATTCTATTAGAAGCAGCAAAATTATATTTACTGAAGAAAGCTCATATCTCAAGCTAATGGATTAATGAAGCAAAATGAAGGGCTACAGTAAAATCACAAATTAATTATATTGCTAAGTATCTGAAGGATGGACAAAATTCAGCCATTATTAGAAAACGTGGTCAGATATTGAAATAGGATAACACCAAGAAATATAAAGCTTGTTTACCATTTATTTATTTTCAAAGGGAACGACGAAGAGTGTGACTATGCATTAAGCGAAAATATTCAATATTGAGAAAAACCTAAAATATGAATCGTTTCAATTATCAATATGGATTAAATTAACCTTGAATTGATTGCATTTGTAAATTGGGTTTACTTGTTTATGATGAAAAGAACAAGTTACTTTCTTACCTGGTAACATTCTTTCGATGGGATGGTCCGACGACGTATTCCATATCTATGACAGGTAATCACCACAGCTGTGCTGCTTCGTAAACCTTTTTCGGCCATGCGTCCTGTGTCGATGACGTCGATGCGCCGAGGACCTCCTCCGACGTCATCCGATGTGATAAGTAGGACGCACGACGCCCGTAGCCTCAGTTGTAGTTTTTTCCCCCCCAGAACGTGTGACATCAGTCAACTGCCAGTCAGACACAAAGCCTTGCGGAATGTAAGCTGCAATCACAAAAGAAATTCTGTAGCGGGGAAGGCAGGGAGGGAGCGATACGGAACATCACAGATGTTGCGAATAGGAACACCCCTCTGCAGGGCAGTAGATGCAGCCATACCCCTGGTAGAATGGGCCCGCAAGCCAGCCGGCGGGTCCTTACCCACCAAGCGGTAACACTCCGAGATGGCCAAAATAATCCAGCGAGACAAAGTCTGTTTCGTCACAGCCTGTCCCAAACGCTTTCCAGCGTAACCAATAAAGAGTTGATTGTCCACTCTGACCCGGGACATGCGTGAAACATAAAAGCTTAAAGCTCTCCTAGGATCAAGCCTATGGAGCCTCTCCTCTTCCTTACCAGGATGCGTAGGAGGATAGAATGCCAGAAGAACAACCTTCTGGGCCAAATGAAATTCCGAAACCACCTTCGGAAGAAAAGAATGACGAACTCGAAGGACAACCCTGTCCTTATGAAATACAGTGAAGGGTGGCTTAACTGAAAGTGCCTGTAACTCATTCACTCTGCGAGCGGAAGTAACCGCAACCAGAAACACAGTTTTCAAAGTTAACAGCCTCAAAGGGCAAGAATGCAAAGGCTCAAACGGAGCACCCATAAGAAACTTAAGAACAAGGTTTAAATCCCAACCGGGCACCAGGAAAGGTGAAGGAGGGAACACATTAGTGAGCCCTTTCAGAAACTGTGAAATTAAAGGGATTTTAAAGTAGGAACACTCTTCAGACGAGCGCTTAAAGATGGACAGCGCCGCCAGGTAACCTTTAATGGTACCCACTTGCAAGCCCCTGTGGGCCAAAGAAAGTAAAAAGGACAGAACCATGGGGATGTCACATTCAAAAGGATCCACATTCTGAACTCTGCACCAGTCGCAGAACTTATGCCAACGGCAACGGTACAGAGACTTTGTTGCTGGCCTTCGGGCCGAGAGCAACACCTCCATCACGTCTTCAGGGAGGTCCCAATCCTTATACCTCAACCTTTCAGAAGCCAAGCTTGAAGGTTGAGGGATCTGACCTCTGGATGGAGAACCTGACCCCCCTCCCGTGAGAGCAGATCGTCTCGGTAGGGAAGACGACGTGGAGGGCAGATGGACAAGTCGAGAAGGTCCGGGTACCACGTCCTCCGAGCCCACGCCGGAGCAATGAGGATCATCCGGGAACCGAACTTCCGTAACCTCCGCAGCACTTGCGGGATGACGGGGACTGGAGGAAACGCATACAGCAGCGGGAATGACGACTCCACCACGAACGCGTCTCCTAAGGCTCCTTTTGGAGGAAATTCCAGCGAGCAGAACCTCTCGCACTTCCGGTTGACACTGGAGGCAAAGAGATCCACTTGAGGGGTCCCCCAAAGAGCGAAGATCTCCAGGAGAATCTCCTGAGCCAACTCCCACTCGTGAGAGATCGTGCTCTGCCGGCTCATAGCGTCCGCCGTCACATTTTCGTCTCCGGCCAGATGAACTGCCGAGATCGAAACTTCCTGCTGGATGGCCCAGAAATCGAGCTGCATCGCCTCCCTGCACAGAGGAAGTGACCCTGCCCCCCCCCCTTTTTGTTGAGGTAGTGCATGGCCACTGTGTTGTCCGTCAGGATCAGGACATTCTTTCCTCGCACAGTCGGCAGAAAAGCCTTCAGGGCTATCCTGACGGCCCTCAGCTCCAACAGATTGATATGGAGTCTGGACTCTGACGGAGACCAACGACCGCTGTCAGCCCGTTGGCATGAGCTCCCCATCCCGTGAGGGATGCATCCGTCACGATCGTCACCTCCGGCCAGGGAAGCCAAAATGGAGCCCCCATCATCAAGTTGCCTTCGACGGCCCACCACAGAAGGTCCCGGGCGACCGAGGGCGGCACCTGAACCGGGTCCGACATCCTGCCGGAGGACTGCGACCATTGCATCTTGAGTGCCCACTGCAAAGATCTCATCCGCAGGCGAGCCTCTGGCACCAGAAGAATGCAGGATGCCATGAGGCCGAGCAACCTCAAGAACTCGAACGCTGGGAGCGTCTGGGCATGCTGAAACTTGTGCACCATCTGCTGAATGTGAAGAGCCTTCACCTGGGGAGGAAAACACTGCCCCAGGGAAGTGTCGAGCACTGCTCCGATGTACTGGAGCCGCTGTGTTGGCGTCAAATGGGACTTCTTTAAATTGAGGGAGAAGCCCAGCCTGTGAAGGGAGTGGCAGGTGACGGACAGATGATCCAGGACTTGCTCGGGAGAGCTCCCCCTGATCAACCAATCGTCCAGGTAGGGGTAGACGTGAATCCCCCCTTGCCTGAGATGCGCTGTCACCACCACCATGAGCTTGGTGAAAACCCTCGGGGCGGAGGTCAATCCGAAAGGCAGGACCCAAAACTGAAAGTGCGAGTCGCCAACCGCGAACCTCAGGTACTTCTTGTGCTTGGGATGGATCGGCACATGGAAGTAAGCATCCTTGAGGTCGAGAGACACCAACCAGTCCTGAAGCTGAAGGGCCTGGAGGACTTGAGAGAGAGTAACCATCTTGAACTTGTCCTTCCTGAGGAGTTCGTTCAAACCACGCAAGTCCATGATGGGTCTCAATCCCCCCCTCTTTCTTCGAAATCAAAAAATAAGGGGAATACCATCCCTTGTTCCTCTCCGCTACAGGCACCAGTTCTATGGTGCCTTTCTCCAGCAGGGCTTGAATTTCCTGCGCAAGGAGCGGATCCGGACTCTGCAAAGAGAGGTTCCCCGGTGGATTGTCGCGAGGCCTGTGCCGAAAAGGAAGACAGTAGCCGTGGGTTATGATCTCCAGAACCCACACATCTGAAGTAATGGCACGCCGCTCTACAAGATGCTGCGCCAGCCTTCCCCCAACCGGCGAACCATGGGACATGGCCTCATGACTGAGTCGTAGCGGCTGCGGCGTTACCTGAGGGCAAAGAGGCAACTGCCCGAGCGGCCTTGGCACCACGGGTACCCTGTCGTCCACCTCTGGTACCCCTGCGTTGGCCTCTTTGACTGCCAGCTCCTCTCGCATTACTGAAGGACAAGTAATAGCGAAAGGAACCACCCCTCCATTGCTGTCCCCTAGGACGAAAAGGCGGAGGTTGGCGAACTGCAGCGCCCAACGACTTCGCTGCAGCTTTTGAGGTCTGCAACCTCTCAAGGCTCTCGTCAGCCTTGCTGCCAAAAAGGTGTTCACCGTCAAAGGGCATGTTGAGGAGCCGGGACTGCACATCAGGAGCAAACCCCGACTTCCGCAACCACGCAAACCTGCGTATCACGGTGCTCGCCGCCATGGACCTGCTGACGCATTCAGCCATGTCCAAACCCGACTGAACGGACTCACACATGGCATCCTTACCATCCTGGACCATAGCAAGGAAACCATCCCGTTCGTCCCCTTCGGGAATATGTTCAGCCGCTAAAGCAACACAGTTCCACAGAGTGTGTGTGAAACGGGACAAGGCACAAATGGAGTTGGCTGCCTGAAGCGCCATACCACCAGAAGAAAACACTTTCTTCGCCCAGCTATCAAAACGTTTGTCGTCCCTATCAGGAGGGATGGTAGGGTACGACGCCTGCTTTGTCGGGGCTGTGGCCGCCTGCACCACCAAACTCTCCGGAGTGGGGTGCCTGGTCAAGTAGCAGGGGTCGCTACTGGCTGGACGGTATTTTTGCGACAAGGACCTGCCCACCGCCGGGAGACTCTCCGGAGCAGTCCAAGCCGCCGCCACCCTTCTCTGTAGAGCCATATGAAACGGCAGTACCGGGTCAGTTGGGGGACCAACATCAAGGATGTCCGTGAGATCATCCTGCACAAACTCCCCTGGGGGAGCAGACCAACCCAAGTACTCGGAAACCCTAGCCATAAGGCGCCGGTACGAGGAATCGGCATGAGAACCAGGCTCAGGCCTACATAACCCCACCTCCGGAGAGGTGTCCAGTCCACTGGCATCATGCAGTGACTGCCTCAAATCGTCAAACTGACTATGGCCCGAGACAATTTCATCTGGAACCTGACTAGGAACCAGGCCATCAGAATCCTCATCCACCTCCGAAATATATTCCAGGTGGCGAAAAGAAGGCACCCGAGAGTGCTTGCTCTTAACCAGAGCCTTCCTAGGGGGTTCCCCCGTGCCACGGGGTACCTCCGACACCCCGGCCTCAAAAGGCGTCGAGTGAATCGGCGCCGGCGTCGAGAGAACAGGCATCGGCGCCGAGAGGATTGGCGTCGACGTCGAGTAAATCGACGTCGAGTAAATCGGCGTCGACGTCGAGTAAATTGGCGTCGACGTCAGATGCAGCGCCGCCGGCATCGACACAGTCCACGAAGCAGGAGCTCCGAGCGTGTCCTTCGATGACCTGAGCGTCGACGGCTTCCTCGGAGCCGGAGCCTCGAGAGAGCCTGTCGACGCCCTCGACGCCTCAGACGTCTATGTCTTCCTCGAAGACATCACAGGTGCACACGGTCTCAAACGCGTCGAGGACCGGGACCTGGAACGGGTACGTCGAGAACGAATCCCCTTGTCCGAACGGGACCTCTCCCGTGACTCGTGCCGACCACTCTTGCGAGCGGTGTCTCTCGACCTCTCACGACCAACCCCACTCGGGGGCGCGGACGGCTTAGTACCCTGCGACTCGAGAATCGCCAGCATTTTCTTCCCAAAGGAAGCCCATTCCTCCGGCGTCGCACGGCTGGTGGGGTAAGCGAAGTGCCGGGCACAGAGTCCTCAGAAGAGGACCTAGAAGACGACCGCTGTCGGCGCTTCCGAGAATGCCTCAAAGAGGCCGAGGAGTGGCGAGACCGACTCCTAGAAGGAGACCCACGAGACTTCCGACGATGACGGGAGAATCTCCTCTCTAATAATCCGTCGAAAGCCCCGCAGACTTCGACTTCCGGGGCTTGGACACCCGACCTACCGACAACTTCTTCTTGCGTTCACGTAAGGCTTTGAACGTGAGCGACTGGCAGTCGATACAGTCATCCGTGTCGTGGGCCTCCCCGAGGCACCAGAGGCAGGCGTCGTGCGAGTCCGTCACCGACATCTTGGACCCACACTCCCCGCACTTCTTGAAGCCCGGACGCGGGGTCGAAGACGAAGTAGAAGACATCTTCACACGAAGGAGATTCTCACAAAAACGAACAGGTTCGAAGAACCGAGAAGAACAGAACCCCAAAGAGTCGAGGCGTTAACCGAGATTCACGAAGCAACACGTTCGCGGAAAAAATAGAACTGAGGCTACGGGCGTCGTGCGTCCTACTTATCACATCGGATGACGTTGGAGGAGGTCCTCGACGACGGCGCATCGACGTCATCGACGCAGGACGCAGACGCCGGAAAAAGTTTCCGAAGCAGCACAGCTGTGGTGATTACCTGTCATAGATATGGAATACGTCGGAGGACCGAATCCCCCCGAAAAGGTTTTATTAGAGACCATGCACAGATTGAGGCCAAAATATTAACAAACAGGGAAACTAACTTAACCTAAGTTGACAGCATGGGAGCATGGGTAACCTACACAAAATAAAACAAACACACAAAGTGCTCAATAATATACATAATTACGAATCCATCTATGGACACAAACAATATAAAACAGCACCATTCATTAATCCCACTAATGCCACATATCATATGCTCAGTTGTCTCATTAAAAGAACCTGGTTATCTATTGCCAATCAGAATAGCCTTTTCCAACATCAGGAATCCTTTTGAGCGCATAACCGCCTCCACCCTCCTGCCACACCATCCGCATGGCAATTGTTCATTCCAAGCTATAGCCCGAGACGCAGTTTAACCAGAACATATTAATATCATCCACATTTTTAGATAAGTATATAGTGTATATGTGCTTAAAAGTAGGACAAGACGTGATAACGTGTCTTATTGTTTCCAAATCGGCAACGTTCCCACCTAATCTACAAGTTCGGCTGGCCACCAGAATCCGATACCATGCTCCCTTAACCACCAGCACTGCCAATTTAACACATCTAATCATTATGAAGATGCACACAAGTAACAGCGAGGGAAACTGATAGATGTATTTTTTAGGGTTTTTTTAAATAAGGAAAATACATCTTACAAAATATCTTCAGAGATTTAAGGCCACCCACATAATCATGACTAACAGCCCAATCCCACTTCTCCGCACATTTTCTTTAAAGATGACAATAGTACCCCCTCCCTTTGGGACCAAGCAATCTGCTCAAAGAAGCTCTTATTAACATCCCGGAATTTAGACAAAGTCGCATTGGTCTCGTTTGTCCTTTCATGCTTCAACAGGGATAACAATGATCCGTTCACCACACACATTATCTTGATGTAAAATGTCCCCCTATTGATCTTAATTAATGTTAACACAGAGGTCAGACCCAATTTGAGCAACATAGCTTGTATTGGCGTTGCATTAGTCAGGCCCAGGATCTTTCGTCATATTACACCTTCACATGTATTAGCCCACTCCTCATATACCTCATAAGCTCTTTTTAGGTCATATATAAATTATGCTGTATATACATTTTTGCCTGTAAATGGAAATCAGCCCCACTAGGCTGTACCCAGCATCGTAATGTGCACACTTGGTAATTGCCTGCATGAGGGATAGGGTCTTTGATCTGCGCCTTTTCAGTAGATCAGCATCATCTTTCCGTGCTCTGATCTCATAGCCAAGATAACAATACTCTTACTTTGCCCATTGGGGCCCCTCTCGTTATGATATTATGCTTGCTTCCCTTCACTTTACCAAAGCACATGAATTTAGATGTGGCTTATCAATCATAAGGTCGTTTACAGAGGCACCTGTGCACTATGGATAAATCCTACAAAAGGTGTCATCAAAAATAAGATCGTTTTCATAAGCGAGCCACAGGAATCTAGCTTGCCCTAGTCTAGGAGCAAAATTATTATCTCCTATAAAGGCATTGCCAATGTCAGCCATAAACAGATTACAAAGGACTGCGGCAAGCACACATCCCGCTTAGAGCAACAGGCATTTGATCCGAGAGCTCATCCATACAATTTAACCTAACTCGGGCCACATTATCCTGATGTAACAATTGACATGTATACAACAATTCTTTAGGCATTCCCATTTTTTCCAACTTTTCACGGTCAATCACATTGAATGCAGCCACAAAGTCAATAAAGAAAGCATACAGAGGAAGGCATCTTTCTTTCTTGCCTGCACTATTAAAGAGTTCAAGATGCAAATATTCTGTCGCGGACACCCCTTTACGAATCCCTGTTTGAAAGCATGACGGAGCTTGTTCTTTACATATTCATTCCAATATATCCTGCACTATGCATGTCGCAAAGATTTTGTTTGAAACATCCAATAAAGACAGGAGCCTATAATTACAGGGCTCCCTTCAATCCCACTTCTTTCTGAACCAGTATCAAATAGTATCAGGTAATAAAATTGCGGGAGAAATGTCACCGGTAAAAAAAATTGCGGCAAAAATGCTGTGGTTTGACCTGGTAAAGGTGTACCCCCATTATACCATTCAAGGGGATCAGGGTTTGCGGGTGTGTCCCCCGCTATCCCTAAATGGTATAATGGGTCCGTGGGTTGTCCCCTGCATCCTTGACATGATTGTGGCAGCAAAACCACTGCATTTTTGCAGCAATATTTTGTATACACGGCCATTTTTGCTGAGATTGTAAGACATGGAACGGATCAGATGTGCCAGCCTCAAGGAAACTGGAATGTCCCCACATTTTGCTATCATATCAAACAGAGTAACCAAAATATCAGACCAAAAAGCCGGGTTTGCCTGCATTACTTCATTAGATACCCCACCGGGGGGCGGCACTCAAGAAGGTTTAAGGCCTTTTATAATTTTATATATATTTTCACACTCAAAGCAGATTTGAATAGGTCCCATTATTATAGGCAACCATTTCTACGCCACCCAAAATGTTTACTTCAAGAAGTCACCCCACACTGATGCATTTACCCGACATATTAATGTATTGTCCGTATCCTTATAACTCAAGTTAAAGGTATGCCACAGTTTATTTTAACATCACTAGTATTAAGTGCTGCATATAGCCCTTGCATGCGCTATTTCGAGCAGATGTGTGTTAACGTTTCATAATGATTTTTCGCACATCTAATTCTCAGCATTTTCTCTTTCATCCATCATATCAATATTTATACTCCTTGGGGCACCTTTTTGTCCCTTCTTTAACCACTTTATCGTACCTGTGGGCATGTTTACCTTCAACATTCCCTGTACCACATTCTTTTGCCCGATAACCCGAAGTAATTTGGGTTATCCATTTCTCCACCTAATTGGGTGCACCCAGCCATTTATACTGTTTGCCCAGTGTGCTCATATATCATTGGATTGCCTTCAGATTACGGTCTGACCAACTTATTTGATTTGCACCATTAACGTGTAACACACCCACTCTATGATGATGCAGGAATTTGCCCCACATAATGGTAACCTCAAGTATGGCATGATCACTGAACTAATTAAAACAAGCATTCAGCTCTTCAACCATAGAGTGCATACGGTCACAACTGCAAACCTAATCAACGGTACTCTGCTTAGCCCCAATTCTCCACGACTTACTGGCGGAATATCCCCCATGAATGCACCGATAAGCATGCACATCACACCACCTCTGCACGGCCCTGGCTTCTCATTTCATCGCTAAAACTCAGGACATCCTGTCCTCTCCCTCTTCCCCCCCTCCTCCTTCTATTCCCTGCTCTTCCCCTGGCCCTTCTTCGGCCACCTCTCCTCCCTCCTTCTCCACCTTTCCCCTGTTCTGCCCGGACAAGGTTTCTAACCGAAGTCTGATCTATGAAAGTCTCGTCAAAACAGGTTCGCCCCTGTTCCTCCAAAACTATCACGGACCACATTGACACCCTGGCTCCTGCTCTGGCTGACTTCTGCAACCACTCCTTCGCTACTGGAATCTTCCCTTCCCCCCTGAAGCACTCCCTTGTGCACCCTCTTCTTAAGAAACCCTCTGCCGACCATTCATGCCCAGCTAACTATCGCCCAATCTCCATCACTCCTTTGGGCAAACTGCTGGAAAAGCTGGCCATCTCCAAGCTTAATGTTCACACTGAATCTGTTGGCTGTCTCCACGTCCATCAGTCTGGCTTCAGAGCTGCCAGAAGCACAGGAACTGCTCTCCAGAACAACCACAAAGACCTGCTCTCCAACCTTGATTCAAACACCCCCTGTGTCCTCATCTTACTTGATCTCTCTTCTGCCTTTGACACAGTCAACCATGCCATCCTGCTCAACCGCCTCCCTGATGACCTGGGTATCACTGATCAGGTCCTGGCTTGGCTGACTTCTTCCTCTCTGATCGACCCTCCCAAGTCCAACTTGGGTCTTTCCTCTCCACTCCTCTCCTCTCGATGTTCCCAAGAGGTCTAACCACTCTCCCTGTCTGTTAAACCAATACCTGGCACTTCTTGCCCACTGCATTGCAGCTCTCTGCCCCAACTTTCAGTGCTATGCGGATGACAACTCATTTTCAGGCTCCCTGCTGCCACCTCTTTTCACTCTCTCCTCTCTGACTGTCTGCTATCCAGGAGTGGTGTGCCGCCAATGATCTCTGCTTTAATACCAGTAAGACCGGGATTCTCATCTGCGCACCCACCTACTACCCCTTCCATGTCGCTCTCTGGCTGGCCTCTCTTGGCCCTCTTCCTGCTCCCACATGCGAGGCTAAAAACCTTGGGGTCATCTTCGACTCCACACTTTCCTTCTCTCCTCACATATCCAACGTCTCTAAGAAGTCACACTACCAGCTGCACCACCTCAGTGGTATTCTTCCTTTCCTCTCCTTCCCCCAGAAGCTCACTGTCTCCAGAGCACTGGTTCTCTAGAGGTTGGACTACTGTAACAGCCTCTTTCTAAATATGCCTGCCTCTACTCTGCACCCTCTGCAAATCATCCAAAACAGGACTGCAAGACTTGTCCTTGGCCTCAAGGCCAGGGATCGTATCTTTCCAGGATTGAAATCTCTGCACTGTCTCCCAGCGACGGCGAGGATTAAGTTAAAAACCCTCTGCATTGTCCACAAGGCCTTCTGGGGTCTCAATACCTTCAACTCACTCTTCCCAAATAACTTCCTTCTCGAGCTTTTGGCTCATCTGCCTCAAACTCCCTAAGGGTCAGTCGCTTCTCCAAGCAACGAGTTGGTGGTAGATCTCTTCTGCTGGGGCCTCCCACTGAAACAGCCTCCCTCCGTCACTGAAACTTGAGGAGACCCATCTACGGTTGCAAAAGCACCTCAAGATCGTCCTCTTTGTTTCTGCTTTCTCTCCTCCTCTTCCCTGCTGATCTCCTGGTTGAAATTGAAACTGCACTGGTAACTTGGCTACCCTCTGATCTCTGGCCCGGGTCCCCTCTCCGCTAGTTGCACACCTGCATTGCCCCCTTGCAACTCTTGCACTCAGACTGTTTCTGTATCCCTACAGCCCCCTACCAGCACTTGACACCCGATGTATGCGCTTTTATTTATTGTCTTTATTTATTTTACTGTTATCCTATGCATTGCACTGCCCCCTCCCCCCTCCCCTGCACTTGCACAATCTCAATGTCACCTGGCCTAGTAAGATCGTTGTCCGTCTTCCCTCTGTGCCCCTCCCTTGCCACGTTGCGCCTTGAAACACTTGTGTATAGGCGCATTATAAGGAACAAGTTACTTACCTGTAACTGTTGTTCTCCAGCATGGGTCTGGCATGGATTCACATGCTCATGAATATTCCCCGTCGTCGGGCCGGGAATCCTCGGTATAGAAATAATCAGTATCAGTTTCGTTTCTGATCCGTCTTTCTCAGTAGTAACCAATCACTGGTCTCTGGGTCATACTGCCCTCTCCCTAAGCCCCACCCCTGGCAGCCATCCTCAGATTTGGTAGCACGTGAAGTGGCAGTATGAGCAAGTGAAGAGCCGCAGAGGGGTAGGCGGGAGGGTTCGCATGTGAATCCATGCCAGACCCATGCTGGAGAACAACAGTTACAGGTAAGTAACTTGTTCCTTCTCCAGCATGGGGTCTGGCATGGATTCACATGCTCATGAATATAAGAATACGTAGCAGTATACACATGCACAACCACGGGAGGTGGCACAAGGCTCAATATCAAGCAATACAACAACTCAACATTAAGCAACTCTTACCTCCTCACCAGGCTCACCTTAGGCGAACAGGTTGCGGAGCACTGCCTGGCCGACTCTGGACTCCTCCCTGGAATCCCGGTCGACGCAGTAGAATCTCGTGAAGGTGTGTGTCGACCACCACGTAGCAGCCCTGCAGATGTCGAGCAGGGGCACACCAGACAGGAACGCCGTAGTAGCAGCGATCACTCTGGTCGAATGGGCTCGGATGGCCGGGCAGCGGTCGGTTTGCCACCCGGGGACAGTGCATGATGCAGCCGGGGAGCCATCTGGAAATGGAAGTCTTCGAGAGAGCCTTCCCTTGATTCACAGGTCCAAAGTTCACAAACAGCTGTGATGTCTTCCGGAAACTCTTCGTGCGGTCCACGTAGAACTTCAGCGCTCTAGCTACATCTAGCGAGTGCAGAGTCCTCTCAGCCGGCGACGGGAAGAAAACTGGCAACACCAAGGGCTTGTTGAGGTGGAAGTCGGACGGCACCTTGGGCATGAAGGAAGGTGGCGTCCTCAGCACCACCCTCGTGTCGTGAAAAGTCAAATATGGAGGCTTGCAAGACAGGGCCTGGATCTCTCCCACTCGTCGTGCAGAGGTGATGGCCACGAGGAATGCTGTCTTCCACAACAGAAACTTCAACGGCACTGAATGCATAGGCTCGAATGGGGCCCCCATGAGCCTAGTTAGTACCACGTTGAGCTCCCACGCCGGGGCAGGGGCCTTTCCCGGCGGGAATGATCGGAACAGTCCTTTCATAAATTCCTTCACCAGACGAGACCACAAGGACGCCCGTCCTGTAGTTCTGGTGTAACGTGAGACGGCAGCCAGATGTACCTTGATGGAAGCGTGAGATAGGCCAGCCTTGGCCAAAGACAGTAGGTACGGCAATACTTGAGGGGCCGTAATCCGCAGAGTGTTAATCTTCTGTGCCCGGCACCCGACAGAGAACCTCTTCCATTTGTGTCCATAGCACTTGAGAGTTGAGGATGCCCTGGCCTTTGCAAGAACCTCTCTGCAGTCGGCCGGGATGGCGTATCCTCCAAACTCTAGTGCTGCAGGAGCCATGCCTGCAAGTTCAGCGACTCTGGTTCGTGATGAAGAATGGCGCCTCCTTCTCTGGAGAGAAGATCCGCGTCCGTCGGTAGCTTGACTGGTGTGGACGCTGACAAGTCCAGAAGGTCCGGGAACCAGATCTGCCTCGGCCACGCCGGTGCGACGAGGATTATCCTGCACCGGGGCCTCTTGAGCATGTTGACGAGCCGGAGTAGCAACGGCGGGAATGCATAAAGGAACAGGCCGTCCCAGGGGAACGAGAAAGCATCGCCCATGCTCCACGGTTGGGGAAACCTGCTGGCGAACCTCCGGAACTTGGAGTTCGCCGCCGTCGCGAAGAGATCGATCTGGGGTTCGCCCCATCGTCGGAAGAGTCGGTCCACTTGATCCTGGCGCAGTTCCCACTCGTGGCACGAGCGCAGCTCCCTGCTGAGTGAGTCGGCGATGGTGTTTTTTATCCCTGCCAGATGAAAGGGTACCAGAAACATCCCTTTTGCGATGGCCCAATGCCACAGATCCTGGGCTTCCTTGGACAGGGCAGGGGATCTGGTTCCGCCCTGCTTCCAAATGTAAAACATCCTGGTGGTGTTGTCGGTGAAAATCCTCACCACCTTGCCCTTGAGGGACGGAAGGAAGGACCTGAGGGCTCAGAACACTGCGCGGTGCTCCAAGATGTTGATGTGGAGAGTCTTCTCCTCCGAGCACCAAAGGCCTCTCGCATGGAGGCCCCCGGTGTGCGCTCCCCAACCTTCCAGGGAGGCATCCGTCGTCACCGTCACCTGGTGGGCCGGGGCTAGGAAGCCTGTTTCCGCCGTCAGATGAGCGCGGACACCTCACCATCGTATTGCCCGACGGAACGTTTCGTCGAGCGAGATCCTGTCCTCGAAGCTGCCCGTCGTCTGGATCCAGTGGGAGTCGAGGAATTCTTGCAAGGGCCGCATCCGAAGTCTGCAATGGGGCACCAGATAAATGCAGGAGGACATCATTCCGAGGAGGGACTTGATAGACCTCACTCTGGCCACGTCCTAGGATGGTCCTTATCCTTTCCTCCGACGGAGAGGCCCGCCGTGCCACTGTGTCGAGCTGTGCTCCCAGAAACAGGGCGACTTGTGACGGGACCAGGTGGGATTTTGGAAAGTTGATGGAGAACCCCAGGTCCGTGAGCAGCTGGACGGACTTCGCAGTGTGTTCCACGGCGAGCTCCCTTGTCCTTGCCCGTATGAGCCAGTCGTCCAGGTAGGGGTAGACGTGGATCCCCTGCAGGCGCAGCCACGCCGCCACCGCTGCTAGGCACTTGGTGAACACCCTGGGCGCCGATTTTAATCCGAACGGGAGGGCCTTGAACTGGTAGTGCCGCCCTTTGACCACGAACCTGAGGAACTTTCGGTGCCTCTTTAGAATAGGGATGCATCCTCCAAGTCCAACGACGACAGGAAATCGCCCTCCTCCAGCTGTCCCAGCACGTGCTGGAGGGTGACCAGCCGGAACTTCTGTGCCTTGATGTTTTTGTTTAGTCGTTGCAGGTCCAGGATGGGACGCCATCCTCCTGTCTTCCTCACGAGGAAGTATCTTGAGTAAACTCCGGAGCCCCGAAGCCTCTTCGGGACAAGCTCGATGGCACCTTTTCTGAGCATCGCCCTTACTTCCAACAGCAGTTGAGGGACGTGATTTTCCTTCCTGGCCACGGGAGGAATGCGGGGGCACTTCTTCTGGAACTCGAGGGTGTGCCCCAGGGCCAGGGCGTCCAGCACCCAACGGTCGGTGGAGATGGACTCCCATATGCCGACGAACTTAGTCAGCCGGCCTCCCACCGGGGTGCTTCGGCGGGGGCCCGACCCGACGGACGGTTCAATCTTGCTTGGAGGCCGCTTTGCCTCCTTGACCACCTTGGCGACGACGGCGGGATCCACCCGTCATGCCGCGTCCCCTGCAGGCCTCCTGCGACAAAGACCTTGCCGGTAAGTAGAGGAGCTGCTGCCGGCTCCCTTGGAGGCACCCTGTCTGCCTCCGGAGCTCCGAAAGGACGGCCGTCGCTGTTGGAGCACACCCAGTGCACGGGCCGTCTCCGTGTCCGTCTTGATCGCCTGAAGGGATTCATTAACCGCCTTGCCAAAAAGGTTGTTCCCATCGAAGGGCATGTCCAAAACCTTGGTCTGAACGTCCTGGCGGAAATCCGTCATCCTGAGCCATCCTCGTCGTCTCAGGCAAACGCTGTTGCCCAACTGACGGAAACCGGTGTCGGCGATGTCCGAGGCAATCTCACCTTCCTGCAAGATTTCCAGGGCCTCAGCCCTCTTGGCATCCGGAAGGAAGTCCAACAGAGGGGCGATCTTGAACCACAACTCCCTGTCGTAGCGGGCTACGATGGCCAGGGCGTTGGCCGCCTTGATGGTCGTCGCTGCAGATGAGATGACCAGTCGTCCCATCGCATCCAGTTTCCTACCCTCGCCGTCCGGCGGGGAGGTTGAGGTCGTGGCCGATGCCCCCCTGCTTTCTTCTTGGCCACCGCTGAAACGACCGAGTCCGGGGTAGGTTGCACCCTAAGGCACAAGGGGGCAGCGTCGGGGACCCGGTACTACTTCTCGTACCAGTCCCTCTTCGCAGGAGCCGTGGCAGGGTTCTTGAGGAGGGCGAGCCCCTCATCCCAGAAGTCATCAAAAAGCGGTACGGCGAGGACCGTCTTCCTTTTAGCCTTGCGCCGCTGGTAAAGGAACCCCTCCTTTTCCTCGGGGCAGAGCTGGAAGAGCTCGGATGCCCTGGAGATCATTGCATGGAAGGATCCAATCTCGTCGGGCAGGGATGCCCGGGCAGGGGCGACGGGGGACACGTCCCGTCGTCGCCTCCGTCGTCATCCGTACCCGTCGTAGTCGTGTCCATGCCTGTATCATCCCCGTGGGTAGTGGACCGGGGGGAAGGCAGAGAAGGCTGCAGAGGCGGGAGAGGAGGCCTAGGATGCGTTGTCCTCCTCTTAGGCGGTGGGCTCCCCGAAGGTCCTGGCTCCGGATCCTCAGTCGGGTCTGGCTCAAGCTCCTCCGTCGGGGGAAGGGGCAACCTAGTCCTTATCTCCGAGCATAAGGACTGGATGGCTGACAAAATGGCCGCAGAGGTGTCCTGCGGCGCAGGAAACGACGGGAGCGAGGGCTCTTGAGGAGCCTCGTCTGCGTCACCGTCGCCTTCGTCATCGCCCTCGTCGGGATCCCTCCCGATGGGCTGGGTCTCCTCCACGACTTGGATGAGCTCCTCTTCAGAGGTCGTGTCCGTATCCACGACAGCCACCACCCCCCCCCTTTTCCAACGAGGACTTCGTGGGGGGTCTTCTCGATGGGCCTGAAAGACGACTCCCTCCGCGGTGGCAGCGAGACTCTGGTACCTAAGGGCGCCTCCTCTGGTGTAGCCTCCACAGGCTGAGCCAGGGCCGCGGCGACATCCTCAATCGACGTCCTAGCAGGGTGAATCATGGCCAACGTCACCTTCTGTGCGCCTGGGGCCTTCACCTTCGGGGGAGGGTCCGAGCCTCGCTCCCCCTCTGCCGGAGTCTTCGAGATCGACCGGGGCCTCTCCAGAAGCTGCGCCGGGTTCTCGGACTTCCTCTTACCCGAGCCAGAGTGTTGGCTCGTAGTCGATGGCGCCGGGGAAGGTGCGCCCTGCCTGGCAGCCAAGGAGCCCGACCGTTCGGCACTCCCGGTGCCCGCGGACTCGCGGTGCTTAGCCTTTTGTTGGGCCCCCGTCGCCGGAGCACCCTCACAGGACTTAGAAGACCGCTCGGACTTCTTCTTCTTCTTCTCGCCTGGCGTGCTCTTACCTTCTAGCCAGTTGGCGAGACGGAGGTGGCGATCCTTCATGGTCCGCTCCGACATGTTTCCACAAAACGCGCAGTCCTTCTCCTTGTGCGTCTTGTTCTCATGGAGACAGTAGAGGCATAACAATTGCTCGTCCTCCTTGAAAACGTTCTGAAGCTGGCATCCAGGGCAGGTCCCGAATAGCTTCCCGGGCGTCGAGCTCCCTTTCTCCTGGGCCATGTCCGGGGTAGGCCTCGGAACTTCTGGAATCCTCCAAAAGCGTAACTCGATGAAATCTTCACCCTTGAGGGGCGTAGAAAACTCCGAAACGGATCCCCGCTGATCGGAAGTAGAAACGGTGGAGCTTGAGGCTCTTAACGGAAAAAATGAGAAAATCTCCTGGAAAAAAGCACGAAAACGCAGCAAAAGCTCGAGAGCTAAGCACGAGGACTCCCAACACTTGAACGTGCGGTAAAAATCTGAGGATGGCTGCCAGGGGTGGGGCTTAGGGAGAGGGCAGTCATTGGCTGGGGGCAGTATGACCCAGAGACCAGTGATTGGTTACTACTGAGAAAGACAGATCAGAAACGAAACTGATAGATTATTTCTATACCGAGGATTCCCGGCCTGACGACGGGGAATATTCATGAGCATGTGAAGCCATGCCAGACCCCATGCTGGAGAAATGTGTTTTCTGTAGCATCACTATCTTGGCTCCGTGCCTCTCACAATAGTTAATCATCTTCTGCGGGTTATTCAGGCCCCTCACATTCCAACTGATGATTTTATATGACTCCATATGGTGGGGGCAAGAGTTACAGGATAAGACCCCGCCCTCGAAGCAGGAAATCCAAGGACCAGAGAAGTCGCCCCACCAGGTCCACCCACTGACAATCTCTAACCCAGAAACCGTGAGTGCATGGTGACCTGACGTGAAACCATTTTTAAGTGAACCCGGACAACCCACTAAAATAGCAACCCCCCCAACCCACAACGCCATCCTCCAACTCGCAGTGAAACTCCCCCAGGTTGACCAGGGTAACAACCTGGGGACGTCGGACTAATCGACCCGGCCTACAAGGAGCAGCAGGGGGAGGAGGCCCACCTCATCAACTTGTCAAAGCAAGTGGACTGCAATGTTACATACTTGATTATAATTGCACCAGTAAACTAATAACAGCAAAAAGGAGAAGCAACAAGCAGCACACCAAAAGGAGAGCCAACCAAAGCAGCTTAGGAACTCGGCCCGCCTCAACAACCCACTCTCGAGAGACCAAAAGCTTTCAGCTCAGAACTGCAGCAAACAGAACATTACACAGTGGTGCGAAGGGCTGCCACAGCCAACAGAACTCAGGTGGAAAATAACTGCAGCAAATGCACCCATTCGGCAGAGACTCATCATTATGAATCACTCAAAGTCTGAAGGGATATAACTTGGCATACTATAGGCCTCATTCCCTCAGAGAGCGTTTAGCTGCCGAGAATGAGAGTCTTGGTCTCTACACAGAAGGAGTGAAATCAGGATAGGAGGAGAACTTCGCACACTTGTACTGCAAGTCACCTAATTCCTGGGCCCTACGAAGGATCGCATCCCGGTCGCTGTAGTTCAATAGACTTGAAATGGCCAGGTTTGGTAACCTGAGAAGAGACACGATGAGCCCTTTCGACTAAAAATACAATGAGAGTGGGGGGAGGATGGGGGGGGGTCTACGAGCACCTCTCGTATAAAGTCTTCCATAAGGAGTTACATGTTCTGCAACGAGACCGACTCCGGAATCCTCACCACTCTTATGTTTTTTCTACGGGACCTCACCTCCAAGTCCTCATTCTTATCACTGACGGTCTTCACATCTTGTTTTAACTTATGGATGGCTTAGCAAACTTCTGCATTCCAGTCCTCTAATATCCCCACCCTTTACTCGGCCTCAGAAATTCGACCGCTCTCCTCATCGATCAGCTCCTGCATGTGATCAATTTTATATAAAAGACCATCCAATTTAGAATTGACAGACAGAAATCCTGACTTTTTTTGGGCCAGCACAATAGCTAATTCAAATGAAGAGCCACAGCCCCAGTGTTGGGGAGAATTTTCAAAATGTGCTAATTCCTCTCCACCTTAGAGACCCCCAGCTCTTTTGCTAAACTTTGGGGCTTTGAACTTTTTTATTCTGTTTGTTTTCTGTGTTTATTTCTTGTTATGGAGTTTTAGACAACTCCATAGGCATCATTTTTTTATGTGCGTCACACAGCACCCTCTGTGACACAGGGAAACCTTTTTTGGCTGTCCCAAGGTTTAAACACCTTCTCTGGGATAAACTACTGTTTCCGAGAGAATGTAAAGTTAAATGGACTTTACTAGTCTTTTTAAATTCCTAGACCTAGCACACACTATCTTCCAATAGAATGCTGGAGGTGTTACCTAGTATCCCCTATGTCTAGAAACACATGTAGCAGTCAAATGCTACCCTTTCCTATCGAAATGGCTGGTGGAAGTGGTTTTACAACAAACTATCATAATTTTTCCCGACTGCGAACGCCGGTAGCTAAAAATGGCAGGAGCCATGTTTTTCAAGATGGCGTCTGAGCCCCCTTTGTTTAAACAGGTCCCGGTCTTTTTTTTTTCACCATTTCCTTTTGGAAAGGTCCTTCCAGAGTTTGTCTCTGCGCGCCAAACTAGGTTTGGTCCCTTTGTTTCTATGCCTTTGGCGGGCTTCAGGACTGAAGACCACCTCTGGTGCCCGAGTGTCTGGGTGGCCAGGAAGTGAGGGAGGTGCCTAAAACTCCCTGTGCTTAGTCTCCTAGTAGACCCAAAAGCACACTGGCGTGATTGGCTGGCTGACTATCCGGCAAGGACAGCCACCCTGCTGGGTGAGTGGCAGCTAGGATTGAATTAATGGGAGAAAACTGTTTAAAAGGTGAGTCTCTTGAGGCAGAGTCGACCACTGGAATGAAAGAACCGAAGATGAGCTGGAAGAGGACGGCTTCTGCAACTACTGCACCGTTGGTTGGCCCGGTGGAGCCCTGCTGCAGGTCCGAATCGCCAAGTTCACCTCGACAGAGAAGCCCTTCAAGGACGACTTCTTCCTTTTCAACTCGTAAACCACCTGGTCACCATTCTCAGAGCTGGTTGTATTTTCCTCAGAGTGCTGCAGGAAACCGAATAACCAGGGAGAAGGACACCAGCATGTGTGCTTGAAGACATCTACCGGAATCGAAGAATTGCCAGTTTGCCAGCTTTATGACCAGTCCTTGTGCAGTGCAGGAGTCCCCCGATGTCCTCCCTCTTGTCCCCACGACAGAGGCTCAGGAACTGCGAGATCTGCAGGAACTGCCAGCAACAGAAGTCTTCAGCTGCATCTTTTTCTTCAAAATAAGGTACTGTGAAAACCCGACCGAGAGAACTTACCTCTCACTGCAACTCATGGAACTCTGTGAGACTGTTTTAGAAATGCACTAAGCACAGCCCAATGATACACTTTTAGAATGGCAGCAGCTATTCAACGTGAGTAAAACCCTATTGGTCAAACTTGTAAACTATTTCTATTACGGGAATAGTTAGTTATACCAATGATAATTTTCATGAGAGTGGAACATAATTTTAAGGTCAGTAAGGAACCGTCTATACATTTCAGAGGGGCCTTAAGCAACTCTAGGATAAGCGAGAACCCTGTAAGACTATTTTAGAAATGCACCAAGCAGTTTAGGATACGCAAAACCCAATGGTATACTTTTACAATGGCAACAGCTATTCAAGGTGAGTAAACCTTATTGGTAAGGTTTTATGCATTTTCAGGAATTATAAAATAAAACCAAATCACTTACTTTCTAGAAGCGTGGAACACAATTCAGAGGTAAGTAAATAACCGTGTTATACTTTTAAGAACAGCATTAGGCAATTCATAGGTAAGTAAGAACTTTAGGAACCTTTTGTAACTTCTACTATTTCAGATAGTTACAACATTAACACCTTTAGCAAGTAAGTACTTTTGTTATTTTTTCAAGAACGAGGCATAAACTTTTAAATTCCTTCTCTATTTCAGGGCATGAGTGATCTCAGAGGCAGAAGAGGGATGCTAGTGGTATAGGAACCAACAGTAGGCAGGTCAGGATGAGGCACAGATGCAGGGAAGTCAGAGTTCGTAAGGATTTTCCTTCAACAAGTACAGACTTTAAAGTTAGTAGAAAGTGTTCAGAAACTTTGTAGAAAGCTCCCGCGTTAAGCTGGGGAAAACGGTACGGGCAAACTCCCAAACACACGATCGAAACAAGACTTAAGATAAGTATTACCCAGGCCAACACCGTACCTCAGGAGTGAAGAAGAGCTTGCAGACAGACAGCTTCACGATGCAGCAGCAGTCGACAGAAAAGGCTCCCAACAAAGGAATCTGCGTGCTTCTCGCCGCTCTGCGGATTTGGTGGCCCTTTACAGGTACCAGATAGAGGACGTTTGTAGCTGGCCGGAATCTCCTCACTAATCTGGTCCTGCAATCTGGTGAGGGGACTTAAAGGATTCGATTTGGGTCACTGGAGGTCCAGCAGGAGTCCAAAGTTTCGGCAAGACTCAGACTTCGGAAGACGATGCACAGCACTCAGGCTCGAGGTCCCCTGGTATTGGCGGTTTGCAGTCCTGGAACGTTAAGTACGAAGAGGGATGGCTCGTTTTGCAGGTCATTTCAAGAGTAGTGACTCTAAGGGGCGGTCGTCTTCAGGACACCCCCCCCTACCCTCCCAAGTCGCATGGAAGAAGGGTCTCAACAGGCTCCTGTTACACAGCAGGCCTCTCTGGTCGCTGGAATCAGTTACAGTCCTCTTCTCTTCTCTTCATCTTCGGATTCAGCTCCAGTGGTCGCCTCGTCGTCCTTCAGCTTCCAGAATCTAACTTTTATAGAGGAATTCACACACACTTCTGCAAACTCCCCCTGAAGTTTACATAAAGGGGTGGGAGGCAGTCCAATAATGACAGCCAGCCCCCAGTGGGAACTGGTACACCAGAAGACAGAGGACTGCAGAGTTTCAGACTCCTCCCTACCTTCACAGACATACTGGAGCCTTGGCAGGAAACACAAAGGGTTCCTGCCGAAGACAAAACTTCAACCAGTACCTGTCCCACCAAGGGCGGCAGAAGAAGATCCAAGAAAGGCCAAGCACACTACAAATGGCAAAAAAAGCAAGAAACCACCATTCTATCAGACTGGTGACCCTTCTGTGCATTACCACAGCTGGTTTGACAGCCTGCGTGTAATATTACCTTAAAAGTAATTTAAGTATATCCACTGCCAGCAGCCATAACAGCTTGCCACAGTAACAAATGTTTCTAGGTCAGTCAGAAAGGGGATAACATGCATCTCCCCAGCACTCCACATATGTTGGGTGTGATGATCCCACATATAAAATGTAAAGGGGATGAAAATCCCTCTCTACCCTTGGGAACAATAGTTCACACAAGATAAAAAAAGACTATTAGTGAGAATTTTCAGAAATGTGCTAATTCCTCTCTACCTTAGAGACCCCCCAGCAACTTAGCTGGATTTTGAGGACTTGAATTTTTAACCTGGAGAGGGCGAGACCCCTTTTCCCCATTCTCTCTTTTATCTTTAATGTGATTTTTAACACTGTTTTTCTTTTGGTTGTGGAGTCTGACAACCTCCATTGGCATCTTTTACATTGTGTCACAAAGCACCTTCAGTGCAGTGGCACAGTGAAGTATTTCAGATTTCCCAAAGGTTTAAATACCTTCTCTTGGATAAACTACTGTTTCCAAGAGCAGCAAGGTGAAATTGCATTTACTTACATTTGTAAATTTCTAGACCCAGCTCACACGATCTTAGAATAGGGTGCTGGAGGGGTTACATCGTATCCCCTTTGTCTAGCTTCTCATGTAACATTTTTATGCTACCCTTTCCTCAATGAATGGCTGGTGGCAGTGGTTTACTTTTAACTACCGTGGTGTGCTTTACCGAGGGCTGCACGCGCAGCTGCAGTAAAGCACCCAAGGGTGCCATTTTTGTAAAAATGGCCCCCGTCTTTTTTCGCCCATTTCTTCTTGGAAAGGTCCTTCTTGAGATTTACTCTGCGCGCCAAACCAGGTTTGGCCCCTTTGTTCGCTTTGCCTTTGGCGGGATTCACGAGTGAAGCCCGCCTCTGGCACCAGAGTGTCTGGGGTGGGCAGGAAGTGAGGGAGGTACCCGAACCTCCCTGTGCTTAGTGTCGTAGGAGATCCAAATGCACTCTGTGGTGATTGGCCGGCTGACTGTCCGGCAAGGATAGCCACCCCTTTGGGTGACTGACAGCTATGCTGGAATAAATTGGAGAAACCTGCATAAAAAGCGAGGCTTTTTGGCTTGGAAGGCAGAGTGGACGACTGGACAAAGGAACCGGATCATCATCTTGAGGAGGACGCCTGCTGCAACTCCTGGACCGTTGGTTTGCACAGTGAAGCTGCTCTGCTGAAACTCCAATTTTGTTTCGACTAGAGTAGCTCTGCAAGGACGACTTCTCCCCTTGAGTTGATGGGACCAATCAACTCCAAAGTAAGCCACCTGGACATTCTCTCTGAGCTGGTTGAAATGCCACTGCAGTTGCTGCTGGAACCAAATAGCCAGGGAGAGGAACACCAGGTATCATACGTTGCTTTTAAGCTGGCCAAGAGCTCCAAGAAGATCCTCCGGACTCCCAGGAAGCAGGACTGACCGAGCCTGAGCCACCTCAACAGAGTGCTGGACCCCAGATGAAAGGAAATCCCATCTCGACAGACAAGAACTGCAGTGTTGTTATTTACAGTAGGCGCAAGGAGCTGAAACACTGAAGTGCCACTTGTTTGAAGATTGCCGGTTGCGGTCGGTGACCGCCCCATTGTAGTGCAGGAGTCCCCGGAAGTCCTCCCTCTTGTCCCCACGACTGAGGCCCATGAACACCAGGATCTGCAGAGCTGCACATAAACAGAAGTCATCTGCTGTACTTTTCTTCAAACTAAAGGTACGGTACTGTACAGTCTAAGAGAACTTACCTCTTGTTGTGTTACCACACTTGTCCTCGTTGGAGACTTGTCTTGGTCACCCTGTGAAGTTGTGCCAGCTTCTTTACTTCACAAGCCTTAGCTTGTGGCCCTACTTTGATTTCTTCTATTCTACAAAGACTTCCAAAACATTGTGCAAGACTTTCTACTTACCTGTAAGAAGTGCTTCAGTTCACCTTGACTTTTACTAACTTAACATTGGCTAGCGTGGCTCCCTGAATGACTCTTCTCTCCTCTGCTCATGTGGTGTGTCTTCCTTCCAGGAAGGGGTTAACTGTCTTTGTATTGGGGGGGGTTGTATTGAAAGTACTTACCTGCTTAAGAATAATTGTGTGACTCTAGGTCTTATTCTGAAACCTATTTTCTTTGACAATCCTCTGTAAAGTTTTCTAAATGCAACAGTGATATATTAATGTCCCCGTCAAACAATTATTAATTTAACAGTCAGAGTAAGCCTTCTTCAGAAGGGGGCAATATAATAATATGACACAAATACACTCCAAAATACACACACTCAGTATTTATAAACGAATAGATACCCTTTTGGGATGGCCCACAGACACAACCTACACCCTCAGGTGACTTCAATAGCTAGGGTGCTGGGGACATTATATCTTACTGTTGGCATTTAGAAAACTCTTAGAAATTGGTAAAAGGAAAAGATTATTAGAACAAGAGATCACAACCAATCTTAAGCAGGCACATACTTTTGGATCCCCTAAGAAGAGTCATTCAGTACAACAGGCTAAGCCAAAGTCAATGGGCAAAAGTCTTATATAGGAAGCACTTCTAGTGGGTAAGTAGAAAAGTATTTGCACAATGTTTTAGAAGTCTTTGAAGAAATGAAGAATCAAATGTAGGGCCACAAGCTGATTAGACTTGTGAGTAGTAGCAGATGCAAGCAACTCTACAGAAATAGATAAGTTCTCTCAGACTTTTTACAGTACCTTTGTATTGAAGAAAAAGTGCAGCAGATGACTTCTGTCCCGGAGCAGCTCTGCAGAACTCACTGTTCCTGGGCCTCAGCCGTGGGAACAAGAGGGAGGACTTCTGGAGACTCCAGCACTGCAACGGGACTGTCACTGCCCGCAACCAGTAATCTTCAAATCAGTGGCTGTTCATTGTTTCAGCTCCTCACGTCTACCGCAAATAGCAACACTGAGGTTCCTGGCTGTCAAGATGGACTTTCCTTGCGTCTGAGGTCCCGCACTCTGTTGAGGGGGCTCAGGCTCTGTCAGTCCTGCTTCCTGGGAGTCCGGACGATCTTACTGGAACTCTAGGCCAGCTTAAAAGCAACACACAATCTGGTGTTCCTCTCCCTGGCTATACGGTTTCCAGCAGCAACTCTTTGGAAATTCAACTAGCTCTGAGATGGATGTCCAGGTGGCTTACTTTGGAGTGGATTGGTCCCACCAACTCAAGGGGAGAGGTCCTTGCAGGGGCTTTTCTGTCAATACGAATTTGGAGTTTCAGAACAGCAGCAGGGCTTCACCGGGCAAACCTACGGCCCAGGAGTTGTAGCAAGCGTCCAGTGGTTGACTCTGCCTTCCAAGCCAAAAGCCTCACCTTTTATTCAGTTCTCTCCCATTCATTCCAGTATAGCTGTCAGCCACTCAGCAGGGTGGCTGTCCTTGCGGACAGTCAGCCGGCCAATCACCACAGAGTGCATTTTGGTCTCTTAGGAAACTAAGCACAGGGAGTTTCGGGTACCTCCCTCACATCCTGCCTACCCCAGACACCCTGGAGCCAGAGGCGGGCTTCACTTGTGAATCCCGCCAAAGGCATAGCGAAAAATGGGACCAAACTTGGTTTGGCGCACAGAGTAAATCTCAAGAAGGACCTTTCCACAAAGAAATGGCGAAAAAAGAAGACTGGGCCATTTTGACAAAAATGGCACCCTTGGGTGCTTTACTGAAGCTGTGAATGCAGCATGCGATAAAGGCACACCACGGTAGTTAAAACAAAACCACTGCCACCAGCCATTCAGTGAGTGAGAAAAGGGTAACAAAAAATGTTACATGAGAAGCTACACAAAGGGGATACTAGGTAACTCCTCCAGCACCCTATTGTAAAATAGTGTGGGCTGGGTCTAGAAAGTTACAAATGTAAGTAAAGTCAATTTCACTTTACTGCTCTTGGAAACAGTAGTTTATCCAAGAGAAGGTATTTAAACCTTTGGGAAATCTGAAATACTTCCCTGGGCCACTGGACTGGAGGTGCTGTGTGACACAATGTAAAAGATGCCTATGGAGTTTGTCAGACTGCACAACCAAAAGAAACAGAGTTCAAAATCACATTAAAATACATGAGAGAGTGGGAAAACGGTGCTCACTCTCTCCAGGTTCAAAAGAAAATCAAGTCCTCAAAATCCAGCAAAGTTGCTGGGGTATCCAAGGTGGAGGGAACTAGCACATTTCTGAGAATTCTCCCTGACAGTGAGCTAGAGGCAGCCAAGTGAAGCTAGGCTATAGAGAGGGTGGCCTTCAAGTAGGCAGACAAGGTTAATAAATGCAGATGAGTATGTAGACAAAAAAGAGAAAGTGGAGAAAAGGTGGACAGCCCTTTCAGCAAAGGTAATGTTAATAGCACAGGGCTTGACTAGTGGGCACTTTGAGAACAGCCATGTGGACAGTGAAAGACTCAGAGGTGACATTGTGCCAGGAGGCCTTTCCACAAAGATGGAGGAAGGGCATAAAGATGGTGGAGCTACAAGCATTGTAAAGCAATGTTTCGGTAAAACAGAGAAAGACTGCAGTTTGAGTGAGAACATATTTAGGAGTTTGGCTTTAATGCTTCTGGGTGGCGATGGATTGTGTGGGCTGAAGACTGAAGTCAGCCTGGCAGCCTAACACGTCTTTCCATGTCCTTCAACTCTGTCAAGATGAGAGAAAGGAGAGCCCCCTTACTCTCCCTGTCTGCTTCCCATGCATTTTTCATAGATGTTAGGTGGGGCAGAGTGAGGGTGCTCATATAATGGTGAGTTTTAGGCATAAGGCAGTGTAGAGGATTCCTGAAGACTACGTGTTAGGCATGAATGTATGTAGTAACCCTGTGGGAGACTGCACCAGTCTTGTCCTCTTGGCAATAGGAAACCCAACCTTTGGTATAGGCCAGTACTACACAAGTTGGTAGAGTGACTGAGCAACCAGGTGTATCTCAAGAGGGGTCAATGCGAGCTGTAGGGTTGCTACATAGAGTTTCACAGTGACAAGTATCCAAATAACACATACTCAAGGTTTCTTGATTAAATATTCATTTAAAGTCAGTTTTAAAATAAGCCTTCTTTAGAAGGGAGCAAATGGCAACAATAAAAATACACTTCAGTTCAATAAAGTAAGTAGATACCCTTTTGGAATGAGAGACAGATTTCCCTACACCCTGAGGTGACTTCAATAGTTAGCAAAACAAAAAGGTGATGGCTGGAAGGTTTTGACTTAATAATAACCACAGGCACACCTCTGGGCAACCCTGCAGATCATTGTTGTTCAGCCTGCCAAGCCATTACAGAAGGGGGGAAAAACATATGCAAATCAGGCTTGCTCCAACCCCAAAAGGGGCAGTCCAGCCCGAACTGCTAAGTCACATCCCTTCTGCATGAGACCACAAGCACCCCCAGACATGTTTCAGCCTTGTTGGGCGTCAGTGAGGAGTAGCTTGGGTCTCTAGGCCCGGCAGACTCAGACCCAAGTCTGGCATACCCATCCCACTCGGGGTGACTTTAGCAAAACAAAAACCTTCCAGCCATCACCTCTTTGTTTTGACTTCAATAGTTAGGACACTGTGGACATTAATATATTACTTGATGGTAATACTGAAGTTGTGGCAAAAAGGAAAAGGTTAGGGAAGGAAACAATGGTTAACACGTTTTTCAAACAGATAAGCACTTTTGAACCCCCCCCCCCCCCAACGCAATGTAGAATAACCCTTTCCCAGCTATACAAGTAAGGTATGTATGACCTTTTGGAGGGATAGTTAAAACACAAAGTCAGAGGTTAAGAAGAGTCTTCAGGGAGCCAGGACAGCCAATGTTACTTGAGCACAATGTTAAATAGAGTTTTGTTGTAAAATAAATAAATCACTGTTGGGCCACAAGATGGGAGGCTTGTGAAAAGGCAAAGCTGCAAGCAACTCTGCAAAGGGCAGCCAATGCAAGTCTCAACTGGGAGCAAGCCAGCTACACACACAAGAGGTATGTACCCCTTAGTTCACAGTACCTTGAGTCTGAAGAAAAGGTTCCAGCTGGCTTCTGTTCCGGTTGTAGTTCTTTCAGATCCTGTTCCTGGGTCTCAGTCGTGGGGATAAGAGGGAGGACGTCTGGGGACTCCTGCACTACAAATTGAAGGTCAGCGGCAGCAATGGGCACAATTCAAATCGGCAGCACTGTTTCAGCTTCTCGCTAATAGCACCACCGCGGTTCTAGGACACCTCGTGGGCTTTCCTTGCTACTGGGTTCCAGCACTGTTGAGGTTGCTCAGCCCTGTTTCGAGGGAGTCTGGAGGATCTTCCTGGAGCTCGGGTCCGGCTTAAAAATGATGCACTCTATTCTGGAAGTCCTGTCCCCTGGCACTCGGTTCCTGCAGCAGCAATGGAAGTACATCCAGCAGAGAGATGGGTTTCCATCGAGTTCGTCTTAGGACGATAGGTCCCACTAACCCAAGGAGAGAAGTTGTTCTTTCTGGGCTTCTCTAGTCTGTCGAAATAAGATCTTCAGCAGTGCAGCATGGCTTCACCGGGCAAACAAACGGTCCAGGAGGTGCAGCAAGCATCTCGTCCAGTTTCTTTCTTCGGTTCCTTTGTCCAGTGGTCGACTCTGCCTTGCTTGAAAAAGACCTCACCTTTTATGCAAGTCCCTCCCATTCATTTGCAGCCTAGCTGTCACTCTCACAGCAGGGTGGCTGTCCGCCAAGGACAGCCAGCCGGCCAGTCACCTTTGGGTGCACTCCGGTAACCAATGAGACTAAGCACAGGGTGTTTTCAGGCACCTCCCTTGCTTCTTGCCCTGCCAGACACGCTAGAGCCAGAGGACAAAACAAAGGGAAGAAATCTGGTTTGGCGCGCAGAGTAAATCTCACGAAGGACATTTCCAACAAGAAATAGTGAAAAAAGAAGATTGGGGCCATTTTGACAAAATGGGCATCCATGGGTGCCATACTGCAGCTGCGAACGCAGACCGAGGTAAAAACACACAATGGTAGGAAAAAGTAAACCACTGCCACCAGCCATACATTGTAGAAAGGGTAACAAACATGTAACTTGAGAAGTTAGACAAAGGGGATACTAAGTAACCCCACCAGCACCCTATTTTAAGATGGTGTGTTCTGGGTCTATAAAGAGAAAAATGTAAGTAAAGTCAATTTCAATTTACTACTCTTGGAAACAGTAGTTATCCAAGAGAAGGTATTTAAACCTTATCAGAAATCTGAAAGGACTTCTCTGCCTGACACTGTCAGACTCCAAAACCAAAAGAAACAGTGTTCAAAACAAATGAAAAATGCACGAGAAAGTGGGAAAAAGGTGTCGCTCTCTTCAGACTAAAAATTAAAAGTCCTCAAGTCCAGGAAAAGAGCTGGGGGTATCGAAGGTAGAAGGGAATTAGTACATTTCTGAGAATTCTCCCTAATACTACTCCTACTGCCTTGTGAGAAACCCATTAGCCCTTTAGAGACCACCCCCCCTTTAAGCCCGGGACTGTTCCAGTCTGAAAATCATCAGTATAACCACTCCTCTTCCTTCCAGATTACTTCGCTGCAGCGAAATTCTTTGATTAAAATAGGCCTGAGGACAATGTTTATCTGTCCTCAAGGCACTGGATTGGCTGTGAGACTCTATGCACTCTTTGGGAGAAGCAGATCAGGGGGATTGAGGTTGTGGTGCCATGTAGCCAGGATTGTGCCAATGTCTTAACTAATTAGATGCATCTTTAAAATGTCCTTGGAGGCACTAGCCATTTTCATGCACAAAAGACCCATGCCCCATGTACAGCGACAGCCTGGAATAGAAGTGACTATTTGCAGAGGCAGAGATACAAGGATAATATTTTGTGGATAAAGTCATATGGAAGAGTTATACCAGTCGATCCTATTCGTCAACGTATTCAAAGGGCTCTGGAGGTTCAGGCTCTTGTTCCTCCTCTTCAATCTTCGGTCCATGAGCTGCAACTGGCTCCACAAGCTGCTCCTCCTCTTCACTCGTATCTCGGAGAATGATGATTCCTCCAATGGACAGCTAGAAAACAAGAGTTTGAAAATTATTACTTTCTTTCATCTTATGCATCGAGATGTCTGCCAATCATTTCAACAGCAGCTACAAGATTTTGAGGTATGGGTTGATTTGACCTGGGGACTTTTCCAGCACCAACAAAATCTGCAGACAGGGCCGGAAATATTAACAAGACAATCACTAACTCCGAAGTATTAATACATGGTGGAAAATAGTCTTTAAAGACGTTGTAAACATGGAAAAAGATGAACTTTGAAGAAAGAGAAGCTGTAGTATAACAAGCCATACAATAATCATCACACTTGGACGCGCTGTTCACATACTGTGATGGCGATAACACACAAGAACAGTAAGGGAAGACAAGTGGCTGAATTATTCCACCACTGCATACCTGCCATTGCTTAGCAATGACGGAAAACTTTCCAAATGACAGCCAAGAAGTTTCCATAATGTTCTATTGTTAGAGCAGTTTTTCTGAAGTTTTACCCAACTTCATCAAAACCATTCAACTGAGGCAGTACACGACTACACTCTTAGTATAAGGCTGTACCACCTCAGTTCGTTGGTAGCATAGACAGAGCAGCCAGGCTTATCTTTGGAGGGAGAGAGGGCTGCAGGCCAGTACAAAGAATCTATAACACACAAGTGAATCAATAGAAACACTGACAACCTGAAGTATTATAAAAAAAAGTTTAGGTTTATTTTAAATACAATTAGGACAAATTAAGTCTTGGGGTAAGTACTGGTCAAAGTCAAACACATTATAAAAAATAAAAAATAAAAAAATGCTTGAAGGTACACAGACCAATGCATATAATCTTATTTGGAACACCCAACAGTAGTTCTAGGGAAGTCAAACCTTTTTAAACACATTCAGTATAGGACACACCTACTCTTGGGGAGTAAAATCAATGGTTATTTTCAGATTACATTCAGTAATACCAGGGTAGTAGACCCTAACAGTTGTACCATGATGCTCAGCAACAAATCACAATCAGTCAACTGGACAATATACATGTTGTGAATGGTGGAACACTTATTCTAGGGAGAGTAAAAACCTATAACTACTTTTGTGATAACACAATTATACTAGGCGAATAAAACCTAAGGATGTAATATTCAATTGCAGGTGCTTTTGAGATCAGTGAAACACAGATTGCGATAAGCAGTAACTCTTGTAACTTAATTTAGGATGGCACACAGCTAACTCAAGGTAACTAAAACCTATACTTTTATCAAGGAGCTATCAGAAACGTGGGGCATGTATAAACCTAAGACTGTTTTTGTGTAGGTTTAAAATAGAACAGGGAAAGCAAAACCCAGTGTTACACTTTATGAATGACTCTGTTATTCTAGGTAGGTAAAATCTAATGCAGACTTATTCTGGATAGGCTAACAGCAAGTCAGGGGAAGCAAGACCCAGTTGGGGGACACTCATACAATTATCCTAACAGGAATAATTAAGTGAAACCAACAGCATTACTTTTGGGAAGAGGTACAAACAAATCACAGGTGAGTAACCTAACCCTATATTTACACTTTTCAGAATAGTGCAACATACATTCAAGGTAGGTAGGAACTTTTTAAGTGTTCACTCTCAGAGTGACAGTTACCAACCAACTCTTTTATAAGTGAGTCACTTTTAAACATCTATTCTATTTTCTATGCAAAAGGCCCAATCCATTAAAGGTCTTTCCCTTATTCTTGGAGCAAGAGTGTTCTCAGTGGCGGAAGGGAGGTCACTAGGGTCTAGTGTCCAACCGACAGGGTCTGGATAGGTTCTTAAGTGGCAAAAGTCAGAGTTCCTAAGGAAGACTGTTCTAGCATGATTCCAGCAGTGGGCCTGGGTGAACTGGATGAGAGGTCTCCCAATCACAGAAAACGCCCCAAAACTACACAGGAATCACAAGAGATTTACGGTAAGTAAATACCCAAGCCAGCACAGTACCTCAGCACAGAATACGATTTTGCAGCAGGACGACTTCAGGATCTGCAGCCAAAAACCCAGTCGGTGGCTTCCTTGTTGTGGGGACTGAAAACGGGACTTTGGAAGGGACTTTGCAGCAGGGATCATCAGGGAAGGCTCTAGGCAAGATTTTCCTTGCGGGTGGATGCGGCTCTGTGTATTTTAGCACCTTTTTCAGGAGCACAGAAGACGACAGAATATCGCTTGTCGGATTCTTGTCGTTACAATGGTCCAGCACTCTGGTGAGGGGTCTTTACGGACTTGAATCATCGTGTTTCTGGAGTTCCAGCAGGATGCCCAAGAGGTTTCAGCTAGATTTGGAATTCAGAAGACTGCACCGCACAATGGCTCTAAGTCCCTGGTTATTGGGTATTGCAGCCCCACGAGGTCACTGCATGGCGTGGGATGGCTCAGAATGCAGGTCTTCTTGAGTCTGGTGTGGCTCACCAGGTTCTGGGTCGTCGTTATCTGGAGTCCTGAGGTCGATTGAAAGGAAGGGCTACAGCAGGCTCTAGTTACACAGCAGGCTCTCTGATCGCTGGAAATCATCTCAGCCACTTTTCCTTCATCATCCTCTTCGGTTTTGGTTCCAGTGGTCGACTTGTCAGCAGCTTCCAGGTTCGGAGTATTTAACAGGAACTACAGCACAAATTCTGCATTCTCTCCCTGCATTTCACAATAAGGGTAAGTCTTGTTGTCAAATCAGGACAGCCAGCCCCCCCACCGGGATTTGTCCCCATTCAGGCAAGGAGTAAGACTAATGGCTGTGGAGTTTTGGACTCCTCCCTCGCTTCCCGCCTTCACAGACAGACTGGAGCCTGGGCAAGGAGTCCAGGGGAGTCCCACCGAAGATAAAATCACACAAAGGAATTTCCCACCCTGGATGTCGGGGGAAGGAAGAAAGAAGGACAAGAAACACTAAAATGGTGAAAAAACAAGACTCAAGCAATTTTGGTAAAATGAGCACCCTTGGGTGCCTTTATTGCAGCTGTGTACACAGCCCGTGGTAAAGGTGTACCGAATTAGTAAAAGGTATCACTGCCATCATCCATTGAAGGTAAGCTTGTCCCTGTAACAGAATTGTTGTATTGTTAGTGTGAAAGGGGACACATTGCATCTCTCCAGTACTCCACATAAGGTGGGGTGTGCTGGTTTCACTTAATTGTAAAAGGGATCCAAAGATCCTTTCTATCCATGGGAACTGTAGTTCTCTCAAGGTTAGCCAGAGAAAGTTAAAAAGGGGAGCCCCTATGGCAACCCAGCAACAATAGGCAGTATGTGCCCCAAGTTGTCAAAGAAGATAAAATTAAAAAGACACTATGGCGAGTCTAAAAATGACACCCATAACAAGAGTAAAAGACTGAGTGTGGAAAAAGGTTCCCGCTCACTGAGGTATAAGGAAAAATAATCCACCAGTGAAGCAACATTTTCTGGGGTTGACAGAGGTCAGGAAGATTCATCATTACTATGAAATTCTTACCTAACATCTATATCCAACATTAAAAGAAAATACTGGTTACTAAAGATTTTCTTTTTGCTGTTGTTTTGGACCAGACATGAATTTTGTAAGCAAGTGCAGCCTTTTTACCTCACTTGTCTTGCTAAGCTCATCTATTTGGGGCCTGGGGGCACTGATCAGTTTCTAAGGCTATCAGTGCAGAAGAACTCTGTGCTGCATTTTGAAATTTTCTGTTTATTTTACACTGCACTCTTCACCTTACAGTAATGCACGGAAGGGATACTTGTGTCCCTATTGCTTTATTAGTCATCATTTTCTGTTAACTTGCATGATGTGCTCAAGATTAGCTGGTGGCAGCGGCCATTTTTCTACAATGTATTTTTTAAGTGTCTGGTGCTCTTTTTCATTTGATTGTTTTAAGCATTTTAGAGAACTAGAATACTCTAAAAGGACCTGTCCTTTGTTAGGAAGGCATGGTATGGTATCAACAATAAGACGACAAACACAAGTGATCACAGTTAAAGGGTGTTTATTGAACCTTCGCAAGGGGGCGATAAACACCTATCTAAAAGTCTACAGATGAGAGCAAGCTACGACCATCAAATAATAATAATGCAGTACTAGTGGAGTCTTGTCAAAATAAAAGGGTCTATACTAAAAAACGGATTGCCAATCCTTACCACTAATTTACAAATAGTGTGGAGTAGTGTTCATGAAAAAGGAAGAAGTATCCACAAAATGACAAAACAAGATGCAAAAGTGTGTTTCCTTTCACAAGTATTCAATTTGGGTGTTCATCCTGGATCCCCCTCAGCTGGTCTCAGATCCCCTTCCAAGACAAAAGTTCCACATTGGAGCCCCGCCCTCTGGGCTCAGATCCCCTTATTGTGCACTCAGCTGGGCTCTGACCAATTGCAGTGTACATTAAACCATCAAAGACTTTTGAATGTGCACATGGTTTAACTTGACCCGTTGTAGGACCACTTTGATCTTAAGATTCCCTTTTCTAACACTTCGCATCAGTTGGATACCTAACAGATTTTCGAATGAGCACCCCACGTGGCGCCAGACTACTCTGTCTACGGTTTCTTTTTGTGGCCTCCCAAAGTTCAGCCACTCCTTTGGATTCAAATTATATTTGCGTCGCTCGTCATATACGTCTCACACACAGTTCAGTTTAGACATCTTCATACAATGTTGCCGCTTGCAACCTTGGTTCAAAACACAGGCTGGTTTCGTAACAGTCTCTCTGACTCACCGGCTGTGCTGTCTTTACTGATGCTGCATTGTTGTAGAAGCCAAGTAGCCAAGGAGAGTAGTACGGGAGCAATCACTCCTCCCCACCTTGGTTATCAAGGCGGGAGAGCCCCCGGTACCTCTAACACACTGTGTAGGTTTCATCAGCTTTAGTTCCTGGTCTTGGTTTCTTACTTTCCAAGGTTCACGAAAGTAACCATTTTTAAAAGTCAAGGGCACTTCCCTCCTTGCAACCCTCTCCAGTCTCGCCACCTTTCTCCTCGTATTAAATTGTCATCATGGAACTGCTGTTTCCTCGTGTGCTTTGTATTGCTGAGAGTGTGCTTTCGTGCTCTGCCTTTTATCCCTATGGGGAAAAGAAATGGAGGTCAGATGTGTGTTGTCAAGGTGTGGTGCCTGACTCTGCCTCATCTCATTAGCGGGACAGGCTCGCAGGAAAAAGCCAGAGGTATTTCTTTTAGCTTTGTCTCTCAGAGTTTTGTATCTAGGTCGTGGAATGAATAGGGGGGATTATGGAAACTGTAGTGTTTTATAAAAGCAGACTGGGAGTTTAGAAAATAATATTCAGACGGACGGGGAGAAGAATGATTGGGATGGTAGGTGTTATAGTATTCCCGAGCAGACAGAAAAGTAGTTGCTGGGGAAGGTTTACTGCGAAACAGAGGGGTCTTGGGTTTTTCTCCCTTGCCTTGATAACCCTCCCTTCCTTCCTTCCAGTGGATATTAATTTCAACGGGCAGAGGTTGGGTAGATTATTGTCAAGATGTCTGGTTTGGATGGCTTTACATTTCAAAGAAGGGCATGGTTGGGATGAGGTAGAGGGACAACATCCTACAAAAGCTGATGGGACATTGTGCAAGGACATTAGAATAGACGAGGGGGAACACCCTCTCTCGCCTAATGGTGTTCTCCTCTTTTGACATTCTTCCCCGAGCTTTCCACTAAGCTCGGCAGAAAGGGGGAAAAGACGCTTGGGCTTCTCACACCTTCCGTCACCATATATCTTGGTCTTCAAGGACAGTGTGCGTTTGTGGACAGATGAGGAGGCTGGGAATGTGTGGTCGAAGTCCCATCAATGCCAAAGTGTGCCTGTTGCTGAGCATACGTGGTGGCCAGAGTTCTTTCGACTGGATGTTCCTCCAACGTATTCCACATCTTGGACATTATATGTCAAAGATGTGGAATACGCTGGAGAATACAATCCATTATATGTGTCATTCAGGGAGCCTAAGCTAGCCAATGTTAAGTTAGCAAAAGTCAAGGTGAACTGAAGTACTTCTTAAAGGTAAGTAGAAAGTTTTGCACAATGTTTTAGAAGTCTTTGTAGAATAGAAGAAATCAAAGTAGGGCCGCAAGCTGATTAGGCTTGTGAAGTAAAGAAGCTGGCAACGACTTCACAAAGTAACCAAAACAAGTCTCCAACGAGGACAAGTGTGGTTACACAACAAGAGGTAAGTTCTTAGACTGTACAGTACCTTTAGTTTGAAGAAAAAGTGCAGCAGATGGCTTCTGTTCCCGTGCAGCTCTGCAGATCCAGGTGTTCCTGGGCCTCAGTCGTGGGGACAAGTGGGAGGATTTCTGGGGACTCCTGCACTACAATGGAACGCTCACCGACCGCAACCGGCAATCTTCAAACAAGTGGCACTTTGGTGTTTCAGCTCCTCGCGTCTACCGCAAATACCAACACTGCGGTTCCTGGCTGTCGAGATGGGCTTTCCTTGCATCTTGGGTCCAGCACACCGTTGAGGTGGCTCTGTCTCGGTCAGTGCTGCTTCTTGGGAGTCCGGAGTATCTTCCTGGAGCTCTTGGCCAGCTTAAAAACAACGCCCAAGATCTGGTGTTCCTCTCCCTGGCTATTCAGTTCCAGCAGCAACTGCAGTGGAATTTCAACCAGCTCCGAGAGGATGTCCATGTGGCTTACATTGGAGTTGATTGGTCCCACCAACTCAAGGGGAGAAGTCGTTCTTGCAGGGCTTCTCTAGTTGAGGCGAATTCGGAGATTCAGCACTGCAGCAGGGCTTGACCGGGTAAACCAACAGTCCAAGAGTTGCAGTAGGCGTCTCTTCCAGGTTCTTCTTCGGATTCCTTCGTCCAGTGGTCACCTCTGCCTTCCAAGCCAAAAGACTTGCCTTTTATGCAGGTTTCTCCCATTTACTTGCAGCCGAGCTGTCACTCATACAGTAGGGTGGCTGTCCTCCTAAAACAGCCAGCCGGCCAATCACCTTTGGGAGCATTCCTGTAACCAAGGGGTTTAAGCACAGAGTTTTGGGCACCTCCCTCACTTCCTCCCCCTGCCAGACACGCTGGAGCCAGAGGTGTGCTTCACCAGGGAATCCTACCAAAGACAAAACGAACAAAGGGACCAAACCTAGTGTGGCGCACAGAGTAAATCTCAAGAAGGACCTTTCCAACAAGAAATGGCGGAAAAAGAAGACCAGGGCCCTTTTTACAAAAGGGGCACCCATGGGTGTCTTACTGCAGCTGCAATTGCAGCCCGCAGTAAAAACACACAATGGTAGGAAAAAGTAAACCACTGCCACCAGCCATTAATTGTAGAAAGGGTAAGGAACAAGTTACTTACCTGTAACTGTTGTTCTCCAGCATGGGTCTGGCATGGATTCACATGAATATTCCCCGTCGTCAGGCTGGGAATCCTCGGTAAAGAAAAATCAGTATCAGTTTCGTTTCTGATCTGTCTTTCGTAGTAGTAACCAATCACTGATCTCTGTGTCATACTGACCACAGCCAATGACTGCCCTCTCCCTAAGCCCCGCCTCTGGCAGCCATCTTCAGATTTGGTAGCACGTGAAGTGGCAGTATGACCAAGTGAAGAGCCGCAGAGGGGTAGGCGGGAGGGTTTGCATGTGAATCCATGCCAGACCCATGCTGGAGAACAACAGTTACAGGTAAGTAACTTGTTCCTTCTCCAGCATGGGGTCTGGCATGGATTCACATGCTCATGAATAAAAGAATACATAGCAGTACACACATGCACAACCACGGGAGGTGGCAAAGGCTCAACATTAAGCATTATATCCAAAACTCATCATTATGCAATTCTTACCTCCTCACCAGGCTCACCATGGGCGAACAGGTTGCGCAGCACTGCTTGGCCGACCCTGGACTCCTCCCTGGAATCCCGATCGACGCAGTAGAATTTCGTGAAGGTGTGCGTCGACCTCCACGTAGCAGCCCTGCAGATGTCCAGCAAGGGCACACCAGATAGGAACGCCGTGGTAGCTGCGACCGCTCTGGTGGAATGGGCTCTCAGACGGCCAGGTAGCGGTCGGTTTGCCAACCGATGACAGTACATGATACAGCCGGAGAGCCATCGGGAAATGGAGGCCTTCGAGAGAGCCTTCCCCTGATTGACAGGTCCAAAGTTCACAAAAAGTTGTGACGTCTTCCGAAAACACTTCGTGCGGTCCACGTAGAACTTCAGCGTTCTAGCCACATCCAGCGAGTGCAAAGTCCTTTCAGCCGGCGACGAAGGCGACGGGAAGAAAACAGGCAACACCAAGGGTTCGTTGAGGTGGAAGACCGACGGCACCTTGGGCATGAAGGAGGGGTGCGTCCTGAGCACTACACTTGTGTCGTGAAAAGTCAAGTACGGGGGCTTGCAGGAAAGGGCCTGGATCTCTCCCACCCGTCGTGCGGAGGTGATGGCCACAAGAAACGCTGTTTTCCACGACAAGAACTTCAACGGAGTCGAGTGCAGAGGCTAGAACGGAGGTCCCATGAGCTTGGTCAGCACCACGTTGAGCTCCCACGCCGGGGACCGGAGCCTTCACCGGCGGGAACGATCTGAACAGTCCCTTCATGAATTCTTTCACCAGACGATGAGACCACAAAGACGTCCACCCCGTGGTTCTGGTGTATCGGGAGATCGCAGCAAGATGAATCTTGATGGACGCGTGCGCCAGTCCAGCCTTGGCCAGCGTCAGTAGGTACGGCAGTACCTGGGGAGCCGTAATCCGTAGAGGGTTAATCTTCTGTGCGTGGCACCAGACAGAGAACCTCTTCCATTTGTGTCCATAGCATTTAAGAGTTGAGGACGCCCTGGCCTTTGCAAGAACCTCTCTGCAGTCGGCCGGTATGTCGTAGCCTTCAAACTCTAACGCTGCAGGAGCCAGGCCTGCAAGTTCAGCGACTTCGGGTTGTGATGGAGGATGGCGCCTCCTTCCCTGGAGAGAAGATCCGCGTCCACTGGCAGCTTGATTGACGGGGACGCTGACAAGTCCAGAAGGTCCGGGAACCATATCTGCCTCGGCCACGCAGGTGCGACGAGGATCATCCTGCACCGTGACCTCTTGAGCTGGTTGATGAGCCGGATCACCAACGGCAATGGAGGGAACGCGTATAGAAACAGGCCCTCCCAGGGGAACGAGAAAGCATCGCCCATGCTCCTCGGCTGGGGAAACCTGCTGGCAAACCTCCGGCACTTGGAGTTCGTTGCCGTCGCAAACAGATCGATCTGGGGTGTGCCCCACCGTCGGAAGAGGCGGTCCACTAGATCCTGTCGTAGTTCCCACTCGTGGCACGAGCGCAGCTCTCTGCTGAGCGAGTCGGCGATGGTGTTTTTTATTCCTGCCAGATGAAACGGCACCAGAAACATCCCTTGGGCGACGGCCCAATGCCACAGATCCTGCGCCTCCTTGGACAGGGCTGAGGATCTGGTACCGCCCTGCTTCCTGATGTAGAACATGGTGGTGGTGTTGTCGGTGAAGATCCTCACCACCCTGCCCTTGAGGGACGGAAGAAAGGACCTGAGGGCCCAAAACACTGCACTGAGCTCCAGGACGTTGATATGGAGGGACTTCTCCGTCGGAAGCCAAAGGCCTCTCGCGTGCAGATTTTCGGTGTGCGCTCCCCACCCTTCCAGGGAGGCATCCGTGGTCACTGTCTCCTGGTGGCCGGGGGTCTGGAAGTCCATGCCCGCCGTCAGATGCGCGCGGGTGCCCCACCACCGGATCGCTCGTCGGACACTCTCGTCGAGTGTGATCCTCTCCTCGAAGCTGCCCGTCGTCTGGATCCAGCGCACGTCCAGGAACTCCTGCAACGGGCGCATCCGGAGCCTGCACAGGCGGATGAGATAAATGCAAGAAGACATCATTCCGAGGAGGGAATTGATGGACCTCACCCTGGCCGCGTCCGCAACCAGCAACCGCTGCACCTTGCCCAAGATGGCCCTCGTCCTTTCCTCCGACGGAGAGGCCAGAAGCGACACTGTGTCGAGCTTCGCTCCCAGAAACAGTGCGTCTTGCGCAGGCACCAAGTGGGACTTGGCATAGTTTATGGAGAATCCCAGGTCCGTGAGTAGGTGGATGGTCCTTGCCGTGTGCTCCACGGCGAGCTCCTTCGTCTTCGCTCGGATGAGCCAGTCGTCCAGGTAGGGGTAGACATGGATCCCCTCTAGGCGCAGCCGCGCCGCCACCGGTGCGAGGCACTTGGTGAACACCCTGGGTGCCGACCTCAATCCGAAGGGAAGGGCTCTGAACTGGTAGTGACGCCCTTGGACCACAAATCTGAGAAACTTTCGGTGTCCCTTTAGGATGGGGATATGGAAGTAGGCATCCTCCAAATCCAACGACGACAGGAAATCGCCCTCCTCCAGTTGACCCAGGACGTTTTGGAGGGTGACCATCCTGAACTTCTGTGCCTTGATGAATTTGTTCAGTCGTCGTAGGTCCAGGATGGGACGCCATCCTCCCGTCTTCTTCTTCACGAGGAAGTATCTTGAGTAAACTCCGGAGCCCCGAAGCCTCTTTGGGACGAGCTCGATGGCGCCCTCCCTGAGCATCGCCCTTACCTCCAAGAGAAGTTGAGGGACGTGATGTTCCTTCCTGGCCACAGGGGGGACGCGCGGGCACCTCTTTAGAAACTCAAACGCGTGACCCTGAGCCAGGGCGTCCAGCACCCAACGGTCGGTGGAAATTGACTCCCACACGCTGACGAAGCTCGCCAGCCGGCCTCCCACCGGGGTGCTTCGGTGGGGGCCCGACCCCACGGCCGGTTCAGTCCTGCTTCGACGAGGCTTTGCCGCCTTGTCCTCCTTGGCGACGACGGCGGGGTCCGCCCGACTTGCCTCGTCCCCTGTAGGCTTCCTGTGACGACGAACGGGCCGCTTGACGATAGGTGGAAAATCCGCCGCTGGAACCTTTGGAGGCACCCTGTTTGCCTCCACCGCTCCAAAAGGGCGGCCGTCGTTGCTAGAGAACACCAAGAGCCCGGGAATTCTCCGTGTCGGCCTTAATGGCCTGTAGGGAATCGTCCACTGCTTTCCCAAACAGGTTGCTCCCATCGAACGGCATGTCCAAGACTCTGGTCTGCACGTCCTGACGGAAGTCAGTAGCCTTGAGCCATCCACGCCACCTAAGGCACACGCCGTTGCCCAACTGGCGAAATCCAGTGTCCGCGATGTCCGTTGCTATCGTAATGGCGTGGTCCGACGCCACTTCTCCTTCCTGCAAGATCTCTAGGGCCTCCGCCCACTTGTTAGGAAGTCCAGCAGGGGGGCGAGTTTGTACCACAACTCCCTGTCGTAGCGGGCTACGATAGCCAAGGCGTTGGCAGCCTTAATCATCGTCGCTGCCGATGAGATGACTCTGCGTCCCATCGCGTCCAATTTCTTTCCCTCGCCGTCCGGCGGGGATGTTGACGTAGAGGCCGTGTCCCCCCCCCGCTTTCTTCCTGGCCGTCGCAGAGACGACCGAGTCCGGGGTCGGCTGTGCCCGAAGGCACAAGGGGGCCGCGTCCGGGACCTGGTACTTCTTCTCGTACCGATCCCTTCTAGCCAGCGTTGTGGATGGGTTCTTGAGGAGGGCGAGACCCTCATCCCAGATATCGTCCAGTAGAGGTACAGCGAGAACCGTCTTCCTCTTGGTCTTGCGCCGTTGATAAAGGAAACCTTCCTTCTTCTCTTCCGGGCAGAGCTGGAAAAGCTCGGATGCCCTGTGATCATGGCGTGAAACGATCCAATCTCGTCGGGCGGGGAAGCCCAGGTGGGAGGTGACGACGGGAGATCCTCGTCGTCAGTACCCGTCGCGGCCGTGTCAGTCCCCGTATCATCCCCACGTGTCGTGGACAGGGAGGAGGGCTGAGCAGGGCGCAAAGGTTGAAAAGGAGGTGGAGGATGAATCCTTCTCTTAAGAGGAGGGCTCCCAGAAGGGCCTGGCTCCGGGTCCCCCGTCGGGAGGGGTTCCTCCGTTGGTGGTAACGGCAGTCTCGTCCTTATCTCCGAGCATAAGGACTGTATAGCCAACAAAATGGCCGCCGAGTTGTCTTGCGGCACTGGTTGAGGGGGTTCGGACAGGCGATCAGGAGCCCCGTCGGCACCCTCGACCTTCTCGTCGTCTCCCACGTCGGGGTCCCTCCCGACAGGTTGGTCTTCTTCCACGCCAGCGCCGTGGCCTAAGACTTCGATCAGCTCCTCCTCAGAGGTTGAAGCCGAATCCATAACGACCTCCTGCCCCCCCCTTTTTCTTCTCCGTCGGGTTTCACGGGGGTCCTGTCAATGGGCATGAAAGAGGACTCCCTCCGCGGTGGCAGGGAGATTCTGGGCCCCGAGGTCGCCACCACTGGTGTAGCCTCCACAGGCTGAGCCAGGGCCGCCGCGACTGTCTCGATAGAGGCCTTGGCCGGATGGATCAAGGCTTTCACCACCTTAGGTGCGCTCACTGCCTTCTCCTTGGGGGGAGGGTCACCACCTCGCTCCCCTTCCGATGGGGCCTTTGAGCATGACCGGGGGGTCTCCAGGAGCTTCGCCGGGTGCTCGGCCTTCCTCTTACCCGAGCCAGAGCGTTGGCTCGTGGTTGATGGCGCCGGGGAGGATGCGCCCTGCCTAGCGCCCGTAGAGCCCGACCGTTCGGCGCTCCCGGTGCCAGCGGACTCGCGGTGCTTGGCCTTCTGTTGGACCCCCGTCGCCGGGGCGCCCTCAAAGGTCTTAGAAGACCGCTCGGACGACTTCTTCTCGCCTGACGGGCTCTTTCCTTCCAGCCAGTTGGCGAGACGCTGATGGCGGTCCTTCATGGTCCGCTCCGACATATTGCTGCAAAACGCACAGTCCTTCTCCACGTGCGTCATGTCTTCATGCAGGCAGTAAAGGCAAAGGGAGTGTTCGTCCTCCTTAAAGACGTTCTGAAGCTGGCATCCAGGGCAGACCCTGAACAGCATTCCGGGCGTCGAGCTTCCCTTCTCCTGGGCCATGCTCGAGAAGGGCCTGAGAAACTTCTGGAATCCTCCAAAAGCGTGGCTCGACGAAATCTTCATCCTTGAGGGGCGTAGAAGAATCCGACACGGGTCCCCGTTGATCGGATAAAGAAACGGTGGAGCTTGAGGCTCTTTTGACCAAAAAAGAGAAAGTTTTCCTAAGAAAAAGCGCGAAAAAAGCACTAACGCTCGAGAGCAATAGCACGAGGATCCCAACACTTGAACGTGCAGTAAAAATCTGAAGATGGCTGCCAGAGGCGGGGCTTAGGGAGAGGGCAGTCATTGGCTGTGGTCAGTATGACGCAGAGATCAGTGATTGGTTACTACTACGAAAGACAGATCAGAAACGAAACTGATACTGATACTGATTTTTCTTTACCGAGGATTCCCAGCCTGACGACAGGGAATATTCATGAGCATGTGAGTCCATGCCAGACCCCATGCTGGAGAACAAAAATATTACATGAGAAACTAGACAAAGGGGATACTAAGTAACCCCTACAGCACCCTTTTGTAAAATGGTGTGTGTTGGGTCTAGAAAGTTACAAATGTAAGTAAGGTCAATTTCACTTCACTGCTCTTGGAAACAATAGTTTATCCAAGAGAAGGTAATTAAACCGTTTGGGAAATCTAAGACTTCCCTGTTCCACTGTACTGAAGGTGCTGGGTGTCACAATGTAAAGATTGTACCTGTCCCATCGAGTCTACTTTCCTCCATATCTATTTAGGCATCTGTATTTTACTATTGCAGCACACAGCTCCTTATGGGCAATGTTGCTAGGAACCCATTGAGTTCTCCTTAGAGATTATTTTCTTTATCCTAGAGTAGCTGCAGTACTAATTTGGAGGCTTTTTTCTTTTTTTAAATTTCTAGCGTGGTTGCTCTTTGCTAGCCCTTCTACCATTCTGGGAGGGGGAGATCTGTGTGTGTTTTTTGCCTTTGGCGGGAACCCTTGGGTGTCCCCGCCTAGGCTCCAGTGTGTCTAGGCAGGAAGTGGCGGAGGAGTTAAATCCCCTGCTCTTTGTCTGCCTGAGTGCCTGAATGGAACCAGCTCCCAATGGTAGTCTGGCTGATCTGATTGGACAGCCTCCCACAACTTTCTAAAAAAAAAACATCGGAGAGATTACAGAGGAGAGTGTGCTGAAACTGAATAAATGGTGAGGTTCCTGAGGTGAGAGGGAACAAGTTACTTACCTGTAACTGTTGTTCTCCAGCATGGGTCTGGCATGGATTCACATGCTCATGAATATTCCCCGTCGTCAGGCTGGGAATCCTCGGTAAAGAAAAAAACAGTATCAGTTTCGTTTCTGATCTGTCTTTCGTAGTAGTAACCAATCACTGGTCTCTGCGTCATACTGACCACAGCCAATGACTGCCCTCTACCTAAGCACCGCCTCTGGCAGCCATCTTCAGATTTGGAAGCACGTGAAGTGGCAGTATGACCAAGTGAAGAGCCGCAGAGGGGTAGGCGGGAGGGTTCGCATGTGAATCCATGCCAGACCCATGCTGGAGAACAACAGTTACAGGTAAGTAACTTGTTCCTTCTCCAGCATGGGGTCTGGCATGGATTCACATGCTCATGAATAAAGAATACATAGCAGTACACACATGCACAACCACGGGAGGTGGCAAAGGCTCAACATTAAGCATTACATCAAACTCAACATTAAGCATCTTACCTCCTCACCAGGCTCACCTCAGGCGAACAGGTTGCGCAGCACTGCTTGGCTGACCCTGGACTCCTCCCTGGAATCCCGATCGACGCAGTAGAATTTCGTGAAGGTGTGCGTCGACCTCCACGTAGCAGCCCTACATATGTCCAGCAGGGGCACACCAGAAAGGAACGCCGTGGTAGCTGCGATCGCTCTGGTGGAATGGGCTCTCGGACGGCCAAGCAGCGGTCGGTTTGCCAACCGATGACAGTACATGATACAGCCGGAGAGCCATCTGGAAATGGAAGCCTTCGAGAGAGCCTTCCCCTGATTGACAGGTCCAAAGTTCACAAAGAGTTGTGACGTCTTCCGAAAACACTTCGTACGGTCCACGTAGAACTTCAGCGCTCTAGCCACATCCAGCGAGTGCAAAGTCCTCTCAGCCGGCGACGAAGGCGACGGGAAGAACACAGGCAACACCAAGGGTTCGTTGAGATGGAAGTCCGACGGTACCTTGGGCATGAAGGAGGGGTGCGTCCTGAGCACTACCCTCGTGTCGTGAAATGTCAAGTACGGGGCCTTGCAGGAAAGGGCCTGGATCTCTCCCACCCGTCGTGCGAAGGTGATGGCCACAAGAAACGCTGTTTTCCACGACAGAAACTTCAACGGGGCCGAGTGCAGAGGCTCGAACGGAGGTCCCATGAGCTTGGTCAGCACCACGTTGAGCTCCCACGCCGGGGCCGGAGCCTTCACCGGCGGGAACGATCTGAACAGTCCCTTCATGAACTCTTTCACCAGACGATGAGACCACAAGGACGTCCGCCCCGTGGTTCTGGTGTATCGGGGGATCGCAGCAAGATGAATCTTGATGGACGCGTGTGCCAGTCCAGCTTTGGCCAGCGTGAGCAGGTACGGCAGTACCTGGGGAGCCGTAATCCGTAGAGGGTTAATCTTCTGTGCGTGGCACCAGACAGAGAACCTCTTCCATTTGTGTCCATAGCATTTAAGAGTCGAGGACGCCCTGGCCTTTGCAAGAACACCTCTGCAGTCGGCCGGTATGTCGCATCCTCCAAACTCTAGCGCTGCAGGAGCCAGGCCTGCAAGTTCAGCGATTTCGGGTCGTGGTGGAGGATGGCGCCTCCTTCCCTGGAGAGTAGATCCGCGTCCACCGGCAGCTTGATTGGCGGGGACGTTGACAAGTCCAGAAGGTCCGGGAACCATATCTGCCTCGGCCACGCAGGTGCGACGAGGATCATCCTGCACCGTGACCTCTTGAGCTGGTTGACGAGCCGGATTAGCAGTGGCAAAGGAGGGAACGCGTAGAGGAACAGGTCCTCCCAGGGGAACGAGAAAGCATCGCCCATGCTCCTCGCCTGGGGAAACCTGCTGGCGAACCTCCGGCACTTGGAGTTCGTCGCCGTCGCAAACAGATCGATCTGGGGTGTGCCCCACCGTCGGAAGAGGCAATCCACTAGATCCTGCCGTAGTTCCCACTCGTGGCACGAGCGCAGCTCCCTGCTGAGTGAGTCGGCGATGGTGTTTTTTATCCCTGCCAGATGAAACGGCACCAGAAACATCCTTTGGGCGACGGCCCAATGCCACAGGTCCTGCGCCTCCTTGGACAGTGCTGGGGACCTGGTTCCGCCCTGTTTCCTGATGTAAAACATGGTGGTGGTGTTGTCGGTGAAGATCCTCACCACCTTGCCCTTGAGGGACGGAAGGAAGGACCTGAGGGCCCAGAACACTGCACGGAGCTCCAGGACGTTGATATGGAGGGACTTCTCCGTCGGGAGCCAAAGGCCTCTCGCGTGTAGATTTTCGGTGTGCGCTCCCCACCCTTCCAGGGAGGCATCCGTGATCACTGTCTCCTGGTGGTCTGGGGTCTGGAAGTCCATGCCCGCCGTCAGATGCGCGCGGGTGCCCCACCACCGGACCGCGCGGCGGAAACTCTCGTCGAGTGTGATCCTCTCCTCGAAGCCGCCCGTCGTTTGGATCCAGCGCGCGTCCAGGAACTCCTGCAACGGGCGCATCCGGAGCCTGCACATGGGAATGAGGTAGATGCAAGAAGACATCATTCCGAGGAGGGACTTGATGGACCTCACCTTGGCCGCGTCGGAAGCCAACATCCGCTGTACCTTGCCCAGGATGGACCTGGTCCTTTCCTCCGACGGGGAGGCCAGAAGGGACACTGTGTCGAGCTTCGCTCCCAGAAACAGTGCGTTTTGCGCGGGTACCAGGTGGGGCTTGGCGTAGTGCACGGAGAATCCCAGGTCCGTGAGAAGTTGGACGGTCCTTGCCGTGTGCTCCACGGCGAGCTCCCTCGTCTTGGCCCGGATGAGCCAGTCGTCCAGGTAGGGGTAGACGTGGATCCCCTCGCGGCGCATCTGCGCCGCCACCGGTGCAAGGCACTTGGTGAATACCCTGGGTGCCGACCGTAGTCCGAAGGGGAGGGCTTTGAACTGGTAGTGACGCCCTTGGACCACAAACCTGAGGAATTTTCGGTGCCCCTTTAGGATGGGAATATGGAAGTAGGCATCCTCCAAATCCAACGACGACAGGAAGTCTCCTTCCTCCAGCTGACCCAGGACGTGCTGGAGGGTGACCATCCGGAACTTCTGCGCCTTGATGAATTTGTTCAGACGTCGCAGGTCTAGGATGGGGCGCCATCCTCCCGTCTTCTTCTTCACGAGGAAGTATCTCGAGTAAACTCCGGAGCCCCGAAGCCTCTGGGACGAGTTTGATGGCGCCCTTCCTGAGCATCGCCCTTACCTCCAGGAGAAGCTGAGGGACCTGAAGCTCTTTTCTGGCCACGGGGGGGACGCGCGGGCACCTTCTTTGAAACTCGAGCGCGTGGCCCCGGGCTAAGGCGTCCAGCACCCAACGGTCGGTGGAGATGGACTCCCACACGCTGACGAAGCTCGCCAGCCGGCCTCCCACCGGGGTGCATCGGTGGGGGCCCGATCCCACGGTCGGTTCAATCCTGTTTCGACGAGGCTTTGCCGCCTTGACCTCCTTGGCGACGACGGCGGGGTCCGCCAGACTTGCCTCGTCCTCTGTAGGCCTCCTGAGACGACGAGCGGGCCGCTCGACGGTAGGTGGAGAAACCGCCGCCGGAACCTTTGGAGGCGCCCTTGCCTCCGCTGCTCCGAAAGGGCGTCCGTCGTTGCTGCAGAACCCCAAGGGCCCGGGCCGTCTCAGTGTCCGCTTTAATGGCCTGAAGGGAATCGTCCACTGTTTTCCCAAACAGGTTGTTCCCATCGAACGGCATGTCCAGGACTCTGGTCTGTACGTCTTGACGGAAGTCCGTAGCCTTGAGCCATCCACGCCGCCTAAGGCACACGCCGTTGCCCAACTGGCGAAACCCAGTGTCGGCGATGTCCGTCACAATAGTGATGGCGTGGTCCGACGCCACCTCACCTTCCTGTAGGATCTCCAGGGCATCCGCTCTCTTGTCGTCCGGTAGGAAGTCCAGCAGGGGAGCCAGTTTGTACCATAGCTCCCTGTCGTAGCGGGCCACGATAGCCAAGGCGTGGGCCGCTTTAATCGTCGTCGCTGCAGACGAGATGACCCTGCGTCCCATAGTGTCCAATTTCTTTCCCTCGCCGTCCGGTGGGGAAGTCGATGTGGAGGCCGCACCCCCCCCCCCCCGCTTTCTTCCTGGCCGCCGCGGAGACGACGGAGTCTGGGGTAGGCTGCGCCCGGAGGCACAGGGGGGCCGTGTCCGGGACCCGGTACTTCTTCTCGTACCGGTCTCTTCTAGCTGGCGTAGTGGAAGGGTTCTTGAGGAGGGCGAGGCCCTCATCCCAAATGTCGTCCAGTAGAGGCACCGCGAGGACCGTCTTCCTCTTGGCCTCGCGCCGTTGATAAAGGAATCCTTCCTTTTTCTTCTCCTCAGGGCAGAGTTGGAAAAGCTCGGATGCCCTGGCGATCATGGAGTGGAACGAACCAATCTCGTCGGGCGGAGAAGCCCTGGTGGGAGGTGACGACGGTAGATCCTCGTCGTATACCTCGTCGTCCGTACCCGTCGCTGCCGTGTCAGTCCCCGTATCATCCCCTCGGGTGGACGGGGAGGAGGGCTGGACGGTGCGCGACGGCTGAAAAGGAGGTGGAGGGTGAATCCTTCTTTTCTTGGCGGGGGAACGCCAGAAGGTCCCGGTTCAGGATCCCCCGACGGGAGAGGTTCCTCCGTCAGCAACGGTAGTCTCGTCCTTATCTCTGAGCATAAGGACTGTATAGCCAACAAAATGGCCGCCGAGTTGTCTTGCGGCGCTGGCAGAGGGGAATCCGACGGGCGATTAGGGGCCCCGTCGGCACCCTCGACGATGTCGTCACCCGCGTCAGGATCCATCCCGACGGGCCGGTCTTGTTCCACGCCAAGGCCGTGGCTTAAGACCTCGATCAGCTCTTCCTCCGAGGTTGAAGCCGAATCTACGATGACGCCCTGCCCCCCCCCTTTTTCTTCTCCGCCGGGGATTTCACGGGGGTCCTATCGATGGGCACAAAAGAGGACTCCCTCCGAGGTGGCAGGGAGACTGAGCCCCGAGGTCGCCACCACTGGTGTAGCCTCCACAGGCTGAGCCAGGGTCGCCGCGACAGTATCGATAGAGGGCTTGGCCGGATGGATTAAGGCCTTCACCACCTTAGGTGCGCTCACCGCCTTATCCTTGAGGGGGGGGGACACTGCCTCGCTCCCCCTCCGATGGGGCCTTCGAGCTCGACCGGGGCCTCTCCAGGAGCTTCGCCGGGTGCTCGCCCTTCCTCTTACCCCAACCCAGAGCGTTGGCTCGTAGTTGAAGGTGCCAGGGAGGGTGCGCCCTGCCTGGCGCCCGTAGAGCCCGACCGTTCGGCGCTCCCGGTGCCAGCGGACTCGCGGTGCTTGGCCTTGTGTTGGACCCCCGTCGCGTCCTCAAAAGGTCTTAGACGACCGCTCGGATTTCACATGAACGTGCGGTAAAAATCTGAAGATGGCTGCCAGAGGCGGTGCTTAGGTAGAGGGCAGTCATTGGCTGTGGTCAGTATGACGCAGAGACCAGTGATTGGTTACTACTACGAAAGACAGATCAGAAACGAAACTGATACTGGTTTTTTCTTTACCGAGGATTCCCAGCCTGACGACGGGGAATATTCATGAGCATGTGAATCCATGCCAGACCCCATGCTGGAGAAGCAAGTTGACCACCGGACGCTGAAGTAACCGAAGAAGACGACCAGAGAAGCATGCAGACCCTTTGCAACACTGAAGCGACCACTGATGGCCTGACCCCATTTTCTTCTGTGTGACAGAGGAACTCCAAAGAAGACTCCTTCCCTTTGACTGGTGGGAACAACCAGTCACAAGACAAACTTTAATCAGAGCCATATCCCGAGGTCCTGCGACTTTCCAGACCCGCAGAAACCCAATACCAGGAGACCTCTGACCCAATTGAAGTGCATCGTCGTGGAAAGGTTGAATCAGTCCAGGTCTTTGCTGAGCTCCAGGTGAACCTCCAGAGACACAATCCAACCTGTCCAAGTCCCCTCAGCAGCGTGCAGGACTTCAGGAATCGAAGAAGATTGATGGGCGAATCGCGTCCTTTGTTGGTGCTACAAAAAAGGTGCCAAAACTGCAAAAAAATTGTTGAAATCTGTGCCAGCGGTCTCCTCTCGAGACTGCTGCTGAGAGATCCTGTGCATTGTCTTTCCTTTCATCACCAGACCAAGGAATCCGGAGCTCGGGTCCAGCACTGTCACATTGAGGAGATTCCAGCCACAAACATTTCTTCAAACCAAAGGTACTTAGGGGAAAAAGGTATGGCTTTCCTTAATCCGAAAAGTCGCTCTAGAGCATTGGAGTGCACATAGAGGTATCCAGGGCCACCCGCTCTTACATCTGACCCAAGCCACTGCTTGTGTCCCTTTAGCGAGCCCTTTAACAGGGTCTCCAACATTGGTTGTATCCGCTTGCATCTAAAAGACTAGAAAATATCCACAGGAGTTTTTGCTGTTCTGCTGCTTGTCAAGACTTTGAGCCCTCTCAGAAATGCCTTTAGCTAGAGTTGCGATTTGGACTTTAAAAGCCTCGCTGTGCGAAGAAACTGCCTCTATGACTTTAAGACCTGCTAGTATTACACGCGTGCATTAGTACCGATAATACAGTAGAACTGTCATTTCTGTCAAACAACTTTAACCGCAAGCAACTACAAACTAAGCAGTGTCTTTTGAAAAGTATTGTAAAGTATTCCTAAGTGTTTTGGGTTATTGTGCTAAGTATTTAAAAGTGATACTTCTATAAATATAATTAATAATTAACTAGGTTCAATGTACTTACAGCTCACATCTTCCTCTTATGATAAGCCTGACTGCTCTGCCACTATACCAAGGTTCCATTAGTACAGATCCTTTGCAAGAGTTGGAGGATCTAAACACCACTGGGATAGTTTTGTAAGCCTACCTTACAGTGGATTTTGGGAAAACTCCCCTTACACACAAGAATCCCAATAGAAAACAAAAATGGAAGCCCAAGGTCCTCCCCAGTAGCACCACACAAAGTGCAGTCTGCTACGACAAGAAAATGCAGATGCCTATAAAGTTAGAAAAGAGTACAATTCCAAAAACAAAGTATGTAGAGTCATAATAAGGACACCAATAAAAAGTAAAATAAAGGATGAGTGGGGGAAAAGGTTCCTGCTCACTCAGGAACATGGAATAATAATTCAGAAGTCCGGTAAAAAGTGCCGGGGGTCTCAAAGGCAAGACAGATTTGGCAAGTATGAAAATCGTAACCAATAGCATTTTACAGAAAAATCAATGTGAATGCAAAATTACTAGCTTACACTACTCAATGGCAGAAAATCATTAAACGATGGAGCGGCAGTTTGTGACTAACCAGCGTTGTCTTCTGTGAAAGTACAATATTGTCAGAGAAGCGCCAATGGCACTCTGGGACCATACTGAAAGTACTTAGTACATCTTCCATTTCAAAAGACATGAATTAATAAAAAAATGTAAATTTACATGGACAGAAAAAGTGAATCGATGCTGCTTCCAAAACGTCAGTTGTTCAAAGCATCCCAAGGCCATACCCTTAAAAGAAAAGAAAATCACCCAGACGAGACCCTGAGTTTCCTAATGAAGCCAGCTCCCTAATGATGTGGATAAAAAGCTGCAGCCTCAACTGATGATCAAGCTTTTTGAATCGCAGCCTAAGGCAGATCAGTTCCCACAATGAAGTTGTGTAGATGCATCCTAATAGGTTCTTTTAATCTCATTCACAGTAAATAGGTTTTGTTTAAATTGGGCCCAGTTTGAGAAACCCTCAAGAGAAGGGTCAGGACAAAAGCAAAGCACTCTGTCAAACTTCCTTATCTAAGAGATAAGCGGTGCATCCTCCGCTTCACTGCCTTGAAAGCTCTGTATTTGATCTGCAGAAATTGGCAAAAGGAAATGGAGATAACTTTTGCTGTTTGGAATAATCTACAGTTCAGCATTCAATGTTCCCATTCCTTCCATTAACTCCCCCCCCCTTCAGAACAATGACCAGCGTGATGATGACACCAGAGAAAACCAGAAAAACCAATCGACTTATTTTTTTTGTCCTTTAGATTATGTCGTGCAGGCTGCAGTACCATGGCCTAGAAGATGGACTAAGGAAACGGGTCGTGAAAAAGGTACTCGGTTGGAGAACCCTAGGGAGCAGTGCAGACAAAGAAGCTTGAAAGAGTGGTACTGAAAGCAAAAGGCAAAGGTGGAATGTTCCACACTGGGAAAACTGATCTATGTCTGTAGGCTGCCCACAAAAGGCTGCACCACCAGATTCCACCACAAAAGGCCTCTGTCCCTGTCGATTCACCCCAAATCCCCATTGACCTGCTGCAGGCTCCGGCCTCTGGATGCCTGCTCCCGACTGAATGCTGTGTCCCTGGAAGCCTGACGCACAGCATGCTGCACTTTTGTTTGCAACATTTTGTGCCCTGGGATTCCGGGGACGCGTATTTAGACTGCAAACGGGGAAAGCTGAGAACTGTGAGCCAGAAGCCAGAAAGAGGGATGGATGGATGGATGGATGGACTGGCAAGATGACAAGAGCGGAGAGGCATGCATGCATGAACTTCAGCTGTTGGTAAGAGTTGGATGGATATAAGATTTTGGGGACAAAACCTAGGATGGCAACAATACTAAAGAGAAGCTCCAAAGGAAGGAGACAAGTGAGCAGTCCAGCTGTGAGTGTACCACAAGGTGCTAAATCCTGGAACTTGGAGGCAACTTTCCTAGCACCTTTGTTAAAGAGCACAGTTGTGAAATGTTGAATCCTGGAACTTGGAGGTAATTTCCATAGCAACAACTGAAACAGAGATCGAACTAAACAGCATGGTATGAATACTGTGGCCAATAAGCAGGAACAGGGCTACGGATAATATGACATTTTAAGTAAATGGTGTACTCCGTCTAGTTGACTAATTGAATGATTGTTGAATGATTCGCCACACCCGGTAAACAATAGATTTCTGGAACAAAGGCTTTTAAAAGCCATTTTCAGCAATGGCAGTGGGTGCCCATGGTCAAACAACCAGAAGTCTAATGTTATCATGAAGGAAACATTTGCACTAAACAATCGGGTCTATTTATACAGTATCAGATCATATAGCACTAATATTATGCACCTCGACAGAGAGAAACCTTATAGAGGCGCTTTGTATGGTCTCATGCGCTGGCCCAGCCTTAGACAACTCTTAAAACCCACAATCACAAATTGCAAGATCTCCAAACAGCATGGTTGACTCACTGTTTTGAAGGGCTGATAGCGGCAGCTCTCTGCTATACTCAGGACCTTGAGCTGGGCAGGCATAACTCGGGCTGGGTTCTCCAGCAGTTGGAAATTTGGCTCTGGCTCCTTTTTCTTTTCCTTTTCATCCTTTTTCTCAGTCTCGTCCTTGGAGGGGAACAAATGGTAATCACTTAAGAATACCCCCTAACAATCTGCAATTCTGGAATCAACATTTAAGAACACAGTTTGCAATAAACTGTTTCATGTAACTTGTCATGTGTTGGTCAAGTAGTACTTTAGCAATTATTATATATATATATTTTTTAAAAGGTACCTCCTTATAAGAGATAGTTTAAGATAGCAATCTCCATTGTGCACGCTGAGTCAGTGTGTATCCTGCAATAAATACATGTGTGATGCAGCATAACCAGAGATTGCAATAACTACGACCACAGAAGGGTTTCAATGTAAAATTGGAAATCATGGAAATTCCATAAAAATTAGATATCTTTCCCTCAGATTGCTTATGCTACACTAACTATCCTTTGACAACACAAGCCACGGTCCCTCATTTCACATGGAGACTGCTCATGTTCCCAGCAAGATGCAAATCCAAGGAAGAAAAGTTTACAACGATGGAACAACTCATCCAAACCATGCTCTAGTCTTTTCTCTATTAAACTGTACTGTACATAGAATGTGGGACTTGTATCATTAAAAGCTAAAAGTTAAGTCTTTTCCCATTTCTGACAGTTATATGTCCCCTTTCACCTACCACTTCCATCTTCTCTTCTTCCTTCTTCTCCTTCTCTTTTTCCTTCTCCTTCTTCTTGGCTTTTGCGGTGATGGACAGCACAGCTGTGGAAACCTGTGTATGGGAAATAAGACATTGGAAATGTAGCCCTATAAGGTCTCCTTCCATTTTCCCCTGTATGTTTATAAGTCTTCTTGTGAGCGGCAATAGGTACCCAAAGCGATCTTCAAGTGTTATACCAGAAAAGATAAAGAGCAAATGTCCCTCGTTTCTATGAACCTCCCTCTACCCAACTTTCTTCTACAAGCGTTCAAAAATGTTTCAGACCATTTGTCCTCTCGGAGATAGGGTTGACTTACAGCTTTCACCCACACAAGGGCTGTTTTAACATTCCTTTTAAATGCTTTCTGCCCATTAACTACAAAGTTCCTAACTCTACCCTTTTGCTCCAAAATGCAAAGCCCAGTGCCTCATCAATGAAGACACCTCTAAATATTCAGGGTTTACTTAAAGCAACCAACCTTTTCCTTCTCTTTCTCCTTTGGGACCTCCAAAGGCGCTGGGTATGCAAAGGTGGATGGCTTGCAGTTGGATTTGTACTGCACTTTTGGCATCTGAAAGGTAAGAATGCAAACAAGATATTATTCACAAGGTGGGTGTAAGCATTTCTTCTAAGTGCAGTGCAGATGTAAAGCCGTAGTGCAGGACAGCGTAAAGACAATTTAAGTATCAGAACCTTCTAGAGTTTATGATGCATGTTCAGTTAGGAAGCGGTTAGGGAGATTTTACCACAATTCTCGGGTGAGGGAGGTGAAATCATCTATCCTATAGGAAAGACAAGGTTGCAAGCAATAGATGGAGAAACTACTTACCAGTAACTTTCTTTCTATGGATTCTTCTCCCGCAGATTCCTCATCAGATAGATATTCATTCTAGTGTCAGCAGCTAGGTACCTTTTTTGCCAGGGGGCATTCTACGACTCGACCCTGCTACTCGTCGACTCCAGACTGTTAGGACAGTTTTTCTGAAGTCCTGCCAAGACTTCATGAAACCATACATCTGAGGCAGTACATAAGCTCCACTATTAGTATAAGGCTGTACCATCTGAGAATGAAGTAGCATGGACAGAGCAGCCAGGCTTATCTTGGGAGGGAGAGAGGGCTGTAGCTTGGCACAAAGAAATTGTAGCATACATAGGGTCGAAAGAAACACTGAAACACTATGTACTGTAAAAAATAAATGGTTTATTTAAATACAAGTAGGCCAAATGAATCTTGGGTAAATATGTACTATCACATTATATATATATATATATATAAACACAATTATAAAAAAACAACTCAATACTTAAGGGATACAACCCAAAGTATAACCTAGCCAATGCAATCAGTTATTCTTGGGGAGTAAACCCAGGTTACACAAACTTTTTGAATACAGTCAGTAATTCAAGGGTAATAGACCCGGTTAGTCATGCAGTAACACTCAGTTAAAGAATCACTTAGTAGACACCAATCCTGTTACCAGGATACTTTTCTGAATAGTGGAACACAAATTCACGCAACAGTATGAACCTGTAACCACATTTAGGATAACCCTCAGTTATACAAGGTGAGTAAAACTTAATGGTGTAATAAACTATTACAGTTGCTTTTCAAATCAGTGGAAATACAGATTGAGGGAATTTTTAGAAAGTGTTAGGTAAGATGCTCATATCAATGATACATCTTCCTGACCTGCGTCAACCCCAGAACATTTTGCTTTGACTAGTTAACTATTTTACCTTGTCCCTAGGTGAAGGAATCTTTTTCCCCTCTCGTCTAATCCTTTAGTCTTTTTAAGGGTGACCTTTTTATATCTCTCCGTAGTATATGGTTGAAGTTATAGTTTCCTACAACTTTTTGGCATAGGCTTGGTTGCCCCTATGGGCCCCCTGTTAATTTCTCTTTCATGTACTTGTATAGTAAGCCAGCACACCCCAACCTTACGTGAAATGCCAGGGGGATACAATCCCCTTTCTTACTAACCTGGTAACATTTTGTTACAATTGCAAGTTTTACATGAATGGCTGGTGGCAGTGGTTTTACCTTTATGACTTAATCTTTCAATTTAGTCTGTTAATTGAGCCTCAGTACTGCAAAATGGCGGGCTCCTTTTTTCGCCATTTCTTGTGGGCTTGCTGTTTCTGAGGTCTTCACCTGCCGTTCTAGGCGGGAGCAGCCTCAGTGTTTTTTTTGTCTTTGGTGGGAATCCTGTGGATTCCATGACCAGGCTCCAGAGTATCTGGAAAGGCAGGAAGCGAGGGAGGAGTCCAAAACTCAGCCCTTTGACTTTCACCTTGCCTGAAAGGAACAAACGCCTAGAGGCAGGCTGGCTGTACTGACTGGACAGCCAGACCGCCCCGTTCTGTAAAACGCAGGGAGAGAATGCAGCAGTTGTGCTGTAGAACCTTATAAATACTCTGAACCTGGAAGCTGCTGACAAGTCGACCACTGGACCTGAATCCGAAGAGAAGATGAAGAAAACAGGTTGAGACAATTTCCAGAGACTAGAGCGCCTGCTGTGTAACCAGAGCCTGCAGTTACCCTTTGTTACAAGCAACCAGGGGACTCAGAAAACAACAACCCCGACCTAGAGCCTGTGAGATTCACTAGACGCAAGAAGACCTGCACTTTGAGCCATCCCAAATCATGCTGTGACCTTGTGGGGCTGCAATACACCAATAACCTGGGACCTCGAGCCATCGTGCAGTGCAGGATCTTCAGAATCGAGCTCTTATGTTGGTGGCATTGTGCTGGACCTCCAGAGACGTGATTCCAGTCCTTGAAGTCCCCTCACCAAATTGCTGGACCATATTAGCGACAAATCCAATCAGTGATATTCTGTCTTCTGGCTCCTGAAAAGGGCGCCAAAACCCACAGAGCCGAACCAAGCCACAAAGAAACTCTTGCCTGGAGCCTTCCCTGTTGATCCCCTGCTGCAGAAGCCCTTCCAGTGTCCCGTCTTCATGACAAGGAATTCACCGACTGGGCTTTTGGCTGCAGATCCTGAAGTCTTCTTGTTGCAACTCTTCTTCTGTGCTAAGGTACTGTGTTGGTTGAGGTACATACTTACCTCAAGCCTTTGTGTTTTCTGTAAAGCTTTGGGGTGTTCTTTTAATTGGGAGTCCTCTCATCCAGTTCACCCAGGCCCCTGCTGGAATCCTCCTAGGATGTCTTCTCCGAGATCCTTGGACCCTAACTAACTTTAAAGTGAAATACTTACTTGTTTGAACAGTCTTCCACAGGAACTCTGACTTTTTATGCATCTGAATCCTATCTCACCCTGCCTACAGCTGGCTCCTAGACCACTAGGGTTGCTCTTCTGCCCACGAGTGAACTCATGCAATAGAATAGGGAAGGACTGGATAAGTAAAGGATTCTGTCTTGAAAAGTATACCAGTGTTTAAAGAGTTGCCTGGTAGCAGATATTTCCCGGCTCTCTGCTAACACATTGCAATGAAAAGAGTTATCCATCGAGAGATTGTCTGTTTTCGGGTCCAACCTGTGCAGCCTCTCCTCATCTTTAGAAGGATGTGCAAGTGGGTATAACACTGGCAAATCGATACTCAGACACATGGAGTTCGGAGACCACTTTAGGAAAGAATCCAGGCCGCACTGTGAGTAAGTCCTGTAAGCAGCCTGACAGGACATGAATGCTGTTAGGGGATTATGTCAAAGTCCTGTCTGTGAAAGCCCACCTTGGATTAACAGGGGGACACCCCTTAGGTTTAGCCTGAACTACCCAAATGTTTGGTAGCAATGGCCGAGCAGCCAGGCTTAGTTTAGGAGGGATGAAGGTTGTAGTGAGACACACAATAAGAGTACACACTTAGTTCAAGGAAACATTAATTGACTAGATGTTATATAAAAATAAGCATTTATTTTATATACACAGAAGCTTATAAGTAAGGTAAGAAATATCACACAGTAACATTAAATACAGAATACTTGCAATAGCCAAAGGATAAAAGATACTTTAGAACAGTTACAAGGCAACACAAAAGTAACAAACATCTGAACTGTGCAAACTTTAGACCACCTTTTACACCTTTAGTAACCCCTGCCTAACCATCTTAAGAAGTGCAAACCTGTTCCAGATGAGCCTCACAGAGTCAAGGGTGGCACTCGGGGTCCAGTGACCAAGGGCAGAGGAAGGGAAAACAGGTCACAGCAGAGTCTATGAAGGTTTCTTCAAGTTTACACGTGAGTAGCAGTAGGTTTCTTTGGTTAAAGAGCAAAGGGTTGTCCACCCAAATGTAGCTCAATGCAGGCCTAGGAGGGGATGCAAGTAACAGCTTAATTGCAACCCTCCAAGGCACAGGAATAACAAAGCAGGCCAAAGGTAACTATTAGGGTCTGAAGAGTACATTATCAATGAAGAAGCTACTGCAGCAGGATGATTCCCCCCACCCCCCAAGGAGAGGCGACAGCAGACCCTGGTTCAGGATTCTAGGCCTTGGGGACTATAGAAAAGAACTTGCAATAGATTTGATAGATGCTCTCAAGTAGCTGGATGTCCAGCAGAAGATCTTCGCAGCACTGGCTTGTTGGTGCTTTTTTCAAGGCTCGTTTGAAGGACGGTTGTCGTGCAGTAGACTTTGCTCTAGTTCTCAGTACTAGTCTCTGCTGAGGGGAGTATCAGGAGCCAGACTCAGCCTCTGGAGTTCCAGGAAGACTGCTGCCAAGTTTCAGATGAAATTATGATTCGAAGACGTTGCACCGCAAAATGGCACAGAACCCCAGGCATTGGCGAATTGCAGGGCAAGGAGGTTGCAGCTCTTCCATGGAAGGCAAAAAATGCAGTTTGTCTTGGGACTGGTTAGGCGCACCAGTCCAAGGGAAGAAGTCGTTTCCTTCCTGGTCGACTCATTTTCTGCTCCAGGAGCCTAGTCTTTTATGCAGCAAAACTGGCTGAGCCAACCGATAACAGGTATGCATTCATTCAAACTTGGGGATTGGCTGTCCAACGGGGAGAGCCAACCTCCCAGCATAAAACTGGTTCCAGGCAGATGCACTGCAGAACAAAGACCAGGGCGTTTCCGTAACCTCCCCAACTTCCTGTGTTTTCAGGCACTCAAAGAGCCTTAGCAGTCTTTCCAAGGGAAGCCTGCCAAAGACAAAAGACCCATCAAGACCGACACCCGCCCAGGAAGGTAGACAAAGGCTCAAGTAAGAACAAGTCATCATGAACAGGGATTAGAAAAGTACAGCCACCATTTTATACAAATGGTCACCAGTGAACATTGCTGCAGCTGTGATGGCAGCCTGTGACAAAATTCCACAAAAAGTCATGCAAAAAGGTACACTGCCACCAGCCTGTCAGATGAACTTGCAACAGTAACTAAAGGTTACTGGGAAAGTGAGAAAAGGGAGACAATGTTTCCTCTCAGCGCTAGACTTAACGTGCAGTGTGCTGATTTCACAAATATGGAGGAAAGCAGAACTCCATTAAGAAGTAACAAAAAGGGGTAAAAAGGGCTCCCAAGGTAAAAGAATGAATGTGTGGAAAAAGGTTCCCACTCGCTCAGGAGAATTAGTACAAAAATCCAAAGTACAGCAAAAAAGCTGGGGGACACACACTGTGGGTAGATTTTCACTCAAGAAGGAAAATCCACCTAACAAATGCATAGGAACAAACGTAGCAGCCATCAAGAATGTGAGAACAATGTTTAGGTCCCAGTCTGGCACCACAAATGGGGTAGGCGGAAAACTATTTACAAGGCCCTTCAGGAATTGGGTCATAACCAGGATCATGAAGAAGGATCATTGATTCAGAGAAATCTTAAAAATAGACCAAGCCGCCAAGTATCATTTGACTGTGCCAACCTGAAGGCCTGAGGAGTTTAGCAATAGAAGGCACTCCATCACCACAGTGGTGGGAAAAGCAATGGGTTCTATCCTGTGCTCCTTACACCACAAATCTTCTCCATCTGCACACGTACAGAGATCTAGTAGATGGTCTGCATGCAGCCAGTACACCCAATCCAGTCAATCAAGATCATGGTGGCTCTAAATTTCCTCAACCTCTTTGGAACGCACGGGTGACCGGTATTGGAGGCAAGACATAGTGGAAGTCGAAGCAATGCATCCTCCAGTGTGCCTGTCGCTGGGAATTCCCTTGAGCAAAACTGTCTGCACTTCGAGTTGGACCTCATGGCAAACAGATCTACTGTCTGGGTACCCCACTGAGCGAAGATCTCGAGAATTTCCTGGCATACTTCCCACTTGTGCTCTGCCTGCTCAGAGGGTCCACCAACCCATTCTCTGTTCCTGCTAGATGAACATCTGAAGCAGAGCTCTGGTTCTCCAGCAACCAGAACCATAGTTGCAGTGCCTCCTTGCAAAGGAGAGAGGGGCGGACTGAACACCCCCCACGTTTGTTTTTTGTAATTATATTCTTTATTTCATTTGTTTAACATCAACACCCCTGTTTGATGAGGTAGTGCACAGCCACTGTTTTGTCAGTCATAACAAGGATGTGCTACTCTTTGAGGGAGGGTGCAAAGGCCATCGGGGCTAACCTGATGACCAGCAAAGCAAAGCTGTTGATATGCCACCGGCTCTCCATTGGTAACCAAAGGCCTAACCCTTCATTGATACATCCGTGACCAGTTGGGTCTGGGGCCACAGAGGCGGAAAGGCGGTTCCCCCGCAAGTTAGGAAAGATTTCCCTTAGGTGCAATTTTCCCTCCATTTGTTAACCCCCGCCTCCCCCAAACATTTTGCTTGGCTTACCTAACCTGACTTTTTCCAGTAGAGCACAGCCTTCAGCTGTGCTTTTGCTGATCTGTTATGGGGAAACTGACACATCCTTCACACTGCCAGCACTGGGAAACTACGTTTCCCTTAGTCTTTGACTAGGTTGCCATTAGTTGGTAACTTTTGATCTATATGCCAAGTGCCTTACAGTACCATGCATAGGGGTCCTTTTGGCAGAAAATGTGCGTGCCACAAAGTCTTGTTCTGTCCTTTGGCCATTTTGTCCCTTTGCCTTCCCCCAGGTCGAGCAGACCCAGGAATTCCTTATTTGGGCATGCAGCCTCCCGCAAAAAAAGCAACTTTCGAGGGCTCCTGCATGTCACGTGTGCTAGTGCCCAGAAAGAAGATTGGGACTGTCTGGTCCCAATCCGCATTACTGGTGCCAGTATATCTGGTATGCCTGAAGGACTGGAACCACTGTGGTCCATGATTGGCCCACGTCTGCCGTGAATGCAAGAGGAAGATCTTCGATTGGCTATCTCAGATTGAAGCGCAAAATGAATCCTGGATAAGAGAAGGGGCTCTGCATCCATTACATCCATTACAGGTCGATCACCTGAAGTTCACACCGAACTACAGAATGAGACAAGTATCATGAAACGCTAAACCAGACCCGTGGACCCGTTGGAGACGTGCTGGGAGGTTTGGCACCGTGGGCTCGCGTTGTCCCCTCGAACCTTAGTTTTTGCATCGATCATTGAAGGCTTGTAAGGACGCTTTGACCCTTTGGAGTAGTGGGAACAACTACTCTCTGCACCTCCCGATTACCCTCCAATAAAGACTCTTCAGAAGTGTTCCTGGGCCATCTAGCAAACTGACCAGCTCAAACCTGGGGTATCGCCTAGGGGTGCCGCCGTCTCGAGTTGACACTCAATATTTAAGGAATTGCCAGTGTGTGATCCTGGGCCATCTTCCGCCAAAATGTGTAGTCCTGGCTCCTCTGGGTCGAGATTTAAGTGTGCCACGCCGCAAGCATTTGCGGGTCGTGTGTTGCCCTGCTGTGGTGCCAGTCGTAGGATCCTTGCCTACCTGCCCGCCTGTGCCCTTAGACATGCTGCACTGGAACTGTCATCAATTCTTCACCGAGCCCTGAGAAATGGCTACTGTCCTGCCACGGACGATGTCATATTCCGCAGCTGCTGATAGCCGGAGTGATGTGCAACTGCAGGGGTTGAACCTACAAGCGACCTGGCCTAGACCGGCAAAGTGTGGCCCGGACTGTGTCGAGGGTCGGCGAGTACCTGCATCACTTAACGGTGGACCTCTGGCACAGCCATTGTTCTTTACGCACGGGAATTCCAAAAAAGATACTCACCTTAGCTGGGCTTGCCTGCGCTCCCTAGCTATTCCCGAAACTCCAAAGTCTGTCGGCCTGCAAGGGCAGACCTTCCTCGAATAGTAGGATGCAATTCATCACCTCAAGCCCCTTCCTGAACTGCTACAGCTATTTGAAGAGGACTTGCTTTCTCTCATTACGCATGACCATGCGTTTTCAATGCACTACCGTACTTTTGAGCATAAGGCTCACTACTTCGTAGGGCTGGACTGCTTAAGTTAGGGATTGATTCTGAAGAACTGCCTAATGCTATATTTGTGTTAACCCACCCTTCTGTTGCAGGTTGTGGCTGTGTTTTGCCCTTTTTATCGTATTAGGCAAAGCTTAACTGTATACATGTTAAATAATGAAAGGCGTGTGTGGTACCTGTTTTTATTATTACTGTGGTTTGTGTTTAATTATTAAGGCCTGTAATAAATGTAGGTGTATTTTTATATACACTTGTCCAAGCGTATTCTGTGGCGTTTTACTGTGTGTGCTCATTGTGGGCTTCCGATCACTCTCACCCCTCCTGAGACTTACTCTTGACCACTTGCCAAGATACAGTGATAGGTCTGGCTTGTGCAGAAGGTTCTCCTGTTCCACATAACTAGGGTGGCATCCTAAACCTCTGCCCACCAGGTCAGAGTTTAGAAATGGAACAAGTTACTTACCTGTAACTATGTAGTAACACTGTGTGAGACTACACAACACTTGACTATTTGGTATTAGGTAACCCACCTTTTGGCATAGGGCTGTACTACACAAGTTGGTAGTGTGACTGAGCAGCTAGGCCTATATCTCAAGAGGGGTAAATGAGAGCTGTAGAGCTGTAGCAATGAAATTAGCAAATCCAAGTAACACTTACACTTTCAGTTATAGTTATTTATTTAAAAATCAATTTTTAAATAAGCGTTCTTTAAAAAGGGCACGATATGTAAAAATCAAATATACTTTAAGAATACATTTCTGAATCAGCCTCAGTGTATACTCTTGATATGCTTATTACACACTTCATTCACAAGGACAGTAATGGCATTTATATATCACTAGTTATACTTTGCAGATTCTGAGGTTGGCAGAAAGCAAAGGTTAAAGGAAGGGAAAAAGGTTAAACAGGTTCTCAGGACATGTGAGTATACTTAAATCTTCCAATGAAGTCTAGACAAAACCTTTCCTAGCAACAACAGTCTAAAAACAGATTATCACACCTCATGGACAGAAATATCAAAGTCACTGGACTAGAAGAGTCTGCAGGGAGCCAGGTCAGACAAAGTCAATTGGAGCACAGTCTATGGAGCGGAGGCACTTCTTAGATAATAAAAGTCTTGCAAAGTTAGAGAGTTTTGTTGAAATCACTTGTAGGGTCACAAGCTGTTACACTTGTAAAAAGCAGAGTTAGGATCAACTCTAAGGTAAGCCAATGCAAGTGTCAACTGAGAAGAAGAGCACAGCTAAACAAGACACTGAGGTAAGTACCCAAAGTCTAAACAGTGTCCAGCTGTATTTTATCCTGTTGCAGCGATGCAGATCCCGAGTTGCTGAGCCTCAGTCGTGGGGACAAGAGGGAGGACGTCTGGAGGACTCCTGCGGCAGCACTTTGGAGGTCGTTGGCAGCTACAGGCTGTTTTCGGGTCAGCTGCACTTTGCGGTTTCAGCACACGGTAAACAGCACCACCGCAGAGCTCGGATACCGGTTGGGCTTCCTTCACTCCTTGAGTCCTGCACTCTGGTGAGGGGACTCAAGCTCTGGTCATCCTGCTCTGGAGGGTCCTTAGGAGACTCCTGGAGCTTCTGGCCCGATTGCAGTCGTTTCACTTGACTACATATTTCTCGACCCCTGGAACTCGGTTCTTGCAGCAGCGAAGAAGTACAGCCAATCAGGGAAGATGGTCCAGTGGACTTCGTCTGAGGCTTAGTTGGTCCCACTAACCCAAAGGAAGAAGTCGTCCATTCCGCCGGAGCTTCTCTTCTCGAACAGAAAAAGGAGTTTCAGCGCAGTAGCAGGGCTTCACCGGGCAATTCAAAGGTCCAGGACGATGAAGCAAACTTCGTTCACGGTTTCTTCGTCCAGTGTTCTTCCCAGTGGTCGACTGATCCCAGTCCCAAAACCCTCACCCTTTAAGCAGGTTTCTCCCAATCATGCACGGCCTAAGCTGTCAATCACATCGCTTCGGTTGCCCTTCTCGCCTTGCTCGTGTGATTTGCCTCGCTCTTCAGGTGCTCTCATGCTCCGCCTTTTATCGCAGTGGGGAAAGATAACAGGATTCAGGTGCGAGTCATTAAGGTTAACTGCCTGACCCTGAATTTGGCACATGTCAAACAAACTGGCTGTGTGTGAGTGTTTCCCTGAAGCGTTTTGTCCGTGCAGCAGACTGTGTGTAGGAAACGGGGGTGGGGGGGATTTGTTCCTAGATAGTACATGGGACATGCAGGGTTTATAGCTTTATAGGTTTAAAATGGGAAAGGGGATACTGTGTCACTCCTCCGGGTGCCCCACTTCCTGTGGACCTCTCATCCAGGTAATCCTCCTGCACTGGTCCACCCCCAGGTACTGGATCCAAAGGCGATGGCCGTGTCCTGGCCAACTGGATGACAGTTCCCATGGGACTGAGCCGTGAGACACCCTTTGGTTTCTCATCGGAAGCATTTTGAATAAATACCCTTGTTTACATAAGATTTGGAACGACCTTGATCGCTCTCTTCTGCAGCAGGATCTAGACGACTTCTACTAGGATGTGTAGAGGTTCTGGCGACAGCTGTCTGCTTTTCGGTGGGTGGTATCGGCGTGGCTGCAGGAATTCTATACAATAGTCGTCACTGATGGTTTTGAGGACCTACTGATCCGAGGTGAGGCCATCCCATGTGTGGGTGAAAGGTGCAAATCGTTCCCCTACCGGGGAAACATGATAAGGGACCTGCACCACCAAGTCATTTATTGGCTGGCGCAGGGGAGCCTCTGGCTGCTGGGTTTCACCCCCTACTCTTGCCACACTGGAATCCCAGCTGTCAAGGGTTTGAAAGTTGCTGTGAGTGCCCTGGCCGGAATACCAGGGAGACCCTCCCATTTGTTGGGGACCTTGAGAGGATGGGGTAAAGGATTGCCAGCAAAAGGACCGGCGGGTGTTAAATACTGTTAGGCAAGATTGTATGCAGTACCCTTTGGTTTGGGTGCACTACAGTAACCCTGACCTCCTGGCAATAGGAACCCAACCTTTGGTATAAGTCTGTACTACACAGGTTGGTAGCGTGTTGAGCAGCCAGACTTATCTCAAGAGGGGCAATGTGAGCTGTAGGGGAGTTTACACAGAGATTCACTGTGACAAGTATTCAAATAAACTCTTACACACAAGGTTTCTTGAGTAAACAATTATTAATTTATCAGTCAGTTAGAGTAAGCCTGTCTGTGGCAGTCCGCTGGTCAGTCACGCTGCCACCCCTCGCCGCACCAGCTCTAAGTGAGTACGCCTATATCTGCAACTGCTCACCTATCTCCCCTAAATTGCCCATATGTGCCTGTTTCCTGCAACGCCCTACCTAATGTTACATCATGCTGTTCCACCTTACCTTTACCTCGCTGTAAAGGCAAAGCTGGCCAGCTACTGCAGCCATTCCCATCTGCTTAGCCACCGCTTAAACCTTCGTTAACAGGATGCTGACACTACCTTGCATTGGCCAACTCGCAAATGGAACATTGGTATGCATGGATGCCTAACCTGGCCATCATAATTGTACCCATGCCTGCCCTGACTCTTGCCACGTTACTAACCGATCTGCCCATAGCACTGTGTTTGTACTGCATTGTGCTTAATTGTGTTGCCACTGCCGGTACATTCATTGAAATGCCTTTTGTTGTTCACTGCCTAGCCGGCAATTGTACTGCTTATTGAGCTGCCTAGTGTTGCCCATGCCCTATCCATCAATTAAATCACCATCCTGACTCCTGCCACGTTACTAACATATCTGCCCATTGCACTGTGTTTGTACTGCATTGTGCTTAATTGTGCTGCCCACTGCTTAGCAGTCATGTGAATTGCCTATTATGCTGTCTAGCCTATCCTTCTAAAGAATTGCCTATTGTTGTTCACTGCCAAGCCATTAATTGTACTGCCCAATCCAGTTGCAATGCTTCCCACTGCCTAGTCGTCAATTGTATTGCACATTGAGCTGCCCATTGCCTATCCATCAATTGAATTGTCTTTTCTTGTTCACGGCCTAGCCACCAATTGTACTGCCTATTGAGTTGCCTAGTGCTGAACATTCTATTGCGTTGACCATTGCTTACCCAATTACTGAGCTGCCTATTGCTGCGCAATAGCCATACCGAGTGACATGTCAGCCTCCTCAGTACTGCTCACTCTCTCAATACTACTATTAGTAGTCAACCTCCATCTGAGGAAATCCCCACACCACGTCCTTACAACGGACTTGCCCTGTTCCGCAGGCGCCTATATCCAAATAGGAAAAGGCCTAGCTCGCCTACACTGCAGTCATCACACTATCCCCTGCCCCACTCCCTTTCTTAACAAAACGGTGCCTTTCCCTGCCCTTCCCCCATTGACCAACCGTCACTATGCTTTCAAAGGCTCAACCAGACCACACTCCCACACCAATGACTACCTACTAACCATGCTGCCACCAGACAAATTCGCAAGACTTCACAGCCTTTCCACTAGAACAAGACAGAGGCACACGCTTGCTGTCTCAACCATCCATGCACAGAAACCCCCGACAGCTAACTCCCTAGCCCCAAAACCCCGCCACACTCTCGCCCCTCCATTCCACAAAGATGCCCCGAACACAGCCTCTGCCAACATGAAACATTAAAAGGGGCTCTCATTAATGCCAGATCTATCACTGTACACGCTCTAGACATTGCAGACGTCATCACATCTAATGACCTGGATTTGCTAGCAGTTACTGAAACCTGGTTACACTCAGCCTCAGGCCCTCAGTTATCTCTAGATATCCCAGAGGGATACACCATCTTTAGAAAGGATAGAGACACATCAAGAGGAGGAGGTGCAGCTGTACTTGATAAAGACACACTAAATGACAATGCATTACTTACCGTAAAAGCATTTCTGATGGTTGTATCTGCTTAGATTCACATGCTGTGCATAGGTCCGACATCCAGTGGTCACTGCGGAGTATTGCATTTTGTTTTTCGTAGTCGAAAAGGGGACGTCGACAAGGCGTGTCTGTAGCACTATCCCTATAGTGACGTGCGTTGTACCCACAATCCCTCACGCGTCGAGGTCCCTCTGTTTGTATTTTTCTGCCCTGAGGGAGCCTTCTAGACGTGAGTGAGTACAGAAAAGAGAGAAATATAGTAGAGGATGTCTATGTTCCTTCCATCTGAGCGGGGAGGAAGGGCGGGCGCATGTGAATCTAAGCAGATACAACCATCAGAAATGCTTTTACGGTAAGTAATGCATTGTCTTCTGATGTTTGTTAATCTGCTTAGAATCACATGCTGTGCATAGACTAGCGAGCAGTACCCGGAGTTGGCGGTGGGTTATGAGAAGGAACAGTAGAGAAAAGATGTCTTAATACTGCCTGTCCCACCTGGGAGTCAGATCTAGAGTGTGCATCTAGACAGTAGTGTTTTGTAAAGGTGTGCACAGAACTCCAGGTAGCCGCTTTGCAGATGGACTCAAGGGGAACATTTGCAATGAATGCTATGGAAGCCCCAGTGCCTCGAGTGGAATGTGCTCTTGGCTTGAAGGGTAGTTCTCTCTTAGCAAGAGTGTAACAGAGTGATGCATTGTACAATCCATCTAGATATAGTGGACTTAGAGACTGCATCTCCTTCTCTTCCTGCTGCCACCGAGACAAAGAACTGATTGTCTCAGTGATCTGGTTCTTTCCATGTAGAACATGACAGCTCTGCGTACATCTAGTGTATGCAGACTTTTTTCTCCCAAGCTGGAAGGGTTTTGAAAGAACGTTGGTAGTTCTATAGATTGGTTTACATGAAATTTCGAGATGAATTTTGGTGCAAACCTTGGGTGTGTGCGAAGAACCACCTTATCCTTGTGAACTGATACGAAGGGGTCTAGTACAGAAAGAGCCTGTAGTTCACTTACTCTCCTAATAGAGGTGATAGCTATTAGGAAAGCAGTCTTAAGAGTGAGGTATTTAAGAGTTGCCTTGTGCATGGGTTCGAAAGGAGTGCCCATGAGTCTAGAAAGTACAACGTTTAAGTCCCATCCGGGAGCTGGGTTAGCTATCGGGGGGTGTATTCTCTTTACCCCTTCCATAAAGGCCTTGATAACTGGTATCTTCCACCACGACACTTTAAGTTGGGAAGTGGTGTATGCAGAAAGTGCCGCTAGGTGGACTTTAATGGAATTAAACACTAGACCTGAATCCAGTAAATGGGTCAAGTACAGAATAATGTTAGTGGCAGAGCAGTCAACCGGGTTGATGTTCTTACTTCTACACCAGATTACAAATCTTTTCCACTTGCTAGAATAGCAGTGGCGAGTATTAGGTTTTCTGGCTTCCCCGAGGATGTCCATACATCTCTGAGGGAGATGTAAATGTCCAAATTCTATGATCTCAGGAGCCAGGCTGCTAAGTTCATGGTCTGAGGGCATGGATGCAGTGTCCTGCCCTTGTCTTGTGACAGCATGTTGTACGGGCAGGGAAGTTTCATTGGGGGAGATAGGGACATCTCCATCAAGTGAGCGAACCATGGCTGCCGGGCCCACATTGGGGCTACTAGTATCATGGTAACCTGCTCTTGGTGCATCTTGTGCACCACTTTGTTGAGGAGGGGAGTCGGGGGAAAGGCGTAAACAAATTTCCCTGACCATTGAATCAACAGACCGTTCCCCTTGGACTGGTTCTGGGGGTACCTGGAGGCGTAACTTTGGCATTGTGAGTTCTCCAGGGTTGCGAACAGGTCTATTTCCGGGAAACCCCATTGCGTGAAGACGTCTAAGACGATGTTTTCGTGTAATTGCCATTCGTACTCTTTGGGTAGGGGGAAGTCTCTGCTGAGTTTGTCTGCTAGCAGATTGAGATCCCCTGGTACATGTTGTGATAGTAGGAACATGTTGTGTTTGAGAGCCCACTTCCATATATTCTGGGACAGCTTGGACAGTCCTGGAGAGTGAGTGCCCCCTTGCTTGTTGAGATAGTGCATGCCTGTGGTGCTGTCTGTGAGGACCATCACTGTCTTTCCTTGTAAGTGTTCCTGAAAGGCTTTCAGTGCTTTGAACACTGCTAATAGTTCCAGCAGGTTCATATGCTTGGATGCTAAGCTCGGAGTCCACACTCCGTGAGCAGTCTGATGGGATAGGTGAGCCCCCCATCCTGTAAGGGATGCGTCTGTGGTTAGAGTGGCTTCCACTGCGGGTGTGGCAAAAGTTTTCCCTAATAACAGGTTTTCCTTTGTCCACCACCGTAGCGAGAGAACCAAGGCCTGCGAGACCACCACCAGATCGTCCCATTGTCCGCTGGCCTGACACCACTGGCTGTAGAGCCACTCTTGCATTGGGCGCATGCGCAGGCGCGCGTGAGGTACCAAATAAATACATGACGCCATCATCCCTAGCAAGCGCATTGCTTTGCGTACCGTCACCTCTCGACCTGCCACATATTGGGGGATCTGAAACAGCATGTTTTGGACCCTCTCGTTGGAGGGGAAGACGAGGCCGTCCTTTGTTCGAATTAGAGCCCCTAGGAATTGTTTGTTTTGGCTGGGGTCTAAGCTGGACTTCTTTTTGTTGATGGAGAAGCCCAGTTGGGACAAAAGGTCTACGGTCCTTTGGGTATTGGAGAAGCATGTTTCGTAAGAATCCCCTGTTATGAGCCAGTCGTCGAGGTACGGGTAAACCGGGATGGATAATCTGCGCAGGTGGGCCGCTGCCACTGCCAGTACTTTCGTAAATACCCTTGGTGCAGATGCTATCCCGAAGGGTAGTACTCTGAACTGATAGTGTTTGTTCTCCATCTTGCACCTGAGGTATTTTCTGTGCGCTGGCAACATTAAAATATGAAAGTATGCATCTTTCATGTCTAGTGTTGTCATGTAATCCCCCTGTGATAACAGTGGGATTACTTCCTGCAAGGTCACCATACGAAACTTTTGGGGTTTGACAAAGTTGCTAGCTGGGCGCAGATCTAATACAGGGCGCATGGTTAAGTCCTTTTTGGGTACAAGGAAGTACACTGAATAAATACCTTCTGTTACCTGAGATAGGGGGACAGCCTCTATAGCTTCTTTTTTCAGTAGCTCTTCTACTTCTTGAAGAAGAATAGTGAGGTGTTCCGGTGTCCTGCGTCGGTTCCGTGGGGGTCTGTATTTCGGGGAACCGTTGAATTCGATGCAGTATCCGTGGGCTATGGTGGATAATACCCAGCGGTCTGACATTATTCCCTCCCATGCTGAAAGGAACAATGTTAGCCGGCCCCCGACCGGTGATGCATGGGAGGGGACCCGAATCTTTGGGTCATTTGTTGGTATTGGGCGTGGTGGTTTTTGGACTGGAGCCGCGCCCTCTTCCTTTGCCACAACGTTGGCCTCTTTGACTGAACTGGGTGCTTTGGTTAGAGGGCCAGTTGGTAGCAGAGTAAAATTGTTGTTGGCTTTGCTGCTGGCGTTGGCCACGAAAGGAGCGTCTATTGCCATAGCTGCGTCTGTTAGGTGGCCTAGAAATTTGGTCAAGAGTCTTGATGGTATCAAACTCCTCCTTCGCATGTTCTAGGGCCTCATCAACTGCTTTCCCAAACAGATGTGTTTGCTCTATGGGCTTATTTATTAGGGAAGCCTGGGTTTCTGGCTTAAATCCCGAATTGCGCAGCCAGACATGGCGTTTGAGAAGTATTCCCTGAACCAGGGAGCGGCCAGCTGTCTCTGCGGCATCTAAGGAGTTCTTTACGATGCCCTGGTTTACAAGAGTTCCCTCTGATATAGTAGCCAACAGGCGTGAACGCAGGGGTTCTGGTGCGTCCTCTGCTTCGCTGCGCAGCTTGCTCCACTGTGCATCTGCGTAGCTAGCTAGTAGGGAATTGTTATTCGCGATCCTGGTTGAGAAGGCGGCGGATGTCGTGATTCTCTTCCCAAGTGCATAGAGCTTCTTGCCCTCTGTCAGGTGGTGCCTCACTAGTAGATAGTGGTACCCCCGCTCTCTTTCTTGTGTTAGTCACTACCAGAGAGTCCGGAATAGAATGTCCCCTGATGTACAAAGGGTCACAAGACGAAGGGCTGAAGAGCTTTTCTATCCGAGGGTTGACCCCTCTGACTAAGGCCGGATTGGAAAGGGAAGGAGTTATTCTTCTCTTTATAGAAGCCAGGAGCGGAATGGACTGGCTGACCGGGGCTTTTTCTTTAATAACCTTTTCTACAAAGTCTATGTCCGGAAGGGTCTCCCCTGTGTCTATTTCAAAATGCGCTGCTGCCTTGCGCAATAGTGCATTAAGTGAAGGCTGGTCATCTATGGGGGAGGTGTTCCCAATAGGTGAGTCCTTGGGAGGAGAAGGATGAAAGACATCAGGGTCTGAGTGCACTGATGGGGATTGCCAAGGCTGCACTGATGGGGAGTGCCAGGGCTGTGAGGTAGCTGTATCTTCTTCAAAAGCTCCTGCGCTAGTGTAAGGGTCTTCCTCAAACCTCTCCTCCTCAAGTTCTTCCTCTCCACCTAAACACTCCTCATCCTCCTGGAGGTATTGCTCCTCTTCAGTGAGGTCATATGCATCTGTAGAAGGGGTAAACAGCCTAGGAATCTTGACCCTAGGGTCATCCTGGGTCCATTCTCTTGGTCTTTTGGGTGTGGGTGGGTTTTGGCTACCCAAAAACCTCTCCATCTTTTCCATACAAGAATGGAGTCTTTCCAGGGTCTCATGGGGAACCCCTGAATAGTCTAGAGGGGGGAAATCAGTGTTTTCACCTTCAAAACGCTTCGAACGCTCCCACAACGTCGACGAAAGGTTTCCGTCGCGCTCAGAAAAGCCCTCCGGTAGTTCAGACGTGCCTTTAGATGGATGGGGCAGTTCCTGGCTACTCTTGTGCTTTTTCGGCGTTTCTATATCCTTGGGTGCGGTATTCGACGTCTGTTTCGTCGTCCGCTTACGTTTGTCCTCGGAAACAATTCTCGCCAGACTCTCGACGACGAGTTCGTCAGTCGAGGGTTCTGGAGTCGGCGTTGCCTGCGTTGCGCGTTGTTTTTCGACGGCCGTTCTATGGAGCGTTACGTCGGATGTTTTTGGGGTAGCGCCCGTATTAGATAAAAGCCCAATCGCTGTTCGCGGCAGCGTTTGCTGGTGGGGCTTGAGACCCTTGCCGTCTGAGGTCGACGCCGGAGTGCCCTGCGTCCCCTTCGGCGCTGGTGGATCCTTCGTCCTGGACGAAGAAGAGCCGTGGGTTGTGTGCTTAGGCCTATGGGGTCTGTGTGCGTCCTTGTCGCCGGGGTGTTCATCCCCATAAGCAGGGCGTGAGCCGAGCCCGTCGGGGCCGGGGACGGACGTCGAGGAGCGCGAGCGCTCCTTCTGGGGGTCAATGACTTCCGTAACGGACGTCGAGTTATCACCCTCCTCGTCACTTTCTGTAACAGCGGCGGCGGGTGAGGAAACTGACTTCGACATCGCGTAGTCCGCCCACCTCTTAACTTTCCGTTCTTTAAGAGTTCTTGGTTTCAAGAGCTTACAGGCCGCGCAGCTGTCCTCTTTATGATCGAGGGGCAAGCAACGATTACAGAGCTTGTGTTTGTCCTTCCAAGTATATTTGCCCCTACAGCGTGGGCAAAACTTAAAAGGTGTCCTCTCCATAGCTGAGGCAATAAAAGCTGGTGATAACAACCCCAAGGGAAAGATAGGGGAGAAAGGAAGACATTCTCGACGAGAAGGTAAAAGTTCGAAACCCCCACTCTCCCTACTGTATGTTGGCCGGCGAGGCCTGGCCACGTGTTCGGCAGCGCCGAAGGATCTCCTCCGTCTCTTCTCCTCCGTCGAAAACTTGCTTGGCGGAGAAACAGCTTCACAGCTAACGTCGAGGGGAGGGATCTTTAACAATAAGTATATATTAAGGACCGAGGTCCGTAGTAATTGTTTAGCAATGTCTCTCTAGGAGCTCCGCGTAAGGCGACCATAAGCTGGGCGGAAAAAAACAATCTGAGGGACCTCGACGCGTGAGGGATTGTGGGTACAACGCACGTCACTATAGGGATAGTGTTACAGACACGCCTTGCCGACGTCCCCTTTTCGACTACTAAAAACAAAATGCAATACTCCGCAGTGACCACTGGATGTCGGACCTATGCACAGCATGTGATTTTAAGCAGATTAACAAACATCAGAAATAAGGATACCTTCTAACCTCGCTCTTGGTACAGGTGAAATTATCTCTTTAAAAATATCCCTTACTCCCACCTGCACACTTACTCTGCACATAGGCCCCCTGGAGCCATCTCCACTTTTGAAGATGACATTACTATGCTACTGTTCCATAACATGAAACCTCACACTAAAGCAATCATCATTGGGGACTTCAATTTAGGATTGAACGACCCTTCAGACAATCACGCAGATCACCTAGGCAAATCTATGGAAGCCCAAGGGTTTACACGAAAAGGACGTACTCTGGACTGGTTAGCGGACATCAACTGTTTCACTAATATACAATCTAATATTCCCAACCCTTGGTCAGACCATAATACTATAATCTTTTCCACCACCTTTATTACTAAAAATCCAAACTATGCAGCACCAGCACCCACAGCCCCTTCGAGAAGTACTAAGAATATAAAGATAACCTGTTACCTCTGCTAACGCCCTTTCTAGAATCAAAACATAGACAAGGACCTTCAACTCGGATTCTTCAATACAACAATATCATGCCAGAAGTTATTGAGTAAGTTGCCCCCCTAAAAAATAAAAAAGCTAAACGATTAGCACACATCAATCCCTGGTACACCTCAGAACTCGGAACAATGCATGCTTCAAAAAGATCAGCAGAAATTACCGCAAATCGCCAACAACAACTAAAACACTTTACTAGCAAGCTGCCAACAACTACAAAAAAGGAATTCTCTCAGCTAAAAGTGAAGTCTATAACCAGAGAATATCCAATGCTCAATCCAACACTAGAGAGCTATTCACAATTCTCTGTGAATTCGAATCTCCAGCATCCATCCCGGATCATACGGACAAAAATGAACTATGGTGCTCCAACATTCAAAATGCCCTGGCAGACAATCTCCTCACTTCAACAAAAAATAGAACAAAAGAAAGTTAAACTCTGCCTTAACCAAGTACAGTCAACCTCACTGTGTTCAACAGAGACTAACAAATTCTCTTTCTCACCACTTTCCACTCTCAACACCATTAATATCAACAATAGTCTAAAATCATCCAGATGCAAAGGCGACATCTGCCCAGCAACATTAATAAAAGAATGCGCAACAGAATTTGCACCCTTTATCACCAGCCTCATGAACAACTCATTTGCTTCCAATAAAGTACCGAACGACCTAAAAACAGCGTGGGGTCTGCCCCTTCTCAAAAAACGTACCCTAGACCCTAATATCCCCACCAACTTCCGCCCCATCACCACAGTACTGTTTTTACTAAAAATACTTAATCGTGCAGCCTATCTGCAGATCCAAAAGCACAATCTCCCGGGCCTAAAACAGTCAGGCTTCAGACCAGGTCATGGCACTGAGACCGCACTATTAGACCTGAAAACACAAATGGACCAATACAAAGAAAGGGGAACTGTGCATTCTCCTACTCATAGACCTGCCTGCAGCCTTCGATTTGGTCAATCATGATATTCTCTGCCAACACCTTTAGACTGCCTCCCAATTCTCTGCAAACGCCATTAAATGGATCAAGTCATTCCTTACCAATCACACCAGGAGGGTCTTTTCGGACAAATCATCAGCCCCACCTGTCCCCGTGACCTGTGGTGTACCACAAGGTTCCTGTATGTCACCTACTCTATACAACGCCTTCACGAAACTCCTTTTTGACAAACTAGACAATATGGGTATCACGTATACAAACTACGCGGATGATACGCAAATACTCATACCCATCACCGGATGCTATGACACTGATTCAAAAAATCTAAACATAATTAATCTAGCCATCCAGGCGCTCAATGAGCTGTGTCTAAACTGAGCTCATCCTCATTGGCAACAAAACTAAACTTAGCAACCTGCCCTTGACCTACAAATCCTTCAACATAGAGTGTAATATCATAAAAGATGTTAATGAAATAAAAACACTGGGTGTATATATCGCTCACCTTAAATAGACAGGTCAACGCTGTCATCTCGTCAGCAGCCTACACGGCCAAGCTGATAGACCCTTCCTCTTCTCGGATAACACTATCACACAGGCCAGAGCCTTAATATTATCCAGGATAGACTACTGTAATTCCCTGTTTACAGGAACTAGCGCAAGAAATATAAAAAAAATGACAAGTTGTTCAAAATAACGCCATTAGAGCGGCATTACACATTACAGGACATGAACACATCTCTTCCTTCAGGAGAGAGGCTCCTAGTCCAGGATAGAATCAATTTCTAAATCCTTATGCTGACCCACAAATGTATGACAAATAAGGCTCCACAATACCTTAGCAACCTCATCCATAAAACCCATTCTAACAGACCAACCCGATCACAATACGCCAATATCCTTATCAGCCCTAAGTACAGAAGACAGAAAGCAGGAGGAACAAGTTTCCCTACCTAAATTGTGGAATGCCTTCCGCACTCACATCAGAAACGACACTTCCTTCTGGTCCTTTAGAAAAAATGTAAAACCTTACTCTTCAGGACAGACCTTCCTTCAATAAATTCGTAGGTATTAGACCAGGACCTACATTACCTGTACATAAATGTATATAAATGCTAACTGTACTTTGTTTTATTTTATGTAAACTGTAATGATGTAATTATGACGTAACTTACATATGTAACCACATTCTGAAGTTTGTAGCAGCGCCTTGTTGCCTTTGGGCGCTTTATAAGTGAAGAAATAAATAAAATAAATATAATAGCAACACACAAATACACTTCAAAATACACACTCTTAATATTTCTAAACCAGTAAGTGCCCTTTTGGAATGGCACACAGACACTTCCTACACCCTCAGGTGACTTTAGTTAACTGTGGACATTAATATACTACTGTTGGCATTTAGAATCACACTTAAGAGTTTGTCAAAGGGAAAGGTTATTATAACAACTTGAGATTTCACAAATACTCTCAAAGCATGCAAGTACTTTTTGTAAAACCCCCCAATGTACAGTTAGTTAACCCTTTCCTGGAAGGAAGACCAAACACATTAACAGAGGGAAGAAGTCATTCAGGGAGCCAGGCTAAGCCAAAGTCAATTGAGCAAAAGTCTAGGTGAAACTGAAGCACTTAATTCAAAGTCGGGCCACAAGCTGTTTAGGCTTGTGAGTAACGAAGCTATCGGCAACTCTACAGAGCAAACACAATAGGTCTCAACAACCCAGAACAAGTGCAGTCGCACAACAAGAGGTAAGTTTTTAGACTGTACAGTACCTTCACGTTGAAGAAAAAGGGCAGCAGATGACTTCAGTTCCTGTGCAGCTCTGCAGATCCTGGTGTTCCTGTACCTCAGTCATGGGGACAAGAGGGAGGACTTCTGGGGACTCCTGCACTGCAATGGGACGGTCACCGACCGCAACCGGCAATCTTCAAACCAGTGGCACTTTGACATTTCAGCTCCTCGCGTCTACCGCAAATAGCAACACCGCAGTTTCAGGCTGTCGAGATGGACTTTCCTTGCATTTGGGGTCCAGCACTCTGTTGAGGTGGCTGAGGCTCGTCAGTCCTGCTTCCTGGGAATCCGCAGGATCTTCCTGGAGCTCTTGGACAGCTTGAAAGCAACACACACAATCTGGTGTTCCTCTACCTGGTGTTTCGGTTTCAGCAGCAACTCAGTGGAAATTCAACCAGCTCCGAGAGGATGTCCAGGGGGCTTACTTTGGAGTTGATTGGTCCCACCAACTCAAGTGGAGAAGTCGTCCTTGTAGGGGCTTCTGTGTCGATTCAAATTCAGAGTTTCAGCAAGCAGCAGGGCTTCACCAGGCAACCAACGGTCCAGGAGTCGCAGCAGGCGTCCTCTTCAATTTCTTCTTCGGTTCCTTCACCCAATGGTCGACTCTGCCTTCCAAGCTGAAAAGCCTCGCCCCTTTATGCAGGTTTCTCCCATTCCTTCCAGCCCTGCCGGACAGTCCACCAGCCAATAAACACAGAGTGCATTTGGGTCTCCTAGGAGACTAAGCACAGGGAGTTTCGGGCACCTACCCCACTTCCTGGCCCCACCAGACACCCTGGAGCCAGAGGCAGGTTTCACTTGTGCATCCCGCCAAAGGCAATGCGAACAAAGGGACCAAACCCGATTTGGCGCGCAGAGTAAATATCAAGAAGGACCTTTCCAAGAAGAAATGGCGAACAAAGATGACTGGGGCCATTTTGACAAAAGTGGCATCCTTGGGTGCTTTCCTGCAGCTGCAATTGCAGCCCGCGGTAGTTAAAAGTAAACCAATGCCACCAGCCATTCACTGAGGAAAAGGTAACATAAAATTGTTACATGACAAGCTAGACAAAGAGGATACTAAGTAACCCATCCAGCACCCTATTGTAAGATAGTGTGTGCTGGGTCTAGAAAGTTACAAATGCAAGTAAAGTCAAATTCACTTTACTGCTCTTGGAAACCGTAGTTTATCCAAGAGAAGGCATTTAAACCTTTGGGAAATCTTAAGACTTCCCTGTGCCACTGCACTGAAGGTGCTGTGTGACAATGTAAAAGATGATGCCTATGTGGTTTGCCAGACTCCATAACCAAAAGAAACAGTGTTCAGAATCATATTAAAAAATACATGAGAGTGTGGGAAAAAGGATCTCACTCTTTCCATGTAAAACAAAATCAAGTCCTCAAAATCCAGCACAGTTGCTGGGGGTCTCTAAGGTAGAGAGGAATTAGCACATTTCTGAGAATTCTCCCTAACAAATACTCTCCACCCCTGTTGAACAAATTGCTTGGCCGAGATAAGATTTAGTGATTACAGCGTTTCATGTTCCTTTTTCGCAGTTTGAAGGGTGTCGTCTACCGCTTTGCCAAAAGGGCAGCATCTTCCACATGTGGGGTGAAGTTAGGCTCCAGGAGTGGAACCTGCCTGTGCCAAGCTCCATTCGATTTAAGGTTTGGGAGTATCGCAACATCACAGGAGTGGTTTTGGGGTTTAGCCTGGACCCCAGTTTGGTAGGTAGGTAAAGAGTTTTTACTCCTGGATATCTTGCTTGGATTTGCTGCAATGATTAGTTCCAACACTCTGGTAGGTACGAAACAATTTGTTTCTTATTTGGTGGTTTTCTTGTGTTTTTTTTAATACAATTGTCAGTGTTTAAGAAACACTATTAGGACTTGATGTACCAATTCGATTAGCAGACACGTGTTTCGACCCTGGGGGTCTTTCTCAAGGCATGTGTGAATTTCTGTGAGCCCTCATTGGGGTCCTGGTTCAGTTGTTGAAGGCTGTCCTTGTGCCAGTCTTGGCTCCTTTTGGGCCCTGGAGTCCGAGTTTGAGCGTCCTGGGTGCTCTGTCGTGCTCAGGAGCGCACATGCCTTGTGAAAGACCCCCAGGGTCGAAACACATGTCGGCTGACCGAATTGGTACATCAAGTCCTAATAGTGTTTCTTAAACACTAACAATTGTATTAAAAAAACCACCCAAGAAAACCACCAAATAAAAAACGAATTGTTTCATACCTACCAGAGTGTTGGAACTAATCATTGCAGCAAATCTAAGCAAGATATCCAGGAGTAAAAACTCTTTACCTGTCTTCCACATGTTTATTACTAAGTGAAGCCTATATCTCGGGCTTGAAACCAGAGTTCTTGAGCCACACATAGCGCTTCAACGGGGTGCTTTCAGCTAATACACTTCCTGCAGTTTCTACCAAATCAAGGTTTTTTCAATATGTTTTGCGGCACTCGACGCCCTTCGGTCACCACTGCCAGAAGCTGCGATCGAGTAGGCTCGAACATTTTGTAGGCCTTCGTGCACTAGTCCCCACTGTACGTTGTTATAGCTAGCCAGAAGTGTTGTGTTATTAGCTATACAGGTGCTGGAAGCAGCTGAGGAAGTAATACGCTGTCCAAGAGCATAAAGCTTCTTGCAGTACTTGTCGGGAGGCGACTCGGACGAGAACAGTGGAACCCCCTCGTGTTTCCTGGTGGTGGACATGAGAAGGGGCCTGGGAAAGCTTTGCTCCGAGTTTGGGAAGCATTTTAGCAAGAGATGTTTGTGTCAGTGCATCTTTCGACACTACTGCAAAGTGCGCCGAGTTTTTAGGGACAGCACCCGGTGACGCCGAAGCCTTAGGACCATGTGCCTGCTGCGATGGTGGGCGGAGAGCTGGCCCTGCACTGTGAGGTTCAGTAGGTCGCGCCAAAACCTTCTACGGGCGTCAATGGCTACTTCGACGAATCCATCGAGGTAGGCCGAGGGGTTGTGTGCTTGGCCTTATGTGAGGATGTGTGCCTTTGTGGCTGGTGTGTGAAGTCCCCATCGCATTGCCGGCGGCATGCTTATCGGTGCCGGAGGAATCAGTAGACTCGGCAGTTACGTCCACATGCTCCAAATCGGAGCCGCGGCTGCTTATTCTAAGGAAGGTTTGGTATCCAACAGTGAAGACGGACACAAGTGATGACCGTTCAAGGGTGTTGATTGGACTTCAATGGATTGGTAAAACACCTATCTAAACCTAAATCTAAGGATGGTAGCAAGCTACAACCATCACAAAATAATAATGCAGTCCTAGTGGAGTCTATCTAAATAAAAGGGCCTGTACTAGTAAACCTATTGTCAATCCTTACTTCTAAATACAAAATAGTGTGGAATAACAATGTACGCAAAAGAAAAGTGTTCAAGAAATGATACGTCAGGATAGTTGAGCAATTAGCAAGGCGGCACGTGCAGGATTCGCACACACTGTAGCTTCTTGGCCACAAAGTATCAGTTGAACACATATGCATCAGGGCCTTCCGCCAAAGTTTCCCATGCAATGACAGTCTTATTGCAGAGGGCCTGATGCAGCAAACAAAACACAAAAGATCCTTTCCTTTGTCAAGGTTTCACTTTCACAAGTTAAAGACTGGTCTCCCTCATTCATGGCTCGGACCACGATTCCCCCCCCCCTCATCTGGGCTCAGACCCCTTTTCTACAATGTTAAAAACTTGGTCTCCCTTGTTAGGGCTCGGACCATGGATCCCATCGTAGGGGCTCAGATGCCCTTTTCCACAATATTCACAACTTGGTCTGCATCCTTCGGGCTCGGACCATGAATCTCCCTCGTGCAAGCTCAGATCCCCTTTTGATACCTGAATCGAAGACTTTCGAATGTGCAATGGGTTTTGCTTAAATCGCTGCAGGACCACTTCAATTTACTTCACATCAATCTTTTGCTTTCGTTGACTCATCAAGATACCGTAGAGAGACCTTCGATTGAGCACATTCACGGTGCCCGACCACTCTGTCAACGGTATTGTACCTCTTCTTCTAATGTTCAAATATTCACCAGCAATTTAGCTTCACTTGTGCCTTTCTTCACACACGTTTAACAATGTTCTTTCCAGCGCTCACTTTACAATGTTGCGGCTTGCAAACTTGACTTCAACACACACCGGTCTCCCCAACTCACCGGCTGTGGTGTTCTCTGTCGCTTCTTTGTTCTTGGAGCCAAGGACGATACCACAGCGTCTACTGCTCCTCCCCGCCTTGGTCAGTTATGCGGGAGGACCTTCGATATCTCCGACACACAACGCATTATTCTTTAGCCTCGTTTCCTGGTCTCACGATTTCCACCTTGAAAGTTTCTTGAAAGTAACGGCTTCCTGTCAACACGGTCAAGGGTCTTTCCCCTCTAATGAACATCTAGTGCCTGGCCTTCTTATTCCCCTCGTTCAACTGCCAACTGGAAACTGCTGTACCTTTGTGGGTTTTGCCTCGCTCAGAGTATTGTATACTGATTTATAGAGCGCAGCAAAGACCCGAAGGCATCAAGGCGCTGTTGGCTGCGAACCGCCAGAGAGGGAGGAGTAAAAAAATCAGACTCAGAACAGACACCTTTTTAGCTGCCTACAGAAAGCGGATAATTCCCAAATACTCCCGACGTGCAGCGGGAACGCATTCCACAATGTGAGAGCCAGCAGCGAAAAGGATCTACCTCCCATCCAGGAACGACAAAAGCGGGGAACAATCGGCTGAAGCTGGCCGGTTGAGCCAAGGTCTCTCTTAGGTTGATAGACAGCCTCGACTGAAGGAACGTAGTACCTGTAGCATGGGTGGCCCGATTCACTAGGCAAAGTATTTTGAACTCCACCCAAGATTTCACAGGGAGCCAATGAAGGCGCCACAGTAGGTCCAGAGAGGGGGCTAATCTAGGGGCGCATAGAGCCAGCCTAGCTGCCACATTCTGAGGAATGTGGAGTCGCTGGAGTAAGGCCGCCGGTTGGCCCAGATAGATGCCTTTACAGTAATCAATGGAACCCATAATGGCGGGCTTGACATTTTTGCTACTTGCATTGCTGTGGAGCAATGGGAGCATCTTCAAAACGCGGAGTTTTGAAAAACCACTCCGGCAAACCGCAGAGATCTGTGCCTCTCTGGAGCCAGACAACAATCTTAATGCCAAGACTTTTCACTACACTAGTAGGTTGGGGACAAAGGCCCAGACAAGTGGGCCAGTAGTCAGAAGTCGAGCCGATGGTTGACTGACCAATAAATATCTCCGACTTATCACCATTCAATTTAAGCCAGTTTTCAGACATCCATTGGCCAACAGCAGAGAGGCAGTCTCTCAGAAGAGACGAGGGGCTATTTGTCAGCCCATTAAGACAAAAAAAGATTTGGGTATCGTCTGCATAGATAAAGAAATGCACCCCAAAGCTGGCAATGAGACAAGCCAAAGCAGCCACATATAAATTGAAAAGCAAAGGGGAGAGTGCCGATCCCTGAGGGACACCACAGTCAACCATCATAAGAGAAGTGAAGGAGGGGGGGGAAGAGAGACACCACCTGGATACGCACAGAGAGAAAAGAGGAAAACCATTTCAAAGGCATTCCTGAAATGCCAGCATCCGAACGACACTGCAGCAGTCCCGAATGGTCAACGGTATCGAAGGTGGCAGAGAGATCGAGTAAGATGAGAGCACCCGTCTCTCCGCGGTCTAATGTCAATGCAATGTCGTCATGAAGAGCAACCATCACCGACTCTGTACCCATCCCAGGGCGGAAACCCGCCTGGAAGGGGTGAAGAATGCCATTAACCTCAAAGTAGGTATAAAGCTGAGGAGTGACAATTGATTCCAACAATTTGGACAAAGCCGAAAGAAGCGATATAGGACAGTAGTTTTCCGCTACCTCAGGGTCCAAGTGGGGCTTCTTAAGCAGCTGAAAGACAACTGCATGCTTAAGGGAAGGGGCAATAAAACCAGTACTACATGAGTATTGAAGCGCCTTAGTAAGTAAAGGGATCAGATTCAACAAAGGGTCCTGCAAGATATGCAGGGGAATAGGATCCATAGGTGAAGCAGATATGAGTTTGAGGAGCACCTCTGTAACCAAGCTTTCAGAGATGGTAGCAAAAGTGAACATGCTAGAGCATTTATTAGCTGGGCAGTTCATAGGATTAGTGAGGTTAGAATTGATGCTACTTTTGGCACAGATGTTTTCTCTAATCAAGCACATTTTATTCTGAAAGAAGGAAGCTATAAGATTGCAGTGAGATTGAGAGCGAGAGGCCACAGAGGGAGATAGAACAGGAGTAGTGAGCTCCTCAGCAATGTGTGCACTCATGCTTTGCTTTATTTCGGTGTGGGGAAGTGTAATGGAAGTCATCTGTGAGTGATTGTCGATAATTGCCTGACCTCATCTGACCATAGTATTGGAACATGTCATGTACACGGCTCGGGTGTGAGTCTGTTTTCTCCCAGAGCGGGCTGTCCGTGTAAATGTGTTTGTGCAGGAAAAGGTGGGGATGGGGGAGGGAGGGGTGTTGCAGTGTTTCAATTTCAAAATATCTCATTGGGTAGGATGGGATAAAGGTGTTACAGGGAAGAAAGGCATACCGCGTCTCACCATCCGGTGTCCCGCTCCCTGAGGACACCTCGCCCAGGTGATCCTCCTGCCCTGGCCACCCCCAGGGTCTGGATCCAAAGGTGATGGCCGTGCCCTGGCCACCTGAGAGATCGATATGCAGGGACTAGCGGGCGGGACACCGTAGGGGTTTCTCACATTATGCACTCCTCATCTGAGGCGCTGGCAGAAAAGTGACTCTCGGCCTGCATGGAGTAGGCCACCCAACACTTGGTATGCCTGTCCTTGGATTTTAGGCCGAAAGAGCTTGCAGGCCTTGCAGCACTGTTCGTCGTGTTCACGAGGGAGACACCAGTTCCACTCCTTGCGAGTGTCTTTCCACAGAAATTTGCCGTTACATGACAGGCAAAATTTTAAAAAGGAGTTTGCTCCATAATGGAGCAATAAAGCAGCCAGATGAAAAGAGGAGGAGGAGGGGTAAGGAAAAGGCATTCTCAAAGAGAATAGTCAGTAGAAAGCGTGTTCCCACTCTCCCTACAGTAAGGCCGGGCCTGAGGGCCAAGGCCGAGAAACAGCTATCCAGTAAACTGGATCAGTCATCGAGAGGGTCACTGAACAGCCAAACTGTCGTCGAGGATGTCTGGCGAGCGATGCGCTAGAGACGCAGTAAGTAGCAACATAATCTAGATAGACAGGCTCCACATTAACCAACCGACCAGAAAGGTGGAAAAAAACAATCTGGGGGGGACTTCGACACGTGAAGAATTATGGGTACCCTACACGTCACATTAGGGGGAGTGTTAAAGTCAAGCCCATGTCGACGCCCCTTTTTGATCTTCAAAAAGCATCAGAAATATGGGATACATTACTCGCCGTAATCGTATTTCTGATGCTTGTATCTGCTTAGATTCACATGCTGTCCATAGGCCGACATCTAGTGGAAGCTGCAGAGTATTACAGTTTGTTTTTCGAAACTCGAAAATGGACGTCGACATACCCATGATCCCTCACACGTGTAGGACCCTCAGATTGTATTTTTTCTGACATGAGGTAGCATGAGGAGTAGCGCGAGTACAGATTATCCAAGCAGATAGATAGATAAGACTACAAGCATACATGCGCCTTCTCTCAGAGGGGAGGAAGGGCGGGCGCATGTGAATCTAAGCAGATACAAGCATCAGAAATATGATTACGGTGAGTAATGTATCTCTTCTGAGGCTTGTGGAATCTGCTTAGATCACATACTGTGCATAGAGTAGCGAGCAGTGTTAGAAGGAGGTGGGATATGAGAAGGGTAATGACCGAACAGATGTCTTAGAACCGCTTGTCCCACTTGAGTATCTTTCTTGGAATGAGTGTCAATGCAGTAGTGCTGAGTGAAAGTGTGAATAGAGCTCCATGTAGCTGCTTTGCAAATGGTGTCAAGGGGTACATTTGCAATGAAAGCCAGAGTGGCCCCAGTGCATCTAGTAGAGTAGGCTCTTGGCGTAAAAGGCAGAGTTTTATCAGAAAGGGAGTAGCACAGCTGGATACAGTTTACTATCCATTTTGAGATGGCACCTTTAGAGACGCGATCTCCCTCTCTGCCTGTAGCTACGGAGACGAACAGTTGGTCTGTTTTTCTCAGCGGTCTGGTTTTGTCTACATAGTAGAGGACCGCTCTTCGCACATCTAGCGTGTGTAGTTTCACCTCAGCAGAGCCTTTGGGTTCTTGGAAGAAGGCTGGTAGCTCAATGGACTGGTTAACGTGGAATTTTGAAATGAATTTAGGTGAGAACCTAGGGTGTGTTCGTAGAACCAGTTTATCCTTATGAACAGTAAAGAAAGGATCCTGCACTGACAGAGCCTGAATTTCACTGACCCTTCTTATGGATGTAATGGCTACTAAGAAGGCAGTTTTATAGGTCAGGTGTTTGAAACTAGCCTTATGCATGGGTTCAAAGGGTGGGCCCATGAGTTTAGCAAGCACCACATTAAGGTCCCATCCTGGTGGTGGGTTTCAAATTGGAGGGTGGAGTCTCTTTATCCCTTCCATGAAGGCTTTAACCACTGGTACTTTCCACCACGACACCTTGTTATGGGAGGTGGTGTAGGCTGACAGCACCGCCAGCTGTACATTGAGTGAATTAAATACCAAACCTGCGTCCAGCAGGTGGAGCATGTAGGTGACAATATTGGAAGGAGTGGAATCAACCGGGTTGATTAGTTTATTCTGGTACCAGAGAACGAATCTTTTCCATTTATCAAAGTAACAGTGTCTTGTGTTTGGTTTCCTGGATTCCTTTAGGATATCCATGCATCTCTGAAGAAGATTGAGATGGCCAAACTCTATGACTTCAGGAGCCATGCAGCCAAGTTCATTGAACTGGGCTGAGGGTGCACGGTTTGTCCTTGGTGCTGGGATAGTAGATTGTGCCAGCACGGGAGTTTGATTGGCTCGCAAGTGCGCAAGTGCGGGAACCACGGTTGTCTCGCCTACATGGGAGCAACTAGGATGAGCGTTGTTGATTCCCTGTGCATCTTGTTGACCAACTTCCTCATCAGAGGAGTGGTTGGAAAAGCGTAGGCAAACATCCCTGACCAGTTCATCCACAGGGCGTTCCCCTTGGAGTCTGGTTGGGGGAACCTGGATGCAAAGTCTGGGCATTGTCTGTTTTTACTTGTGGCAAATAGGTCTATAGTGTGCTTCTGGGAGGGGATCTCTGCTCAAGGCGTCCGCTAGTGAATTGAGATCACCTGGAACATGTTGAGATTACAGGTAAATGTTCCATCTGGGTGCCCATTTCCAGATTTTCTGGGCAAGCTTGGACAGATTTGGCGAACAAGTCCCTCCCCGTTTGTTTATGTAAAACATAGTTGTGCTGTCTGTTAAGATGTGCACTGACAGGTTCAACAGGTGGGGTTTGAAACGTTTGTAGCATTCTGAAGACTGCCAGAAGCTCTAGCAGATTTATGTGATTCTTGGCCACTGTGTGAGACCAGAGACCCTGAGCTGTGTGGTGAAGGAGGTATGCTCCCCACCCCAACAGGGACGCGTCTGTAGTGACTACGGCCTGCATCTCCGGCTCATAAAAGGGTTTCCCCTTTGACAGGTTCTCTCTTGTCCACCAGTAAAGACTCTGTACTAGAGTTGGCGAAACGACCACTAGATCATCCCACTGACCACTTGCCTGAGACCACTGTTTGGCCAAACATTCCTGCATGGGTCACATGCGCAGGCGCACGTGGGGAACCAGGTAAATACATGATGCCATCATGCCTAGCAAACATCGCTTTGCACACCCTTATCTGGCGACCGGACTGATATTGAGGATTTTGCAGTAGTAAGTTCCGAATTCTTTCCTCTGATGGAAAGGCCAACCCCTCTTGGGTGTTTAGGATAGCTCCTAGGAACTATTTTGAGGTGCTTGGCACCAGGCTTGATTTTTTCTCATTTACTGAGAAATCCAATTCGAAAAGGTCGATCATTCTTTGGATGTTGGATCTGCAAATTACTGGGGTTTCCCTCGTGATGAGCCAGTCATCCAGGTAAGGGTACACTGGGATAGTCTCCCTGCGTAGGTGTGCCGCTACCACCGCCAGTACCTTGGTGAATACCCTTGGACCCTAGGCTATACCGAAGGGCAGCACCTTGAACTGGTAGTGCCGACTGTCCACCTTGAAGCGCAAGAATCTTCTGTGCGCTGGGAACATGGAAATATGAAAATAGGCATCTTTAATGTCCAATGTTGCCATGTAATCTCCCTTTTTTAGGAGGGGGATTACCTCTTGGAGCATAGCCATGCAAAATTTTTGGGGCTTGACATACGTGTTTGCAGGGCGTAAGTCTAATACTGGACGAATTGTTAAATCTTTTTTTGGTACAAGGAAGTAAGTTGAATAAATACCCTTGTTTACCTGGTTGCCCGGGACGAGTTCTATCGTGTCCTTTGCGAGAAGATTGACGATTTCCTCGAGGAGGATCTTCTGGTGGTCCAGGGAGGGAATTTTTTGTCTTAGAGGGTGGTTGCGGGGGCGCTCCAGAAGTTCGATGCAGTATCCTGCGGACACTGTGGACAGCACCCATCTGTCCGATGTGACCCTTCCCATGCATAGGTGAAGATGGAAATGCGCCCCCCTAATGGGGATGCAGGGGAAGGGACCCTGAGCGGAGCGTCACTGTTTTCCGGCAGGCATCCCGCCTCTGGCTGGGCTGCCTCTACCACGGCTCCTTTAATTATCTCTGCCGTAACTCTGGGTAGTCTGTTGGTTGCCACCCAGCAAAGTACCCTGTAATTGGAGCCCCTCTGTGAATTGTGGCCGCGTGAGCGACGAAAATTACTATTACCTCTTTGATTTGTGGGCTTATTCGTCAATTGTCCCAGGGATTTAAGGGTATCGTACTCGTCTTTGCCAGTTTTGAGTGAGTCCTCAACTGCTTTGCCAAACAAGACATTCGGTTCAACCGGCATGTCGATAAGGGTGGCTTGGGTCTCAGGCTTGAAACCAGATTGTCTAAGCCAAGCGTGCCTCTTAATGGCGGTGCCCTCTACTATGAACCGGCCTGCATTATCTGCATTGTCAAAGGTCGTCTTTAGAATGCATCCGGACACGGCTCTACTCTCCGACGCGATCTGGGCTAATTGTTCCTTTAATGGTTCCGGTGCAGAGTCAATGAGAGCAGCTACCTGCTCCCACTGGTGGCAATTATAGCTTGCCAGCAGAGTGGTGTTATTGGTGATTCTTGCTTGGTAAGCAGAAGTGGAGGCCACTTTCCTTCCTAACCCATAAATTATCTTGCTCTCCTTGTCTGGGCGAGCTTCAGATGCTGACAGAGGTGTCCCCGCCCTTTTCCTGGTGTTAGTGACTACTAGCGAGTCGGGCTTAAAGTTGACCCCCTATGTAAAGTGGGTCTGACTGGGCGGCTCTGAACATCTTCTCAATTCTGGGGTTTACAGACCTGGTGAGATTAGGGGTGAGGAGGGAAGGATCAATTCTACGTTGGATGGATTTTTAGAATAGGAATGGCTTGGGCAATGGGTTTCTTGTCCTGCATGATCTCCTCTGCAAAGTCCCTCACTTCTTGTGCCCCTTGAGTATCTATGTGGAAGTGCTCTGCAGCTCTAGCTAAAACCTCATTTAGAAGGGGCTGGTTATCTACTGGGGAGTCAGTAACCTGTGGTTCTTTGCGAACAGAAGAGTCTATATTGTAGACTTCTGCCTCGTCTTCCTCCTCCTCGCCTTGACCCTCGTCATCTCCATAATAATCGGCTCCTGTTTGGTCGTCCAACATTTCTGTATGGATCCTCACCATATTGCTGGTAAGGTTGGATGTAGTAAGGGTCTGAAATCAGGCCCTGAGTTGGAGTCTCAAACTGAGGTCTCCTATTAGGAGGCTGGGGGTCTCTGGATCCTGAAGGAGTAGAGTTGTCAGGGGCATTTTGATAACTACAAAAATAATCAGGTTTTTTTTCGTAGAAGTCAGCCATAAAAGACATTCTTCTCATCACCCTGTCGATGTCCTGAGAGCTCAATTCCCTGGAGCTGGGGATGACCACCACCTGCTGAGGCTCCTCTCCTATTCCCATATCCTTTATAGTGCGAGGTATAACTTTAGGTTTAGTGACAGGGGTCTTGGATGTATCTTTATCTGAAGACCTGTGAATGTCTTTGTGTGTCTGGGGTGCAGAAGTAGAGTGTGATGACTTTTTCTGCTGTTTGTCTCCTTCCCCTTGAGTACAAGAGTGTTTTCCTGATGTTTTCACCTTCTCTGCACTTTGACGCTTGGCGTCGAGATTCGGGGGTGTGTAGGCTACTGTCTGAATCTTTCGAGTGTGCACGTCGACCTTTGGAGGCAGACGCCGAACGGGCTGCCGGTGCCGATTGTAAGCGTGCAGCTTGGGGGTGGAGTTCGGACTCATCATCTGACGATCATACCTCCATGACTTTGGGGAGCGAGGCACCTTTCGCAACTGTGGACAGTTGCCTTGTGTCGTGAGGCGATCTCGACCAGGAACGCCCAGAGGACACCGATTCCGTGGACCGCTCTCTACGTGCCTCCTTTTTCCGAGAACTCGACATGAGTGTCGAGTCCCGGTTGGGATTAGTGTGTTTATGTGTACTAGTTGGGGTAGCGCTCGTGTCGCCGGGTGTGGTCCCCATAACTACCCTGCCAGACAATCCTTCGGGGTCGGGGACTATCGCTTGTGTGTCTTTCGACACACCTGTGCCCTCACCGTCTGAAAGGGCGGCGTCGCTGCCATCACTGAAGGCACCCACGGCTTCCTGGCTTCAAGCTGCCTGGCGTGGTGGGCCCAACGTTTAGTGGAGCAGTCCTTTAGTGTTTTAGCCTTAAAAAGGCTACACGCTCTGCAGTTAGCTTCGGAGTGGTCCCTAGGCAAACAGATTACAGGTGGCGTGTTTATCAACCCAAGGGTACTTGCGGTTGCACTTGGGGCAAAATTTAAATGGAGTACTCTCCATATGTCCCCTAAAGGCAGTGGGCTAGTGTATGTAGGAAATATTAGCTAGTCTGAGTATGTTTCCACCCCCCACCCTTCAGGGCCGAGGCCTTCCGAGGCCCGGGCCGAAGCCAGAGGACTTCCGAGGCCCAAAGTCAGTCGTGCAGTCTCGACGGTTGTTTGTTCTTCCGACCGGCGTCGATCTTCGGATCTCGACATGGGAGTGAAAGAATGGGGAAATATATGATTTTTTGCAAAATGGCTGAAATCCAGGGAACTCCGCACAATGCTTCCGACAAGTATGGCAGAAAAAAATGATCTGAGGGTCCTACATGCGTGAGGGATCATGGGTACAGTGGACGTCACTAGGGATAGTATTACTGGCACGCCCTATGTCGACGCCCATTTTCGAGTTTCGAAAAACAAACTAATACTCTGCAGCTTCCACTAGATGTCGGCCCATGCACAGCATGTGATCCAATCAGATTCCACAAGCCTCAGAAATATATATAGTCACTCTTGAGAAGTTAGAAAAGCATAGGAATCAAAACCAGTGCAAAACAGGTAGTCAGATGCAGAAAACACAATAGAAACATTTTAGAGCAACACTAGAATTGTTCCCTATAAGTCCAGCCCAGAGAATGTTTGGGGCCTAGTGCCCTAAAGTCATCAGTTCAAAAAGACACACATTTTCGGCAGGGTTTATTATGTGTTTGGTCGATGCCAATGGTTGCAACGATTCAGAGTTCGAAAAGGTAAGTAACTCTCTAAAAGCCACTGCACTAGGGTAGCCCAGGAAGGGATCCTTGACTAGACCACCAAAGATCCAAGGAGAAGGAGAGAGGGGAACAGGGGGAGAGAGGGAGAGGGGGAGACAGGGAGGGAGGGAGGGGGGGGAGAAAGATTTATACCTAGAGAGGATTTGGCGGGAGGGAGGATGAGGGTACAGGTCTGTTAACTTACCCCCGCTTATTGAAGTTTCTCGGGAACCACTGCTGAGGTTTGGGATTTAATTCTGTGCTTGTTCCGGATGAGGGAGACCCCATTGGTCATGGGTGCAGAGGTCTGTTTTCGGACACAGGATTCATTAATAGTTACTCACAGTAGTGACTAACCTACTCCTAGTCCATAGTCGCCTTTCCTCCATACTGTATGGGCGTCACTCGCTAGGGACAAGAGACAGAACCTTTTTCACCCCAAAAAAATCTTCTTCCCCTTTAAATTTAGAGGTGCGCGGCCCTGGGAGCATGCACTCCTCTGACTGCGCCCGCCGGCACCACTCCTCAGTCCACGTTGATGCATTGACAATATTACCATTACCTAATGACACCAGTTTTATTATGGGGGAGGATGGTGGGACGTATGGAGGAAAGGGGACTCTGGAATAGGAGTTTGTTAGTCACTACGGTGAGTAACTTATAATTCCTTAATACTGCCTACCCGAATGCCGTGCCTGTCCTGGAGCCGGCATACAAACAGTAGTGCTTGCAGAAGGCGGAAGGAGTGGCCCACGTGGCTGCCCTGCTGATGACCTGCCAGGGAACATGCCTCTGCCGTGACCTTCACTCTGATTGCGTGGGCATGCATATTTGCTGGAAGTTGTTTGTGCTGCCCCTCATAGACCTCCTTATGGCCGAAACCATCCACCTTGCTATGGAGGCCTTGGAAGCCTGATAACCTGGCTTTGAACGACCAAAGGTGACAAAGAGAGCCTCAGATAGGCGGAAGCTCTTAGTTATGTCCAGGTAGAATTCTAGAGCACGCCTAACAGCTAAACAGTGCAGTACCCTCTGAGCATCGTCCTTGGGGTCCGTGAAGAAAGTAGGTAGCACTATCTCCTCATTTAGGTGGAACGAAGAGACTACTATAGCCAAGAATACGGGATCCATTCAAAGGACCACCATGTCCTTATGAAAGGTAGTGTACGGCTCCAAAGCCACCAGAGCCTGAATTTCGCTGACCTGGCATGCAGACGTAAGACCCACCAAGAGGGCTGTCTTAATGGTGACTAGCCCGATGTCTGCAAACGCCATTGGCTCAAAGGGTTTATGCACCAAGGCGCCGAACACTATGCTGAGGTCCCACACGGGGTGTATCTTCTTAATAGGGCCCACCAAATGTCTTTTTAGCACCGGGTTGGAGGATGAGAAAACGCCCTCCTCAGAGTTCTGGTAGGCTCTGATGGCCGACAAATAGGTCCGGCATGTGTCTATTTGCACCCCCGAGTGTTTGAAGTGTGCAGAGAAGGCAAGCACGTCGGCCAGTGTGCATGTAAGAGGATCGACCTCCTTAGACTCGGCCCAGTCGCAAAACCTAGTCCACTTGCATTTGTACTGGCTACTAGTAGCATTGCTCCTAGCACCCTGTATGATGTCTAGGTTACCCTGCGAAAGACGCAGATGCTTCAATGTGACCTGTTCAGGAACCACGCTGCTAGGCCTAACTTCTGCTGGGCGGGGTAAATGACCGTGCGCCCCTGCTGCAACAGCAGATGAGCTGGCCCAGTGGAAGGTGCATCAGAGGTTGGTCCGACAGTCTGAGGAGCTCCGAGAACCATGGCCTCGCCGGCCGCCAAGGAGCTACCACAATGATACTGAGGTGCCGGGTCTCCCTTATCTTGCAGATTACCCTGTGTACCAGGGGAGTGGGAGGCAAGGCATATGCGTTCATGCTGTTCCACTGTATCTGTAACACATCACCCAGAGAGCCTAGCCCTGTCCCTGCCAGGTTGCAAACTGAGGGCACTTCCTGTTGTATCATGTGGTGAAGAGATCTACCTGTGGATGACCCCATCTGTCGTAGATCCCCTGAAGGACCCGATTGTTCAATTGCCATTTGTAATTGTCTGCACCCAACCTGCTGAGCCTGTCCTCCTCAGTTTGACTCCCCCGGGAAGTGGATCGCCGTCAAGTGTATGTCGTTCACCAGAGCCCTTTCCCAAATACTGACTGCCAGGGTGCATAGAGGAGACCTGGTGCCACCCTGCTCGTTGATGTAATACATGGTGGTGGAGTAGTCTGTTTGAATGAGGATCATATTGCCACTGATGAGCGACAGGAAGGGCTTGAGAGTCAGTCAGATGGCCTTCAGCTCTAGCCAGTTGATATGGACCTCCTGTTCCTGAAGAGACCAAACTCTGGACGCTGTGGTTGTCCAGGGTAGCTACCCAGTCCTCCAAGGAAGAGTCTGTGCTGATGGTAACCGGCTGTGCTGGTTGTCGGAAAGGTCTGCCTATCCTAAAGTTGCAATCCGTGCTCCACCAGACAAGGTCCTGGTGGAGAAAGGGAGGAATGCTGACGAGTTTCACTTGGGAACGCTGCTCCTGACTCCAAGAGGCTGCAAAGTGCAGCTTCAATCTTCTCATTTTGAGCCGTGTTTAAGGCACTGCCAGACGACATGCCGCCATGATACACAGGAGGAGCTGATACCACCATGCTGCGGTCACCTCTGCTGAGAAAATTACTTGTGGCCCTCTTGATGGCTGTGATCTTGTCCTCTGAGGGAAAAACTCTCTCAGAGCTCGTATCCCATACGAGACCCAGGAACGCTAGACTCTGTCGGCTCCAGATGCGACTTCTTTTTAGCAGTTTTAATTGAATATAAACCTTCATAGAAACAGTTAAAAGCCCCCCTTATATCTTTGCTCTCGATAAGCTGGACCGTCCTACCATTTCTTTTATTTTAACCGTTTATTTAATGGCTAAACATATCGGAGTGCATAGAACAATTGTCAACACAAGAAGCAATTACAGACGTGTCAGTTACATTTCTGTTTCATTTCATTAAGTAGGGGCATCAAGAATAACGTATGTCACATTTACAGCGTTTCGGTTGACACATGTGAGTGGTGGTATAGGTCTTGGATCAGTCCTGGGTTTGGTTGGACAACTAGAGACAGAACTCAGACCGTATGTTTTAGGGACAGGATGGCAAGGGTAGTAAATTCACATAGTCCTCTATGCAGGCATGAGTGCAGGTTAGTGCTTAGAGTTACATTTTGAAGTTGGGTGGGGCGGATTGTTTCCAGTGTTGCAGTATTTTCTGCAGCGTATTATCCCATAACCCAAACTGTGCGCCCAGTGGAGTTTGCTCGATTAGTAGCGCTGCTGTGTCCGTGAGAGTTTGAAATACATTGTCCCAAAAATTGCTAAGTGCATGACAACAACACATGCAGATCAGCCTCTACAGTGCAGCATCTGGGCCATGAATGTAGTGTGTCTCGGGCAAATTGGTTGAGCCTCTGGGGAGTACAGTCTATTAAGCAGCTTTAAAGGTATACAACGGAATCTAAAATTGAGGGAGACTGCTCGTGTATTTAGGCATATAGATCTCCATTGGGCGTCGGACAGGTCCGTGGCCAGGTCGTTCACCCATTTGGTGCGGATCTAAATCGACAGTTCTGGGAGATTATTCATCATCTTGTAAAGAGAGGAAACTACCCCATCGGCACCATATGTATTAGCAATGTACTGTGTCTCTTGCGTCTCAGGAGGCTCTAGCGGAAAACATGGCCATATAGCAAGTGTTGCTGGACGCAATCTGTAGTATTGTAGAGTTTCCAACCCAGCCCCAGAGTGTTCCTCGCCAGGTTTGGGGCATAATGAACCACCCACTCGGGAACAGATCTGCGATTGCCCTATAGCCCAGCTCTTTCCAGTGATGCACCAGTGACGTATCCCATGTTGGTCCTAGCCCGCAGAATTTCCACAAGGGGAGCCATCAGTAGTATGGGAATGGTACAGTGTTAGGGGGCAGTATTTGGTGCCAAGCCTGCAGTGTAGCAGCCACTGGGTCGAACGGGGAGTCATCTTTATATGTGTAGATGAAAATAATAGTTTTGAGGTCGGCGTCTTCGACTGCCAACTTCTCTAGCGTGACATGAGGGGGAGTTGGGCTTCGTCGTACCAGTGTGCAGAATATTGGGCCTTCGCTGCTGTCCAATATATCTTGAGGTTGGGGGCTGTGAGGCCTCCCCTCTCATAGGGTTGGGTCAGGTCAGACCACTTTTTCCTCACCGCTCCGGCATGCCATAGGATTTGTGCACAAAGGGAATGGAGTTTAGCAAAGTACAACTTCCCGGGCCAGACTGGTACATTGGCGGAGATGTATAATAATTTGGCTACCAAAACCATCTTTATCAAGGACAGTCTTCCTGCCAGGGTAATGGGAAGTGAACGCCATCTGGCTAGTTTATTTTCAACCTAGGTTGTCACGGCCAGGTAGTTGTCCGCTAGCAGTGATGGTTTTGCTGTGGAAACATTTACCCCTAGATATTTGATTCCCACTGGGGACCAGCAAAGGGGATACTCACCATTTGGCTGCCTGGTGTTTTCGGTGAGAGGGAATATTTCGGATTTATTATAATTGATCGTGAATCCCAAGAAGCCCCCTATATGGATCACATTCCTTATAACCGGGTCAAGGTTAGTTTGAAGGTCTCTGATGTATAGTAGAACATCAACATAAAATGATATAACCTCTGCATGGTCTTTCAGGCGAATCCCCTCGTGGCCATGGCTCACCCTGAACACGTTGGCCATAGGTTCTATGGCTAGTGCAAAGAGAATTGGGAGAAGGGGCAGTCCTTTTGTGCGCCCCTGCTCAGAGTGAACGGTAGCGATCTATGAGAGTTGACCAACACACTGGCTGTGGGGCATGTGTACAGCAATTTAATATATCTAATCATTCCAGGGCCAAATCCCATCTTTCCCCAGACCACCATAGGCATTGCCATGAGACCAATACAAAGGCTTTCTGGGCATCCAGGGCCACTGTGGCTGCCTCTACTTTAGGGTCACTTCTGGACATTACACCAAAGAGCCTTCTAATGTTCAGTGAGGTCGATCTGCCTGGGACAAAGCCCCCTTGGTCGCCATGTATAATGTATGGCATCAGGGGAAGAAGCCTATCTGCCAGTACCTTAGCAAAGATGTTTGTATCTGTATTCATAAGAGATAGCGGTCTGTAAGACCAACATTCGTCGCTAGGTTTCCTTGGCTTCAATAGAACGGTTAGATCGGCGGGAAGAATAGCGTCAGGTAGTGACTCCCTTCATAACTCTAGGTGGTGTGCGGAGAGTATGGCCACGTACGCTTGGTAAGACTCTGGTGTAAGACCATCAGGGCCCGGAGTCTTGCTCTTTGGGAGTTTTGTTATTACCTTCATTATTTCCACCAGTGTAAACAGAATTTCAAGCTCCTCCCGGGCTTGTGGGCTCAGGTAGGGACATCTGGATAGCCTTGGTATCGTGCAGCGGCCCCTCGGCGTACAGGGTGATGTAGTAGCTTCTGAATACCTTAAGGATCTCCTGGTCTGCCCACTGGGGGGACCTCAATTTGTCAATTATGCTGTCCACCTGTGTGTGACCACCCTCTAGTTTGGTTAGCCTGACCAGTGTTCTTCCCGGTCTTTATCCCTCTCCATATTTCCGGGCTGCTGGCGGGCGTGCTAGATATCATATTTCTCTGAGGGCATGTGTCTCAAAGAGCTCCAATTTGGCATGTATCTGTGCCAGTTATTCCGGGGTTGAGCGGTTACAGTACTCCTGGTCTAGTTTGAGTTTGGTCTCGGAGCGACCAATGTCTCTCCTTATCGTTTTTAATATACCCGCCTCCCTGGATATGGACATGTCATAGATATATACTTTAAACACCTCCCAGCGTACCGCGGCAGAGGTGGACCCCGGTTTGTTACAGCTAAAGTATGTATCTATGTCCGCACAGATCTCTGCATTAAACACTATGTCACAGAGTGCTTCCAATTGAAAGCGCCAGAAGGCTCGGGGGCCAGGGATCGACCCTAATTCTACAGTGATGGTCACAGGCGAGTGGTTCGATAGGTTACAGGGTTGTATCTCAGCACTTTTAACCTTGCCTACCAGGGAGCCCGATACCAAAAACAAGTCTATCCGTGATGAGCACGTGCACCGAAGTATAGAACATGTACTGTTTCTCTTGTGCATGAAGTGTTCGCCATACATCCCATAGCTCCAACGACTTCATGTGTGATGACAGGCAGTGGGCTGCACGTAAGAGATCTGCATGTGTCCTGTCCCACGATGTATCGAGTATCAGGTTCATATACCCCTTTCCCCCATATGATCAGGATCCCAACAAACCCCATTAGTACTGCTACAATGCTGTCAAAGAATTCAGAGGAGTCAATATTGGGACAGTAGGTATTGACCAATAGATACTAGGTACCCGATATGAAACAATGGAGTATTACATACTACTTTTTCAGGCTGAATTTGATTTATGCACCATTATTAGAACCCCTCTTGATTGGAAGGAATCTGTAGTGAAGAATCTATTCGCTCCCCATGAAGGTGCAATGCCAGTTGCTGCACCCTTCTTGGAGTGGGTTTCTTGCAGTAGGAGTATCTTTATCCCATGTCTATGCACGTATGCCATAATTCTGCGTGATTTAGTGTAATTTCCCAATCCCCTCACATTCCAAGATATTAGTTTAATTTCCATCCCGCTGTCCGGTGAAAGCGCCATGGTTTACCTACTTCATCTTCAGACATGTCTGCTCTACCCCCGAGTTTGCCATTGAACACGCACTCTGTACCCAAAGCTTTTTCAATTTTTCTTGATGCGCTGGACCATGAACCACAACAGGGTTCCAGACGCATGCACATGGACAATGTCCACATGTCCAATAAACATCACCCTTCCCTCACGGCCCCCCCAACCTAGCAGTGTGCCTTCAACAACCCCCCCGCCCCCTCCACAGCCTTCCCCATCATGGCCAATTTTTTCATACCCAAATAAACCATTAACTTTAGCAACCACTGTGGGGTGGGCGGTCGCCGCTGTGGCCCGCAATGGAATTGTGGCATTATGGCACACTTTTCCATTTATCTTTGCTGGCAGGTTAGTTTGTAGTTTGCATGATCACGCTGAGGAGTAAGGATAACATTTAATGAAGTACTTGCATGTCCCTTCAGTTTGGGGGTGGGTTATCCTCATCTCATGCATGGCCTTTGGGGAACGGGATCTGTGCTTCGATGAATTTAACTACTTCTTCTGGAACCGTGAAGAAATAAAGCTGGGAACAACATGGCGTATTGTATGTTGCGGCTGCGGAGCAGTTTCTTAACGGCCACAAATTGGCATCTTTTATTTTGTACTGGTATGGAGAAGTCGGTAACAGTCCGATTATTTGGGAGGCCAGCCGTAATTCTTTTTTTTCCGTGGCAAGATGCAGAAGGAGATTCCTGTCATGATAGCTAAGAATCTTTGCTATAATAGGGCATCGAAAATTGCTGGTTTTGGGGCCCAGTGCTCGATGTGCACGTTCAACCGCAAAGAATGGGGAGAGAGATGACGCCTCCAGGAGCTCTTTAAGTAACGTCTCAACCGCCTGCTCCATGCTACCCATCAAGGCATCCTCCGGCACTCAGACTATCCTGTTCCTCCTGGAGCGCAACTCCAGGCCATCGCACTAGGATTTTACCGCTTTCATGTCCTTCACAAGGAATGACACTTTAGTATGAAGGTCCTGTATGGTATCTTCTGTTGCCCCGATCCTGCTTTGGCTTCTGTTATGCGTCCGGCTTCTCTGGCTAGCTGGATCCTCATGGATGCAACGTTGGCTGTGATGTCATCTAGTTGCTCGTGGACGTCCGCAAGGCCCTTCGCCATAGCCTCCATCATAGGCGTGAGATCGGGGGGCGGGGTCTGTACAAGTTGTACTTGTTCCATTTGGGAGCTGGACGAGGGTTCTGGGTTTCCCTGAGTGTTGGATGTTGTGAACTTGTCCATGGCCCCCGATTTCTTGCCTCCAGTCGTTCCTCTGGTCATGGTAGTATATACGGTAAGTTGAGGTCCCCACCTCTGGTTTAAAAGTTGCTTGGTCGATATTACGATATGTGAAGGCCTCCAGCTTCCACAAGCTCCCGGGAGTGCCTGTTCTCCTGCAATGGCCTCCTAGGATACGGGACTGCGGGCCAATAGTTAGCAGGCTCCTCAGCGTCTGGGCGCAGGCCCAGGAGCCCAGCTCTGTAGTATTTATGCTGATGTTGACAGTTGACACAGCTCCGGAGCAACCAAGATTCTCCTTGGTGGGATGGGGCAGTTAATGCAGGCTGTAGTAGGTCCCTGCCTCAGTACACCAGATGGGTGCTCAGTGCACCAGTCTAGATGGGAAGGAAACGAGGACCCCAGGGATCAGCTCCTTATCCACTGCGGAGGCCAAGGTCAGTAGGAGGAGGGCTTTTTACACATTACTCCCATGGTTTCACAGAGCCTGCAGGGCACGGTGCACGCAAGGATGTGCTTAGGTTTTTCGTGTGCTCTGTGGCCACCGGTATCATGGATTGATTTGCCCCCATTATGGGGCCCAGGTGATGCTTAGCTGTCTGGTGAGGACCGGGGGGGGGTACCAGTGTCAACAAAAGTTGACATAGTAAAATAGTATGTCGTAGGGCTGCCAGCCAGTCATAGGTCCAGGTTCCCCACTTCTGATGGGTGGCTGGGAGCAACACAATATCCCCACGTAGCAGTGCTGATTCCTGAATCTAGCAAGACACGGGGAAGGGCAGCAACATGCAGGTCAGGGCCCCTTTAGTCGAGATAGCCAGGCTCAGGGCCAATCGTGAGGGAAATGAGACCTCCGCGTGTCCCAACACGGCCAAGGCATGTACCTGGCTAATGACAGTATAGTCAGGTAGCGGTGAGGGCCTTAGACCACTGTCCCGATGCCTGAGCAATGTCACGCTCCAGATGCCGGGGAAGCGTCGAGTACAGCAGCAGCAGGCGGCCAACCAGTGAACACAGGCCAACTCGAGGGACCCCTGCCGACTATGGCGTCAGGAAGTGCGCCGTACACAGGTGTCCTGCTCACGCCGTGTTCAACGGTTTATGGCCATGGTATCCGTGGGCGGCCCATCCTCCTCGCGGGCTTGGCTGGTCGTAGCTGTCCAGCTGGCTCCTCGCACCTACCCGGGGAACTCAGCTGGGGGAGGGAGCTCCCACGCACGCTGTGCCCATACAGCCCGCGGACACAAAGCCATTCACGCCGGGCAGTCCCCGAGTTGGAGGCCGCCACACCTCAGCCCGTGGGTTGCAGCAGCCGGATCCTCACTTGGGGTCAGCTCAGGAGTGCCCCTGGTTGCAAAGTCAGTGCTCATGTGCGCTTGTCCGAGTGCAGCAGCAGTGTTCGGGGCTTCCCGCAGAAGCGCAGTCCCGCCCGCTCAGGCTCACAACAGGCTTTCCCGCTCTGTTTTCCTTCGGAGTTGAAGGCAGGGGTAGCCTTCGTCTTCCGAAAAGCCGGATCCAGTGTTTATTTTGCGTTTTGCAGCAGAAAAGATGCTATAAATCTAACGGATAGTGCAGGCTTCGGCAGAGCGATGGTGGGTTAAACCTCCATCCGCTCGCTGCACAACAGCACCCAGCTGTGACATCTTGAGATTGATGGAGAAACCCAATTTGTGTAGTGTATTCATGAGGACGGAGGAGGTGTGATGGACCGCCTCTGGGGATCTCGCCCTAATGAGCCAGTCGTCTAGGTAAAGGGAGACATGGTGCCATAGGTCTGGTAAAGACCCTGGGGGCTGAATTGAGGCCAAATGGTAAAACCTTTTATTGGAAATGAAACCCCCTGATTCTGAACCTCAGGAAGGACCAATGGGGCTGCCAAATCGGGATGTGTAGGTATGCGTCCTTCAGATCCAGGGAGCACATCTAATCTCCCCTGCACAGTGTCTCTGCAATAAGCGCAGGGGTAACCATCTTGAACTTTAGAAGCGGGAGGGAAAGGTTCAGGGTGGAAAGGTCCAACACAACTCTCAGGCAAGCCTGGTTTTTCTTGTGTATGGCAAACATTCCCCACTGGGAGGCTGGGACTTCTTCCACTGCCTGACTTGTTGTCCCAATTTGTGGGAGGAGAGTGGAGAGGGAGGTGGCGGTAGCCAGTGGACACTATATAATCCGGAGTTGTGTGAAGGGCAAGCCTGTCCCCCACTGGAGGGGAGTGTCATGCCTTTTTTCCGTCTGAGGCTGGGGCAGGTGAGGCCGACTGAATGAAGCCCTGAATTCCCCACCTTGTGCTGTTTGCAGTGGTGTTGACTTGGAGATCGGTCCGGCTGCCTGGACTGTCGTTCCTGGAAGCCCCAGAACACGCCAAAGGCCCGCCCCTTGTCGGAACGCTGGTGCGTCTGGCTGTACGTCTTGGGCGTGGACTTCGTGAGGATAGAGAAGGATTTTGTAGCCTGGGAACTGTTCATCTTATCAAGTTCCTCATTAGTGGTGGAATGAAAGAGGTCGCTACCCTCGAATGGAAAGTCCAATATGCGCTCCTGGACGTCCGGGTTGAATTTGGTTGCCCGTAGCCAGGCAGTCCTTCTCATGTCCGTGGCGATGCAGATGGCACGGCAGGAGGTGTCAATATGTGCCACTGTGGACTCCAAGATGTCTTGAGCCACCATCTTTGCTTCTGCTAGCCCCGCCTTGAAACGCGTCTGGCTGTGCACCGGATGTTCCAGGAGGAAGTCTGCTATTTTCTGCCAAAGCCTTTGGTTAACGGCTGTGAGCATGGCGTCCACATTAGACTGATGAAGGTGCAGCGAGGCGTTGGAATAGAACTTCTTTCCATAAGCCTCCAAGATCTTCTCTTCCTTGCCTAGCAGAGCAGACGACGAGGTGGCCGAGGAAAACTGCGGCTTCGAGCAGATAGAGGCCGCGGCAATCACAGATTAGTGTGGTTGAGGGTGTGCCAACAGCATGACTGTACCCCCCTCCAATTGCCTGTACTTGGCGTTGAGGCACCTATTGGTGGGATGCGCCAAATGGGGTTAAAGCCATCCCTTTTTGGGCAAGGCAACAATGTCCTTCTGCCTTAGGGCGTAGCGTGAGGACCTCGGCCAGGACCCTCACCTCCGGTTGTTCGACCTTGGGTTGTGGAAGCCCCAAGTACTCAGCCAGACCTCTGAGACGTTCATGGAATACCTTGGACAAAGTGAGTATCGGTTCGTCGTCCTCATCGGTGTCCGCCAGGAGTACTGGGTGCCGAAAGCTGAGGTGTGCTGACCGGAGCCAGAGGTTGCTTTGGAGGCTGGTATGGAACCGCCTGGTCTGCTGGAGGTAGAGGAGCCGGTGTGGGCAGCTGGGGCTGCAGAGGGTCTGAGGTGCCGGAGACATAGGAGGAATGACTGTGGGCGCTGGTGGCGGGACTAGAGGTAGCATGTTCCTGATAACATCCCGAAGGATAGCTCCCATCTGAGAGGATCTCGTAAGCATGAGGAATGTCTCAAAAAACCTGTCCTCACAAGCCGGTGGAGCGGGTGTAGGAGCAGAGCTCGAAGGTTGCTGAGACCAGGGCATGCTCTGCCTTGACGTCTGCGGGGTGTGTCTATCCTGTGACGCTGAAGGATTTGCTGTAGGCCACGTACCGGGTGAAGACCAGTCCCACCTCGTAACTTGTTCTCCCGCCTGCTCCGTGAAAAGGGGTGGCGTTGGACGAGCAGCCATCTTGTCTGGCTGCATGCCACGTGCCTGCACCGTGGTGCTTGCCGCGGTGGGGCGGCCTCCTCCTGGACTTTTGGCAGTGGAGCTTGAGGCCTACCCTACAGCTCAGGACAGGGCCTGGTAGGTGCCGTGCCCTCGACTGTGTCACCGGGAGGACACCTGGTAAAAGAACCTTGCAGTCCCTCAGCGAACTCACAGGCAGGATCTACAAATGTCTCAGGCTGGCAGCCGGTAGCTGAAACAGCCTTGGTACCTGTGCTGGTGTTAGAAACTGGACGGTCCCAGCCCGCTCTGACGTTTCCTAGTAAAGGAGTCGCCCTTGCAGGGTGCTGATGAAGAGTGGCCCTACCTTTCGCCTTGACTTCTGACAAAGTTCTTCAAGTCCTCTGGAAGCGTTCGTTCAAAGAGGTCTCTCCACCGAGCTAAACTGTGGCTCAGAGCGCGCGGTGTAAGCACGTTGCATGCAGTACAACCTTCCCAGCCGTGGTCGGGGCCAAGGCAGCGGAGGCAAAGAGTGTGGGGGTTGAACGTAGGGAAGAGCCCCTCGCAAGCTGGACAGCTGCTGAAGCCCAAGGACGTCGGCATGCGCCGAGGATGAGCATGGCGCCAAAGGGCCGAGTACCTGATTAAAGACTAAAAGACAAAAACACATTATCCGGGGAAGAGTGCGTGGAACTACAAGGCCGAAGCCAAACCCAGGAGTACTGGTGAAAGTGGTCCGTTCCTGTCGATGCGGAAAAGAGGACTGAGGAGTGGCGCCTGTGTGCGGAGTCAGGGGAGCACATGCTCCCAGGGCCGCGCCTCCGCCCGCCTCTAAATTTAAAGGGGAAGAAGATTTTTTCTGGTGAAAAAGGTTCCGTCTCCCGTTCCTAGCGAGGGACGCCCATATAGTATGGAGAAAAGGGGACAGGAGGTAGGAGTAAGTATCTGTATTACAGTTACAGGCACTATCTAGATGAACACCCATTGGGAGGAAATTATGAAGACCTCTGCGGAGCAAGCAACCACAGGACACCTGCAGGGAGCGAAGACAACGGATTGCAGTGGGAGGCATCACAATTGGGCGGCAACAGGCAATGTTCTATGGGTAAACAATAGAGCAGGATCTGCACAGCTTCTGTTGGGAGAAGACTAAAAATGAAGGCGCAGGCGTCTTATAGCACAAGTTGAAGAGCTTCCAAGTTCCAAGGATGCACTCAGAATGGCGACGGCTCTAGTGAGGTAGCCCAGGAGAGAGCTGGTATGTCCACTGGTTGCTCCAGGGACACTTCTGAAGGCTCACAAGGCACGGATCCTTGAGCAGAGATTGAGAGAGGTTGTTCCCATTGGTCTAGGGGTTGAAGCACCAACAATGGCCTCGAGATCAAGTAGAGGAGCAGGGTTTTACCACAACTTCACTGGAGTTGATGGTATTCGGGTGAGCTGTAGGGGTCATCAGCAGGCTGCTCTTCTTTGTAGAAGTCTTAGGTCCAGTTATGCTCTGCTGAACAGTTGCAGGAGTCATCCTTTTATCCAAGATTCAGGCATGGAGCAAGCCCAAATCCACCAAGGATAAGGATCTGCAACATTCAACCAGCCCAGAGTTGTCCACTCATGGAAAACCACTTGTCATCACAACCATCTAGCAACAAACCTGCAGGCCCCAGAGGATGTGGACTGGGTCTAGACAGTCCGATGCACCACCTTGACTCTCACACACTATGTCCCCTTGCAAGTGAAAAACAGCTTTCCCTGGGAAAGGAAATTCCATGTAAGGAATTTTCTGAGAAGGCAGGAAGTAGGCCAAAGAACAATATGGCCAAAGACAAGCGAAAATCTTGTGGCACAGCCATTTTAGAGTGCTAGCTACCTTTAGTACCCATTTGTGGTAAATGTTAAAGTGCACAAGAAAAATATTACAAAAATAGAACAAGTGACACGTTGCCACCAGCTTGTCTATATATGAGATACATTACTCACCGTAATCGTATTTCTGATGCTTGTATCTGCTTAGATTCACATGCTGTGCATAGGCCGACATCTAGTGGAAGCTGCAGAGTATTACAGTTTGTTTGTCAAAACTCAAAAATGGACGTCAACACAGGGCGTGCCAGTAATACTATCCCTAGTGTGACGTCCACTGTACCCATGATCCCTCACGCGTGTAGGACCCTCAGATTGTATTTTTTCTGACAAGAGGTAGCATGAGGAGTAGCGTGAATACAGATTATCCAAGCAGATAGAAGGAAGATAAGACAATAAGCATCTATGCGCCTTCTCTCAGAGGGGAGGAAGGGTGGGTCGCATGTGAATCAAAGCAGATACAAGCATCAGAAATATGATTACGGTGAGTAATGTATCTCTTCTGAGGCTTGTGGAATCTGCTTAGATCACATGCTGTGAATAGATTAGCGAGCAGTATTAGAAGAAGGAGGTGGGATTTGAGAAGGGTCATGAGCAATTAAATGTCTTAGAACCGCTTGTCCCACTTGGGTATCTGTCTTGGAATGAGTGTCAATGCAGTAGTGCGGAGTAAAAGTGTGAATCGAGCTCCAAGTAGCTGCTTTGCAAATGGGGTCAAGGGGTATATTTGCAATGAAAGCTAGAGTGGCCCCAATGCCTCTTGTAGAGTGGGCTCTAGGCGTAAAAGGCAAAGTTCTTTCAGAAAGGAAGTAACACAGTTGGATACAATTTACAATCCACTTAGAGATGGCACCTTTAGAGATGCGATCTCCCTCTTTGCCTGTAGCTACGGAGGCAAACAGTTGATCTGTTTTTCTTAGCGGTCTGGACTTGTTTACATAGTAGAGGACCGCTCTTTGCACATCTAGAGTGTGTAGTTTCACCTCAGCAGAGCTTTTGGGTTCCTGGAAGAAAGCCGGGAGCTCAATGGACTGGTTCACGTGGAATTTTGAAATAAATTTAGGCGAGAACCTAGAGTGTGTATGTAGAACCAGTTTATCCTTATGAACAGTAAGGAAATGATCCTGCACTGACAAGAGCCTGAATTTCACTGACCCTTCTTATGGATGGAATGGCTACAAAGAAGGCAGTTTTATAGGTCAGGTGTTTGAGACTGTCTTTATGCATGGGTTCAAATGGTGGGCCCATGATTTTAGCAAGCACCACATTAAGGTCCCAACCCAGTGGTGGGTTAGAGATTGGAGGGTGGAGTCTCTTTACCCCTTCCATGAAGGCCTTCACCACTGGGACTTCCATCACGAAACCCTGCTGTGGGAAGTGGTGTTGGCAGATATCGCTGCCAGATGTACCTTGAGTGAGTTGATCACAAGGCCTGCGTCCAGAAGGTGGACCATGTAGGTGAAAATATTGGAAGGAGTACAATCAACTGGGTTGAATTGCTTATTCTGGCACCAGACAACAAATCTTTTCCATTTATCTAAGTAACAGTACCTTGTGTTCGGTTTCCTAGATTCCTTTAGGATATCCATACATCTCTGTGGTAAATTGAGATGTCCAAACTCTTTGACCTTAGGAGCCATGCTACCAGGTTCATTGAGTTGGGTTGTGGGTGCACTGTTTGTCCTTGGTGCTGGGACAGTAGATTGTGCCAGCACGGGAGTCCAATGGGTTCGCACACGGCTAGTTTGCATAGGTGAGGGAACCATGGTTGCCTCGCCAACATAGGAGCCACTAGGATGAGCGTCGTCGATTCCCTGTGAATCTTGTTGACCGCCTTCCTCATAAGGGGGGGGGGGGTTTGGTGGAAAAGCGTAGGCAAACATCCCTGACCAATCCATCCATAGGGCATTCCCTATGGAGTGTGGCTGTGGAAACCTGGATGCGAATCCTGGACATTGTTTGTTTTCGCTTGTGGCGATTAGGTCTGTAGTGGGGAAACCCCACCGTGAGATGATGTCTTCTACGACTTTTCTGTTTAGCAACCACTCGTGTTCTTGTGGGAGAGGATCTCTGCTCAAGGCGTCTGCTAGAGAATTGAGATCCCCTGGAACATGATGCGATGACAGGTAAATGTTCCGTCTGAGTGCCCATATCCAAATTTTCTGGGCAAGCTTGGACAGATTTGGCGAACGAGTCCCTCCCTGCTTGTTTAGGTAGAACATTGCAGTTGTGCTGTCCGTTAGGATCTGCACTGACAGGTTTAACAGGTGGGGCTCGAATGCTTGAAGCGCTCGGAATACTGCCAGAAGCTCCAGCAGATTGATATGATACTTGGCCACTGAGTGGGACCAGAGACCCTGCGCTGTGTAGTGAAGGAGGTGTGCTCCCCACCCTGATAGGGATGCGTCTTTAGTGACTACAGCTTGAACCTCTGGATCGTAAAAAGGCTTCCCCCCCTGACAGGTTCTCTCTTGTCCACCAGTGAAGACTTTGTACTAGTGTTGGCGAAACGACCACTAGATCGTCCCACTGAACACTTGCCTGAGGCCACTGTTTTGCCAACCATTCTTGCATGGGACGCATGCGCAGGCGCGCGTGGGGGACCAGGTAAATACATGACGCCATCATGCCGAGCAAACACATCGCTTTGCGTACCGTTATCTGGCGACCGGACTGATATTGAGGAATCTGCAGTAGTATGTTCCGAATTATTTCCTCTGATGGAAAGGCCAACCCGTCTTGAGTGTTTAGTACAGCTCCTAGGAACTGTTTGGAGGTGCTTGGCACCAGGCTTGATTTTTTCTCGTTTATGGAGAAACCCAATTCGAAGAGGTGGTCGATCGTTCTTTGAATGTTTGAACTTCAAATTGCTGGAGTCTCCCCCGTGATGAGCCAGTCGTCCAGGTAAGGGTACACTGGGATTGCCTCCCTGCGTAGGTGTGCCACCACCACCGTCAGAACCTTGGTGAATACCCTTGGAGCCGAGGCTATACCGAAGGGCAGCACCTTGAACTGGTAGTGCCGACTGTCCACCTTGAGGCGCAAGAATCTTCTGTGCGCTGGGAACATGGAAATAAGAAAATAGGCATCTTTCATGTCCAGTGTTGCCATGTAATCCCCCTTTTTTAGGAGGGGGATTAACGCTTGAATAGTAGTCATGTGAAATTTTTGGGGCTTGACATACTTGTTTGCAGGGCGTAAGTCTAAGACTGGACGCATTGTTAGATCTTTTTTTTTTGGCACAAGGAAGTAAGTTGAATAAATACCCTTGTTTACCTGTTTGCCCGGGACGAGTTTAGAAGATTGACTATCTCCTCGAGGAGGAGCTTCTGGTGGTCTAGGGAATGTACCTTTTGTCGCAGAGGGTGGTTTCGGGGATGCTCGAGCAATTCTATGCAGTATCCTGTGGACACTGTGGACAGCACCCATCTGTCTGACGTGATCCCTTCCCAAGCTTGGGTGAAGTTGGTAATGCGTCCCCCTACTGGAGATGCGTGGGAAGGGACCCTGATCTCAGCATCACTGCTTTTCGGTAGGCGTGCAGCCTCTGCTGGGGCTGCCTCTACCCTTACCACGACCCCTTTTGTTACCCCTGTTGTAACTCTGGGTAGACTGCTGGTTATTAACCCATGGTGTGCCCTGCCCCTGAGAATAGTTGGAGCCTCTAAGAATTTTGGCCGAGTGGGCGACGAAAATTGCCATTCCCTCTTTGATTAGGGGGTTTGTTGGTCAACTGTCCCAGGGACTTCAGAGTCTCATACTCATCTTTGGCATTTTCTAAAGCGTCCTCTACTGCCTTGCCAAACAGTAGATCAGGCTCCACCGGCTTGTCTATTAAGGATGCTTGTGTCTCGGGTTTAAACCCTGACTGCCTTAACCAAGCATGCCTTTTAATAACAGTGCTCTCTGCTATTAGCCTGCCAGCATTATCTGCGGCATCAAAGAGTGCCTTTAGGATGTAACTGGACACAGCCCTCCCCTCCGACGCAACCTGTGCCAACTGGCTCTTTAAATGTTCCGGTCCGGAGTCGATGAGTGCAGCCACTTGTTCCCACTGATGGCAGTTGTATCTAGCCAGCAGAGTGGTGGAGTTGGCAATCCTTGCCTGGTAGACGGAAGTGGAGGCTACCTCCCTTTGCAATCCGTAGATCTTTTTGCTCTCCTTGTCGGGGGAGCCTCAGACGACGATAGGGGCGTTCCCGCCCTCTTTCGGGTATTTGTGACTACTAGGGAGTCCGGTTTCAGTTGCCCCCTTATATACAGCGGTTCTGACTGGGCTGCAACTGAACAACTTTTCGATCCTGGGGTTTACTGCCCTGGTGAGGTTGGGATTAAGAAGGGAAGGATCAATCCTCCTTTGTATAGATTTGAGAATAGGGATGGCCTGGGCAATGGGTCTCTTCTCCCACTAATTACTCGGCGAAGTCCCTTTCCTCCTGAGCACCCCGAGTATCTATGCGGAAGTGTTCTGCCGCTTTGGATAAAACCTTGTTTAGTAGAGGTTGGTTGTCGACTGGAGAGTCGGTAACCGGAGGTTCCTTGTCTACTGGGGAGTCTACTCTGTAGACTTCTGGGTTATCTTCGTCCTCGTCTTGGTACTCGTCATCCCCATAGTAGTCCGCCCCAGTTTGGTCATCCAACGCTGCCAATTCTGGATCCTCATCCTGTAGTGGATCATCATTATACTGAGAGTATGGCTGTACGTAAAAAGGGTCAGAAGAACGACTTTGTGTTGGTGCCTCAACTCGAGGTTTCTTACCAGGGGGTTGCGGGTCCCTAGACCCTGAGGGAGTAGCCCCATCCGGGGTATACGAGAGGAAGTGCTCTGGATTCTTGGAATAGAAGTCTGCTAGGGATGACCTTCCGGACCTAACTGTCTATGTCCTCACTGGACCATTGTTTAGAGCTGGGAATTACCCTCTCTTTGGGGTGTTTCTCTGCAATCTCTTGACTGGACCTATGGGCTTGTGCAGGGTCTTCGAATGTTTAACAGAGGACTTGGAGCTGTCCTTAGCTATCTGTGGTGTAGAAGGTTGAGAAGGCTTCTTCTGCTGTTTTCCCCCCTTCCCGTGAGTGGAAGTGTGTTTCCCTGGGGTTTTCACCTTTTCCGAGCTTTTCGACGTCTGGCGTCGAGATTCGGGGGTAGTGTCCCTTTCCGTAGATTGAGTACGTCGGGACACGGGTGTAGGCGTCGAGCGGTCTGCTGATGCCGACTCCTGGAGTGCGGCCTGGGGATGGAGGTCGGCTTCGTCTTTGGATGATCGAACCTCCATTACTTTAGTAAGGGAGGCACTCTTGGCAACAGTGGATGGTTGCCTGGTGTCATGCGGCGATCTTGATCGAGAACGCCCAGAGGACACCGATTCGGTGGACCGTTCTCTGTGTGCCTCTTTCCGAGAACTCGACGTGCGCGTCGAGTCTCGGTTGGACTTCGAGTGCTTAGTGGATGTGGTGTGGGTAGCGCTCGTGTCGCCGGGTGTTTTCCCCATAGCTGCCCTGCTGGACAACCTTCCGATGTCGGGGACTTGCGCTTGGGCTGTCTTTCAACGCCACGTTGCCCTCGCCGTCCGATAGTACGGCGTTGCTGCCATCACTGAAGGCACCCTCGGCTTCAATGGCCTCTTGTTGCCTGGCATGGTGGGCCCAACGTTTGATCGAACGGTCCTTTAAAGTTTTAGCCTTGAACCGGCAACACGCTCTGCAATTTGCCTCAGGGTGGGTGGTCCCTCGGCAGGCAGAGGTTACAGGTGGCGTGTCTGTCAACCCAAGGGTACTTGCGGTTGCACTTGGGGCAAAATTGGAAAGGGGTACCCTCCAAACGCACCCTGTGGCAGCGGGCTAGTGTGTAGAAATATATATATGAAAATATATGTGAGTGAAGAGTATGTACCACCCCCCACTCTCCCTACTTGTACAGGGCCGAGGCCAGAGGCCTTCCGAGGCCCGGGCCGAGGCCAGAGGCCTTCCGAGGCCCGGGCCGAGGCCAGAGGCCTTCCGAGGCCCGGGCCGAGGCCAGACACCTTCCGAGGCCCAAAGTCCGTTGTGTAGTTCGACGGCAGTGTTCTTCTCCGGTCCGGCGTCGGGCTGATTCCAAAGACTCGACGTGGGTATTGAAGAAAACGTGGAAATATATATTATTTAGCAAATTATGGCTAAAGCCAGGGAACTCCGCGGGATGCTTCCGACAAGTATGGTGGAAAAAAACAATCTGAGGGTCCTACATGCGTGAGGGATCATGGGTACAGTAGACGTCACATTAGGGATAGTATTACTGGCACGCCCTGTGTCGACGCCCATTTTCGAGTTTCGAAAAACAAACTGTAATACTCGGCAGCTTCCACTAGATGGCGGCCTATGCACAGCATGTGATCTAAGCAGATTCCACAAGCCTCAGAAATATATATATACTTGCCCAGACATCATGTCTGGCGCTGGGCCCTTAGATGTGAAAACATTTATGAAGAGCAGCTGCGCTGGGAGATCGATAAAGAGGAGGACTCTGTGGGAGGAAGGAGTCCATTAGAAACAGAAGGTTTTACTTGCCTCCAAAATGTCAGGTCAGGAGTCAAAACAAAGCAAAAAGAAAGAATGAGCCATAGAAGAGGAAAACAGCAAAAAGAAAATCTTTCATTACACACTATGCCATCTTCTATGTTGGTAGGCAAAACCGTTACAGTACATATGCTTATCAATCTTCCCGCATCTAAGCATCATATAGGGAGAGCACGGTTGAACCTGATTTTTGCAGGAAGTCTCAGATGAAAGTGCTTCTAATGTATTAATGTAATTCTGTTATTGTGGTTATGTATTCCTATAGATGAACAGCTGGAGACCACCATATTTAAGCCCGATGTGCATGTTCATGTGAGATGTAGAGCTGAGAGGTAATTGGTTGGCATGCGCAAAAGTGCTAACTGTGAGCATGAAATGTTAATTGAGCTGATCTGAGAAGACTGAAGATAGCACGCCAGTTAAGGGTGCACAAACAAATACGCCCAAAGGGTTCCTTTGCTGACATTTTCCATTCCCTTTAGAATTCAGAGTCACAGAGCCTGCTGCATATACACTACATGAAAGCACACTCAGATTTTACAAATGAGTTGCCAAGTGGGGGGGCCTCTTCTTCCTCGAAGATTAAGGGTTTGTTTCCAAGATGATTTCAGTTAAGTAAGGTATGATAGAAGGGGATGTAACTTAACTTAGCTGACCTATAAAATAATTAGTATGGTACAACCTCTAAAGAGAGCTAGTGCTGACCAGGAGAATCTCTGCTTATGAGATCAAGTGCATTAAATGGGTAATATAGCCATAGAAGAAGCTCCCTCATATTGACTCACACGTTGGATGAATTTAAATAATTGCCTTACAGTCATTCCTTTGTGTTTGCTAATGCTGGATAAGAGGTAGTGGCCTCTTTGGGACTGTATAATTTGATTGTTAAAAAAAATAAACAAAATGGACTACAATTATGTCAGTTCGAAATATTGAACATTCCTTCTGCAGCTGTGTGTATTTTGGTTCTTGAAATAAAGCAACTGAACACCCAAAACTGAGTGTGGCTGTTAAATGTTTATGGTAGCAGCAAGGACATTTTTCTCTAGAATTTCGCTGACAAAACCAGAGTGGTGGCACTACAGTTTGAGTTTTTGAGTTACATTGCAGGCATGCCGCTGCTTTAAAAGAGAAGCAGCGTACCTCACCACCTGAGGTGACATGGCAGGTAGGTAGGTAGGTTTCGAGATGAACACATAATGAGTCAAATATGGACGTCGATTGCAAATAGTAGAACAGTAATTTTGACTATTCAGTTCAGTGCCCGATTCATGCTTTAGCTTTGTCAAGGCTTTGGACTTTGGTGGGGGGGATTGGGGGGGTGATGAGACCACCATGAGAGAAAATCTTTTTTGGGTGTTGAAGTTGTTCCAGAATGTCATGGATAGGCAAACTGTTGTGCTTCTTGATACAAACTGCACACATCCAAGTTCATGTAATCACCCGCCCGCCCGCCTGTCCAAGGAATGCTATTCTACATGAGCTCTCTCATTTTGAAGTTCCTCCTGCCCTGCAGAAACACTTGCACGTACCTTGAGATCTTTATTCAGGCCAATGACACAGGTTGGGGTGTACGCCAACGACAGGAAGTGCGAGAGTGGGAACCAGAACCAGAACTGAGTGAAGACAAGGACACCAACTACGGATGGCATATGAGTGTGCCCGGTCCTAGACTGCAGGGAGATAGTCACATTGTGGCCTCCTGTTCAAGAAAAAGTAAAACCAGAAAGGTATACATTAAGCAAAAAGGGATGTACAGCTTTATATTCGAAAGCTCTTACAATTTACGTTGATAATTAAGAAAAATAAAACTCAATGGCACTAAGCCGAAGGATAAATTACTTACAGTTAATGTTCTTCCTATTGATTCTTCTACAGCAGATTCCTCATCAGATAGATATCCCGAATCTAAGTGATTTGGCCGCGGAAGAAACCACTGCGGCCGAAAAGTTTGCACCTTTCTCTTGCGAACACACACACTCATACACCCACATAACACAACACACCCATAACACCCCCCCACCCACACCCCCAACATAAACAAACCCCACTTACCTTCATCTTCACGCTGGGTTCCTGCAGCGCCAGTTCCCTTTCACTTCAGTGATCGGGATCCGGTGCCACAGGGTCGCCCGCAGCCCGCGCTCACTATACCATAAAGCATAGTGAGCGGGGCGATGCGGAGGACACGCTGGATCTCCTGAGATGAGGCACCACTATTGCCATCACCTTGCTGAAGACCCTGGGTGCGGAGGTCAACCCAAAGGGGAGCACCTTGAACTGGTAGTGCTTGTGCCCTATGAGGAATTTCAGGAATGTCCTGTGCCTCTGGTGAATGAGCATGTGAAAATAAGCATCCTGTAGATCGAATGACACCAACCAGTCCTGCAGCTGAAGAGCCTGGAGAATTTCTCTTAATGTCACCATTTTAAACCAGGTGCAAAATGGGACATAGTCCTCTGCTTTTCTTGGGTACCAGAAAAAACCAGTAATACCAGCCCAATACTCTCTGCTCGGGAGGTACCTCTTCCATGGCACCCCTGATCAACAGGGCTCGAAGGTCATCCTGGAGTTCCTGTTCGAGCTGCTGGGGAGCAGGAGGCGGTCTGTCTGGTGGTTTCCTTAAAAAAGGCACAGTACCCCCATTGGATGAGCCCTAATGCCCAGGAGTTGGCGGTGATCTCCCGCCATTGGGACAAATGTTCTCCAATTCTCCCAACGACTGGCGAAACAATGAGGCAGAATTTAAAGCGGCTTTGTGGGCGGTGTGTCCCCGCCACTGTTGCCGCAGTCTGCTGGCCCCTCCTCCCCTTCCGGAATGCGAGAAACTGCTTGCCCCAGGCTAGTTTGGAGGAGCTGTGCTTTCTTCCCAAATGGGCCATACCACCTGAATCCTCTGCCACTAGAGGAAAACCTAAAGTACGGCTAGGACAGTTGCTGCACAGCAAGGTCAAGCGAACTAGCCGCAATCATGGAGTCCTTCAACTTCTCAAGGAACTCGTCGGCCCTGGGGCCGAAAAGATGCTCGCCATCAAAGGAGATGTCCAGCAGTTTTGACTGGATATTAGGTGAAAATCCCACACTATGGAGGTACGCCTGCCTCCGTAGTACTGTGGCTGACCCCATGGCCATGCCGTCGCCAATATAAAGGCCCAATTGCAGAACTTCACAGGCCACCTCCTTCCCATCATCAACTATACGCAGGAACCCGTTCCACACCTCCCCTGCAGGGATATGTTCTGCCATCATCTCTATTGTTCTCCACAGGCTGTGTCAATATTTTGCGAATGCACTTGATGCTTTTACCGTCTTCAGAGCCATGCTGTTTGAGAAGAACAACTTCTTTGCAAGGTGTCATATTTCTTGGACTCCCTATTAGGCGTCAGATTTGATGTTGAAGTAGATGGCCTGGTGTTCACCGTAGCAGCCTGCACTACCAGCCCATCACGAGTGGGGTGCATAGAAAGAAACTTGGGGTGCCCACAAGCTTGCCTACATTTTGGCAAGGTCAGAATAAACTGGAGGTGTGGAACACGGTCTTTGCCAGAGAGCTACAATGGGGTCAGCAACTTGGGGTCTTGAGTTGCTTCCGGAACCTTAGAGGAAGGCATCAGCCGAGAAGAGAGATCTACCCTCCAACTCTCTGCCTGGAGAAGCGCCTGACCCTCAAAGAGGTGGACGAGCGAAGGGCTTGAGAAGGAAAGTGCTGAGGGAAGAGAGAGAGAGTCGTCCCGGGAGAATAGCTCAGCAGCAACATCCTCAACTTGAAAACAAGACAACACGAAGCAACACAGGTTCGAGCCCCGGGTCCGCACTTAGAAACCTCCTGGTATTAAGCGTGTTATAAATACACAATTAAGAGACATATTCCTTTAACAGCGCCTTGATGCCCCAGGCTGTGTGAGCGCTTTAAAAATGCAAAAAGGATTTGGTTGTAGTGTAGTCCCCGGTCCCAGAAAGCCTTGTGGACAATGCAGAAGGTCTTGAACTTGATCCTTGCAGCCACCGGAAGCCAGTGGAGAGATTTCAGGGTTGGAGAGATATGATGCCTGGGCTTGAGGCCAAGGCCAAGTCTTGCAGTCCTGTTCTGGATTAGTTGCAGAGGGCAAAGGGGAGAGGCAGGTGGATTTAGAGAGGCTATTGCAGTAGTCCAGCCGGTATTCAGTAATATGGTCTCTGAAAAAGTGACGTGTTTACAAAACATCACAACAAAAAGTGTGTGGTGTGAACCGGTAAAAGTGTTTGCATTATACCACACAAGGAGAGCAGGGGTTGCGGAAGGGGTCCAGGGATTTCAGGGGTGTCCCCCACATCCAATACATGGATTGCAGGTGCCGCACTATGGCCTTTTTGCCACAATTTCTTTTTTTTAAAAAGGCAATTTTCACGTCGACTATTACATGCAACCGTCCAGCCTAGAGAGGTACATATCTTCAAATGGCCAAAAAGTGTTCACAACTGAAAAGTACAATTCCAACAAAAATGTTCTCCAAGACGGAAGCCCTTGGTTCCAGAGGGTGGATCTCTTCTCATGGATTCTCAATTGCAAGAAGAAAAGTCACTTTTGTAAACAGTTCCTGGGTACCTTGTTTGGACTTAAGATTCCTGTTTAGTCAACCACGTCTTTAACAGTATTTCTTTAATGCAATCTTCTCCTCGGTCTGGATAACAATGTCTTTCTTTAACATTCACTTGAGACCTCAATATCGTACTCAAGGCTCATGGGGGACTCCTTCGAGCCAATGCACAATGTCAGCCTTCAGCCTTTCTTATAGCTGTTACCTCAATCAGAAGGGTTAGTGAACTACAGGCTCTACAAGACCCCTTTGTAATAAAGTAGTGCTTAGAACCCATCCTCGATTTCCACCTAAATTCATATATTAATTTCATGTGAATCAGACTATAGAACTTCCTGCGTTTTTCCAAAACCCAACAAATGCAGCAGAATAAAGCTTTCAGACACTAGATGTACTCAGAGCAGTGATGTTCTACCATCAAAAGACAAAGCCCATCAGAAAAAGGGATTTGTTTTTTCCATCTGTAGCCGCAATAGAGAAGGGCACCCTATCTCTAGGGTAGCAATTTCTAAATGGATTGTCAACTCCATCTAACTTTGTTATTCTCTTGCTAAGAGAACATTGCCATTTAAGCCTAAAGTACAAAACACGAGGCAAAGAGGCAACTCTAGCCTTCACAGCAAATGTACCCTTGGATGCCTTTTGCAAGGCTCCCACTTGGAGTTCAGTACACACCTTCACCCAACATTACTGTCTGGACTATCAAAGGTGATGCACAGGTGGGACAAGCAGTGCTGAAACATCTCTTTGCAACACTACCTTCAAACAACCCACCTCCTACTACAAGTACATGCAAAACATGTGATTCTAAGCAGATCCCCAAGCCTCCGAAGAGATACATTACTCACCGCAATCATATTTCTGATGCCTGTATCTGCTTAGATTCACAAGCGCCCACCCTTTCTACCCTCTTGGAGTTGAAGGTTCTTTGGACAAACAGATCGTTCACACCTCACTGTCTCCACCTAGACTCCACACTTACAGCTTACACTCCCTCTGGTCAGAAACAAATAATCTGAGGGACCTCGACACGTGGGGGATCATGGTTACAGGGTACGTCACAATGGGATAGTATTATAGACACGCCCCGTCAACCTCCCTTTTCGAATTTCGAAAAACCTCATGTGCAATAATCTGCAACTTCCACTAGATGTCGGCCTATGCAAATCATGTGATTCTAAGCAGATGCACAAGCCTCAGAAATATATATATATCAATTGCTTTCTGTCTTGCTTGTCAGGATTTCTCATACATTTCACACGCTTGGTGTCTTTGGTTTACCAAGACTTCTCATATGCTTTGCTAGCCATGTGTCTGATTTACCATGATTTTTGTATATGCTTCTATGTATCATCAATATCGCTGGTATGGCTGCCGGGTTGAGATATATACTCTTGGTAAGGTTTCTTTAACTTGGGCCTCACATTTACACATCAAATATTCACAGTTCATTGGGGTATGCCGTTTAGTCTTTTGGTATTCTAATAAGCCTTTCGTAGTATACACAAGGCTAAAATGTTCAAAAGTATTGTTGCCACGTTCGCTGGAATGCCCAAGAGTCTCCACTTGTTTTGGGCAGACTCATCTGCATTTGCCAGCATCTCCGGGCAGGTTCGAGCTTCTGCAGGTGCTGCTTCCACCTGCTTTCCAACCTGGAGGCTGTAGATGTTCTTACAGCCTCCCTCTCAGCTACACGTTTGCACTTCTGCTTCCCTTCGGGATCCGGAATGCAGAATGCCATCCTCTATTCTCGCTGTGCACCCAGGACCTTCCTCGCAGCTCTGAGCGTCTCCACGGCACTTCAGTCTCTGATTCTGCGTCCCTCCAGTGGTGGCGTCATCTGCTCTGCCACACTGGTACGTGAGGTTTGCAGTTTATAGCTCTGACCAGGAACAAACATCTTCCCTGCCCTTACTCCTTGAATAGCACGCTCACCAGGTTTAAATGTCCAGTGCACGGGTGTCTTGGAAAAACAGCTAGCCTGCACATTGTGGTTTAAGATCCTGGTACATGGTTCGAACTCCTGCATTTTCCTAGTCTCAGTACTTGGGGAATTCTGGGAGTTTAAGTTCATAGATGTTGTGAAACACATGGCAATATTTCAGTTTACAGGTTTTACATAACGGAACGTTAGAAGAAAAAGGTGTTTTAAGTACTATGAGTTGCTGCTATGGTTGAGTGTTTGGCCAGAAAAATATGAAGGGGGTCCAATTCTCCTACCAGTGGGAACATGCGTCTTGCAGTATGCCATGAGGGTCTGGGGCATCAAAGGGTCTTCCTCATGGGAAAGTGTTTGGGGTATAAGGTAGTCATGCTCATGGCAAAGGGGGACCCTTCTCATCCAGTGAAGTTATGACATCTCCCCGGTAGCGGTCTCCTCGCATGTAATCCTCCCTCAAAGCCGCCCCCAGGGTCAGGAAGTGGCTGCCGTCCCCTGGCCACATGGGAGGAGGTCACCGCCCAGGAATCTGTGACGACTCTACTGGATTCATCAGAGTATCTAGGTCTGGGGAAGGTATCTAGGTCGCTAGCCTCCTGCAATCCTCTGCAAGCACAATAAGGTTGGCCTGATCTTCAGATAACACTGGCCTGATCTTCACATAATGCTGGCCTGATCTTCACATAATGCTGGTCTGATCTTCACATAATGCTGGCCTGATCTTCACATAATGCTGGCCTGATCTTCACATAATGCTGGCCTGATCTTCACATAATGCTGGTCTGATCTTCACATAACGCTGGTCTGATCTTCAAAGAAGGCACCCCCCCTCTGATGCTCCTTTCATGGGCTCAAGGTCGAAAGCCACTACAGGCACTGGGCCCCATTCCGCATAAAAAATATGGAGTGCATGGTTCCAAAGGAGGACTACCACGCCTCGGGGGACGTACGATTTGTCGACACCCGGTTCCAATATTGTCAAAGGCTTCGGCACTCAGGGCGCCGATAAAGTCGGCTTTCGGGGCATGGCCTATCGAGCATCGTGCCAAGCCCAAAGAAGTCACACTTGACGGCATCATGCCTGACGCAGCCTCTCTGATGCCGGAGCCACCAGGCATACTCTGAGCCGGTGAGGTTGCTGCTTCGAGGGAGCACCCTTCTCAGCAGTGGCTGATTGTACTGATTGGAGCATTTGCTCTTTAAGGGCCTCCCCCACTCAGCTTTCGATGTGCCCGACTCCTGGTGGGACTTGCCTCTCTCCTCCGAGGACAAATTGTGCCAGTGTCGGCGACTAGGTTTCTTTTTGTGGGAGGAGGACGACGATGAGCGACTCCTCCAATGCGATCTCTTTTTTGCCTTCTTCCAGCGTCTGTCCTTCTCCGGAGTAGGCCTCTCTGTCTCATGCTCCGAAGATCTGACAGTGAAACGGGCCGCTGACTTCGATGGGAGCACCGCAATGCGAGTTTCACTACATGCTCCTTCAGCGATTTAGGGTTCATCCTCTGACACAACGCGCAGTCAGTGATGTGGCCGGTCCCGAGACACCACACGCAAATGGTGTGTGGGTTGGTGATGGACATTTTTTTATTACAGCCCACACAGCACTTGAACCCTGATGCCTTGGGAGTAGACATGACGAATTGCGTATAATTTTGGTTAAAAAAACAAAAGAAAAATCGAGTTGATTGAATGGAATTTGCTAGAGTTGTTCCTCTCGATCAGCACGTGGAAAAAAGGAATTGAGGTACGGGGCGTAGTGACGCAGTATATGTATTACGACTGACATCACTCCCGGAGCAGACAAGCGCCACGTCAAGATGGGTTGACGGCCGAGTCAAGGAGCGCTATGCCCCCTGTCGAAAGGTTTTCCGGGCAGTTGACGCTTGAAGCAATATCTATCTGATGAGGAATCTGCGGGAGAAAAGCAATCCATTGAAAAGCTAGTATAGCTTGTTAAGATTTGAAATCAGATTCCCAAATGCGGTAATTTTGGGAAACTAAAGATGTTTAACCCCAATTAAGGAGAATGATGCTCAAGTCGGAAACATCCAGGAAGCAAGAGCAGAAATGACTTACTGTAATGATCTTTCCATGGATTCTTCTCCCGCAGATTCCGCATCTTGATAGTTATCCATCGTCCAGCTCTGCTGCTTGGAAACATTTAGACAGGGGGCTAGGTGGACCTCGACTCGGCCGTCGATCAGTCTTGTTAGGTGTTCGATCATCGGCTCCGGAGGTGACATCAGGCGGCGTATATATAACACGTCACTACGCCCTATGTTTCAGTTCCTCCCTTTTATCCACCAGTCCCTGAACGCTGAAGAAGAAAAGCAATGGGAGGCTAATCATCCTGTAAAAAAAACAATGAGTATTTTTTTTTTTTTTTTAGAACAAAGATTGATGAGACAGAAGCGGTCATCTAAAAGCCATCCATCAGATGTCTTCTTGATTGGACAGAAGAGTCAAGCCGCAGGGATGGATGGCAGGGTTTTTGAGGAATCTAGACCCCGAGGCAAAAGGTGAGGCGGACAGATGGTCAGATCCAAGAGATCGGAGTACCACGTTCGCCCACTCCGGGGGGATCAAGATCATGGTTGCTCAAAATCTCTTCAACCTCCTGCGAACTGAAGGAATGACGGGAATCAGGGGGAAGGCGTAGGAGAGGGAAGGTCCAGTCCACCAGAAGCGCTCCCCCGAGTGCACCTTTCGCTGGGAATTCCCTCAAGCAAAACCTTTTGCACTTTCTGTTGGACTCAGTGGCGAACAGGTCTACTGCTGGGGTACCCCCCAAAGAGAGAAGACCTCTAACTCCCTGGCACACCACCTACGCGTGTGAGACTGTGTGCTTCCTGCTCAGAGCATCTGCAAAAGTGTTCTCCATACCTGCAATATGAACTGCTGAAACAGAGATTTGGTTCTCCAGTAACGAGAACCACAGTTGTATCGCCTCTGTGCTTAGGGGGCAGGAGTGTACACAACCCAGCTTGTTAAGGTAGTGCATGGCCACTTTGTTGTCTGTTAAAATGAGGACATGCTTTCCTTTGAGAGACTGGGCAAGGGCCATCAGCACTAACCTGATGGCCCGCAACTCCAGCCTGTTGATGTGCCACCCGGCTTCTATTGCTGACAATAGGCCGCTCACCTGCAAATCCCTGCAGTGGGCACCCCAACCCTTCAGAGACACATCCGTGATCACTCGGGCCTGAGGCCAAAAGGGTTCCCCCGCCATAAGATTGCTGCGCCTGTTGCACCAGTGGAGGTCGCGGACTACTTGTTTGGACACCAAGGATCCGCGAGTGCTCCCAGGTACGGAGGCCACTGGCCCCTCAGGAGCCACTGAAGGGATCTCATGCGCGGTCTGGATCTGGTACTAGAAAAATACAGGAGGACATGAGACCTAAGAGGCAGAGGAAGGAAGCCGCTGGTAAGGAGGTGTGGTTCTGAAAAAAGTGCACCATCTGTGCTACATTGCCGACTCTCCTCACGAGGAAAAGCATTCCCTACCAGAGTGTCTAGGACCCGCTCCGATGAACAGGAGCCTTTGAACTGGCGTCAAATGTGACTTCAAGTTGAGGGAAATGCCCAGCCTGTGCAGTAGTAGGTAGGTGTCCTCCAGATGAGACAAAACCTGCCGTGCTGACTTCCCCCAGATCAGCCAGTCGTCCAGGTAAGGAAATACATGGACCCCAGACCTCCTGAGGTGAGCCGCAACTACTGCCATGAGCTTGGCGAAGAGCCTTGGAGTGGACGACAACCCAAAGGGAAACACCTTGAACTGATAGTGCTTGTCCCCTATGAGGAACCTTCGGAACTTCCCTCAAGATATATCGGCACATGGAAATAGGCGTCCTGCAGGTTGATACGAGCCAGTGCTAAGTTCAAGAGCGTGGAGAATTTCTTTCCATGCCACCATCCTGAATTTGTCTTTCCCCAGGAACTTGTTCAGAGCCCTGGGGTCCAGAATGGGACAGAGACCGCCTCCCTTTTTGTGCACTAGGAAATACCAGGAACAGCAGCCCCGATGTTCTCTGTTCAGGAGATACCTCTTCCACTGCACCCTTTAACAGGGCTATCAGTTGTTCCTGGAGCTCCTATTCAGGTTGGATTGGAGACGGTGGGGGTCTGTCCAGTGGTCTTCTCAAAAAGGGCAAAGGGCAGACAACCTCACCAAATCAACTGCGGGGCCGAGGAATCAGAAGTTATCTCCTGCCACTGGGGCCAATGCCCTGTCAACTGTCCACCAACTGGTGCACTGTGGGAGCGGAAATCAAAGCAGCTTAGAGGACACGGGCGCCTCCTGCTGCTGTTTGTTGGCTTCTAGAAGCCCCTCTGCCCCTTCAAGGGTGCAAGAAACGGCTCTGCCCCTGTCTGGATTGTAGGAGCTGTGCCTTTTTGCGATAGGGTACATAACGCCTGTAGCCTCTGCCTCTTGAGGCAAAGCTGAAGGCAGGCCTGGCCAGCTGTGTAGCTAGGCCCAATGATTTAGTAGCAATCTTAGACTTTACATTTTTCTAAAGAGGAGTCAGCTTTTTGACTGAAAAGCATATCTCCCTCAAAGGGAAGGTCCAGCAGCCTGTTCCGAACATTTGTGGAGAAACCAGGGGTTTTCAGGTAGGCTTGTCTCATTACCACTGCCGACCCCATAGAGCGGCCAACACAGTGCGCCATGTCCAGGCCTGTTTTCAATGGCTGCTTGGTTACCCTCCTTCCCCATCCTCCACCAGTGGTAAAAATCTGTCCCGCACTGCACCCTCAGGGACGTATTCAGCAGCATGCTCTACAGCTTTCCAAAAGCCGAAGGAATACTTTGAGAAACTGCAGGCTATGTTGGTGGCCTTGAGTGTCATGCTGCCAGAAGTGAAAACGTTCTTGGCCAAAGCGTCCAACTTCTTTCCCGCCCTATCAGGAAGCAAATTGGTAGTGGATGCTGCAGGTCTGGTGGAAATTATGTCAGCTTGCACAACTAATCCTTCTGGGGAAGGGTGTGTAGCGAGGAAAGAAGGATCTCCTCTTGCCAGCCTATACTTCCCTGTAAAACTGGCATTTACGAGGGTAATAGTGCAAGAGTGTATCCATAAGGAGGCTAGGGCGTCTGCAATAGCCGGGTTAAATGGCATATTATGCTCAACTGTGGGACCCTCGTCCAGGATGTCTGTGCTCGAACCCCAGAAGGGACGTGGCAGACTACTTTAAACCAAGGGTGTCTACAACCCTGTCAACCAAAGCCCTGAACTTAATATTAGCATGCATCTAGGGCTGGCTTTGCTATAATTTAAGGTCCGGGGATGTATCTAGGACACTAGAGTCCTGCAAACCTTGATCTAGTGCTAGCAAATTGGCCGGATTGTCGAAGTAATCGACACCGCCGGCTTCCATATAAATGGGTCTGACATCCCCTTGGTCATCGGGGCCTTCGGCACAGAAGATTGACTACACGAGTCAAAGAAACCCGACCTTGACAGCGGTATGAAGGACCCATCGCTGACAGTCGGCACAGCCGGTTTTACTGCCGATGGAACACCTTTCAGAGGGAATGGGCTGATGGTTCTTTCGGCATCAAGGGAAGCTCGGACGACCAATCGGTGCCGTGGGCATCTGCCTTACGGCCTTCTGGAAATGTCCACGAATTTTGTCGGCATGGAGCTCGAAGGCTTTATCGATGTAGACGGATAGGCTAGCTTGGGGTTAGAAGCACCAAGCGCTGCTTTTGTGCCAAAGCTTTCTGGTTGGGGCGAGGCGCACCTACAGCAGCTTGTTGCTTAAACATTTCCAACATGGATGTTTTAAAACTTTCCCACTCTTCCCGAGTAGGACCTGCCGAGGACTTACCTCGTTTCAGACGACGAGCTGGACTCGCAACGATAATGGCACTTCTGCTTCTTTTGCAAGGAAGACGGCGAGAAATGGCTCCTGGAATGGGACGGTGTTTTAGTCTTTTTTTGATGTCTTTCCTTCCCCTTATCGAGGGAGGGCTTCTCACAGTCTCGGAAGACCAGACGAGAGACCGCGCCAGAGATTTAGCAGACGGTCTGCCTACAGACAGCTTGCCAGCTCTCACATAGGGATTTTGGCTGCATTTCTTAGCACAACGCGCAGGCTTCTGTGTCGTGACTTGCACTTAGGTACAACAGACAAACGTTGTGGGGGTCTGTTACGGACATTTTAGCCTCGCAGTTGTAGCATAGCATGAAGCATGAAACCCGGTGAGATGAAAAACATTGAGAAATCTCGAAGTCGTGTTCCTGATGCAGCATGCAAGCGCGCAGAAAAAATGAACTAAAGCATGGGGCGTAGTGACGTCTTTTATATGGGATACATTACTACTGTAATCCTATTTCTGCTGCTTGTATCTGCTTAGATTCACATGCCGACATCTAGTGGAAGCTGCAGAGTATTACAGTTTGTTTTTCGAAACTCAAAAAGGGACGTCGAATAGAGCGTGCCAGTAATACTATCCCTAGTGTGACGTCCCCTGTACCCATGATGCCTCGTGCGTGTAGGACCCTCAGATTGTATTCTTTCTGACATGAGGTAGCATGAGGAGTAGCTTGAGTACAGAGTATCCAAGCAGAGAAGATAGATAAGACCACAAGCATCGATGCGCCTTCTCTCAGAGGGGAGGAAGGGCGGGCACATGTGAATCTAAGCAGATACAAGCATCAGAAATACGATTACAATGAGTAATGTATCCCTTCTGATGTTTGTGAAATCTGCTTAGATCACATGCTGTGCATAGATTAGCGAGCAGTGTTAGAAGAAGGTGATGGGATGAGAGAAGGGTCATGAGCAAACAAATGTCTTACAATCGCTTGTCCCACTTGTGTATCTGTCTTGGAATGAGTGCCAATGCAGTAGTGCTGAGTAAAGGTGTGAACAGAGCTCCATGTCGCTGCTTTGCAAATACTGTCTAGCGGGACATTTTTGAATGGCACAGTTGTATACAACTGACTATACATCTAGAGATAGCAACCTTGGATATGTGGTTGCCTTCTTTGCCTGGTGCGATGGAGACAAATAACCGATCAGTCTTCCTTAGCGGTATGGTCTTGTCTACGTAGTAGAGGACCGCTCTCCTCACATCTAGTGTGTGGAGTTTTATCTCAGCCGAAAGGGTTCCTGGAAGAAAGCCGGTAGCTCGATACACTGGTTTACATGAAATTTAGAAATTAATTAAGGGGAGAACCTAGGGCGGGTTTGCAAAACCAGTTTATCCTTATGAATAGAAAAGAAAGGATCCTGCACTGACAGAGCTTGCACTTCACTTACTCTTCTTATGGAAGTGATAGCCACTAAGAAGGCAGTTTTAGAAGTCAGGTGTTTTAGACTAGACTTGTGCATCGGCTCAAACAGGGGGTGCCATGAGCTTAGAAAGTACCACATAAAAAAATTGGGGGGTGAAGTCTCTTTACTCCCTGCATGAATGTTTTAATAACAGGAATCTTCCACCACAAGAGTTTACTCTGTGAGGTGGTGTAAGCTGACAAGGCCGCCAAATAGACCTTTAGGGAGGTAAATACCAACCCTGCGTCTAACAAACGGAGCATATAGGTTAGAATGTGAGATGGAGTACATTCTAAGGGGTTGATATTCTTTGACTGTCACCAGATAACAAAACGCTTCCATTTGTGAAAGTAACAGTGTCTAGTGTTGGGCTTTCTAGCTTCTTTCAAGATGTCCATGCATATTTCTGGAAGGTTGAGGTGGCCAACTCTAGGACTTCAGGGGCCATGCAGCCAAGTTCATCGAGTTGGGCTGAGGATGCATTGTTAGCCCCTGTTTGATGGGGTCGCACACCGCCAGTTTGCGCAGGTGTGGATACAATGGTTGCCTCGCCCACATAGGAGCAACTAGGATGAGCGTCATCGGTTCCCTGTGGATCTTGTTCACCACTTTCCTCATCCAAGGGGTTGGTGGAAAAGCGTAGGCAAATATCCCTGACCAATTCATCCATAGGGCGTTCCCCTTGGAGCCTGGCTGAGGGAACCTGGATACGAAGTTTGGGCATTGCCCGTTTTCGCTTGTGGCGAATAGGTCTATAGTGGGGAAACCCCACTGAGAGAAGAGGTCTCCTACGACCTCTTCGTGTAGTCGCCACTCGTGGTCCTCTGGGAGGGGATCTCTGCTCAGAGCATCTGCTAGCAAGCTGAGACGACATAAATCTTCCGTTTGAGTGCCCATTTCCAAATTTGCTGGGCAAGCTTGTACAGATTTTGAGAACGAGTGCCCCCCTGTTTGAGTAAAACATTGCACTTGTGCTATCTATTAGGATCTGCACTGACTGGTTGGATAGGAGGGTTTGAATGCCCGAAGCGCTGTGAAGACTGGCAGAAGTTCCAGCCGATTGATGTGGTCCTGAGCCACCGTGTGAGACCAGAGACCCTGAGCTGTGCGATGAAGGTAGTGAGCCCCCCACCCTGCCAGGGAGGCGTCTGTTGTGACAACGGCCTGTATCTCTGGATCGTAGAAGGGTTTGCCCTTCATAAAATTCTCTCTTGTCCACCAGTGAAGACTCTATACTACTGTTGGTGAAACGACCACTAGATCGTCGCACTGACCACTTACCTGAGACCACTGTTTCGCCAATCATTCCTAGATGTGTCGCGTGTGGAGAACCAGGTAAATGCAAGACGCCATCATGCCTAGCAAACGCATAGCTTTGCGCACCCTTATTTGGTGACCGGCCCGATATTGAGCAATTTGCAGCAACAAATTTAGAATTCTTTCCTCTGATGGAAAGGCCAACCCCTCTTGGGTATTTAGGACAGCTCCTAGGAACTGTTTTGAGGTGCTTGACACCAGGCTTGACTTTTTCTCATTGATTGAGAAACCCAATTGAAAGAGGAGGTTGATGGTTCTTTGGATGTTTTGTCTGCAAATTAGGGGAGACGCCCCTGTAATGAGCCAGTCGTCCAGATAAGGGTACACTGGGATTGCCTCCCTGCGCAGGTGCGCTGCCACCACCGCCAGTACCTTGGTGAATACTCTTGGAGCCGAGGCTATTCCGAACGGCAGCACCTTGAATTGGTAGCGCTGGTTCGCTATCTTGAAACGCAAGAATCTCCTGTGTGCTGGGTACATTGAAATATGAAAATCGGCATCTTTCATATCCAGTGTTGCCATGTAATTGCCCTTTTTTAGTAGGGGGGGGAGATTACCTCTTGTAGTGTAGTCATGCAGAACTTTTGTGGCTTGACATACTTGTTTGTAGGGCACAAATCTAATACTGGGCGCATTGCGAGACCTTTCTTTGGCACAAGGAAGAAAGTTGAATAAATACCCCGGTTTACCCGATTTGCTGTGATGACTTCTATGGCGTCCTTTGATAAGAGTTGCGATCTCTTAGAGGAGGATTTTCTGATGTTCCTGCGAGTGCACTTTGTCGTGGAGGATGGTCGTGGGGGTGCTGTACTAACTCGATGGTGTAGCCTCTGGACACTGTGGACAGCACCCATCTGTCCGAGGTGATCACCTCCCATCCGTGGGTGAAGTTGGTAATGCACCCCCCCCTACTAGGGATGCATGGAAGGGGACCTGAAGTGGAACGTCACTGTTTGATAGGTGGCGTACCACCTCTAGTGGGGCTGCCTCTTCCCCGGCCAAGACCTCTGAGCTGCCCGCTTGGGTAGCCCTGGGAAGATGGTTACTGGTAATTCCCCCACGATGAGCCCTGGTTTTGGCTATAGTTTGACCCTCTCTGGGAATTTTGGCCTCGAAAGCGGTGAACATTACTGTTACCCCTCTGTCCAGAGGGTTTGTTGGTGAGTTGACCACGGGATTTTAATGTGTCGTACTCATCTTTCGCCTTTTTGAGTGCATCTTCGACAGCTTTGCCAAATAATACATTAGGCTCGACCGGCATGTCTATCAGAGTCGCCTGATTTCTGGCTTGAATCCGGACTGTCTTAACCATGCATGTCTCTTAATGATCGTACCTTCTGTGATTATTCTACCAGCATCATCAGCCGCGTCGAAGTTGGTCTTCAGGAGACAGCCCTACACTGCCCTCTCCCCTCAGCTGCTACTTGCGCTAACTGGGACTTTAAAGGTTCAGGTGCGGAGGAAAGCAATGCAGATACTTCCTCCCACTTATGGCAATTATAACTTGCTAAGAGGGTGGCACTGTTGGCTATCCTAGCCTGATAAGCCGTAGATGAAGCGACTTTCCTCCCTAGACCATAGGTTCTTTTGCTTTCCTTATCTGGAGGAGCCGCTGAGGAAACAAGTGAAGTTCCTGCTCTCTTTCTAGTGGTGGTAACGACCAGGGAATCTAGCTTTAGTTGTCCCCTTATATTTAAAGGGTCACAGGGAGCAGCGCAAAATAACTTTTCAACACGTGGATTTACTGCACGTGTGAGGTTAGGTGTCTGCAAGGAAGGTAGAATTCTGCGCTGGACTGATTTTAGAAAAGGGATAGACTGAGTAATTGGACTTTTGTCTCCCAGGATTTACGCTGTGAAATCCCCGTCCTCCTGAACTTCCTGTGTATCTATCTGGAAGTGTTCAGCAGCCTTACCCAACACCTCATTAAGGAGAGGCTGGTTATAGACTAGAGAATCATTAAAAGAGGGTCCTTATGAATTGGGGAGTCTAAAGTATAAGCTTCAGCCTCATCTTCAGCCTCCTGGTCATCATCATCGCCGTCGTAGTAAGGGTCTGCAGCCTGTCCCTCCTTAAGGGTCAGGTTCTTCATGGTAAGAACTTGTGTCATAAGGCTCCACTACAAAGGGGTCTATTGCTAAGTCCTGAAAGGTAGCATGAGAGCGAGCCCTCTTAGGAGGGGGTTGAGGAGACACAGGAGTGGCTCTGGAACCAGAAGGAGCTGAGGTAGGAGGGGTGTTCCTATAACTATAAAAAAATACATAAAATAGTTAGGATCTTTTCATAAAAATTTGCCATAGGTCATCCTTTTCATTCCCCTGTCTATGCCTTCAGAGCTCCATTCCTTGGAGCTTGGTTTAATCACAAACTGAGGGGTAAGGCCCATGGCCTCATCTCGACAGGGTGTGCCAGTAACACTATCCCTAGTGTGACGTCTACTGTACCCATGGTCCTTTGCGCGTCAAGGTCCCACAGATTTGGTTTCTGACATGAGGTAGCATGAAGTGTAGCGTGGATACAGATGTAGTAAAGCAGATAAGAGTAGATAAAGCCAGAAAAATATCTATGCACCTTCTACTCCACATGGGAGGAAAGGTGGGCCGATGTGAATCTATGCAGATACAAGCATCAGAAATACGATTATGGTGAGTAATGTTTACCTTCTGAGTATTGTGGATCTGCTTAGATCACATGCTATGCATAGATTCATAGATTACAGAGCAATGTCTGGAGAAAGGGGAGGGTTGTGAGAAGGTAGAGGCAAATAGATGTTTTAGCACCGCTTGTTCCACCTGCTAATCTGCTGAGTGTGTGTCAATGCAGTAGGCCTGAGTAAAAGTGTGAATAGAGCTCCAAGTAGCTACTTTGCAAATGGCGCCCAGTGGGACGTTTGTAATGAAGGCCAAAGTAGCTTCTGTACCCCTGGTAGAGTGAGCTCTTGGTATGAAAGGCGGCAGAGTTTTGTTTGATAGGGAGTAGCAGAGCTGTATGCATTTCACAATCCATCTGGAGATGCTTTTTTTGAAACGCGATTCCCTTCCTTGCCAGAAGCTATGGAGACAAACAGTTGGCCTGTTTTTCGTAGGGGTCTTGTCTGGTTTACATAGTAAAAAAACGCCCTCCTTACATCTAGTATATGGAGGTTTTTCTCAGATGAGCTTGAAGGGTTTTGAAGGAAAGTGGGTAGTTCAATGGACTGGTTGACATGGAACTTGGATATGAACTTGAGGACCTAGAGTGTGTTCCAAGTAACAACTTGACTTTGTAGACAACAAAGAAAAGGTCTTGCACTGCCAAAGCTTGTAGTTCACTGACTTCTTATGGAGGTGATGGCCTCCAAAAAAGCCATCTTGTATGTTTGGTGTTTAAGTCTGGGTTTTTGCATAGGCTCAAAAGGGGAATGGGGGGGGGGCAATGAGCTTTGAGAGTACCACATTTAGATCCCACCCTGGTGGTGGATTTGAAATGGGGGGGCGGGGTGGGGGTAAAGCCTTTTTACTCCTTCCATGAATGCCTTAATGACCGGGACTTTCCACCAGGACACCTTGCTTTGAGAAGTGGTGTATGTGGATAGAGCCGCTAAGTGAACCTTGATGGTGTTGAATTCTAGACCGGAGTCTATTAAGTGGAGCATGTAATGAAGAATGTGTGATGGATAACATTTGATCGGGTTTACATTTTGTGACTGGCAGAGTTAGGGAGAATTCTCTGTTAAGGCTATTTTCCCAAACCTAGTCCCCCAGCAGCTTTGCTGGATTTTTTGGGGTTTATTTTTTCTCCTGCTAAGAGTGAGACTCTTTTTCTCCCGCTCTTAGACATGATTTGAGGTGTTCCTTTGACTTTGTATGTGTTCTATGGGCTATGGGGTCCTTTACCCCATAGGGCTTCATGTGTTTTTGATATGTGGGTTACACAGCACCCTCCGTGCAGTAACCCATGGGTGTCGTTGCGACCCCCAGACAGACTCCATACCCTGGGACTGACCTCTGTCTCCCAGGGCATGTAAAGTCACCATTGGCTTTACTAGTCTCAAATTGTGAACAGAACCAGTACAAACCATCATATTGTGGACGTACTGGTCGGGGTAATTCGATTACCCCGTGGTCTGTTGTTCGAGGGGGCACTGTCCAGTCCCCCCCGACCGAGTTTTGGCTGGTGGCAGTGGATACTTTTATATTCGACCACGAATATATTCCTGTAGGATTTTCCAATTGTTCGAGGCTACCACTTTTTAAAATAGCCCCGAACATACCGCCGGTTTATTAAATTAATATAAATTCACCGGTTGGTATTCTTTGCCGAAACTTGGTTCCAAAATGGCGTTTGTGTTCGCTTCTGTGACTCCAACCCAAGTCGAGCCCTTTGTTCCACTTTTTGGCGGGCTTCTTCACAGAAGCCTCCAAAAGTGGTGCCACTCTGTCTGGGTACCACAGGGGGTGTGGGAGGGGGTTTAGGCACCCTGGACTGAGTTGCCTCGGCAACTCAAGTCGCACTCTTGTGTGATTGGCCCAAGTGTTGAGCCGCCTAGCTCACCACTTAGCATGTTTGAGTGACAGCTAGGCTGAATGAATGGGGGTTTTCTGCATAAAAGCAGGGCTTTGGGGACTGGAACTTCAGATGTCGCCACAGGACCTAAAGAATCCGAGGAGGGAGAAGCCGAGCCGACCTGCAACGACGACACCACCGGTGGAGCCCTGCTGAACCGTCTCACCACTTTTCCCAACGACAGAGGAGATCTCCAGCCCGGAGAGTCTTCTTCCTTTGACTGGTGGGGATAACCAGTTTGCCCGTCTTTTCGCCTTCCTGGACCATCTCGTGGCCGCCTTGCCCGTGCCAAGCACCCCGGCAACCGGAATACCACGGTTTACCACTACCGCGAAGAAAAGGGTAGTACCTTGTAACTGGGAAACTCCGCGGCTGGTTTCTTCCCTGGCAGTGCAACGACCTTCATCTTTCCTCCACGTCGAGACCTCCTCTTCCTCTGGACGAAACACCGACTTGCACCCGCTGCCAGGAACAACTGCCCCCGCTGGAGCGTCCTTCCCATTTCAGGTACTGTGCCCCGCCTGGCTTCCCTTGTGACAGATCATTCAGGGTGACAGTAAATCCTCGACTTTCTAACCTGGGTTAGCCTGGGGCCTGTTAACCTTTCCTGACTTGATCTCAATCTTTTGTGAACTATCTACAAAGACTCTTTGGGCATAACCCCACTGTGATCCTGGACACATTTCGCTTGCTCTCTCTAATAGTGGGCCTGGCATTTGAACTTCCTTGCTCTCCAGTAGACTTTGCCTAACCTGCCTCACTGTGGTTCTTTGAAAGGTATTGAAATTGTGTGCTTCCATAACTTTGCCTTTTCCCTCACTTTTTCTATAACTTATTAGAGTGCCATCTTATGTTAAGCGCTCACCTCGGTCTGAAAATAAGTGGTATTTCTCACTAAGATCTGTCTAATAAGTAATTAGGGTTGTATATTTATAATAGTGACTGTGTGTTGAAGCATATACTTTTACACCAAAGCTCGGGTCAGTGTTTGCTTGTGCTACTGTATCTCTGTACCTATTGTGTATACTCTATATACTGCCTAACTCATCTTGAGAGACGTCTGACTTCTCAGCCACAGCTACAAGGTAAATCTGGGTGGTACAGACTGCTACCAATTGGGTTTACTGCCAAACACCTGTAGTCCTAAATCTTTTGCAGTGGTCCCTAAGGGAACTCCACAGGTTTCTGCCTAACAGGCACCTTATTACAAATATTTGTCATTTGTTAAAATACCAGTGTCTGGTGTTTGGTTTGTGTGCCTCCTCAAGGATTTCCATACACCTTTGAGGTAGTTTTAAATGGCCAAACTCTATAACTTCAGGAGCGTTAGGCACAAATGTATGCAGTACCCTGTGGGAGACTGCACTAGCCTTGCCCTCTTGGCAATAGTTAACCCAACCTTTGGTATATGTCTGTACTACGCAAGTTGGTAGAGTGACTGAGCAGCGAGGCTTATCTCAAGAGGGGTCAATGTGAGCTGTAGGGTTGCAACATAGAGTTTCACAGCAACAAGTATCCACAGAACACTTACACTCAAGGCTTCTTGATTAAACAATTATTTATTAAATTTAACAGTCAGTTTGAATAAGCCTTCTTTAGAAGGGAGCACATATCTAACACTTAAAATATACTTCAAAATACACAGTCTCAGTTTCAAAATATCAGTAGATACCCTTTTGGGATGGCACACAGACACTTCCTACACCATAAGGTGACTTCAATAACTAGGACACTGTGAACATTGATATATCACTGGTACATTTAGAGCAATACTGAGTTTGGTGTCAGAAAGGAAAAGGTTAGGGAAGGAAACAATGGTTAACAAGTTTATCAAACATGTAAGCACTTTTGAACCCACCAATTCAATGTAGATTAAACCTTTCCCAGCTATACAATTAAAGAATGTATGACCTTTTGGAGGGACAGATCAAAACACAAAGTCAGAGGTTAGAAGAGTCTTCAGGGAGCCAGGACAGCCAATGTCAATTGAGCAACCTCCAGGGGAGCTGAGGAACTTCTTTAAGGTAAGTAAAAAGTCTTGCACAATGTTAGAGAATTTTGTAGAAAAAGAAATCTATGTTGGGCCACAAGCTGGGGGGCTTGTGGAGGGCAAAGCTGCAAGCAACTCTGCAAAAGGCAACAAATGCAAGTCTCAATTGAGAGCAAGCAAGTTATTCAACAAGAGGGAAGTACCCCTTAGTTCGCAGTACCTTAGGTCTGAAGAAATTGGTTCCAGCTGGCTACTGTTCCTGTTCTAGTATGGCAAATCCTGTTGTTCCTGGGCCTCAGTCATGGGGACAAGAGGGAGGACGTCTGGGGGCTCCTGCACTACGATTCGAAGGTCGGCAGCAGCAATGGGCAAATTTCAGATCAGTGGCACTTCGCAGTTTCAGCTTCTCGTGAATAGCACCACTGCGGTTCTTGGACACCTTGTGGACTTCCCTTGCTTCTGGGGTCCAGCACTCTGTTGAGGTGGCTCTTGGTCAGCCCTTCTTCGAGGGAGTCCGGAGGATCTTCCTGAGCTCAAGTCCGGCTTAAAGATGATGCACTCGATTCTGGTGTTCCTCTCCCTGGCACTCGGTTCCTGCAGCAGCAATGGAACTACAGCCAGCAACAAGAGGATTCCCAGATGAGTTTGTCCCACCAACTCAAGGGGAGAAGTCGTCCTTTGCAGGGTTTCTCTAGTCTAGGCGAATTCGGAGCTTCAGCACTGCAGCAGGGCTTCACTGGGCAAACCAACACTCCAGGAGCTGCCAAATCAAAGAAAAATACACGAGAGAGTGGGAAAAAAGGTCCAGGATGAAAATGAAAAGTCCTAAAGTCTAGCAAAAGAGCTGGGGGTCTCTAAGGTAGAAGGGAATTAGCACATCTCTGAGAATTCTCCCTAACAAGGAGCCAAGCTGCCAAGTTCGTGGATTGAGGATGGAGGGGTACAGGAGTTTCATTGGATCGCACATGGCCAGTTTGCACAGAGGCGGAAACCAAGGTTGTCTCGCCCACATAGAAACAACTAGGATTAGTGTAACTTGTTACTGGTGTATTTTGTTCACTATTCTTCCCAGAAGCGGTGTTGGAGTGAGGCAGGGGGGAGGGGGGTGAGTGGGGAAAGCACAGGCAAATTGCACTGACCAGTTCATCCACAGGGAGTTCCCCTTGGAACCAGGTTGGGGAAACCTGGATGCAAAGTCTGGGCATTGTGTGTTTCGGCTTGTGGTGAACGAGTCTAAGGGAGGATAGCCCGGGAGAGAGAAAATATCTTCTGAGATGTTTCTGCTGAGCGACCAGTTGTGCTCTCTGGGTAGAGGATCTATGCTTAATGAGTCTGCTAGAGAATTGAGTTCCCCTGGAACATGCTGCCACATTAGGAACATGTTCTGTTTGAGTGCCCACTTCCACATTTTGTGTGCAAGCCTGGTCAGAATTGGAGAGAGTGTGCCCCCCTGCTTGTTTATGTAAAACATGGCAGTGGTGCTGTGCATGAGGATTTGGATTGTCTGACCCGACAGCTGCACTTGGAAAGCTTGTAGGGCTTTGAGCAGTGCTAGTAGCTCTAAGAAACAAATTCCAATTTTGCAGCCTGCAACACCTTTGGCGAGTTTTCTTAGATTTAATTGCAGTTATTCTTGTTTTGTATGCTGCACCCTGTACATGTTGACATTGCGGCTGGCCAATGTATTGAAACAAAGTAAAAGAAAAAATAAACAAGTACTCTTTGGTGTGCACTCAAAAAAAAGTTGTTTATTTTCACAACAATTGAATATTTTTATCTATATTTGATTCGCACATAAATCTATGAGGGTATCACACATAAATTAAGTCAAAAAGTTCCATCTCTGTTCAATTGCAAAAATAATACCATCTGTTGTTCCATGCAAAATTCAAAAAACAATTTTGTCTATGTCTGTTATTCTTTGATTGGTGTAATCCCTCTTTCAATATGTATTATCAATCTTTGATTAATTTGAACCCTCTACACATGTTTCCCCATCATGTCAGATGGTTCCTCAGGAGGGAAAAAGGAAATTGTTATTTGTCCATAATTTTGCGTTACAATCAATCCCTTTTTTGGTCAATTTATTTCAATGCCTTTTTTCCTTTTGTTAAAGATTTTTGGAATATGTCTCCAATTTTGATTTGTTTCTTAAAGAAAAGTGTTGGAACAAGAAAAAATGATATATATGCGTTACGGTTTTAGTACACAACGATTTTAGTTGAATATATTGCTTGCAAATGTATTTTGCATGCAGGCTTACAATATGAGGTCATTATGAAATCAAAATAAATGGATTTTCACTTATGCCCTTTATCTCGTTTTGCAATCAATCCCCCCCCCCCCCCCAATGTTTAGTTTTCAATGCCTTTTTGTTAAGGACTTTTCAAATATATCTCCAATTTGAATTACATCGGTCTAGCTCTTCTCATATCGGTTAATGAACCAAGATTGTCTTTTGTCTTCTGGTTCTAATGCTTTTGTCTTTTGGTTCTAATGCTTGTGCGCATGATTTTTTGCAAATATAGTGAAAATGTTTCTATTTCTTACCTTTCAAGGTCTATCCGAATGCATTTCTGATTCCGTGTGTCATTCGGACATCATAATCCGATAACTAATTTCAAAATGGCCGCTTATATGTTCGGCGTACTGACGCTTACACATAATGTGTGTAATGACGTCATTACGTTCCGAACTCCATCTTGTATTGGGATTGTGCATAATTTTAACTGTATTTTCTCTATATCTCGTGTTAGGTAGAGTCAAGCATTTTGAAAACAAAAATAATCAGTATTAACATACCAAACAGAGAATTCTAATTATAAAGATTATAACAATGCTGTTTTTGAAGCTTCATATTTCTTGTGAGATATGCCATGTAATGTTAGGCAGAATAGAACATTTTGAAAACAAAAATAAATGAATCAATATTGACATTCCCAAGAGAGAATTCTGATTATAAAGGTTATAACATTGCAGTAATATTAGAGCTTCATATTTCTTATAAAATATACCACATTTGACATTTTGAATTATCTTGAGAATTGTATCACATTATTATGCCTCTCATCATGCAATATATTTAACTAATATTGTTGCGGTTCTTCTAGTAGCTCTAAGAGGTTTATGTGATTTTGGGCTATGATACTGGTCCACAAGCCATGTGCTTTGTGGTGAAGGTAATGGGCTCCACAACACCACACAAAGAGGTAGAGGGTGGTTGTATGAAGTCTCAAGCAGACCCTCAGTAAAAGGGGGGGGGGCAACCCTTTAAATTTAAACAGAGCCTGTGACTCCAAAAGCTATTTTCTTTGTATGTAAGTGGGGAAGACACTTCAAACCATCATCATCTTTCAAAGACTATGATAAGACAAAACCATTGCTTCAGTGAGTAAAGAAATATATATTTTAATCTTCATTTCACAATTAGTACAATAATATTTTTCAATAATAATCATCATACAAAAATGCTTAAAAGGCTGTTCTACTACTCAATGTCTCGATAAGCATATGAGATTCTGAAAGGAAAGGTATACAACACCTACCATCGGGAGCAAGTTTTAACGTTGCTCATGTATTAAAGTGGTTTGTGTCGTGCAAATTCACATAGGACATACCAAATTCACCACTCATCCACTTCAATCCCATTCATACCATTATCATTTTCAGTTATTCATATTCATTCACAAAACATACATAAAACCAAACAGGGTTAAAAAAAGCCCAACATGTTTCTTTCTTAATCTTTTCTGGGTTCAATTCCATGGAAATTCATCAGGGGCTATAAAAGGTGGAGGTGTTTATACGTATACGGGTTAATGGTTCATTGGGGTATATGGCATTCGAATCTTCTGATCCTCAAAAAGATCAAGCTACAAGAAGTGTCTTCCCCTTGAATGGAAGGGATATTGCTTCCGTGGTCAATCGTGCCAGTCTTATCTGGAAGGCCATGCCCGAGTTGCTTATCAGGTAAGTTCTAAAATTGGTTTTTCTTTGTGTCCCTTATAAAGCTGTGTCCAGAGCTTGTGACTGGATCAGTTGGTAAGGGAGTGCATGGACGGTGTTCAGTCTCAGGAAGGGGTGACCTCAAGTATGCAGGCCCAGCTATCTCTGCATATGATAACTTGAATTAAAGTCGTAAACGGGTAGGAGGGGCAAAATATGGCAGTCAATTCTGTTTCAAGACCACACTCGCTGCTTGATGTCTGAAATCGTGCGAGTGCCGGCAAGTGTCCTCTAATACAGTCCGTGAAACTCTCTATACGTTACTCTAGCGGCAAGTAGCGTAAGGGCGCTCGGGGAGTCTAGTGGTTGGAATGGCAGGCATCCGCTCGTCACGCTGGATTGCGGTCTCTGGCTCAGTCCAGCTCTCTAGATGTAGTAGGCCCCGAGTTTCGTCTTTAAAGCAGGTAATGGGCTCCCCACCCAGTGAGAGATGCGTCTGTTGTGACAATTGCTTGCACTGTAGGGTTGTGAAAAGGCTTTCCCTTCAACAGATTTTCCTTCGTCCACCAGCGTAGTGTTGAACTAGGGTTAGCGAAACAACCACTCGACCGTCCCACTGACCACTTGCCTGGGACCACTGTTACACTAACTATTCTTGCATTAGGCGCATGCGCAACTGTGCGTGCGGGACCAGGTAAATGCCTGAAGCAATCATCCTGAGGAAACACATTGCTTTGCGTACAGTTATTTGGCGACCGGCTAGATACTGAGGTATTTGCAGCATTATGTTTTGCACTCTTTCATTTGACTGAAAGACTAGCCCCCCTGCCCCCTTCTGTCTTTATGACAGCTCCTAGGAACTGTTTTGTTTGGAACGAGACATGTTTTTTTCCTTCTAACAGGATGCGTTGTTCCTCCTGCGCTGTCTGTATTTGTTTTAGCAGGTGGTTGGCTGGTGTCTGAATTAACGCTATGCAATAGCGCCCCGCCACGGTGGAAAGTACCCACTTGTCCGACGTGATCGTCCGCCGTGATCCCCTCCCATGCATGGGTAAAGTGAGAAATACGAACTCCTACTGGAGATGCATGTGAGGGAACCTGTAGCGGGTGGTCATTGCTTAGGAGGGGTTGAGCCCCCTCTTAAGAAGGAGGATCTGCCCCTTATGTCTGGACCTTCTTTGGCCCCTTTGAAAGCCCTGTTGGGAGGACTCTGCTTGAGAATAACCCCAGAACGAACTCTGCCCGCACTGGTTGTAATTGGAGGACTGTTGGGAGGTCAGTCCTCTAAACCTGCGTGTATTTGAGCTCCCTCTCTGCCCAAAGAGCTTGTTAGTGAGATGACCTGGGCATTTGAGGGTATCGTTTTCCTCCTTTGTGCTTTTTAATGCGTCTTCAACCACTTTGCCATATAAAGCGTTGGACTCGATGGGCATGTTTTAAAGGGTAGCCTGGGTCTCCAATTTGAAACATGATTGACGGAGCCATGCATGGCGTTTAGTGTACCTTCCGCCACAATTCGGCCCGCGTTGTCTGCTATTTTTAAGGATGCAGCTTGCTACTTGCCTCCCTTCAGCGATGGTATGAAAGAGCTGTGTTTTTAGGGGCTCTGGAACAGAGTCTATTTGTTGTGAGATCTCGTCCCACTTGTGGCAATTGTAGCTGGATAATAGCGTGGTATTACTAGCTCTTCTTATTTAATAGGCAGCTGAGGAAGCTACTTTCCTACCCAGGGTGTTGATTTTCTTACTCTCCTTGTCAGAAGGTGCTTTGGCAAAGGCTAGAGGTGTTCCCACTTTCTTGTGGTGGCGACTACTAGAGAGTCGGGCTTCAGTCGTCCCCAAATTCATAAAGGGTCTGAAGGGGCTGGTCTAAACATCTTTTCGAGTTGACTGCCCTTATCAGATTGAGGGTAAGTAGAGAGGACTGATATAACGAGGTAGTAGCTTGCGTGGCGTCCAGGCAGTCTTTCTTTGCAGCAGGCTGTTTCTTTGCTGCCTCGCCCTGAGGGGGACCCTGAAGGTTGTGGAGTTGATATGGGTTTTCTTCAAAGACATTTATAAAAACAGGACATTCTCCTCATGACCCCATCAAATTTTCTGGGGTCCATTGTGAGGAGCTTGGCAACACTGAGGGAACAGGTGTAGGTGGGGCTTCTGGGGCAGGGGTCTGATTAGGATGCACTGCTCCTGAAAGGGTGCCCTCAGGGGTAGAATAATCCCTAGTCTTTGTACCTTGTGACTTTGGGGCTTGTAATATTTAGAGTTTTTTGACGTTCCTTCCTTTAGTAGGGTGTCAGGGACATAAGTCGCTCAGCTTAGAGCTTTTTTTCCGGGGTCAGTGATGCATTTTTCGACGCCCGGTCGCCGGAACCCAAGGACTTCCCATATTCCGCTGTGTTGTTGAAAACAGACTTTGGCACCCGTTTCAGGAGCCTGTCATGTGGTGATCATGAGCGAGATGGCCCAGAGGGCAGGGCATGTTCAGAACTTTCCATTGAAACCGCGAGTGGCTTATCGGTTGACGACGAAGTCGCCTTTCGACTGTGGGTTATGTGCTTGGTGTAAACTGGGGGAGCCGCCAGGTGTCGTCTCCGTAGCAGAAACACCAGCCTGCCTGTTAGAGTCGGGGGCTCGCACACGGGAATCCATCGGATCCAGATCTCCCTCAGCGTCCCTTATGATGCTGACGCTGCCATCGCTGGAGGCTCCCTCAACGTCCATGGCGGCCTTGGCCTGCATGGCGTGGTGGGCCCAGCGTTTGGTCTTGCGGTCCTTTCGAGTTTTCCGCCTAAACAGTTTGCAAGACTTTCACTGATTTTCGGCATTGGTCCCTAGGAAGGCAAAGGTTACATACTCGGTGTGAATACTTCCAAGGAAACTTCCTGTTACAGGAAGGACAGAATTTAAAAGGAGAGTTTTCCATAGTGTATAAAGATGGCAGCCTGGCGAAATATATGGGAATGTAGGGAAAACATGCATTACTTACCGTAATAGCATTTCTGATGATTGTATCTGCTTAGATTCACATGCTGTGCATATGGTCCGACATCCAGTGGTAACCGCAGAGTATTGCATCTTGTCTTTCGGGGACCGAAAGGGGACGTCGGCATAGGGGTGTCTCTAACACCATCCCTATCGTGACGTGTGGTGTACCCAAAATCCCTCACGTGCCGAGGTCCCTCCGATTGTATTTTTTCTGCCATGAGGGAGCCCAAGGCTATAGTGAGTGAGTACATGAAGTGAGACAGTAGTAAGACGTCTATGTTCCTTCCACCCCGAGCGGGGAGGTAGGGAAGGCGCATGTGAATCTAAGCAGATACAATCATCAGAAATGCTGTTACAGTAAGTAATGGATGTCTTCTGATGCTTGTTAATCTGCTTAGAATCACATGCTGTGCATAGACTAGCAAGCAGTACCCGGAGTTGGAGGTGGGTTGTGAGAAGGGACAGTAGAGAAAAGATGTCTTAGTACTGCTTGTCCCACCTGAGAATCAGACCTAGAATGAGTGTCTAGGCAATAGTGTTTTGTAAAGGTGTGTACAAAACTCCAGGTTGCCGCTTTGCAAATGGACTCTAGGGGAACATTTGCAATGAATGCTATGGATGTCCCAGTGCCTCAAGTAGAATGTGCTCTAGGCTTGAAGGGCAGTTCTCTCTTAGCAAGAGAGAAACAGTGTGATGCATTTGACAATCCACTTTCAGATAGCTGATTTAGAGACAGGTTCCCCTTCACTACCAGCTGCCACTGAAACAAAGAACTGTTTAGTCTTCCTTAGTGATTTAGTTCTTTGCAGGTAAAACATGACTGCCCTGCGCACGTGTAGTGTGTGAAGGCTTCTTTCGGCCATGTTAGAAGGGTTCTGGATGAAAGTGGGTAGTTCGATTGATTGGTTCTCATGGAGCTTTGAGACGAATTTAGGCGCAAACCTGGGATGTGTGCGCACAACTACCTTATCTTTGTGCACTGTAATAAAGGGGTCTAGAACAGAAAGAGCCTGTAGTTCGCTAACTCTTCTGATAGAAGTGATAGCCACTAGGAAAGCTGTCTTATAAGTCAGGTCTTTCAGACTTGCTTTATGCATAGGCTCAAAGGGAGCTCCCATGAGCATGGTCAAAACCACATTCAGATCCTATCCAGGGGCTGGGTGAGAGATGGGAGGATAAATCCTCTTAACCCCTTCCATAAAGGCTTTAATCACCAGTATTTTCCACCATGATACCTTTTGTTGTGATGTGGTCTCGGCTGACAGAGCAGCCAGATGAACTTTTAGGGAATTCAAGACTAACCCAGTGTCCAACAGGTGGGTTAGATACAGCACAATGTGTGAGGGTGAGCAATCGATGGGATTGACGCCCTTGGAATTGCACCAGATGACAAAACGTTTCCATTTGCTGGCATGGTACTAACGTGTATTAGGTTTTCTTGCTTCCCTGAGTATGTCCATGCACCTCTGAAGGAGTTGCAGGTGTCCAAACTCTATGATCTCAGGAGCCAGGCTGCTAAGTTCAGAGTTTATGGGCATGGGTGTAGGGTGTCCCCCATGTCCTGAGACAACATGTTGTACGGGCAGGGAAGCTTGACTGGTGGGGAAGAGTATCATGGTAACTGGTTCCTGGTGCATCTTGTGCACTATCTTGTTGAGAAGGGGAATCGGGGGGGGGGGGGAAAGCGTAGACAAATTTCCCGACCATGTTATCTAGAGACCGTTCCCCTTGGATCGGTTCTGGGGGTACCAGGAGGCATAGTCTTGGCATTGGGCGTTCTCCCGAGTAGCGAACAGGTCGATCTCTGGGAAACACTATTCTGCGAAGACGTTGGACACAATGTCTTCGTGCAGTCGCCATTCGTATTCTTCGGGCAGATGGAAATCTCTGCTATGTACGTCTTCTAGAAGATTGAGTTCCCCTGCAACATGTTGGGACAATAGAAACATCTTGTGTCTGAGAGGGTGGCCGGTCAAAGGATCGACTCAAAAGGGTCGAATGACAAAAAGGGTCAAGTCAAAACGACTTGAAAACAAAAGGGTTGCATTTTATTTTAAATGTATTTTTTTTTTTACTTTAGTATAGGTAAAAAAAAGGTGTTTTTACACCAAAAGCAGGGTTTTGGGAGGGGGGAATCCCCCCCCCCCTCAAAAACAAAAAAAAAAATATTCAACCCTTTTTTTCGGTCCTTTTGACTCGACCCTTTTGTCATTCGACCCTTTTGAGTCAAACCTTTGACCTATAACCGTCTGAGAGCCCATATCCAAATGTTCTGGGACAGCTTGGATAGCCCTGGAGAGTGATTGCCCCCCTGTTTGTTCAGGTAATACATAGCTGTAGTGCTGTCCATTAGAATCAGCACTGTCTTCCCTTGCAGTTGCACCTGAAAGGCTTTCAAAGCCTTGAACAACGCTAACAGCTCCAGTAAGTTTATATGTTTGGACGCTACTTTAGGAGACCAAACTGTGTGCTGTCTGCTGAAGCAGATGAGCTCCCCACCCTGTGAGAGATGAGTCTGTCGTGAGAGTGGCTTCCACTGCAGGGGTGGTGAAGGTCTTCCCCTTCAAGAGGTTTTCTCTTGACCACCAGAGAGAATGAGGGCTGGCGAGACAACTACCAGATCTTCCCATTGTCCGCTGGCCTGACACCACTGGCTGTTGAGCCACTCTTGCATGGGACGCATGCACAACCGCGCATGGGGAACCAAGTATGCGCATGATGCCATCATCCCTAGCAAACACATGGCTTTGCGTACCGTCACCTCCCGACTGGCTACATATTGAGGGATCTGAGAAAGCATGTTCTGAACCCTCTCGTTGGAGGGGAAGACGAGGCCGTCTTCCGTCTGAATTAGAGCTCCCAGAAATTGTTTTACTTGGCTGGGGACTAAACTGGATTTCTTTTCGTTGATTGAGAAACCCAGGCTGAAGAGGAGATCTACTGTTTTTTGGGTGTTCAAAAAACAAACGTCGAACGAGTCCCCCGTGATGAGCCAGTCGCCGAGGTAAGGGTAAACTGGGACTGATAGTCTGCGCAGGTGTGCTGCTGCCACTGCCAGGACTTTGATAAACACCCTTGGCGCTGAGGCGATGCCGAAGGGGAGTACCTTGAATTGGTAATGCCTGTCCTGGATCATGAACCTTAGATATTTCCTGTGCGTTGGCAACATTGAAATATGAAAGTATGCATCTTTCATGTCCAATGTTGCCATGAAGTCCCCTTGTTTCAGCAATGGGATTACCTCCTACAGTGTTAACATGCAAAACTTCTGGGGTTTTGTTCGCTGGGCGCAGGTCTAGAACAGGGCGCATGGTGAGATCCTTATTGGGTACAAGGAAGTACACTGAATAAATACCCTTGTTTACCAGAAGAACAGGGACGGCTTCTATGGCGTCCTTTCCCAGCAGTGCTTCCACCTCTTGGATCAGGATCTCCAGATGGTCTGGTGAAAGGCACTGAGTGCGACGGTCTATACTGTGGGGGTCGGGCGAATTCCACACAGTAACCGTGGGCGACCGTCTTTAAGACCCACTGGTCGGAAGTTATCCCCTCCCATGCCATGAGGAAAGATGTTAATCGCCCCCCGACCGGGGTGACCTGGGAGGGGACCTGGACTTGGTGGTCATTTCTGACCAGACGCCATGGCTCCTCTGGGACTGGGGCCTCTGCCTCTACCCTTGCCGTGTTTCTGACCCCTTAAGGGGTGGTAAGTGGGGCTTCCAGATGTTTGATTTGTGTTGAAGTTACCCGTGCCGTAGTTGTTTTGACCAGCATGGGCTTGCCCTCGAAAGGACCGCCGAGAGTTATTACCCGTCTGGGAGGAGGGTTTCTGTGTAATTTGTTGCAGAGACTTTAGAGTCTCATGCTCCTTTTTGGCAGTTTCCAAAGCCTCATCCACCCCTTTCCCGAAGAGGTCAGTCTCCTCAATGGGTTTATTAATGAGGAAGGCCTGAGTCTCAGGCTTAAATCCTGATGTACGCAGCCAAGCGTGTCCTTTCAGTAGGGTCCCTTGAGCAAGAGACCTGCCCGCAGCTTCCGCAGTATCCAGAGTGTTCTTCACCACATTCTGGTTAACTAGTCTTCCCTCCGTTACAATGGAGAGAAGCTTTGACTTGGCGGGTTCGGGGACCTCTTGGAGACCTTCCTGGAGCAAGTTCCACTGGGCATCAGCATAGCTTGCTAACAGAGTAGTATTATTAGCAACATGTATAGTGTATGCGGCTGCTGACGTCACACCTTTGCCAAGGGCATACAGCAGCTTAGATTCCTTGTCCGGTGGCGATTCCTCCGTGGCAAGGAGTACCCCTGCCCTCTTTCGGCAGTGAATCTGGGATGGTGTGCCCTTTGATGTATAGAGGGTCGGAAGGAGAAAGGCGAAAAAATTTTTCGACTCTCGGGTTCACTGCCCGTGTTTGAGCAGGTGACACCAATGAGGGAGCTACCCTTCTCTTAACAGAGTTAAGGAGGGGGATGGATTGACTCGCCGGAGGTTTTTCCTTAATGATATTCTCCACGAAATCCTGCTCAGGTACCGCCTCTTGAGTGGCAATTTTAAAGTATTCAGCTGCTTTTTTCAACATGGAGTGGAATGCCATTTGGTCATCTACAGGAGAGGCCTGGCGAGCCGGGGTGGTTGGAGGAGAGTCTATGCACAAAACATCAGAGTCATGATCTTGCTATGTCCATGGCCCTGACCTTCCTGCTGGGTTTCCTCCCAGTTGTCTGTAGTATCCTGCTGGTCTTCCTCATAGTTTTGCAGAAAAGAAACTGCTTCTTCTTCATTATAGATGTCTCTATACGTGTCTATTTGGACCACGTCTTCCTGTTGGAAAACATGAGACTGATCTTCCTGAATTTGAAGGTTAAGGTCTACCCGAGCACTTTTTGAGGGAGGATGATCAGAAAAACTGATAATCTGCTCCAACCGATCCATACACCCTTCAAATTTTTCTGTAGTCCATTTAGAGGACCCAAACGGGCCTGCACGAGGAGAAACGACGTTCTCTGCCCTGCGGCGTCGAAAGGAGTCTCGCAGGGGGTTGGAAAGAGGCTCTCGACTATCCTCGTAAGCGTCGTCAGAATCGGGAACCCAATCCGCCGAAATATTTTCCACGGCTTGTCCCATAACCGTGGGCGGAACCGGGGTAAGGCCCACTGCCGCCGTAATTCTCCCGACGCTGCTTTCGATAGTCGCAGAATCGTCGTGAGACAGTGGCTCCGATGGTTTATCGGCAGATGTAATACCTTCCGCTACGCTAGAGGGCCTAGCGGTTTGTTTTCCGGGTAGAGGCCTAGCCGTAGTTTTCGGGCTCCCGCGCTTTGACGCGTGTAGGTTTCAGAGTAGCGCCCTTAGCTGTTTTAGATTGCCCAGTCACAAAACACTGCTGCGGGGAAGGCTTTGGATCTGAACGATCCGAGGGAACCGGCGAAGTTTTCGGCGGCCCTGTTGGCACTTTCACCTTTTTCGATGTAGACGTCGAAATCGGCGTATGGGTTGTGTGCTTAGTGCGATGCGCTTGTACGCCCCTGTCGCCGGGTGTTGTCGCTGTAGCAAGACCAGAGTCAAGCCTCAAAGGGTCAGGGTGGGCGAGGTGGACCTAGAAGCGTCCGCCTTAAGGTCTATAACATCCATAACAGATGTTTGGTGTTCCGAAGTACCCCCGTCACTTTCAGCCGGTGTGGCATACTGTACGCGGCCCACCGCTTTACACAGCGCTCCTTAAGGGTCTAAGGCCAAATGAGTTTGCATGCCGCACACCGCTTCTCGTCGTGCTCTAGGGGGAGACAGGCGTTACACGTCCTGTGTTCGTCCTTCCAAGGATCTCTGACACAGAATCTAAAAGGAGTCCTTTCCATAGCTAAAGGGAAGGATGACCAGACCAGCAGGGAAAAGAGGGGAAAGGAGGAAAGACATACCGACAATATGGCCACCCCGACCTCACTCTCCCTGCTGTATAGGTCGACCAGAGGGCTCGACCACGTGGAAAATCCAGCCGCCGGATCTTAGGCGCCGAAATCCATAGCCGTAGACGAATCCCCCATAGTCTTCGTCGAAGATGTTCTTGTTGGGCAAAGTAACTTAACAGGGAATAAACCGACAATTCGGTAAAGATAACAATGTCTCTAGTAAGAGCTCCGCTATAGGGCGACCAGTTATCTGGGCGGAAAAAAACAATCTGAGGGACCTCGGCACGTGAGGGATTTTGGGTACACCACACGTCATGATAGGGATAGTGTTACAGACACGCCTATGCCGACGTCCCCTTTCGGTCCCCGAAAGACCAGATGCAATACTCCGCGGTTACCACTGGATGTCGGACCATATGCACAGCATGTGATTCTAAGCAGATTAACAAGCATCAGAAATAAACATTCTCTAAGTGAGATGGAATATGAACCTCCCCCCGCTTTCCCTAATCTGCAAATCTGAGGCCCGTTGGGGCCTGGAAAGCTGCAGACAAAGTTCATCGAGACGGTAGCCGGAGATATTACAATGTACAGTTGTCGAAAGGACAGAAAGAAAAAAACTAAAGTTTTAACTTTTACTAAGTAATGCTATCAGCCAAGAAGGAACTTCGCGATATCGTCCGACTACAATCGCGGAAAAAACAATCTGAGGGACCTAGACACGTGAAGGACCATGGGTATAGTAGACGTCACTAGGGATAGTTTTACTGGCATGCCCTGTCGACGTCCCTACTCGGGTTTCAAAAACAAAAAATATAATACTCCGCAGCTACCACTAGATGTATTTATTTAAATGTATAAAGCGCACAGCGGCCCTGAGGCATTGTGGCACTGTTACAGAATATTCACTTAGATACAGATTACACAAAGCAGACTCATCAGAGAGCGTTACAGATGTTCACTACGGATTTTCACAACAATCATACAGTATGCGTGTTCCATGGTTACAGGGGAATATCTCCAAGTAAAGTCTAGTTGAATAACTTTGTTTACAGTGCCTTTCTGAATGCCCTTTGAGAGGTTTCCTTTCTGAGTTTGAGTGGTTGTGAGTGGCAAGATTTTGGTGCTAACACTTCAAATCTAGGACCACCGGTTGTGGCTCTGTTGAAGGCAGGGATTGAAAGTTGGTGTGAGTATTGGTCACGTTTTGGTCTGTGAGACTGTGCCCGATTTATTCGTTCAGCTAGGTAGGAGGCCGCAGATTGAGATAGGCATCTGTGTGTGATGGTGAGGGCCTTGAACAGTATGCGCTCTTTGATCGGGAGCCAGTGGGCGTCTCGTCTGGCCTGAGAGATATGCTCTCTCATAGGGATACTTAAAGCCACTCAGAGCATTATTTTGCGTGATTTGCAGTTTGTTGAGGTTTTTGGATGATGTACCTAAGAGAAGGACTTTGCAGTAATCCAACTTTGCACCAATGGTGGCTCTAGCAATGTTGAGACAGTTTTTGGCCGATAGGTGAGGTTTTATTGCATTAATAATTTTCGTTGTGAACGCTGCTGATGAAATGGAACTGACTTGCCTTTCCATTGACAAGGTGGAATCCAAGTGTACTCCCTAGGTTTTTACTGCAGCAGAGACTGATTACAGTGTTCTCAATGCTGAAGTTGCTGTATTTGCTGTCTAGTTTGTTCAAGGTCTCTTTGGAGCCTACCAAAAGGATTTCGTTTTTTCCCCCCCATTAAGACAAGGCCATTAGCCGCCATCCAAGCCTGGATGAGTGCATGTGTCTTCTGTAGAGTTTGGAGGTTCTGCTCATAATCACCAGATAGCAGGAGAAGAATTTGTGTATCATCGGCATAGTTGGTGAATGCTATGCCAAATTCTTCTAAGTCATCAAATAAGGGTCTGACCCTTGTGGATCTCCACATCCAATGGGGGGTGGAGTGGCTGATGCCTGGTCTGAAAAGACCCTCATGGTTTGGCCCTCCAGGAAGGATGTTATCCAGGTGGTGGCTTTGTGGGAAAGCGAGTGGCATCTGTAAGGCGTTTGCATAAGATCTTGTGGTCAACCAAGTCGAAGGTGGCCGACAGATCGAGGAGAAGTGCAGACTTGCCCTTGTCCACATTTTCTAGTAGCTGATTTTTGGGTAAAGCAGTGCTGACTCTGTTCCATGCCGAGGACGAAAGCCAGATTGCCTCTTCCCCAAGACGTTGTGCAATTCCAAGTAGAATTGGATCTGCAGATATGCAGCCTTGTCTAGAATTTTCAACAAAAAACAGCACAGTGGTAATTGGTCTGTAATTGTTGGGAGAGTCTGGGTCAACGGTATTTTTTTTTTTAGCAGGGGCCGATCCCAGGCTTCCTTGAGCTGGGACGATGCCCGAGGCAAAAGAGGCATTAATAAAGGCTGTGACGAAAGGAGCTAGTGACACTGCACAGTCTTTGATTAAGCTAGCTGGGCAAGTGTCACCCTTACAAAGCGAAGGTTTGATATGCTTCATAATCAGTATGACTTCTGGTATGGTTACCTCTTTGAAGGCAAAGGTTTTTGTTTTTTTTGTATTACGTGAGTCACCCGGAACAGGCCCATTACTAGTGAGCGATGAGTGGGGGGATGCAACATTAGGCAGGTTGTTAAAGTGGGACTTAATTTTCTCTTTAAGTAAGTTGATATTGTCTAACATGGCGTGTTGAATGTTATTACACAACGGCTCATCTTTCACGGTCCGTTGTGTAGAGGTGGGGGGACAACTAATTCATTAAAGATGGAAAACAACTCCTTGGACTGGGATTTTGCTTAGTCAATTCTGAGGTTGTATGCAGAAGCTTTGGCTGCGGAGATAGACTTTTTGTATTGCTTAGCAACTGTTCGGTATGTGTCTCGTGCAGAGACACAGGGACATGATTGCCATTCGGTTAATGCTTGCCGTTTAAGGGCTCTTATGTCAAGTAATTCTTGGGTGTACCAAGAGTTTGCATGTTTGATACGCTTAGCTTTTTTTCTCTAGTGGGGCAATGGCGTCTACTGCTTCTTTACGAGTGGCGTTGTAGAGCTCAACCAGTTCTGTAGGGTTGTTAGAGAGTGGTTGTGCTAGAGCTGATGCTTCTAGGAAGGGGAGAATTCTGTCTTTAGTGAGCAGTTTTTTTGATCTGGCCACAGCGGCAGGCAACAGAGGTCTCTGTTTAGCTTTGATTCTGGAAGGTATATGGAAGTGCAGAAGATGGTGATCGGTCCATGTCCGCAGCACAGTTGTGATCAGCTATCCAATCCAATATGCGACCTTTAATGAGGGTGGGGCTGTCCACTTTTTGAATAAAGCCCAGGTCTAGGAGAGCCTTGGCAAAGGCGTTGCCTTTCTTATCTTTAGGATCTTTGAATACCAGATTAAAATCTCCTAAGAGAATGGCTCTAGGATTGTTTTTTAGGTTATCACTTAGGAGGTGCAAGAGATTAGCTTGGAAGTCAAGGAGGGCGCCTGGAGGGCGGTAGACTACATGTAGTGTTATAGTGTCGTTAGTGGAGAAGGATATTTTTACTGAGAGGGGCGTCAAAGTTACCTGCAATAGCTGATTTTATTTGTCTAGAGTTGAGGGGTTCTTTGACAATGAGGGCGACCCCACCTCCTTTGTTGGAGGTTCTATACTGATGGAAGATAGTGTAGCTTGGTGGTAAGGACTGACAAATAGCTGGTCCAGAGGCTTTGTATAGCAAAGTTTCTGTGATGGCTAAGGCGTCAAGATCCAGGTCCGTGATAAGGTCATGAATCTCTGTGGCGTGGGCTTGCATGGACTGTGCACTGTTGAGTTAACATTGGATTTGAGTGGTAGTGTTGCTACTTGTTTTTGTTTTGTTTGGGACACGGGAATCCTTGGTAGTTGGGTACAGAGTTCTTGGCCTAGAGGTGGTGGCAGGTGAGGGCGATTAGTGGGGTTGCCTTCCTAGGTGCTTTTTGAGAGTGGATGAGATATGGACAGAGCGGGTTCCTAGTCGTTGGTTTCTCAAGTGGAGGGGTAAAAGGTGTGTGGGGGCCTGTGCTCCTAGTGGTAGCTTAGGTGAGAAGGCAGTTAGGATGGGTGAGGAGATGGAGGCTAAGGTGGTGCTTATGATGAGTGGGGTTGATGTGCCTATAAGAACAGCAGGGAGGAAAGGTGTAGGTGGGATCAGCTGAGTGAGAGCAAGGCGGTATAAGCAACATAGGGAGTGTCTAGGGCAGTACCGTTTAAATTAGTTATTGCTGAGGAGTCTAGGACTATAGTTATTGTGCGAGACCTATAGTGGTTACTTGTGGCTGATACTATCAGGAGCTGAGGCAGTAGTAATCATAATTGCACACAAGCGTTAATGAGACAAGTGTGGTAGGTACCAAATCAAGTATGGTAGGTGCAAGGTTTACACACTAACACCATACCAGAACAAGTAAGGAGGATGATTTAAAACACACTAGCAAGTACAGACAAGTGCAGTTGATAGGCAGCTTGAAACACTAGCAGAGTGCACTTGTTAGTAGGTCATGCATGAAGTTTGATTACAGTTGTGGGATACACATATAGAGCTGTTTCCGGGAAACGGCAAGTGTTGGGAGATCTCACGTGGCTACTTGACTATACATATCGTGCGATCATCAGCGAGTAACTTTGGCAGTAGGCTAGGGGATCATTAGTTACCTGAAACATTGTAACTTACATGCATGAAATGTTTGTTGACCTTAATTACCGATGCTGAAGCGCGGGTCGGTAGCGTGGGAGGTTGAGTCGATACAGGAGTCAGCAACAGTGAAAGACGGGTGATGGAACATGGTTGGGTTGCTGAATGCAAGGGGTGACAAGGAGGGTCAGGCGGGTAGTCTAACTGAGCAATGGCTGATGGCCACGTAAGGGCAGGCACAGACAGGCCTGTGCATTAGTGGAGTGCCTTTGTGGGCAGGCCACTGACGCCTTCCAGTGCAGCCTACCGCAGGAAATAGAGTGGATGGCCCAATGCACTGCAAGGCTGCTGTTGCTAGGCTATGGGGGAAAACAATATTACGGCTGCCATTTTCGGACGGCTCTTCCTGCTCCTCGGCCTATGCATAGCACGTGATCTAAGAAGATCCACAAGCCTCAGAAATGACATGAATTACTCACTGTAATAGCATTTCTGAAGTTTGTATCGGCTTAGATTCACATGCTGTGCATATAGTCCGACATCGAGTTGAAATCTCAGAGTATTGAATCTTTCTTTCGAAGATGGAAAGGGGACGTTGACATGGGCCTGACTAACCCTAACCATGACGTGTAGTGTACCCAAAATCCCTCATGCGTTGAGGTCCCTCTGCTTGTGTTTTTTCTGCCGTGAGGGAGCCTTATAGTAAGCGTGAGCTAGTACATTTGCACCTAATGCTATGGTAGCCCCCCCCCACTAGAGTGTGATCTAGGTGTGAAGGGTAGATCTCTCATGGCAAGACTAACAGTACGATGCAATTTACGATCCACTTAGAAATAGCTGATTTAGAGACAGGGTCTCCTTCTCTACCAGCTGCCACTGAGACAAACAAATGGTTTGATTTTCTTAGTGGCTTTGTTGATTTCAGATAGTAGAGAACCATTCTCCTTACATCCAGTGTGTGGAGGCTTCTTTCTGCCACGTTAGTGGGGTTCTGGAAAACAGTAGGTAGTTCTATAGACTGGTTTACATGGAACTTAGCGATAAATTGGGTGCAAAGTGATGGTGTGTGCGCAAAACCACCTTGCCTTTGTGAATCGTGACGAATGGGTCCTGAACTGAAAGGGCCTGCAGTTCACCAACTCTCCTTATAGAGGTGATAGCCACCAGAAAGGCGGTCTTGTAGGTGAGTGCTTTAGTCTAGCCCTGTGCATGGGTTCAAAGGGAGGTCCCATTACTCTGGTAAGAACAACATTCAGGGCCCATCCGACATGGCTGTTGACGGATTCCTCATCGTCTGGAGCGACAGCGCCAACGGGGGAAGGCTTTCGGCCTGCATAGCGTAGGCCGCCCACTGGTTAGTCCGCCTGTCTCAACGTTTTTGGTGGAAAGAGCTTACATGCCTAGCATGAGCTCATCGTGGTCGCGAGGAAGACACCGATTGCATCAGCGATGGGTGTCCTTCCAAGGAAACTTGCCGTTACATGACGGGCAGAATTTGAAGGGAGTCCTCTCCATAGCAAAGGGTAGAGGCAGCCAGAAAAAGAGAGGGGTTAAGGAAATACATTCTCAGAGAGGAATAAACCCAGGGCCCCACTCTCCATACTGTAAGGGCCTGGCCGGAGGGCCGAGGACACGCGGTTGACAGTCGCAAGCAGTTGTAGATGCGTCGGCGCCAGGAAACCCACAAAGCATTAGTCAGTCGTCGATGTGGTTTGTCGGGAGACTAGATGACCGTAGGTCAGGGGCGCAACCAAGCAATATAAAACTCTTGCAAGCTCCACATAGGCGACCAACCAGTTTGGCAGAAAAAAAAAAAACAATCTGAGGGACCTCAACGCGTGAGGGATTTGTGTCACGTTAGGGATAGTGTTACAGCCACGGCCATGTCGACGTCCCCTTTCGTTCTTCGAAAGAATGATGCAATACTCCACGATTTCCACTAGATATCGGACTATATGCACAGCATGTGATTCTAAGCAGATTCACAAGTATCAGAAATATATGTATTATGGAATGTACGCTTAGTATCTCATATCTCCTTTTCACCACTTAGCAAGCCCCGCCCACCTGGTGCCTTCCTGCTTGCCACTCCATTTCACCACTGAGCAAGCTCCGCCCACCTAGTGCCTTTCTGCTTGCCGCTCCTTTTCACCACTTAACAAGCCCCACCCACCTGGTGCCTTCCTGCTTGCCGCTCTTTTCCCTATTTAAGGAGTCCTCCAGCCTCTTTTCCTTTGCAACTGGGGAGCAGGTGTAAGTGGATCTAGGTCAGCTGGCCTTAGCCCCCACCCACCTTCTTAGCCCTGCCTCTTCCTTCCTGCTCTTAACCCTTAGATGAAGGGCGTCTCTCGCCCGGGCGTCCAAAGCGAAGGGCTATTGCTGTTTGGACCTGGAGGATCCAGGGTCCGACCCCCTGCTAAGACAGCAGGTAAGCATGCACCAACATGTGTTTACACACTCTGTCCCAACAGGCCATCCCCACCCTCTCTGGCCCCCCGGTGTTCCCTTGTGCACCCCACCCCTTCCTGCACACAGGAGTCTGTCCTGATACATTCTGGTTTCACCATCACCGTCTTGTGGCCAATGCTGGATTTTACTTTTATGGACTTCATTGATTCATGGTGCGTCACCCTTCTCAACTCTCATGCTTGACTTGCTTTGCATCTTGTACTCATGGTGGCCCTGAATCATGCTGTTCCATCTTCATCTTGTATCCTGGCTTGCAACATTATGTGTTACTACTGACTTCTGCAATTGTATTCGCTCTCCTCTCTTGCTTCTCCACTCTTTTTGACTGCTTACTCTCTGTTCTCTCCACCCCTCACCTCTCCCTTTTCCTATCTCCTCCCCTTACTTTCTTCTATGCACTTTCTCTATCAGAATTGTCCCTGGACCTACTTTGATAGCAACCTCGTCTGTCGCTCCCCTATCCCATTACTGTTGCCCCCCCCAGCACTATCTGAAACGTTGTCAGGCCTAGTACGATAGTCACTGGTTTTGTTCCTCCCCTCCCTTTCAGCACCCCTCTCCCTCACCTTTTGTTTTCCTCCACCTCTACCAGAAATGTCATCAGGCCTAGTACGGTAGTCGCCTGTCTGTTTCCATTTCCTTCCCACTCTCTCCCCCCCTTATCTATGTTTTAGCACTTGCACTATCTGAAATGTCGTCAGGCCGAGTACGATAGTTAATTTCACATCCTTACTGTTCATGGCCTGTAAGAATGTCGTATTTTCCCATGTTCCCTCCCTTGCCTTGAAGTGCTTTGAAACACATTGTGTATAGGCGCTATATAAATACACTATCATATCATATATATCACATAATCAAGTAGGCTTATATTACGGCACAAATTATCAAACTGATCAGACAAATCTCAATTTCCTGGCCTGCTAGGTGTCAGCCACCCACAAAAGGCAGCTCCGTTCAAGTGAGCAGAGTCCAGATAAGAGGGTGCACCACAGATTTACAGTTGCCGGGTTTTCGGATTTCTGATGTAGTACAGTGAGTTTTCTAGCTGTGAAAAGCATGAGGTGTGTCAGCTTCCTGTACAATGCATCATCATGCCAATCTTCAGCCCCTGACCCAAACAGCATGGACATAGGAGACATTGGGACAGCAGAGCCGTGAATATGAGCGATCTGCATTTGAATTTTGGGCCAAAAAGCGCATATCCTAGGGGCATGACCAAAACATGTAACCCATCGTGCCAGGAAGACAACACTTCCTCCAGCAAGCAGCGGACTGTGTCAGTTTCATACTACACTCGCTGGATTATTTTATGTTGCATACATACAGCGACACCTCGTTGTCTGAAAAAAAGCTATACAGGTCACCTGTGTCTAGGGCAACGTTTAAGTTTGCAGCGGAGCAGCTCGCAAGTGACATGCTCCTGTAAATATTATTCGGAGCGCAGTCCTTACATGATTTTGTTCTCTAGGACCTTGTGGGATCTCGACAGAGTGCGGCCTCGCAAGTCGAGGTCTCCCTCTCACGCGAGTCGGCGGTGGTATAAGCCTTAATAGCGGAGTGTAAAGCAGTATATATATAAGCCACTCTGGGTCTGAGAGACCCAGCAGTTGTTTTGCATCATGAAACCCGAGGGCAACTGAGTCCACGAAGAGATACATGATCCTTACGGATTGCCACAGAGTTGAATATAATGTGTAGTCTAGGGCATAGGACAGCAGTGCTCCAATACTAATCCAAGCTGGGGCAGTGCATACCTCAGCGCCCGTACTTTAGCGCATCATATGACATTGGGTGAACGTAGGTCCTATGAGCAGGTGCGTTCGGAGGGCCCTGGGCAGTTTGGACATCCTGTGGCGTATATGGCTGTAACGCACAGAGTTTCCAGGGAGTGTCAACTCGAGGGCACGCACGGAGAAGGATTGAAGGCAATCGTACCGGGATAAATAAGAAATCCCATATAATTTTTCTGGAAGATAAAGGATAAATGTTTGCTATAAATGAAAAAAATAACTTTAACAAAAGGATTTAAAAGTTGAGAATATTATCGAATTTGAAAAAATTGAAAACTCTCCTGATGAACCACGTGCGTTAAACGTGGAGAAACACGTGTTGAGAGACAAAAGGGATATGGTTATTTGAAGAAGAAAGTTTATGTTTGAAAGGAAATAAAAAACAAAGATGTGCATAACCAATCAAAGATGTATCTTTGTATGATTTAAAAGTTCAGAAAAGGAATACCGGAAGCGCACTCCAAGGAAGTGTACAGTTAAAAAGAATCGAGGGACCCTCAGTGTTAAGCTAGCATTTTGCCCAACACACTTGAGAGGCTGGGTGGTAGAGCGTCCATGAAGAGAGTGCAAGGCCACCATCAGATTTGGCTGCCAGTAAAACAGACTTATTGAGGCATGCCTTTTTTCATGCCATATCAATTTAGTAAGTAACATAGCAGCAGTGGGAGCAGTTGGGATCCTAGAGGCTAAGTATGTTAACTTGGGTATGGAGTTAATTTTGACAGCGTTTATTCTGCCCATAAGAGAGAGTTGCAACATGTTCCATCTGGCCATATAAAGTTTGATTCTAGTGAGAACCAGAGGATAATTCAGCGCGATTAGCTTGACTATATTGGCGCTAATGAGGACTACGAGATGTTTGATATGCCGCATTTGCAGCCTGAACGGAGCGACTCCGCCAGGGTCCCGTGGGATGTCTGAATGTAAGGGCACAAAATGTCCGACTTCTCCCAGTTCACACCATATTCAGCTATAGGCTCATATTCCTGTAGGATTGACTGAATGTGATGGAGAGAGGAGCGAGCAATGGCCAACGTACAACATAAGGTCATCAGCATAGAGTGAAACACAATTGTCCTCATCCCTTCCCTGTATATGCCCAACCCCACAGTCTACGTAGTTTATGAGCTAGCAGTTCAATCACTAGGGAGTATAATAATGGCAACAGGGGGCAGCCCTGGATAGTGCCCATGAATAGTGGAAAGGTATCAGATGTGTGGCCATCTGTAATTACAGCGGCACAGGGATTATCATACAGTAGTTTAATGAATTGGAGAATGCACCCCTCGAAACAAAACGTTTCCAGCACCACGAACATGTCGTCCCACCACACTTTGTAAAAAGCCTTTGCGGCATTGAGCAATAGGACTACATCGCTGGGCACTGATTGTGTGAAGTAGCCGATGAACCTTGTCAGAGGAGTGCTGATGTAAAATAATGTCTGTCTGGTCATGGTGTATAAGCCAAGGCAAGAGCCTCTCTATGCGTCTAGCCAGGCATTTTGCAAGGATTTTAGCATCAGAATTAAATCAGTGATATCAGCGGATATGAACTGCATTCCAGCAATTGCTACCCTTCTTGTGGAACACCACAATGTTGGCTGTTAACATGGAGTTTAGGAGGTGCCCCCTCTCGAAAGCTTCAGCGAATACTCTCTCCAACGTTGGTGCCAGGCTATCACTCTATATCTTACGTTATATTTGTGAAAGGGTCTTTGGACGTTCAGGGTTGGCTCCAGACCATACAGTTGGCAGGCTGAAATTTTGGCCCAAGGTCAGCACACCAGTTAGGCGTGTACGGGCAATAGTGACATTTCACTAACTCCACCCATTCGCCCTGCACAGGGTGGGGTCTCCCCCTGTGCTATTAGTATAGGCGATTTCAGGAGATTGCCGATTTTGCAATTGTTGGCTCCAGCCTCACAACAGTTGGTGGGCTGAAATTTTGGACCGAGGTCGGCATACCAGTCTGGGTGTACTGGTGATGGTCAAATCGGACCAATCCCACCCATTCGCCCTGAAGAAGGGTGGGGTCCGACCCTGTGCCATTAGTATAGGCTACTTCAGGAGATTGACCATTTTGCGACTTTTCAATAATAGGAATACATGACACAATAAAACACACAAGGCTATAGCAGACACCCATGTGCATGTAGTCCAACGGTAGTCCCTCTGGGTCAGCCGCTCTGCAAGCAGCCAGGTCGTTAATGGCTTTGATTATTACGTCCCCGCAATGGGGGCATTTACCAGCAGATGGGATTGTGGGCAGCTGCGATCTCGCATAAAAGTAAGAACATGGGCAACATCTTGTGTCTGGGGGAGCCACATACAGTGTTTTGTAAAATTCTGCAGAGCAGTGATTGCTACGGCTATCCTTTACCAGTACGGAGCCGTCTGTGACCATGATGGAATATATTAATTGATTGCTTTGTTTGCTCCTTAATGCAAGCACCACCATATGTGTTGGCCTGTCACCATAGAAATTCTGGGACCACCTAGTGAATGCTTTCTGAGCATATTCAGTAGTAATGTGAGTGATTTTGAGTGTAGTTCCACGAACTGTGCGTACACCCTAGGATCCGGAGTAATTTCGTTTGTCTTTTCGGTGGTGGGCAGATCAGCGGTTGTGCCTTGCGGGCGACCCATAACTTCATCTTGTGAGCCTAACATGAGATGCATTGCCCGCATAAGAACGCTTTGTATGTGCTCCAGCACCTGTGTGCACCATACTCCACTGTGAGGTTATCTTGCCAGAAGTGGGTGGTACCCTGCTTGAGTGCAAAGCAGGGATCGCTCAAAACAGTAATCCAACCCCCGGGCTATGTGAGGGGGAGGTCCACCCTCACTGCCAGGGGGCTGGATTACCTTCAATTGTGAAAATGAAAGGTGAGTCTGCACCTTTCTCCCCCTTCGATCTCTGGCTGTATTTCAAGCCGAAGATCGAGGGAGGTGTCGTTGGAAAGGGAAGATTATCCCCTTTCCAACAACACCTTTTGTGAAAGCATTGCTGGGTGCGGATAGGGCGCAGAGCGCTCAATCCGCGCCCAGCAATTCCCACTAGACACCAGGGATCGGTCTGAGAGGCGGGGGGAGGTGGGGGATGCTTACAGTAAGCAGCCCTCTCCCCCTCCAGCCCCCAAAGCATGGGGGCACATATTTGCAGAACCCTGGGGTGGCAGGTGGCTGATCATCTGCCCCCAGGGAGGGGGACAAATTGAAGAAAAAAAAATGCAACGGGGTGGGGTGGCCACTAGGCACCAGGGATTTTTGTTACCCATGAAAAGGTGGTGGCTCTCCCACACCAAGTGGCAAGGGGGCCACCACTTGTAGCCCTCCTTGGGGGCAGATTTCTGGGCACTAGCCACAAGGGATTTATTTTACGGAAAGGGGGGTGGCCCTCTCCCCCTCACCCCAAGGGGAAATGGGGGGCACCCCTTGTATCCCTCCCTGGGAGGGGATATCTGCTCCTAGGAAGGGGCATCTGACCCCAGAGAGGGCTGCATGAGATGCCCCCCCTCTTATCTGCCCCCAGGGAGGGTTGAATGAGATGCCCCCCCTGCATTTGGTGTGGGGCGGAGAGGGTCACCCCCCCATTACATTAGAAAATTACCTGGCCCCTCAGCCCCCCCCCCCCCAAAGTGCAGCCTGCCATTTTCAATTTTTTTCTTTGTTTACCAAACTTGCCTTGGCGCAGAGGGGCACACTGGTGTGCCAATCTGGCCCCAGGGTGCCAAAGCCTTACTGCCCCACCCACTGGGGGGGGGGGGCTGTCACAATTTTTGGTAGCCCTCTCCCCCTCACCCCAAATGGAGGGGGTTGTACCTCACACAGTCGTTTGTAGGAGGCCCAGGGAGACCTACATGAGGTGCCCCCGTCCCCATTTAGGGTGCGAGGGGAGAGGGCCACCAAAAATTGTGGGCCAGGCCCCCCCAGTGGGTGGGGCAGTAAGGTTTGGGCACCCTGGGGCCAGATTGGCACACCAATGTGCCCCTCTGCACCAAAGGGAGTGGGGTTACCAAAGGAAAAAGTGAAAATGGTGGACTGCATTTTAGGGGGGTATGTAGGGCACCCCAAACTGACGGGGAATTTTCTAATGGGAAGGGGTGGTGACCCCCCACAATGGAGTGGGGGCCATGTCATGCAGCCCTCCCAGGGCCAGATATCTTCTCCTAGGAAGGCCAGGGAGCCCAGGGAGGAGTGCAGGACAGCCCCCCCCTCATCTGCCCCCAGGGAGGGCTACATGAGATTGCCCATCCCTCCAATTGGGGTGGGGGTGGAGAGGTGCACCCCTTTCACATTACAAAATTCCCCAGCAGTGTAGGGTGTCCCTCAGCCCCCTAAAGTGCAGCCTGCCATTTTCATTTTTTTGTTTACCAAACTTGCCTTGGTGCAGAGGGGCACATTGGTGTGCCAATCTGGCCCCAGGGTGCCCAAACCCTGATTCACCATTCATTGGGGGCCTGTCCGATGTTTGGGGGTGGGCTTCTCCCCACACCCCAAATGGAGTGTGGGGGGGTCACCTCATGCAGCTTCCCTGGAGCAGATATCTGTCCGTAGGAAGGGCCAAATGACTTTTCACTGGGCAAGGTTCAGTATACCACCAGGGATGGCTTGCAAGGGGGGGCATTCTTTGAAAGTATTTATTTGTTTTTGCTGGTGTGACCGTAGGGAACATGTTTTTTGTTTTGTTTACAGCTTTTTCTACACAAGCAGCTGCAACGTTATTTGAGTACTGTTTTTTATTATTCTGTGGTTAGGGTCCACTGTCAATGCTCATCTTCTTGGGTGTTTATCTCACCCGTAGTCGGGACCTGTGGGCTCACTAGAAGTTCTGTACTCCCTGTTGCGGTCGGGTATGTCACATTGCGGTCCCCCATCTACCAGGGTATCATCGACCTCTGCACAAGGCGTTGGTAGGTCGTCAGTGGTCAATAGGTTGTCAGACAGCCAGACTTCGTCGGGAGAATCAAATGAGTGTCACCGCCGGTCATGCTGCAGGCACCAAATAGCTAGGAACTTTAGGTAGTATCTAAGATCCGAGCCCTTGAGTGTTTCGAATATGGGGTAAAATCTCTCCTGTGCTTGGAGAAGTCAGCTGAAAAGTAATTGAAGATCCGAATGGTAGAGTTGTTATATTGGATCATGCCCACTGCAAGGTATGCCTTAAATATAGCCAACCTGTGTTGTAAATTGAGCATTCTCACAGTAATAATGCGTGGGCGCTCGGTTTCAGATGGTTTTGGAATTGGGGCTCTGTATGCTTGTTCTATAGTTAAGTTTCAGGGATCAGTACATTTCAGTTTGTTTTGAAAGAAACCATCTAAAAAAACCGTTCCCTATCTGATCACTCTGTGTTTTCAGGAACCCATACCAGCCAAAGTTCAGTGTGTCTGGAACTATTTTCCTGATCTTCAGCCCTGGACCCGAGGCGCCACATTTCTTTGATCATGGAGTCAACCTCCAATGATAGAGATTCATGATTATCTTCAAGGGTGCTTATACTTTGTTCATTTTCAGTGGTGCGCTCCACTTGCGTGTTGAGGCTGCTATTGACATTCTTAAGCTCCCTCATGATGTCCAGTACCGTTAGGTTAGTTTCCTGCGTGTGTTGCCTGATTTCTTAAATCTCTGCAAGGTTCTCTTACAAATGCGAAGGGACATCCATCTTTGCAGTTCTCTTAGACTCTCTTTGTGTTTTAGACCGGGACTGCCTCCTACTGTCGTGGTCAACCTCTGGTTCCGAAGTGTTCACAAGCATACCTTATGCAGCCAATGATCCAACCATGCTAGCTGGTGGGAGCTTAGACTATGAAGGGAATGATGCCTGTGGGTGGCTCCAGGCAACAAGGATGCCTGACCCAAAATGCAGTGCTGTGAAAATCCAGCTTCAGCAGGGAATAGAAGCGTAGCAGTTGGTCATTATCAGACCTAACTCATGCTGGCCTGCGCTTGGGAGTGGAGCCTCACATGTTCCAAGTATGTTAGCGGATCAGGAGGTCCCCACAGGGAGCATCTGCAGCCAGTGAGTATCAGAATGTATTGGTGCGTGCAAAGAAGTCACTAGAATATCATGAGGCGCACAAACGCACCATAGGGTCCAGGGATTCAGGCAAACTCTGCAAAGTGGTGGAAATGGGAGTGTCCAGTAAAAGAGCAAAGCAGGGAGACGCCACCTACGTCAGCGCATGGAGGTCTAGTAGTGACGCGGGAGTACCAAAGAGCCTGCAAACCTTAAATGTGTGGCATTGGTAGTAGGGCCAGGTAACTAGGCTCAGCATTTGAATACATTAGCTGCTGCAAAACATGGTGTTACGCTCACCTGGTCTCTGCGGAGGCATTGGGGCACGGTTGCAGCCCTCCCAGGGGCGAGGTAGCTCAGGTCAGACTTCGCCCTCTGCGCTTATGTGGTGACTGGTGGTAATAGTTGATCCTGCTCGGGACTGCTGCTGTGTGGAGAAAAGGGGGCATGAGTATGCCAGCTTGTGCGCCTGATCCTCTTCCAGACCGCTTCTCCCAAACCGTGGTACCCGTGGGATGCGCTGTCCCTGGAAAGCTCACCTGTTGATTAGTTTTGGCGAGCACTCTGTCCTGCTGCTTCTGGCAGGGGCGCTTGTATGATCTGGACCAAGTTCCTTCACTGGTCCCTCACACGTGGTAGTCCAGTCCTGCTGCGACTAAGCCACTATACATCAGGTAAGTGTTCCTGTTTGCCTTTGTCTTTCCTCGTCTGTTTCTGTTTTATTGTAAAGTTTGTTGTTTTGTATTGCTGTCAGTTCCACTTTTGATGTTTGCTCTTTTGCTTTCTTCCCTTTCAGGTGCTGTTGCCAGCCGAGCAAAAGCTGCGGAGCTCGAGGCGACAGCCCGAGGGAATGAGGAACGAAGCTGCAGCTGTACAGTAGTTGGTAATTTGTTAACGAGGGAGCGCGCAGGGTTCAAATGCGGCGCGGCCCTAGGACGGATGTTCTAACCTGGTCTTTCTTCTTCACAGAGTGAGTTTGTGGATGCGGATTGCGGTGCTGCAGCATCAGGACCAAGATCACTGGATGTCAGGAGATGAGTCTGCAGATGAAGCGAAGTAAGCTAGAGGTGGGTATGCAGGAGAATGCCTGGTTTCAAAGGTAAGTAAAGTGATCCAAAGCGGCGGTGAGCGTCACGTTGCACGCGAGTGCACAGTAATGAGAAGCACCAGCCTTTAGGATGGAGCAGCTTATATAGCTGTGCCTCTGAAGCCATGCCCACCAGGTTCAGCCTGTCTGCCACACCCGATGAGTCAGCACATGAAGACCAGGCCTAGGGAGCCAAACCCGATGAGTCAGCACATGAGGATGTGCTCTGGAATAAAGGCTTTCACCTCCTGGGAAGTTCTTGTAAAATAAAAGCACTCCTGCACTGAAATAAAGTGTTCCTGCTCACATCTCTATATGAGCCTGGCACCAAAGGCGCCAGGACCGAGTCCAGCCAGGGCCCCTGTGTTTATAGGTCCCAAAGGGACACAAGTGAGTCAAGTGACACATTGCCAGCATCACTAGATGGTGTGGTTTTTGTGTTCTGGGCCTGTGGCCATGACAGGGCCTTGCTGGGGTGCACGGGTAGACAGTCTACGCTGAAGCTGCCCCTACTGGTCCTAAGCTGCCTGTCGGGGTCCGACTATCCCAGGGCACTGTCAGTCACACCAGTGATCTTGCCATGCAGCGGCCCGGGCCCGTTGTCAATTTGTGGTACCGGGCTATGTGCCGCAGCGACAAGACCCTGTCAGCAGCCCACGCCTGTGGTGTTAGGACCGGTGGTTCCCTCTGTCGCAGGCCGGGGCAGCCAGCATTGGATTGCTTCCAGATTTAGAGGAGCATTGCCCAATGGATCCGCAGCTCATGCCCACAATTTACAGTGGTCAGATCTGAGTCACAGCAAGTGTTAAATGAGCAGGCCTGCTCACCAGCAACAGAGATCCATCAGGCTGCAGCCATTTTGCAGAGGCTTGCAAGTGCTCCCCTCCACCCCCCAACCATATCAGTTTCCCTTGGACGTCAGTAGCAAACCCTGACGTCCTTAGCCAAGAGAATGTGTGCAAGACTGGGCTTGGGGCCATTGTTATTGCCACAGAGCCTGCAGTATCAAGAGCAGAATGCAGCTAGTGACCGAAGGCTTCCAGATAAGTGCCTCAAAGCACAGGTTCCCTTCAGGGATGAGCTCCAACGCCTCTGCCATGACTGACCACAGGCCAATGGAGAACTTGGCCAGAGCAAATAAGGTGTTTATACTACACTGGAGAAAAAGGCTCAAAGAGACGAAAAACATCCTTCACCATACATCCAGTCTTTTGTTTTCCCTGTCAGGGGGGGGAGATGGGAAAGAAGTGGTTTTAAGGTTCACTGCAGAGGCCTGGACCACCAAGCTTTCCGGTGAAGCATGGGCAGAAAGGAACATGGGGTCTGAGGGTGTTGGCCTGTGCTTTTTCTCTGCTAGGTTGGGGTCTACCATGAGAACTGAAGCCTGGTTGGACCATAGTTCTAGCACACCTCGACCCCCTTCTACTGCCCGACTGAAAAGCAACAGCATCTCCTTTTTCAGAGCATTATCCAGGATGTCAGTCAGTTTGTACTGCATCTTTGGACATGAAGGGGCAGATAACCCCAAGATGTTGACCTCCTTCGCCATCAGGCACTGGCAAAGAGGCCTAAGGTTTGCCTGGGGTGGCAGCGGGTAGCATATCAATCTAAGGTGGGGTATCCAGCCCACTAACCTCCTGCAAGTCAGCTGCAAGGTCCACCAAGTCCTACTGTTCCCCATAAAACTTCGTCAGAAGGTCTCCGACTACCCCCAGGTTTGGAGAGGCACCAGCCCAATATGTAAGAGGTCCCCCTCATCATAAATGTACTCCAAAATGGACATGTATGCTCTCCTGGGGTGTGAGAGAAATGTCCTTGTGACTCTGGCACCGCGAGAGGGAACCCAAGGTCAGAGAACAGACATCCGGAGACAGCACGGTGTCCCCTTGGACGTGAACTTGTCATCCGATTGTGGATTCCCTTCAGGCTCGTCCAAGTGCAGTGGGAGCCATCAGCTTGGCCGAAGTCGAAGAGGTCAAGCATCTTCATTATGAACGCCTCCCATCACACAAGGGTAGAGGACTGAGAGGAGAAGTTCACTGCAGGGCCTCTACCTCTGTGTCGTACTAGGAGTTGTGGCACCTCTTCTTCAATGACTAAGAAGAGTTACACCTCAGAAAACCACCAGGGGGCACCAACCTCTTGCTATGTTTGTTCTTTTTGGACTGGGGACCGTTTGTTGGTGCTGAGGGCCATGACCAGTGACCTTAAATGGGTCTGTTTATCAGCGCTCTCCTTGTAGAGGAAGGTCAAATGTTTAGCTTCTTATTCTCGAAGCGTCTTCGGTTGCATCGATCGTGGCCAACAGTAAAGGCAAATGTGTTGCGACCCAAAATGAACATTTGACGTTCCGGAATCAGAAGCTTGTGAACTTCGTTGGTTTCGCCATTACGTTGAATAATGAAGAATGAAAGCGAAGGATTATAGAAAATCATATACGTTTTAAGAGCGGTGTTCCTAAAGCGATCAGAGTGCGTGGAAAAAAGAAACTGAGGTCACAGGGTGTTAGGACAGTTTTTCTGAAGTCCAATTAAGGGTTCTATGTGTTAATATCCCCACAAAAATATCACGATCCAAAAATATTGCAATATTTTTGCTGCGATATTGACCCATGGACCCTGCAAGGGGACACCCCCACATTATTTTAAAATGTGCGGGAGACACCCCTGCAACCACCCTCCCATAAATTACCCTCTCCCCCCCCAAAAATATCACCTATGACGAGACAAACGGCCATATGTACGGAGATATTTTTGGTGGGGATATTTTGTTAAGCGCTTAGTAAAATCATACAACTGAGACAGTCCAAAACTCCACTAATAGTATAAGGCTGTACCACATGAGTATTTGGAAGCGTAGACCGACCAGCCAGGTTTATTTTAGGAGGGAGAGAGGGCTGTAGCTTGGTACAAAGAAATTATAGCATACATATGGTCCGAAGAAACACTGAAACACTATGTATTGCGCAAATAAAGGGTTTATTTAAATACAGGCAGGCCAAGAGGAATCTTGGGTAAATGAGTACCATCACATTATACAAAAACACAATTATAAAAACCAACTCAATACTTAAGAGATACAACCCAAAGTATTACCTTTTTAAGAATAGCAGTCAGCAGTTCAAGGTTGGGTAAACCTATAACACATTACGAATACAATCAGCTATTCTTGGGGAGTAAAACCAGGTTACATATACTTTTTAATACAGCCCATAATTGAAGGGTAGAAGACCCCGTCAACCATGCAGTGACACTCAGTTAAAGATTCACTTAGTAAACCAACCCTGTTACAAGGATACCTTTCTGAATAGTGGAACACAAATTCATGGAACAGTATGAACCTATAGCTACATTTAGGATAAGCCTCAGTCATACTGAGTAAAACCTAATGTTGTAATAAACCATTACAGTTGATTTTCAGATCAGTGGAACACAGATTTAGGTAAGCAATAACTCTAACTTATTATAGAATGGCACAAGGCAGAGCCAGGATGATAAAAGCAACAATACATTTATTAGAAATTATACAGATATTCAAGTAAAACCTAAGGCAGACTTATTCTAGACAGGCTACACAGCAGATCAAGGGAAGCAAGACCCAGTTGGTAACCTATACACTTATATTCTGAAAGGAATAGTAAATTGAAGCCAACAGCATTACTTTTGGGAAGTGGGGGCACCAATTCACAGTTGAGTAAATTAACCTTATGTATGCTTTTCAGAAGGGCAAAAAACATTCAAATTAAGTAAGAACTTTTGTAACTGTTCATATTTCAGAGGGACTGTTACCAGACCAACTCTTTCACAAGTAACATTTTAACACTTGTAATACTTTTCAAGGCAGAATCCCTTTCGTATCCAGTACTTCCCTAGTCTATTGCATGAGTTCTCTCAGAGGCAGAAAAGGGACCCTAGTGGTCTAGGCGCCAGCTTGTAGGCAGGTTGAGATAGGGATCAGTTGCAGGAAAGGTCAGAGTTCCTGAGGAAGTCTCTTCACAACAAGAGTGGTACACTTTAGTTAGTTGGGGTTCAGGGACTTCAGAGAAGACACCCTAGAGGGACTCCAGCAATGGGCCTAGGTGAACGTGACGAGGGAACTCCCAATAACATGAATCACCTCCAAAGCTTCACAAGAATCACAAAAGGATTAAGTTAATACCCCAGCCAACAGAGCACCTCAGAACAGAAGAAGTTTGCAGCTGGGCGTCTTCAGGATCTGCAGACAAAAACTGGGCCAAGACAGGACACTGGAAGGGAATATGCAGCAAGGATCAATGGGGAAGACTACAGGCAAGGGCTTCTTCATGGCTGGATGCGGTTCTGTGGTTTTGGCACCCTTTTCAGGAGCCAGAAGACTGCATATCGCTGGTCGGATACTCATGGCTAATCTGGTCCAGTACTCTTGTGAGCGGACTTAAAGGATTGAATTAAGTATCTGGATGTCCAGAATAATTCCACCAACGTTCTAGCACAATTTGAAAGACTGTGCACAGCATAATGGCTTGAGGTCCCAGGGTACTGCAGCCCAGCAAGGTCCCAGCACGTTGTGGCATGTCTGAAAGTGCAGATCTTCCTGGGACTAGTGGATCTCACCAGCATCTAGGTAGGCGTTGTCACTTTCGGGACCCCCCATGTCGATTGGAAGGAAGTGTCAAAACAGGCTTCGGTTACACAGCAGGCTCTCCAGTTGCTGGAAATCGCTACGGCCGTCTTTTCTTCATCTTCCTCTTCGGTTTCAGCTCATGTGGTCGACTTGTCAGCAGCTTCCAGGTTCGGAGTATTTATCAGGAACTACATCACAACTTCTGCATTTTCGCCCTGCATTTTACAGAAAGGGGCAGTCTTTCTAATCAGGAGGCCAGCCCCCACTGGGAGATGGTTCATTTCAGGCAAGGTGAAAGACAAAAGGGCTCTAGAGATTTGGACTCCTCCCTCGCTTCCTCCCTTATCAGACATTCTGGCACCTGGGCGGGGAATACAAAGGATACCCGCTGACGACCAAACTTTCACTGAAGTCGTTCCCGCCTAGAATCGTAGGTTAAGACCTCAGAAACTACAAGCAAACAATAAATGGCAAAAAGAGAAGGAGCCCACCATTTTAGAAAAATGGTGGCCCGTCTGTGCATTACCGAGGCTGAATAACAGCCTGCGAGTAATAAAGACAAAGTCATAAAGGTAAAACACTACCACCAGCCATTCATGTAAAACTCACAATTGTAACAAAATGTTACTGTTAGGGAGAATTTTCATTGTAGTGCTAAATTTCTCTGACCTTAGAGACCCTCAGCTCTTTTGCTGGACTTTAGGACTTTTAATTTTAACCCTGGAGTGAGTGAGCCCTCTTTCTCAGCCTCTCATGTGTTTTGACCTGATTTGCTTTATGTGTTTCCTTTTTTGTTGGAGTCTGACAAACTCCATAGGCATATACTTTTTATATGTGGACACACAGCACCTTCAGTGCAGTGTCACAGAGAGATCCTTTAGATTTCTCATAAAGTTAAAAGACCTTTTCTGGTGCGATCTACTGCTCTCCAGAATAGTAAAGTGAAATTGACTTTACTTACCTTTTCTCTTTGCAGGTCCAGTGGAGTGATGGGGGGTTACTTAGTAGCCCCTTTTGCTACCTACTCATGTAACATGTTTTATGTTACCCTCTCTACTCTAAATGGTTGGTGGCAGTGGTTTAATTTTCCTACCATTGAGCTTTTCTACCGCAGGCTGAAACCTCAGCTCCAGTTTAGCACCCATGGGTGACCATTTTGTCAAACTGGCTCCAGTCTTCTTTTTTTGCCATTTTATGTTTGTGTGGCCTTTGAGTTTTACTCTGCGCGCCAGGCCAGGTTTGAGCTCTTTGTTGTGCCTTTGGTGGGATTCAGTACCGAAACTAGCCTCTGGCTCCAGTGTGTCTGGATGGGCAGGAAGTGAGGGAGGTTCCCAAAACTCCCCTGTCCTTTATCTTTAGGAATGTCTGAATGCACCCAGTCCCGATTGGCTGACTGGCTGTCCTTTTAGAACAGCCACCCTGCTGTTTGAGCGACAGCTAGGGAGAAACCTGCCTAAAAGGCGAGGGTTTTGGGAATGAAGACAGAGTCTGCCACTGGGAAGAACAACCCGACTAAGAAACCGGGAACAAAGCTTGCGGCATCCTTCCGGACCTTTAGATTTCCCAGCAAAGCCCTACTGCTGTGCTGAAACACCTTTTTTCTAATCGACAAGAGAAGTTCCGGAAGGGATGACGACTTCCCTTGGGTTAGTGGGACCAACAAAACCTAAGACGAACTCCACTGGACAACCTTCCCCAAATGGCTGTACTTCTTTGCTGCTGCAGGAACCGAGTGCCAGGGGTCGAGAAATCCGTAATCGAGTGCAATGTCTGATCCAGCCAGAAGCTCCAGGAGTCTCCCCAGGACCGTCTAGAAGCAGGACAACCAGAGCTCGAGCTCCCTCACCAGAGTGCAGGGCTCAAGGAGTGAAGGAAGCCCAACCGGTATCCAAGATACGCGGTGGTGCCGTTTACCAAAAGCTGAAACCGCAAAGTGCTGCTGACCTGAAAAGAGCCTGTAGCTGCCGCCGACCTCCGAATATCTGCCGCAGGAGTCCTCCAGACAGCCTCCCTCTTGTGCCCACGACTGAGGCCCAGGAACCCAGGAACTGCATTGCGGCAACCAGACAGGAGTCAGCTGGACCACTTCTTCTAACCAACGGTACTGTTCTGACTTGGGGTACTTACCTCAGTGTCTTTAGCTTTGTTCTTCTCAGTTGAGACTTGCAGTAGCTACTTTGCTAGAGTTGATTTCAGCTCTACCATTCCCAAGTGTAACAACTTGTGAGCCTACAGTGATTTTTCTTCAGCAAGACTGCTATCTAAGAAGTGCCTCAGCTCCATAAACCGTGCTCCAATTGACTTTGGCTGTCCTGGCTTCCTGCAGACTCTTCTAGTCCATTTGACTTTGATTCTTATTTTCCCGGATAGGTCATAACTTGGTTTTTGACTATTATTGCTGGGAAAGGTTTGTATCTAGACTTCATTGGAAGATTTAAAGTGCTCATATGCTCTGAGAAACCCTTCCTTTAACCTTTCCTTTCTGCGAAACCTCAGAACCTACAAAGTGATATATAAATGCCATTACTGTCCTAGTCAGTGAAGTCACCTCCGCGGGTAGTAAGTTTGTAAGAAGCATCTCTAAAAAGAGTATACTGGCTTTTTTATTTTTTTTATTTTTATTTGTGTTTAATCAGTTTAGATTTTTACAAATGAAGGAATCTTTCTTTACTATATTGAGAAATAGAGAAGGGTCATTTCCTAAGTACACGTTACTTTCACAAACAAGTGCTTGGCGGGATATCATTTTGCTGGGTTTGGAGAGTTTTTTCCATAGCAATGGTTATTAGTTTGGTAGCCGCTATTAGCCATCTTGTTTTGGCACCCGTGATCAGGCGATTACTGGCTTTGTGTTGGTTATGGAAACGTTTTTAGTGTATTTGATGCTACATATATTGCCCTTTTTAAAGAATGGCGATTTAAAAACTACAGTTAAATAAATAATTATTTATAACAAAAACCTTGAGTTTAAGTGTTACTTGGCTACTTGTATTTTTTGATTTCATTGCTACGGCTCTACAGCTCACAATTACCCCTCTTGAGATAAGCCTGGCTGCTCAGTCACACTACCAACTTGTGTAGTACAGGCCTATACCAAAAGGTGGGTTACCCAATACCAAGAGGACAAGGGTTGTGTAGTCTCCCACAGGGTTACTACATCAATTCTTGCCTAACATTTACCAGGTAAGTAAGAAAGGGGATACATTGTACCACCCCCATCAGTCCACATGAGATGGCTGATTTATACACAACGTAAAGGGAATTTAAATCCCCCTTTACTACTTGGGAACAATAGTTTACCCATGAAAGAGAAATTAACAGGGGAGCCCAAAGGTGCAACCCAGCCTAAGGCCAAAAGTTATAGGAAACTAGAACGCCAACCATACACTATGGAGGGACATAGAAAGGTCACCCATAAAAAGAGTAAAAGACTAGGTGAGAGGGGAAAAAGATTCCCACTCACCTAGGGACAGGGTCAAATAGATACGAAGTCCAAGCAGAACGTTCTGGGGTTGACGCAGGCCATGAAGATTTATCACTAATATGAAAATCTTACCCAACACAGGGCACAGCGCCTCTATACATACTGGCCCTGACATGTCCATCGCAGGATGTGTAGAGGCGTGGGACAGTCCTGACAAAGAGCTGCGTTGTGCCCCTTGCTGGCCTAAAGGTTTCAGAAAAGCAGCTGCACTGGCAGACCACTATCAAAGATGAGGAATCCGTGGGAGTAAGGAGTACATTAGAAATTGCCATGCACACTCCCCCTAATTTCAGGCCCAGCAGCTTCAAGAAACGAGGTTGGATGCTGTTGCAATCCACATTCATAAAACATGAAAAGTAGAGCTTGGACCATTTTTTATCAGCCCCTGCAGATGAATAGGGAACTTGTACAACGGCACTCAAAAGTTCTGAACCATAACAATAGGTATTCACCACTAGGTACGGGGGTAGCTAGTCTTGCAGACAGTGCATATCTTCCAGATTGCTAGATGTGCCTGAACCTTCCACAAAACAGCCTCCCAAAAAGTAAAAACAATGCATCCAGGGTGTGCATAAGTACACACACAGACATACACACACACTCCTGTTCACTGCAACAGACGTCAAAGGATCTCTTGCAGCTTTCTGCAGCCGAGTTGCAAGGCCATTTCTGCCTTTAATTCCGTTTTGTTTATTCCCCGACATTGCCAGACTGGGGTTCAAAGCCTGGCTCTCTTGTAAATGGTTTTCTCCAGTGATACCTGCACCCTGCTTTCAGTAATGGCGGATCTGGCAGGCAGGCGTGCTAGTGCACCTCAGGTCTCCAAATCCTGCATTTGATCCCCTTGTCAAGATCTCAGTGTGTGTTCGCCAGGCACTAAACTGTAAGACTTTTGCATTCCTTTACACTATCTCAATATAAAGCTAGAACTTTGGTGCACCTCCTTGGAGAATAGCTCCTTTATCCATCAGCATTGAAGTCTGACAGTTCCAATTTTGCTTGAAGGGCATCGTTCACGCAATACCCGGCCTAGAATTCATAAACGGTGCTACGTAGGTACATTAACAGCCACTGATGTAACAGTGCAGGGCTTGCAGGGGGCCCCCCACATTTTGTGTTAGGCCAGTGGAAACATTCACTGGACTGGATTTAGGATTAGTGTTTATTTTTAAAACAAAAACAGAGCACTAGATATAACGGCACAGCCAGTCTTTCAAATAATTTCTCAATTGAATGTCAGTCTTGCTGAACCCCTCACAATTTTACATGTACTAACTGACCAACCAGTGCCATGCCATGATGTGGATCAGTCAGAGCGATCAAACTTTTCTATAAATTCTGGGCCTTGCTGAAAGGGAACAGTAGAATATTGCAGTATGCCATGAGATATGCGGTAAATCGGTTTCACAGATTTTCCAGCAGCTCAATGGAGCCAAATCCAAAAACTCAGCTTCCAATAAAGAAATCCAGTTAAGCAGTTGTCATGGCAATGGAGCGTCTGAACCACCTGCCCAAAAAGTGTCCTTCTGATTGTAGGAGGGAATGGAGGCAAGGCGGGACATCTTTCAGCAGACTGAGTTGAAGAGGGCAACAGGCAGGCCCATTACCGCCAAGGAGGACTGGGCAGGCAGATTAAGGAAATTAAAAAACAATCATCGGCTAGTCTCCAGTACAAAGCAATGTATATGTATCCTCATCGGGAAACCTTCCTCAGCCTGCCCCAGACACACAACAGAGACGAGAAAGGACGAGTGAGGAGTGCGTGTAAACTGGTCCAAGAAGCCAAACCAAGGCTAATGAGCCTAGATTTATTTTCGGTAATGTCTAGAGTAAGAAAGCATTATGCCTTGGTGAGAGTGTCCATCAGGAAAGCTCAACAAAAATAAAAATAGCATGAATACGTGCGGGGTCAGGCAAGAGACACCCAAAGAGAACAAGATGGACAGTGTAGAGTCTAGTGCCAGATTAGAACTGAGTGTGTTCTGTTTGGAGTGATAAAGAGATGGACAGAGTGGCTGCTAATGACAGAAGTTGGATAAAGGCAATGCCTGCAGATGGGATCGGCCTGAATCCGGTCGCCCTAGTGCAGACAGAGCGAACCTTGCGAGGTGCCCAAAGCTGATGTATACGGCTCCTGACTGTGAGATGCTGCACAGAGCTATAGTGCAGGCCTTATTAGTTCACTGACACTGGCCAAAATTTTCCCCAAAGGAAACCGGGTGTTCAGTTACAATGGCTATTTAAACTCGGATTGCGCTCTGTGGATAAACGGATCCTTATCACGAGCGCTCAAACAGAAGCCACTTTAGCAAATGTTTAAAACTGTCGCAGATTAGTGGCTGGTAAAGAATCGGCAAGGACAATGTTAGGAAAGTTTTCTCTTTTAGCAACTTTCCCTTCATATTCTATGGACCCCCAAACGTTTTGCTTTCGTTTTACACCCTGTTCTGATTTTGTACAGCGAAGTGAAGCCTTCATCTTCAATCCACTGGGCTTTTGCTCACTTTTAATGTGGAAACTGACTAGTTCTAGAGGCTGTCAGTACCGCAAAACTAGGTTTCCCTTTTCTTTTTACAAGTTATGTTTAAGGATATTTATACCGCCCACTATTATCTAGTTATCTATTTTGTGTAACGTTTTCACATTGTCCAATGCATCTTCCAATGCAGTGCAATGGAGGACACTTGTGTCACCAGAGAGTACTCTCAAAGCGAGTTTTGGTTACTTTTAGGTGTGTCTAAAGACAAACTTGTGGCAGCAGTTATTTTTTCATAATTGTCACTAATTTTTATTAGCCATCTTGCATTTACCGCGATTAGCTACCAACAGTAGCTAGTGTCCTAACATGGCTGTGCTACGAGGTTTTTTTGTTTGTTCTTTGTCAATCTCGTCTTTTTGCCTTCTTCCTGCCTTGCCAGGAAAATCCTTTTATGGTCATGCATTCGCCCAGGAAAGCCTTGCTTTTCACAGGCTAGTATAGGCCATAGGCCTTCGAAGCCAGGATGTGGGCTGGGACTAGCTGGTACCAATACACAAAGTGGTTTCAGTATGTCTGGAGTGTATGCATACATTTTCCCCACAGTGGTCACCGATTGGACTACTGCTGGGGGCATCAGTGGGGGTGGGAGGGAGATCTATTGTTTGGGCTGAGTTTTGGGGCTCACCTCAATTTAGGTTAAGAAGAAGGGCTACTGATCTGAGAAGACCTTCGCTGGTGCGTCGACACTCTTGGACCGGTGGGAACGAGTCTTGTCTTCTCTTGGCCCAGCAAGTTGGAGACTTCGGAACTACCCCTGGGCCATCCAGTGGGCTGACCAACTCCTGTCTGGGCTACCGAGGTAGATGTCTACAGCCTTCTAGAAGCTAGTAAAGGGTTTACTCATCAGTGAACGCCTTCATCCGTCTTTTGACCCATCTTCACATCTCCTAGGGTTTTAATCCCTGTGGACCGGTGGTGCTAAATATAATTACTCCCCTTGCTTCTTAGGTATTGTGGAGCTAGGGGGGAGGGGGTGAATTGATTATTGTGCACTGCTAAACTGTGATTGTATAGATGTTCCATATTATTTAGTATTGTCTGATATTACTACCTGTTATTAGTCTTTTTCTGTAGTATTGTTTTGGGCCTACAATAGAGTATTTTTATAACTCCCTATGTGTAAACCTTGATTGCTTCACTGTGTGGACTCCTTGAGGACCCGGTGCCCCAGACATCCCAAGGCTCAGCCTTGACCACTTTCCATGCTACCTTGATTGGTTTGGCTAAGCTTTCAGATGTTTTCCCTGTTAACTGTAACAAGGGTGGCCTCCTAAACTCTGTCCACCAGGCCAGAGCCTAGAAATCCATTATAACAGATAAACCTCTGATTAAAAAGATACGATTACTGTGAAAGTCACAGAAGCACAGAATATGCAACACATGTGTTTTACATGTATTTGATTTACAAGGCACTATATCAGTGCGCTCACTGTCAGATACCCACATTGCTGGGAACCATTAGTTCTTGCTTGTACCCTAAACGAGCCTCATTAAATGGATACGGCCCATTGGTGACATACAGACACTTAAAGCATAATTGGTAATATACAAAGGATAGCTATATTTTGTATCTAGATTTGAGGTATACTCTATTAATTCCCTTTTCCCCAAAGGTAGCTTGCCGATATATGTCTCGATTTCCTGTGATCAGGCAAGGTGGCCCAGATAGGCAACAGGGTTTCCTGCAAGCTTTCCCCATCTCACCTAAAAGTAGATATAGCTGAACGCTCAAGGGTAAGGAACAAGTTACTTACCTGTAACTGTTGTTCTCCAGCATGGGTCTGGCATGGATTCACATGCTCATGAATATTCCCCGTCGTCAGGCTGGGAATCCTCGGTAAAGAAAAAACCAGTATCAGTTTCGTTTCTGATCTGTCTTTCGTAGTAATAACCAATCACTGGTCTCTGCGTCATACTGACCACAGCCAATGACTGCCCTCTACCTAAGCACCGCCTCTGGCAGCCATCTTCAGATTTGGAAGCACGTGAAGTGGCAGTATGACCAAGTGAAGAGCCGCAGAGGGGTAGGCGGGAGGGTTCGCATGTGAATCCATGCCAGACCCATGCTGGAGAACAACAGTTACAGGTAAGTAACTTGTTCCTTCTCCAGCATGGGGTCTGGCATGGATTCACATGCTCATGAATAAAGAATACATAGCAGTACACACATGCACAACCACGGGAGGTGGCAAAGGCTCAACATTAAGCATCACATCAACTCAACATTAAGCATCTTACCTCCTCACCAGGCTCACCTCAGGCGAACAGGTTGCGCAGCACTGCTTGGCCGACCCTGGACTCCTCCCTGGAATCCCGGTCGACGCAGTAGAATTTCGTGAAGGTGTGCGTCGACCTCCACGTAGCAGCCCTGCATATGTCCAGCAGGGGCACACCAGATAGGAACGCCGTGGTAGCTGCGATCGCTCTGGTGGAATGGGCTCTCGGACGGCCAGGCAGCGGTCGGTTTGCCAACCGGTGACAGCACATGATACAGCCGGAGAGCCATCTGGAGATGGAAGCCTTCGAGAGAGCCTTCCCCTGATTGACAGGTCCAAAGTTCACAAAGAGTTGTGACGTCTTCCGAAAACCCTTCGTGCGGTCCACGTAGAACTTCAGCGCTCTAGCTACATCCAGCGAGTGCAAAGTCCTCTCAGCCGGCGACGAAGGCGACGGGAAGAACACAGGTAACACCAAGGGTTCGTTGAGATGGAAGTCCGACGGTACCTTGGGCATGAAGGAGGGGTGCGTCCTGAGCACTACCCTCGTGTCGTGGAAAATCAAGTACGGGGCCTTGCAGGAAAGGGCCTGGATCTCTCCCACTCGTCGTGCGGAGGTGATGGCCACAAGAAAAGCTGTTTTCCACGATAGAAACTTCAACGGGGCCGAGTGCAGAGGCTCGAACGGAGGTCCCATGAGCTTGGTCAGCACCACGTTGAGCTCCCACGCCGGGGCCGGAGCCTTCACCGGCGGGAACGAACTGAACAGTCCCTTCATGAACTCTTTCACCAGACGATGAGACCACAAGGACGCCCGCCCCGTGGTTCTGGTGTATCGGGAGATCGCAGCAAGATGAATCTTGATGGACGCGTGTGCCAGACCAGCTTTGGCCAGCGTCAGCAGGTACGGCAGTACTTGGGGAGCCGTAATCCGTAGAGGGTTAATCTTCTGTGCGTGGCACCAGACAGAGAACCTCTTCCATTTGTGTCCGTAGCATTTAAGAGTCGAGGACGCCCTGGCCTTTGCAAGAACCTCTCTGCAATCGGCCGGTATGTCGTATCCTCCAAACTCTAGCGCTGCAGGAGCCAGGCCTGCAAGTTCAGCGACTTCGGGTCGTGGTGGAGGATGGCGCCTCCTTCCCTGGAGAGTAGATCCGCGTCCGCCGGCAGCTTGATCGGCGGGGACGCTGACAAGTCCAGAAGGTCCGGGAACCATATCTGCCTCGGCCACGCAGGTGCGACGAGGATCATCCTGCACCGTGACCTCTTGAGCTGGTTGACGAGCCGGATTAGCAGAGGCAAGGGAGGGAACGCGTAGAGGAACAGGCCCTCCCAGGGGAACGAGAAAGCATCGCCCATGCTCCTCGTCTGGGGAAACCTGCTGGCGAACCTCCGGCACTTGGTGTTCGTTGCCGTCGCGAACAGGTCGATCTGGGGTGTGCCCCACCGTCGGAAGAGGCGATCCACCAGATCCTGCCGTAGTTCCCACTCGTGGCACGAGCGCAGCTCCCTGCTGAGTGAGTCGGCGATGGTGTTTTTTATCCCTGCCAGATGAAACGGCACCAGAAAAATCCCTTGGGCGACGGCCCAATGCCACAGGTCCTGCGCCTCCTTGGACAGCGCTGGGGACCTGGTTCCGCCCTGTTTCCTGATGTAAAACATGGTGGTGGTGTTGTCGGTGAATATCCTCACCACCTTGCCCTTGAGGGACGGAAGGAAGGACCTGAGGGCCCAAAACACTGCACGGAGCTCCAGGACGTTGATATGCAGGGACTTCTCCGTCGGGAGCCAGAGTCCCCTTGCGTGCAGATTTTCGGTGTGCGCTCCCCACCCTTCCAGGGAGGCATCCGTGGTCACAGTCTCCTGGTGGGCTGGGGTCTGGAAGTCCATGCCCGCCGTCAGATGCGCGCGGGTGCCCCACCACCGTATCGCTCGTCGGAAACTCTCGTCGAGCTTGATCCTTTCCTCGAAGCTGCCCGTCGTCTGGATCTAGCGCGCATCCAGGAATTCTTGCAACGGGCGCATCCGGAGCCTGCACATGGGAATGAGGTAGATGCAGGAAGACATCATCCCGAGGAGGGACTTGATGGACCTCACTTTGGCCGCGTCGGCCACCAACATCCGTTGCACCTTGCCCAAGATGGTCCTGGTCCTCTCCTCCGACGGGGAGGCCAGAAGGGACACTGTGTCGAGCCTCGCTCCCAGAAACAGTGCGACTTGCGCGGGCACCAGGTGGGATTTGGCGTAGTTCACGGAGAATCCCAGGTCCGTGAGGAGTTGGACGGTCCTTGCCGTGTGGACCACGGCGAGCTCCCTCGTCTTGGCGCGGATGAGCCAGTCGTCCAGGTAGGGGTAGACGTGAATCCCCTCGCGGCGCAGCTGCGCCGCCACCGGTGCGAGGCACTTGGTGAATACCCTGGGTGCCGACCGTAATCCGAAGGGAAGGGCTTTGAACTGGTAATGACGCCCTTGGACCACGAATCTGAGGAATTTTCGGTGCCCCTTTAGGATGGGAATGTGGAAGTAGGCATCCTCCAAATCCAACGACGATAGGAAGTCTCCTTCCTCCAGCTGACCCAGGACGTGCTGGAGGGTGACCATCCGGAACTTCTGCGCCTTGATGAACTTGTTCAGACGTCGCAGG